>NC_086323.1:78191824-78861824 GCF_036172605.1 Pelobates fuscus | reverse complement strand
ACTGCATGGGTATGATCTATACACCAAAACCACTTCATTAAGCTAAAGTTGTTTTGGTCACTATAGCCCCCCTTTAATGTTTAATGTCTTACAGGGTTATTCACTGAAGGCACTGAATTCAAAGTGAATTTACAATTGAAGGCAAGAATAGCTACGCTGGAGAGATTCAGTCAGCTATGCTTCCAGTTCACCTTCTCTGGCTTTCAATTTGAAATTTGCATTGAATTCTCACTTTAGTAAATAACACCAACATCCATTATTCATTTATTGTAATAAAGTTGAAAGGTTTAGATGTGTGTAAAGTGTATTATTTAATGAGGATAGCATAGCATAGTGCTGCTATATATACTTTTTCACAAGTTTGTGTTGCATCTCATCGCTAAGTTTTAGGGATGTGGTCAAGGGTGGGGCTGTTCTGAGAAATTTTAAGTGACTTAGTCATAACAATTTATGCAACTAAAATGTAATCTAGAATAATGTATCTAACCTCCAACATATCTATTTATACCAGATCCAGTAGATTATTTATATGTGATTTATGAATATAAGGATATTGCGGCTACCACTGATAAATGGGACAAATGATAAAAAACACGTGCTATATATATATGTACTGATTTATTTTCTAGTTCATATATGTAACGGATCACCAGGCACCCCGACTGGGTACCTCCATTGGTGGATGCTCCTAGTGCTTCCCGAGGGCTCCAAGCACTCCACTTGACAACATAAGCACTGCAGACCCCACAAACTGCCGCAGCTTGGTTGGGGTCTCGCCGTCTCCTATCTGTAGCGTTACTTACCTTATCCGGGGGCCGGCCGCGGTCCTCTCTTCAAGCCGCGCGCGGTCCTGCGGTGCGCGGCTCATCCGACTCTCCTAACAGGAAGACGGGCAGTGACCGCGAGATGCGGTCACGTGTCCCGCCTGCAGCTAAGAGCGCGCCGCGAGTCTCGGGCGCGCTCTTAAAGAGACAGTGGGAGCCTAAATTGCAAAAAGGCTCCCATTGGCTCCTGTCATGCCAATCACCCCATACACTTACCTGTTGGGGGTGTGGAAGTGACAGGAGCCAATCACATTAGTTTGAAGGCTACTTATACTCACCCTTTTCCCTTAGTTCCTTGCCCTATTGTGGTTTCTGCTACAGTTCCCTTTAGTGCTTGTTGTGTTCAGTTGTGTTTCTCCGTATTTGACCTTGGCTTTGTATTCTGACTTCGTTTTCGCTTTATCCTTGTCTGTACTGTTTGCCGGCTTGCTGATTCCTGTGTACCAGACCCCGGCTAGTTCTCGTTTACGCTGTCTCTTTGTGCCCTTGACCTCGGATCGTTCCTGACTCTGTACTTCTCCTATTACGTCGAGTCCGGCCACTCTAAGGTCCGGTAGACGTATCTCTCCTCTGTGCTGTTTTCTGTTTGGCTGGATCCTGCGTGTAGGGGTATATACTCGTTACACTATCCACCCTGGAGCTACGACAAGGCTCCAGTGGGTAAACCTCTCTTCCTTCAGAGAGCGAAGCAGGAGCAAGCTCTTAAAAGAGCGTAGTGATTATAGCCAGGGGAGTATACAGAGTATAGCAATCCCCCAGTGTAGATGTAGCCTTTTCCCCCCACACATGAGACGAGGCTCTATGTTGAGGGTAAAACAGGAACTCAGCAGTCTGAGGGTTTATTGTGTCTTATATACAGGTTTTACCACAAGGTTACCACCCATGTGGGCCTTGTGGAACACAGGATACAAAGTTACAAAAAACAATCAAAACAGGTTTGTACAGATAGACACTCCCATATAATGTACACAAACCTTCCCCTCTGCCTGTGATACAATTAACAAACACAATAGACTAACTCAATTACCCACAGGCAGAAAACACACGTTTTTCACAAAATACAGAAAACACCCCAAAACACCACATATCCCCATACATAACTTATATGTCCAACATATCCCCAGATAGCTTGGATCTAAGCGCTCAATATGTCCGAAAAGTGATCAGATCTCATGAATACAGTTGGATCGCCATGGGGTTAAACAATAGCAAGGGCTGATGGGAGATGGAGGAGGGACAAAGCAGCCAGTTTCAACTGGTCTGGCAGTGTCCTTGGGACAATGCCCTGTTGGAGAAAAATAGGACAGGGAAAAGGGGGAGAGCAAGAGGCACATTTTCCAATGGAAGTCATTTTTTAAACATGTCTTTTGCAGGGCCCATAGTCTTTGGGCAAAAGGCTGGCCATTAGTCCTCTCCAAAACCCAGTGGCGAGGTTATTTTTGCCACAATATATAACTATAAAATATATAATATATGAACTGTAAAATAAATCAATTTAATTAAAAATAAAGATAAAATAAGTACAAATATCGTACATGACAAAAACAACCCCTAGAAAAGCATCATTAAGTAGACAATCCCCTCCTTGGTGAAGATTAAATAATATATTGCAAACTAACAGAGTCAGAAATTAAAGTCCAATGGCTAACCAATACAACAATAAGAGTGATACAAATATTTGCTAAAGGCGCCCCTCCCCCCCCAGAAAAACAGAAACAAAAACCCAGGTACCTGTTAAAAAGTAAAAATATGTTTGTATGTAAAAGGATTTGTAGAATCATAAACAGTCTGTGTAGTTTAGATCAAGGGTGACCTAAGTACAGTGTAGCCGAAAAAGTGCTGCCCTGCTAGGCAGGTGTAATGTGCACTTCGTATAGGAGTCACAGGTGGACAGCAGAGACCTCCGAGAAGAGAAGAGTAGACAGGGACAAAGTCTTGGAAGCCATGGCTGGTGTGAGGACATCACATAGTTCTTAATGCTTATCTCAGAGCTAGGGTGTTATCTAGAACTAGGCTCGTTAAAGGACCACTATAGTACCAGGAAAACAAGCTCATTTTCCTGACACTATAGTGTTAATAGGTCCCCACCCTCATGACCCCCCTCCTACCAGGCTGAAGGGGGAGGAAGGGGTTAAATGCTGGGGACTCCCTCGGGCCTGGTGACTCTCCTCCCTCTTCCGATGTCATCCGCCGAATGCGCATGCGCGGCAAGAGCTGCACGCGCATTCAATCAGTCCATAGGAAAGCATTTCTCAATGCTTTCCTATGGACATTGGCATCTTCTCACTGTGAAAATCACAGTGAGAAGCACGGAAGCGCCTCTAGCGGCTGTCAATGAGCCAACCACTAGAGGCTGGATTAACCCTATTGTAAACATAGCAGTTTCTCTGAAACTTCTATGTTTACAGCTTCAGGGTTAACCCTAGTTGGACCTGGCACCCAGACCACTTCATTGAGCTCAAGTGGTCTGGATGCCTGTAGTGGTCCTTTAATTACCATCAGATTTAACAACAGACATTAGAAGACACTTATCCCTGTAATGATGTAAATCAAGATTGACCATATTATCCTCATAACTTAAAACGTTTACAAGATTTATTGTTAGGTCTCTTCTCATCAGCAAATTACTTTAGGATTGGGGGCAAAAAACTGTGAAGAGTAAGGGTCTGGTGTTTGTGACTAGGTTTAATGTACTTTAAAATGAGATCATTAGGATTCTTAATAGATATTGACCCATAGTAACCCATGATCCTTGGTTAGTGTACTCAATAGAAAAGAGTCCCAGGGTAACCTTTACCAAGTTCCCCAATTTGAAAAATATCCTGGCTCTGACCAAATTAAAAGAAATAAAAAAGAAATAAAAGTGTCTTGCCTATTAGGGGTGTTTTTGAAGCTCCCGTGCCACAGCCTGCTGGAGAGGCAAAACAGCTAGCCTCTTGCCCGCAGACTATGGCCCTGGTCAAAGACTTTAAAATGATATATAGGATGGTGGGGTATGTTATTTTGTAAAATGTTAAAATGTAGTAAAGCTATTGAGTTAATTATATTATGTAACAGCTATTGTGCAATGTGTTTTGATGTCCAGCAGGAAATTCATTAATCATGTCTTGACCTAATTATGTCCCAAAAGTTGGTCACAGGAACCGCACTCACTCCCAACGGCCACAGGTGCTCTGGAACAGGACCAGCAATCCCAATACGACAAGGCAATGAGAAAGATTCACAAAGACCTCCTGTTAGGTCGAAACCTTGCTGTTCATTTTGTTACAATAAATCTGCCTGCGGCTTTCACATTTGGAGTGCCTGTGAATCTTTCTTGTTGCCTAATTATGTCCCAGACACCAAGACAACAGGGAGTGGTTTTCATTGTTCTGGCTAGAGACCCCCTGTTGTGTGTAGGGGAATAAATAAATGTGGTTTTCCCTGAAATAAACAGTTCTCTTGTTTTACCCAATACGACTGGTCTTGTCCACTACACTGGGGAATTTTACAAGGTTCCAAAGGGCTATAATCACTGTATGCTATAGCTGAATCAAGGACCAGCGGAGGATCAGAAAAGCGGTGACCAAGGGACACTAAGAGATCCTGCTTACAGTGACAAGGGGCCTTAAGGTTGCCTCAGAAGTAGGCAATTATAAGTGAGCTCAACTCGTTGTCTTATTTGTTCACACAGGATTCATGGAACCAAAGAATTTCAATCTATGGCAAAAACAAGAGTCTTTTTTCATCAGGTTCTACATTACCTGTAATACCTCGTCCTTAATTTTGTCCTACAGTATGTAGGACAAACTTACTGTAAGCTTAAGGAATGGTTTAGGGAACACTGTCATACGATAGTTAATCCTAAAGCTAATTCCTCTATAGCTAACCACTTCAGACGTTATCAAAACTCTAATCCAACACATTCAACTGCAACTAGTATACATAGCATCTCATTATATTTATCCATGCCCTCTTAAGGGCAGAATCGAAATAGATTTCTTGTTAGATACTCTGTATTCCTAAGGCCTCAATGAGGAATTGAATGGCAAAGTACTATAAATGACCGTGCATATAGTTAAGTGTTACATGATAGATACAAATTGTACACAGTGTTGAACATATATTTTGATGCAACATTGTGTGCAATTGGTATCTTGACATTTTTATACACTTTTTTGTTTGTGCTTTTAATGTTAGAGTTTCTGTTATAGGTACCATCAAGCTAGTTATAAATCAACTTACAGTTTTCACATACCTATTAATATGTATTAGAATTTATCTCAATCTCTGAGTTTTATGCTATATAGGAACTATATGTTCCTTTAAATGTATAATTGACCAGCTATCCCATTGTGGCAAGTCTTAAAAAAGTTCCTGAGATGAATAAAACGCGTTGACATCATCACACCAGCCATGGCTACTTAGGCTTTCTCCCCACCTACTCTATTCTTCATGGGGGAGTCTGCTGTCCTCCTGTGATTCCGATACAAAGCACATAATATTTCTGCCTAGTAGGGCAGCAGGTGTTGGGTTACACGATACTTCAATCACTATCCATCTGGGATACACAGACCATTTATGATTCTACGGACTCTTTTACATACAAACAGACTTTTACTTATTACCAGGCACCTGTGTTTTTTCAAAATAAAATAGCTTGTTTTATCTCACTTATTCAAAATGATTTCCAAACACTTATCGTAGGTTAAAGACACATGGTGGGAGTATTATAGATGTGGAGCTCTGTTATAAAATCAGATACACCAACAATATGGAGCTCCAAGAAAAGTGGGACATTAGGATAGAAAAGAGGGACAGATGGATTTGGGTCAAACATAGGGATTGTTTCTCCTAAATAGGGACACTTGGGAGATGTTTAATACGTTTAACAAATTCCATTTTTTAAGGGGTTCTTAACATCAGGGTAACAGAGGCATCATGTGAAACAGTAAGCTAATGGCTTGACAGGCAGGGCCGGCGCTTCCTATGGGCAAATTAGGTGGTCGCCTAGGGCGCTGCTGAAGGGTGGGCGCCAGCCCAGGCTTTATGATCATTTGTGCTCCTCCATCAAGTTCGATTATTTCGAGCATGCCAGCCATGTTACTGGGTGCAGAACACCGGTCCGGCACCATCCACCTCAGAGCCTGGCCCCCTTCCCAGACATTCATTGTGGCGGAAGCAGTAGCAGTAGCACAAGAGCACTTCAATTCTGGCTGAGACAGGGAGTGATGTGCCACCAGGCACAGGCAAGATGGACATAGGAACAGCAATGAAGGTAAGGTGTGTGTCAGTCAGCATGTTTGTGTATGTCAGTCTGTATGGGTCAGTGTGTGTGTCTGTCATGTGTGTAATGTCTGTCTGTATGGGTCAGTGTGTGTGTCTGTATGGGTCAGTGTGTGTGTCTGTATGGGTCAGCATGTGTGCCTGCATGAGTCAGTGCGTGTGCCTGTATAGGTAATTGCGTGTGTCTATGGGTCATTGGGTGTCTGCATGGGTCAGTGTGTGTGTCTGTATAGGTCATTGTGTATCTGTTTGGGTTAATGTTGTGTCTCTATGGGTAATTGTGTATCTGGGTCAGTGTGTGTCTGCATGAGTCAGTGTGTGTGTCTGTATGGGTTACTGTGTATCTGAATGGGTCAGTGTGTGTCTATATGTGTGTCTGCATGGGTCAGTGTGTCTGTATGTGTATTTGTCTGCATGGATCAGTGTGTGTCTGCATGGGTAAGTGTGTCTGTATGTGTGTGTCTGCATAGATCAGTGTATGTATGTGGGTCAGTGTGCATCAGTATACATGGATTAGTGCGTATGCGTCAGTTTGCATGGGTCAGTGTGTGTCTACTTGAGTCAGCGTGTATGTTAGTCTGCATGATTGGATGGAGCAAATAGGGAGGCAAATTGTTTTTTGCCTAGGGCGCCAAAAATGCTTGCACCGGCCCTGTTAAAAATATCTTGGGCGTCGCGGCACACAGTTTAGGAAACACTTCTATAGAGTGATTCGCCAAGTTAATGCCATGCATTAGTAGAATCTTAGTGTGTGAAATATTTATTAACAATTTTTTTTAGGATGTAAGCGATTGCACTTTTACAAAACTCCTTTTCACTTTTCGCATCACCAAAATCATAAAACTCCTTTTCTGTAGGATCATTTTATATAACCGCAGACCACAAGCAGTAAACACAAAGCCCCTCAATACAATAATGTCTGTGCACATTAGCAGTTTTAAAATATCCACATTAGTTTGAGCTGTCATACGTAATACAGCTGAATATATTTCATGGCTCTAAACAGCAGGTCATTTGACAGCTATGTTAGTAGAGGTCAGTCTGTGTAACTGGTAAGGCCACAGGCGTCCATTGTACAGTTTGTTACAATGTGTCCGGTAATCTGAGGAAGGTGTCTGTGACATTGTTGATAGAGGATTCTCTCTGCAGTGCAGACATATCATGAGGCCATATGACACCGTGATGATTTTTATTCAATCATCACTTTCCATATTAGTGGGTTTAGCAAACAGTGAAAGAACTTGGTTCTGTGAATCACTTTGAGTGCCTGTAAACTATTCCAATGTGGAGTTAAGCAATACATTGCTGGAAATGATTCTATAAACTTAGGTGAATTATTCTTCATGAAGATACTCTAACCCAGTGGTCCCAAACTTTTTAGGTTCAAGGCGCCCTTAATATTTCAGTATTTTTTTAAAGCCACCCCAAGTCAAAATTTCTAGGTTGTAGATCTGTACAGCGCTGCGGCATTTACTGGTGCTATAGTGTAATGTACAGTGTTGGTGTTTGAAGGGATGCTTGTATAAAGTTTTTGTAGGGGTGTATCTGAATGTAATGTTTACTTTTTTTTTTTTTTTTTTCATTCTTTATTTTTCTTGTGCATATGAATGTACATGTCATATTATCCTGCGGAGCCACAACAGCTATAGCAGGCGCATTAAAAGTGGTGGTCAACATGGCTTGCGGCAGACAGCACAATTTTATATTTTATAACATAGAACTTGCTAAACAGGCTAAATGGTAAGATTGCGTTAAGATAATAATAAACATAGATCACTTAGCTTGGCTGTAGTTTTGATAAGGGTATGCCCTGGGTGTGCTTATAGTGGGTTAGTGTAAGCTAGAGTTAACATTTTGACAGTTGTGTTATAGGTCGCACATACAGTGAGGTGACAGGTTTAATGACTTAGTGTATGAGGATTAAAGGTACAGTACGTAGTTGAACATAGTTTGGAACAAGTTAGGTACTGTTGTGCTGTGTAATGCTGTCTGGTAATTTGAATGCATGTCTATTGGGTGTGTGACAAGATTTGTACAGTAATCTATACCCAAAGGCTTGGTATGTAAACATGCTGAGGCTAAACAACAGTCTACAGATAAAATATCACCCTGGCTGATTGAAAGTTCATGAGCTGGCACACGCTCCTAAGACCATCGACATGGCGGGCTTGATGCTTCGCGGGTGGTGGCGGACACATGGTCAGCCGATGCCTGATCTGCTGTGACAGGGTGTCAGTGTCTTTCAATGTTGGGGCTCTGGCGATGACACTTCAGGCGCGTCTCTGGGCTCCTCGCTGGTTTTTTGTGGGCTGCATCAGGAGGTGAGTGTACTCCGGGATTGGCGTGCAGGCGTTGTATACTCTGTATATTCTGTTGTGCTGCTAGGAATCGTTGCTTGGCCCTCTTCGGGGCTGCCGCTCTGCAGGGAGTGCGAAGGGCAAGAGTGTGGTCGGCCCTGCTGCGAGAGTGCCTCGCTCGACGGCGGGATCATTAGTTACAGGCAGGGGTGATCGTTGAGCGGGGTCCCGGTCTGGTAGTGCAGCAGCTGCTGTGGGTTCGGTTAGGCCTCCGCCGCTGTCCTCCTTTAGCTTGGCTCGTTGCGTGGGCGGGTATGTTGGGCTTTGACCCCCTGGACCCGAGCCTGGATGCCTCGCTGGGTGCTCTGAGCTCCGCTGTAGAGCATTCTCCTCTGCGGACTCCGGCGCACATGGCGTCCGCCATCTTGGGTATTGCGGTCGGGCCCTTGAGCGTGGCGGTGGCGTCATTCGGCTCTGGCTGCCTAGCCTCTGGGTGAGGACCGGGATCACCCCCACCGGTCCATAGGAGGGGGGGACAGGGCCGGGTCCCTCCGTATCTGGGCCTCTGGTCGGGGACCGTCGGGCAGGATAGTGGGGCAGCGGCCGTCCACCCCACTCACCGCCGGCACAGGCCCCAACTTGATAGTCGAAGGCCTCACCTCCAGGGGACTGCAGCTCGGTGAGCCAGCCTCACCCTGGATCCAGTGTCCCCGTAGTACAGAAAACCAGTGCTGTTGATCGGTATCCAGGTCATTTTACATAGTTCATGGGCTTAAACGTGTGTGAATTGCAGGAGCTGATCTGGTCCGCGACCATCCAGCCCGGCGGTCCGGCCCCGCCCCCCGTAATGTTTACTTTTAAATGTGGATGTACATTTGTGTGAAGTATGTGTGTTTGAGTAAAGGGGTGTGTTTGTATATTTTTTTTAGTTTGAATGCAGGGGTGTGTGTATGTAATATTTGAGTTAGATTGCAGGAGTGTGCTTGTATGTTGTGCAGGTGTATGACTGCTTGGATGTATGCACATACACTTACACAGATATTCATGCACATTAACACACAGATGCATATAAATACACCGACACATATACACAAATTCATATAGACATCGACACATACACACATAGAAATACACACACATAGATACACACCGACATATCCACACATGCACCCTGACACACACAAACATTGATAAATGCCTACACTGACAAAAAAACACACACCCTGACACAGAAGCACACTGACACACATATATATATATATATATATATATATAAATGCACACCCTGACACACACACACTAACAAACACCCTGACACACACACACACACACACTCATACACATACATACACACACTCATACTCACACACAAAAACTCATACTCACACTTAGACTCATACTCACACTTACACTCACACTGGAAGGATTCCCCAAAAATGTTATGAAAAAATTAAAAATGCAATGCACTTGTGCTCTCAGCACAATCAGAGCACTCTGACTGTCAAGTCTCATTTCTCTCGAAATCGGCCATGGAAATATTCGTAGCACTATAGACTCTGAATCTATCTATTTTTAAAGGACACTGTAGGCACCATAACCACTTTAACAGATTGACATGGCAAAGGTTCCTGCCTCACCTATTACTCACAGATGGCTGCATTGAGACACAGCTGTCTGATGGAAAAAAAAACCAAAAAAACAGGAAAACACACTAATAGTCTCCTGCCCCTTCACCCAACTGTAGAGATCTAGGGCAAACGATTCCCACCTCTGGGGATTCAGCCTATGGTGAGCAGTGATAGACTGCCCCAGCCCCTGGTAGGAACTTGTAAGGCACAAGCAAGCTGTAGTGGTTTTGGTGCTTGAAATGTTTGTTTAATTCTCAATCTTTTTTTCCCCACCAGAAAGATTGATATATATTCCCCCCCCCCCCCCCTTTATTGGATCATCCTAAGAGTACTTTGTGCCCTTTATATTTTATAAATATTTCTTGTGGATGACGTTTCTGAGAATTTTAATATATAAACTGACTCACATTGTATAATTACTGTTATTGAATAAGGCTATGCTATACAGTGCCATGTTAGGTGTTGCCTGTACGCCATAACTCCCCTGGTTGTTATATATACATATATTTTATAAAGATTCTATTTATACTAGTACATTAACATTTTGGAACTTGTGTGAAACACTACAAGAGAAGTGATATTGTACAATCTCATAATGTGTAATAATTTATACCCCCAGCTATATTTCCTTAGAAAATGAGCAAACAATAAAAATGACATAAACTTCCATATTTATATATTTTATGTATTTCCGATAACATACACGGAACTGTCATTTTACCCTGTATTTATGTGCAAATAATACATTGTATGTCTCAAATAAATATTAAAATCATCAGTATTTATCCTAAATGGGGTTTTTGTATCTGTATTATATCAAGGTCTCTGTTAGCATCTATTATAATAAGATTGGTACGCCATCGTATTGCTGGCGCAATGAATTCATCTGCGAATATCATTATTATTATTCACTTAGTGCCAACATATTCAGTAGCGCTGCACAATACGTATATAAAATAGATCAGATAGATGACAAAGAAGTTAATGTACAAAGTAATTAGATGTGACAAGAGCCTTGTTAAAACTGGCTTACAGTCTTCTTGAGTATTGGTCTGTTATTAGTGTTCACATAGTTAAAAGATCATTAACTCTCTTAACTGCCAGTAAAACCCACGATATATTGTCAGGATACTGTACCTGTGAGCAACTTAAGCAGGCATTCAGATAACGCAACCAATCTGCCTCAAACTTGCCCCAACCCATCCATTATTGCACACCTGCCTTCAAACCCCGGCCCGTAATCTTGAAAAATAGAGGAATAAATTGACCTTGATAAAGTGTTTTTTTCCTCCCTTGGCTGTTCCTGAGTAAGTTTATTTGAGGTGCGAGCGGTGAAATGATTAGCGTTAACAGCTTTCCCGCTGCTCTTTATTTTACTGTGTCTTTCTATCTTGCTGATATATGAGATGTTCAGCGTATAAGGTAGAGTCTGCTTCAAGTCTCTCAAGGTTGACAGAGTGAATGAAGGAGTTGGCAGGTCCCTTATCTTGATAACTAAGGGACAGCAGTTGGCTTTTCCATACGACCGTTACGCTGCCCTTCACGCCTGGCGTAGCTTATATGCATTTCGGCTCACCATTAAACACAGTCTCTCCGAGTTAAGAAGAACAGACTCATTCCTCAAACACGCCAGCTAATATTTTATGGCCATTTTAAAGTTTCCGAATTCCCTCCAGGCTCTGTTTGAACACTAAACTCAGCTCAAATGATTGCCACTTTTAAAAACTTCTGTCAAGATAAAAATAATAATAATTTTTTTTTACCTGATTTTGTTAAATTAAAAAAAAATAATCTAAATTAAAAAAAAAAAACAGAGTAAACATTTTCATATACATTTTTTGTTATGCAGAATCTAATATTCTAGGTTTAAGAGGAAAATAAGAGGGATTTAAGTGGGTTTAAATAATTTGGAATACACATCTTGATAGCATCTCGGCTACTGGTGGTTTACTTTAATCTTGCAAATGTCAATTAACTTTCTATTAGAATTTAATGATTAAACAGCCACTCATTGTCACTTCAGAGCTGTCTTGCAAAACTGAGGTTAATTTGAGGCTGATTTGGATAAGAATTCTAATTCTACTTGATTTTTCCAACTGTTATTTGGGGCTAATCGTGTTTGTTGCCACAGCTCACCAGGGGCGGACTGAGAGCCATTGGGGCCCCCGGGCAAAATTAGATCCCAGGCCCTTTGAATGCACAAATATATGTGCATTAAATAAATGTTAAAGGATCCCTATAGTGTCAGGAAAACAAAGCGGTTTTCCTGACACTATAGTGCCCTAAGGGTGCCCCCACCCTCAGGGTCCCCCTCCCGTGGCTAGTCACATCCTCCCTCTCTCTGTCACTAGTCACCTCCTCCCTCACTCTGTCACTAGAGTGAGGGCGTGACACAGTGACAGGGGGAGGGAGGGGGTGACACAGTGACAGGGGGAGGGAGGGGGTGACACAGTGACAGGGGGAGGGAGGGGGTGACACAGTGACAGGGGGAGGGAGGGGGTGACACAGTGACAGGGGGAGGGAGGGGGTGACACAGTGACAGAGGGAGGGAGGGGGTGACACAGTGACAGAGGGAGGGATGGGGTGACACAATGACAGAGGGAGGGATGGGGTGACACAATGACAGAGGGAGGGATGGGGTGACACAATGACAGAGGGAGGGATGGGGTGACACAATGACAGAGGGAGGGATGGGGTGACAGGGAGGGATGAGGTGACAGGGAGGGGTGACTAGTGACACAGTGACAGAGGGAGGGTGGGGGTGACACAGGGAGTGATTAGTGACAGTGACGGAGGGAGGGGTTGACTAGTGGCAGTGAGGGAGGGGGTGACAGTGACAGGTGACTAGTGACAGAGGGAGGGGGTGACTAGTGACAGAGAGAAGGGGGTGACTAGTGACAGAGAGAAGGGGTGACTAGTGACAGAGAGAAGGGGTGACTAGTGACAGAGAGAAGGGGTGACTAGTGAAAGAGGGAGGGAGGGGCGACTAGTGAAAGAGGGAGGGGTGACAGACAAGTGACAGAGGGAGGGAGGGCTGACTAGTGACAGAGGGAGGGAGGGCTGACTAGTGACAGAGGGAGGGAGGGCTGACTAGTGACAGAGGGAGGGAGGGCTGACTAGTGACAGAGGGAGGGAGGGCTGACTAGTGACAGAGGGAGGGAGGGCTGACTAGTGACAGAGGGAGGGAGGGCTGACTAGTGACAGAGGGAGGGAGGGCTGACTAGTGACAGAGGGAGGGAGGGCTGACTAGTGACAGAGGGAGGGAGGGCTGACTAGTGACAGAGGGAGGGAGGGCCGACTAGTGACAGAGGGAGGGAGGGCCGACTAGTGACAGAGGGAGGGAGGGCCGACTAGTGACAGAGGGAGGGAGGGCTGACTAGTGACAGAGGGAGGGAGGGCTGACTAGTGACAGAGGGAGGGAGGGGGTGACAGTGACAGATAAAGGGGGTGAGTAGTGACAGATAAAGGGGGTGAGTAGTGACAGATAAAGGGGGTGACTAGTGACAGAGGGAGGGAGGGCTGACTAGTGACAGAGGGAGGGAGGGCTGACTAGTGACAGAGGGAGGGAGGGCTGACTAGTGACAGAGGGAGGGAGGGGGTGACAGTGATGGAGGGAGGGGGTGACTAGTGACACAGTGACAGAGGGAGGGGGTGACAGTGACAGGGAGGGGGTGACAGTGACAGAGGGAGGGAGGGGTGACTAGTGACAGATAAAGGGGGTGAGTAGTGACACAGTGGGGGGTGACTAGTGACAGAGGGAGGGGGTGACACATTGACAGAGGGAGGGGGGTGAGTAGTTCCTACCTGTCTCTCTGCTCCCTCTGGTCTCCCTGGCTCCTGCTTCTTCCCCTGCTGATCGTGCTCTGTGTGAGAGGAGAGTACAGGAAGTGAGGTCACTTCCTGGCCCCGCCTCTCCTCATCACACAGAGCCGCACTGGACAGGGAGGAGACCTGGCAGAGAGCTGGTGAAGCTGCCAGGTCTCATGTGAGGGTAAGGGGGGGGGGGGGATATTTAAAGAGCAGTAGGTTGCTGGGGCCCTGCGCTGCATCAGGGGCCCCAGCAACCTATTAAAGGAAATGATTTTTTATTTTTTTTGCCATTCCAGTTGGAGAGATCTCTGATCTCTCCAGCTGGAGCATGGCTGTGCTGCCGGGCCCCTGGCTGCCTCGGGCCCTCGGTCCATGACCGATGTTCCCGAGTGGTCAGTCCGCCCCTGCAGCTCACTGTTTAGTGAAAAGATCCCACAATGTCTACAAAGATTTCAGATTCTAAGCTAGCCTGAAATGAAATGGCTGGTAACTAATGAAGGATTATTAAAGAATCAGAAATATTTCCATACCCATGCGATAAGCTGCAGAGAAAAAGGGGTATAAAGATTGTAGCCTAAAATAGTTTCCTTTTAATTGATAGAAAATAAAGGAAACCCTTTTGTCTGTTAACTCCTTTGAGCAGGGTCCTCATCAACCTATTGTTCCTGTAACATTTTATAACAGTCTTATTTATGGTTATAATAATTTTATAATAATGTAAAGCGTTGAAGAATATGTTGGTGTTATATAAATACCAATAATAATAATAATAATGTTGTCACTCAAATGCATTGGGTTCACTATTGTGGCTGAATAGGAATGCAATATATGCCAACAACAGATGTGCAACAGTTGCTTTTGTGGTCAATTACCTTACAACCAAAAGTATAATTTAAAATCATTTCAGCTGCTAGAGTTAAACATCGCACTGTAGTGGTTATGGTTCCAGGAGTACGCTGGTGCCATCCATCCGGGTCAATTAAATGGGTTGACAAGTAGGCCTCAATTTAATATTTCAGTAAAAACGTATTAAATAATTTAATAGTTTGGGATAAACTTAAAAAAATATATATCATATATACGTAAATAATATATCAATGTATAAATAAAAAAAAATAAAAAAATGACAATATTAAAATGTTTTCATATTATTAAATCTTTTTGAAAGTTTGTCCAAAAATATTAGATCATTTAAATGTAAATTGTGGCAAATTGATATATTTTATGCAGAAATTGATCTTCTACTTTACCTATGTTTGAAAAGAGGGCCAGGCCAAACGCGCCTTGGAAATCCAGCTAACTAACTATTCGAAAATGATTTGACTCTTATTTGGGGGACTGCACCAGCGGACTCTTTGTACTGTAACCATTCAAGTATGCTGTTGTGGTTATGGTGTATAGATACATTGAGGTTGCTTTACTCTCTGCTGCTCTAATTCAAGCCAATAAGCTTCTAGAGTGCTCTTTGCTGGACTCAGATAAATCACGCTGTGCAAATTGGGGCTGTGGCATGTGACGTTACCAACACATAAAAAATAAAAAGTGTGCACATAGTGGGCGTCCATGGATATATAGTACCCTCCTCTGTTTAGTAAAACTGGCTTCCTTTACTAGAAATGTTTTAAAAAGATAAAAATACTATTTGTGCGCAAACTTACAATGTATAATAAAGCTTGATGTGACAATCTAGTACTTACATGGACAGAGCGTAGGCTAGCTCTCATGTGACATAACTGGCTGGGCTTATAATTACAAATTCCCGAAGTACTACGATGTTGCATGCAGAGATACAGGACCTGGTGACTCCATGCACTGTAACATATGCAAGAAGTGGAGTTTTTCAGAGTGTCCATTAAGTTTTGTCACTAAAAGAAAAGCTTTTTGTTTTGTTTTTTTAAACCTTGTCTATCAAAGTTTTTTTTTTACTATGGCATTTAGCTCCCTTATTGCTGACCAGGCTAGTTATGAGAGCTTGTCAAAAATAGCCTCAAACTATTGTAAAGCACAACCAGCACCAAAATACATACATTTAGAATCTGCTAAAATACTTATTGGCCAACGATAACTGAGACTTTTAGCATACACACCTCCAGATAATCTTAGCTTGAAAGTGTACAGATCCCCCAAGTTTCTTCTTCTTAGATTTCCCGACTGGCATATGTGGCAATATGCACATGGCCAGGAAATGTAATTAACTCCTGTTTTTATATGTGGAGACATGGGCTGGTTGGCGTAAGTTTGCTCTGCGGGCTCTCTGCTGTGCCAAGATGGACGTACAGATCAGTTTTGATATGGCTCTGCACTCCTTGCTGCTCCTGTGTGTTATATATTATATATTCCTGTAGTGATGCAGTGACACACAAATGGATGGATGTAGGAAAAGGATCGACCAGTTGCACAATTTAGGCTAGCAGGCCTCCTATCACCTGGGGCAAAGCAAGTATTGCGCCTCTTAACCTGCAGACTGTTATTATAACGGTTCACCAGTAATGGGTAGATCCCCGCCACACTGTAAATTTCAATATTAAGGCCAGAGTATGCAAATTCAAAGCATAGTTGACTTTTTCCAGTTCTGTTTTTTTACCTTAAATTTTGAATTCACTACAAATTATCACTATTGTAAATAACCCTGTAAGTGTGCATTGTCACCTCTACCTAATCACAATGTGTTATACTGTATATACTAAATCAATAAGGGGGCATCAAATTTTCTTTTACAACTGCTATACTCCTGGGATCTTTTTTTCTACTCCCATGAACTCTTCCTCCTATTATATGTGCTGTGTGGATACAATATGATATATTGTGGGATAGAGCATCCCAAAGGCCCTTATACCTCTTCTATAGATCCAGGGGGTGTTCCATCTAAATTCTATCTCAGAATATCAGGGTTATTCAGTAAAGTGAGAATTCTAAGTGAATTCAGAGATAATTTCAAATTCAAGTCAAAATAGATGAGCTGGACAACTTCTCTAAGTCAGCTATGCTTTAATGCCATATATTTGAAATTTGAATTTGAAATTTGAATTCTCACTTTAGTGAACAACCCTGTATATCTCACTCTAGAACACGTTTTGAGAACAAGTTCTCAAAACATAATATTAAACTTCTTTATACTATGGTATACCAGCCATAACACAGTATGTTTATTTGTTTTTTTATCATAGTGATTGGAAAAAGCTTGAAAGACAACCAAATTCACTGAAACGTACCCCAATGTTAAATCTTGTTTCTAGTTATTGCATGAACACTTTGATGTTGATAAATTAGTAAGTGCACAAATTTTACCAATCCTTATTGTCACTGTAATCAGGCCGCTGTAAGGAGTGAGGTTTTACTATTACACTTAACAACCTTCAAGCAAGAGGAATGACTAAGTCCACCATGAGCGAAGGTGTGAGAACAAGGATGATTAATCACTTTAAGACAAGAAGGAGAGAAGAGATTGACAATATTTGATGGAATGGGCAAGGGAGGTCATGCGAGAAAGCATCAAACAAGATCCTTGCTAGATTATCACAAATAGAGATGTATAAGCCCAGCTTGACTATGTCGAAGTATACAAGAAAGCACAGTGGTCAAATGGGAATACCACCCAAATTAGTCCTAGCTTGGTTCCTCACTGTAAACTCTGTTTCCACGGGTTAATTTGATGTATTATGTAGTGCTAGGAAGCGGTGGATAACATTTCCTCACCTTCTAGCTTCAACAAGGGTGTTTCCTGTTACACAAATAGCTCATAAAACAACAGAATTTTTTTTAATTGTGCTCGTAGACAAAAGCAGATAGACTGCTGGTGGAATGATACTTCTCACTTTCTCCAGATGTTTCTGATAATGTTACAACTAGGATAAATCTCTGTGGTCTCAATTTAATATTCTTGGATAAGCTTTTCAAAGTGTTTCATATTTTTGGACAAACTTTTAAAATATTTTTTTTTTCAAAGTAGCAAAATATAAAACATATATATGCACAAGGACAGCCAAAAGGTACATCCCTATCTGCCATACAACTCCCAAGAAGCTATGCAAGCTTGGGATCTACTATTTAACATGTGGCTGGTGGGGGCATAACTACTAAACATTTAAAGCTAATGACTTAGCAACCACTGCTGCCCAGTCACTAGAAAAGGCTCAACAAAAGTCCCTCTCATATCACCACCTGTGGGCATCGGATGGGGGATTTTAAATAAAAAAATGGGTTGTGAGAGCTATTGAAGTACAAAAAAATGCACCCCTTGCCAAAACATGTGTCCAGCAGGTAGGGGCTACTACTTTTATACCGGGGAGACATAGCATCCTCACTTAAGCCCAAATCAAATAACGGCATGTAGGGGTTCAATAATAATTTAACTGGGGACATAATGTCCCCACCCCAGCCCCCACCCATTGGCAGCAGGAGGGGACTGTTGTATTGTAAAAGGGGAGACATAAGGTCCGTACTTCAAAAAAACCTGACAGAAAATAAAAATAAAAAAGCAACACTAAATTTAACACTAACCAATAAATTCCTCTTGGTCCCACAAGGGCTCTGCACAGCACGAGGCTTCATAGTAGGAAAAGACCACCATTTAAATACTTTTCCATGTTTCAAATTCTCATTAGAGAGTTCGGATTGGTTGGAATTGTTCCATCCTCCACACAACTAAGATGATATGTTGACAATATTATTCTTTACGTTCATTGAGTTAATAAGACCGTGTAGGGTTTATCCACTACAAGTGAGGGAGCTGTCAACTACAATTAAATATTAAATAGCCAAGTTAGGAAAAGAAAATCCAAAAAGCCTCAACAATACAGTGGGATATAGTGAGTCGTCAACAGACTGTGCAAAATTCAGCACAATCAGGTTGTAAAGAAATATCTGGATAGTTTATGTCTCAGCAAATTTGGCTTAAATGTTGTAACATGTTTATTAACTAACCGCAAATTAGTGTTGACCGAACAGACCCTTCTAAATATGAGTGTGATGGTGGAGTAACAAAGGGGTGTAACACTTGTAACGCCAAAGGTTGATGCCATAAAGGAAGAAAATGTCTAATCCTTGATTAATGCTTCTGTTATATGTATCCCTCTTCCCCATTGCATTACTGTAGTATGACGTGTATGAATATCTGCTAAATAGCTCTTTGCCAAAAGACATGTGGCACAGCTGTGCTACCCTCGTTGGGAACTAATGGGTTAACCTCATGAGATAGTAGGCTTTCTGATTTTTGGGGAACAAGAGGATGATGTCGCATATAAAAGTTTGAAATATAAATCTTATCCGCATTATTGCTTAAGTAGCGGTTTCGCTCCATGAAATACATTTTCTTTTGAGCATTTAACGTAGTTTCCCTTGACCCGAGGGCTTACCAATTTTTGAGCACCGAACATTCTGTGCTTTGTCTGTTGGAATTTTATTCAAACAGAATAAATAGCCCGTCCGAGGGGCTCCAGGACTTTGACCCTGCTTTGTGGAAGATGCAGCCTCAACTATATAAGATTTATCTTTCTTATAACAGACCTTTCAGTATCCCAAACAAAAGAATCAGGGATTGAAAAACAGGTCTAGTGCCTACATCTATAACCCAACGTGCTTAGTCAAGGGGTATTTTTAAATGATACTTCGAGAGATTACTTTGTGATTATTATATTGCACACAGCTTAGAATTTCTCATTAACATGCAATGGATAATATCTATTGAGATACTTTGGTATTTATACCTATGAATCTATTTTTTGATGACGTCCTCACTAATGCTGGGTAATGATTTTTGAAATTTTACACATTAATCAATTCATCTAAAGGATGAGTGTTTTTTTATGTTTTTGTCATCAAAGAAATATGTAAAATATATAATAGTGTAAGAATTAAAGCTACAGAAAGACATGAATAAATAATCATCACTTTTAGAACATTTTCATGTTACATCATGGGTAAAAACTGCGATTTATTCTTGCAGAGGGGGTTTATTCACTAAATTGTGAAATTTAGTGGAATAAAATCTGATTGGCAACATTAAGGCAAAAGGCCCAGGGCGCGCTAGATTAGAGTGACCCAGTAGGAGGGAAGTGCCCAGCGCTCCCTCCAGCCTGTTACTCAGTGTAGTATGGCAGGACGGAGCAGACCGAGGTACAGGGAAGTATTTGCCGCGAGGCAATTTCCAGGGGGCGGCAAAAAACACCGCCCCCAAATGCCCAGGCAAATACCTTGTTTGCCTTGATTTCTGGGAGCCCAAGAGCTGGCTGACCACCTTTGGGCTCCCCCGGGGGACCTGGCATCACTCTGCGGCGTGCTGAGCAGAGAGCTCAGGGGAAGGTGCTCCATCGCCGGCCAGCCGCCTGCCTGCCTGTACAACCAGCCGCTTCCCTGCCCAGCAGTGCCACTGGACCCCAGGTGAGAAATCCACCCAGCTATCCCAAACATAGGGAGGCTGGGTGGATTTAAATAAAAAAATAATAATAATAATAATAATTGTGAGTGTGGGGAAATGTGTGTGTCAGTGAATGTGAGTGTGTGTGTGTCAGTGAACGTGAGTGAGTGAGTGTGTGTTAGTAAATATGAGTGTGTGTGTGTCAGTGAATGTGAGTGAGTGTGTGTTAGTGAATGTGAGTGTGTGTTAGTGAATGTGAGTCAGTGTGTGTTAGTGAATGTGAGTGTGTGTGTGTCAGTGAATGTGAGTGTGTGTCTGAATGTGAGTGTGTGTCAGTGAATTTGAGTGAGTGTGTGTCTGTCATTGAGTGTGTGTGTCAGTGAATGTGAGTGAGTGTGTGTGTCAGTGAGTGTGTGTGTTGGTCAGTCTGTGTGTGTGTCGGTCAGTGAGTGCGTGCGTCTGTCAGTGAGTGTGTGCGTCTGTCAGTGAGTGTGTGTCCGAGTAAGTGTATGTCTGTCTATCAGTGTGTCAAATCAGTGAGTGTGTGTATGTCATTGTTTGTCAGTGTATATGAGAGTGTGTGTCTGTCAATGAGTGTATGCATCTATCAGTGAGTGAGCGTCTGTCAGTCAAAGTGCGGCCTTGACAGAAAGGGGTGGGGAAAATTTAAATTAGGGGGGGTGCCCGAGCACCGTCCTGCCTAGGGCAGCACAAATCCTAAATACACCACTGCCGAGGTACATGAGCCGGACTGACAGGATGCTCACTGAGAGAGCACTTCCTGTCAGTCATGCCAGGCACAGAAAACTGAAGCTTACCCGGCTCCACTGGCCACGCTACAAGAGAGGTAGGAGGCACAGCATGGAGGGAGCAGAGCGGACTACTAAGGTGGGGGAGAGAGAGAGAGGAACACTTAGGGACACACACTAAAGGACAGGGGATGGAAAGGAAATGAGCACTAATTGACGGGGGAAGGGAAAAGGAAAACTTAGGGTGAGGGTGTACCACTAAAAGAGAGTGAAGGAAGGGGAGAAGAACAGGAGGGAGGGACACTAAGGGGGATGGGGGCACTAAGAGACAGGTAAGGGGAGGAAAGGAACACTAAGGGATAGGGGAGGGAGGGGAGAGGGACACTAAGGGATAGGAGGAGAATGGGGGGAACTAAGAGACAGGTAATGGGGGAGAGGAACACTAAGGGACAGGGAAGAGGAGCACTAAGGAACTGGAAAGGGATAGGAGCACTAAGGGACAGGGAGGGGACCACTAAGGGACAGGGAGGGGAAAGGAACACTAAGGGACAGGGAGGGGACCATTAAGGAACATGAAGGGGAGAGGACCACTAAGAGACATGGAGGGGAGAGGACCACTAAGTGACATGGAGGGGAGAGTGGCACATAGGGGGCCTGAGTTGGAAGAAAGACACACAGAGAGACATGAGGGAGGAGAAAGACACCCGGATAGGCCTGGGGGTGGAAATACAAAGGGGATGGGGGTGAAAGAGACACAGAGGGGCTGGAGAAGAGGGAAAGAGACACAGAGGGGCTAGAGGGAGTTAGACACACAAAGGGGGGTTGTAAGGGAGGTGTAAAACACACAATGGGGAAAAATAGGGGATTAGATACACTATAGGGGGATTTTACCCAGGATCTCTGCCAGGATAGGGGTCTCACCACTTCACCAGTGTCGTGCTATGGCCCTTCTGGTGGCTAGAGCAATTCTGGCGATGAGCTTGTTTTAGGCCAGTGATGGCGAACCTATGGCACGCGTGCCACAGGTGGCACGCCGGGCCCTCTCTGTGGGCACGCGGCCATAGGTTCACCATCAATGCAGAGTAGGCGCCTGCCTGCCCGAAACGGCAGGCGCCTACTCTGCTTCCGGGTCGGGAGGCAAGGGGAGGGATCTGTGATGCAGCTTCCCTGTCCTCCCGCGCGATGCTGTGTGGAGCGTTGCCGAGCATTACCATGGCAACGCTCCACACAGCATCGCGCGGGACGACAGGGGAGCTGATTCACAGATCCCTCCCCCTGCAGTGCTTACCACCACCGGACCACCAGACCACCAGGGATACTGACACACAGCACCCGCACCCCTACCCCCCCAGCAGTACCCCTACCCCCCAAGCACCCCTATCCCCCCAGCAGTACCCCTACCACCCCCAGCAGTACCCCTTCCCCCCCACAGCAGTACCCCTTCCCCCCCCACAGCAGTACCCCTACTCCCCCACAGCAGTACCCCTACCACCCCCAGCAGTACCCCTTCCCCCACAGCAGTACCCCTACCCCCCACAACAGTACCCCTACCCCCCCAGCAGTATCCCTACCCCCCACACACAGTACCCCCCCACACACATGCACCCCCCCCACACACACGCAATTGCCATGTTGGCACTTTAAGGAAAAAAAGTTGGCATGTATTGCGGTTTGGGCACTCGGGCTCAAAAAGGTTTGCCATCACTGTTTTAGGCTCTCGTCAGGTTTTCTTGTGGTCTGAATAATAGTCAGGTTCATGAGTGCATAGGGAGATCAATGTGTGTGGCTACTCAGTGTATTAGGAAATCTAGAAATATAATAATAATAAAAAAATTTACAACTACTAACACATTAGCTTAGCAGGCATGTCAGTAGACCTGAGATACTACTACTGCTAGTAGCCACTTCCATTTAAAACCAACCGTAATCACTAATTTACAGTCTGAGAGTTGTTATTTTTGTTAAAGGAACACTATAGGCACCTTTTTTCCCTTCAAGTTTTAGGGGCTTTCAAACTAAAAGAAGCAATAATTGTAGTAGCAGTAGCATTAAAATTAGTAGTATCAGGGTATGAGTAGCAGTTCCTTTATAGGTTTTTTAATTGTATTTTATTCCTCATAAAACTTGATTTTATTAACACTGATTCTGAAATGTCATCATCATAACAGTATCATAATCTTATATAAAAGACATTGGTATATCTGACAACATGACAGTAATATAAAAAAAACAACAGTGCAACAGAGTAAAAGACACTATGACATACCACATCACTTTCACGATAACTTTCACGAGTACTATTGTCCAGGTTCCCAGGGCCGTCTTTAACGCGGGGCAAACGGGGCAGCTGCCCCGGGCCCTGTCCCTGCTGGGGGGCTCAAGACAGCTGCTCCGTTTGCCCTCTGCCCGCAAACTATGGGGGCCCATCGGGTGGCCCATGCACTTAGGGCCACCCGGTGGGCCTGTGTCAGCAGGGGCCCAGTCGGGCACTGTGGCGCTTTAACAGTGCGACCGGGCCCTTGCTTTCCGGCAGCCGACTGGGAGGAAGTGACAGACGCGCGTCACTTCCTCCCACAGAAACAGGAGCCACGCGGAGGCCGGGAGAGCTTAACTCCCAGCCACCCCAGCCAGCCCACTGGACCCCAGGGAAGCCACCCTTCAGGAAAAGGTAAGAAACTGGAAGGTGGTTATCAAATTTTGCATGAGTGTGTGTGTGTGTGTCAGTATATATGTATGTGTATGTGTTAGTGTGCCAGTATGTCTGTCAGTGTATCTGTATGTCTGTGTGTGTCTGTCAGTGTCTGTGTGGTTCAGTATGTATGTATGTGTGCATGTCTGTCAGTGTATGTGTGTATGTCTGTCAGTGTATGTGTGTATGTCTGCAGGGGCGTATTAGCCGCGAGGCAAACAAGGCATTTGCCTTGGGCGGCATTTTCCAGGGGGCGGCAAAAAAAGCCGCCCCCAAATGCCCAGGGCAAATGCCTTGTTAGCCTTGCGGCTAACAGACATGCCGGCGGGCTGCTGGGTGATCGGGCGGCACTGCCGGGCGGGCGGGCGGGCGGCCGGCCGGCGAGGGAGCACTTCCCCTGAGCTGTCTGCTCAGCTCCCTCGCCAGCCGCAGAGTGAGGCTGGGAGGCGGAGCCGGAATATGACGTCATATTCCGGCTCCCAGCCTCACTCTGAGGCGCGCGAGGGAGCTGAGCAGACAGCTCAGGGGAAGTGCTCCCTCGCCGGCCGGCCGCCTGCCCGCCCGCCCGCCCGCCCGCCAGGCAGGGAAAGGAAATGTGATGCTATATCAGGCAGTGCCGCCCGATCGCCCAGCAGCCACTGGACCACCAGGGAGGAAGAGACACCCCCCTCCCCAGCATTCCCAAAGGTAAGGAGGCTGGGGGGTAGGGGGGTGTTAAATAAAAAAAAAATGTGTGAAAAATAAATTTAAAAAAAATGTGTGAAAAATAAATTTAAAAAAAAATGTGTGAAAAATAAATTTAAAAAAAATGTGTGAAAAATAAATTTAAAAAAAATGTGTGAAAAATAAATTTAAAAAAAATGTGTGAAAAATAAATTAAAAAAAATGTGTGAAAAATAAATTTAAAAAATGTGTGAAAAATAAATAAAAAAAACGTGTTAAAAAATAAATAAAAAAAAGTGTTAAAAAAAATGTGTTAAAAAAAAAATGTGTTAAAAATAAATTTAAAAAAAATGTGTTAATGTGGGTGGGTGAGTGTGTGTCTGTG
Organism: Pelobates fuscus; assembly: GCF_036172605.1. Lineage (NCBI taxonomy): Eukaryota > Metazoa > Chordata > Amphibia > Anura > Pelobatidae > Pelobates > Pelobates fuscus. Next base: position 78,837,159 of record NC_086323.1, on the reverse strand, counting down.
TCTGTTAGTGTGTGTCTGTTAGTGTGTGTGTCTGTTAGTGTGTGTCTGTGTCTGTTAGTGTGTGTGTGTGTCAGTGTTTGTGTCTGTTAGTGTGTGTCTGTGTGTGTGTGTGTGTCTGTTAGTGTGTGTGTGTCAGTGTGTGTGTCTGTTAGCGTTTGTGTCTGTGTCTGTTAGTGTGTGTGTGTCTGTTAGTGTGTGTGTGTCTGTTAGTGTGTGTCAGTGTGTGTGTCTGTTAGTGTTTGTGTCTGTGTCTGTTAGTGTGTGTGTCTGTTAGTGTGTTTGTGTGTGTGTGTGTGTGTGTGTGTCTGTTAGTGTGTGTGTGTGTCTGTGTCTGTTAGTGTGTGTGTCTGTGTCTGTTAGTGTGTGTGTGTCTGTTAGTGTGTGACTGTGTGTGTCTGTTAGTGTGTGTTTGCCTGTGAGTGTGTGTGTATGTCAGTGAGTGTGTGTGTCTGCTAGTTTGTGTCTGCTAGTGAGTGAGTGTGTGTCTGTTAGTGAGTGTGTTTGTCTGTTAGTGAGTGTAAGTGTGTCTGTTAGTGTGTGTGTGTTTCTGTTAGTGAGTGTGTGTGTGTGTATTTAGAATGCGGGGCGGGGGGAAAGGTTGGGTGGGGGTGGCGCGGGGGGAGGGGGGGGCGCCTGAGTTTTGTCCTGCCTAGGGCAGCACAAAACCAGGATACACCACTGTATGTCTGTCAGTGTATGTGTGTCTGTCAGTGTGACAGTATGTCTGTGTGTGTGTGAGAGAGAGTCTGTCAGTGTGTGAGTCTGTCAGTGTGTCTGTATGTGTGTTTCAGTCTGTCTGTGTGTATGTGTGCCAAAATGTCTGTATGTCTATGTGTGAGTCTGTCAGTGTCTGTGTGTGCCAAAATGTCTGTATGTCTGTGTGTATATGTGCCGGTATGTCTGTCAGTGTATCTGTATGTCTGTGTGTGTGAGTCCGTCAGTGTCTGTGTGTTTCAGTATGGCTGTCTGTGTCAGTACGTCTGTCAGAATGTGTCTCTGCATCTGTATGTTGTCCATTTGTGTTTGTGTGTGTGTACCTGTATGTGTCAGTGTTTGTATTTGTATATCTGCATGTGCGTCAGGTTGTGTGTCTGTGTGTCTGTATGTGTGCCAGGGTGTGTGTCGGTGTATCTATATGAAGTCAGTGTGTGTACCTTTGTATCTGCATGTATGCCAGTGTTTGTATCTGTCTGTGTTTGTGTGTGTGTGTCAGTGTATCTATATGTAGTCTGTGTGTATCTGTATGCGGTCAGTGTGTATCTGCGTGTGTGTGTCAGGTAGTGTATTTGTGCGTATCTATATGTAGTCAGGGGGGCCCAAGTAAATGCTTGCCCAGAATCCAATCAAAATTAAAGACAACCCTGCAGGTTCCATGCAAACCATTCCTTCCACAGTGGATCAAACGGGCCAATCACATGATCCAGGAGCATTTCTTTTTTTATACTAAGTTTCAGTTGTTTTGGGGCTCAAATCCTATCGCATTTTGTTTTTTTGATTTGGGATAAATGTTGACACAATTTCATACAAATCGTTTGTGTGGATTTTTGTCACTGGGTCTTTTTTGTGTGGGAACAATTTGACTCTTCCAGTGCAGCGCTATTACGCTCTTAGTTGGTAAGATAACACGTGTGATCAGAGAGCACTTAAACAATGGTGTTTGTATATTAAGAACTGATACTGGCACTGTGGAAATGCCAATAATTATGACCAGTATATCAAGAGACAGATTATTTATTTATTCATTCATTTTGACATTCTTTAGGTTTGGAAGTGCAGTAAAAAAAAATACGCTAGGCGACATTAAGATATGATATACATGGTAACAGCAATTGGAGACATGCAAATATAACAGGTAATAGCAAGATAGACAGCGCTTAGAAAATAAATAGATTCCACTGGGCATGAAAGGAAACAGTAAAAGAGCTGATAGCATCACAGCATATAACACGCTGCATTTTGTTAGCAGCTAGCTCAGCCTATGCCAACATACAATGCCCAATGATCCAGGCAGAGTGATCACAGGTGTCCCACTGTACTATACCTCACCAGCCCCGAGCCAAAGTACAATCCAACATAGCCATCTCAACCTAGAGCAGACTGCCATGCTTCGTCTTGGGGCCCGCTGCCAGGCTTCGTCATAACCCGATGAGTAAGGACCATCCGAGGGTGTGAACGGTGGTGTATGGGGATGTCCCATGCTAAACTGTGGCCCAGGAAAGTAGTGACTCGCAGCAGGACCGGGCCGCCTGTGTCAATGCACTTCGCAAGGCGCCCGCCTCTGTCTCCCCACACTGAGGTGTGTCACGTGTTCAGAAATAATCCTTAAAAAGCCCCTATAATACTAAGAATAATTATTCAGAAATACGTTATGATGATATATTATTATTATTATTATTGGTATTGGTATTACTATAGTGTCAACCTTTTCTGCAGTGCTTTACAATATTATAAATGACATCATTACAAAATTATACAGGAACAAGAGGTAGATGAGGACCCTGCTCAAACGAGCTAACAGTCTAGTCTTGTACATTATTATTATTATTATTTTTTTTATTGAACCGCATAATATAACATACTTTTACAACGGTCTGTGTGCGTAAACTCTTGATGTAGGAACGACTTTGAATTAGAATAAAAATAAAGGAATCCTTTCATAATGAACAAGACTTGCTGAATATTTGCTATTTTGTTGCTTCTGGGACCTCTCAGTGTGCTATTTACTCGCTGTGCTACAGACATGTGCAGCTGACGACTTCTATCCCAGCAAGTACAGAGAGCGCGTACGGAATGATGCTAATCACAAGCCGAGCAATAGCTGGATAAAGGCACGGAGCTTGCAGACATGCCATCCAATGTAAAATGGATATATTTTATGATATTTCTGTCTGTTTCTGTTGGAACTAAACACATTAAAAGACTTCACAAGAATGAATTATTAAAAAAGAATGCAAAAGGTATAAAGTCAAGTCGCCCCAATTAGTGCTATAAAATTGGCCTCCTAATAGGCTAATTCACTAAACTAAAAATGATGAGGAATTGAACAAATTGCTGAGTAGGACATAAAGCTCAGTTGTTGGTTTTATTTTAATTCAGCTTTTTTAGCCTAAACTTTGCAATTCCCTGATAATTTTCAATGGTGATGTACTTTGTATAATTATTTCTTATTTTCAATGGGGAACAGTGCACCTCTGTGTAGTTTGGGGCCCTAATCTTGGGTTGAATGGGGACATACATGTCTTGGTTACCATGAGATTAATGGGTGTTGCACTTCTAATCAAGTACTATGACTCCCACTAAACTTGAGCAACACTGGGGCAGTGATCTGACAGAGAACGCATCAGATTAACCCCTACTTATCTTAAAACACTACCCCTAACCTTTAACCTGTATTCTACAGAATATACTAATAGTAACACACATATTTACTACAAATGTATCAGTCCTTTTTGATAAATTTGTATACAGTCTTTGCAGTCCTTTATTTTGCTGCGCAAATGAACCCATACAGGATTTGTTGTGAATGAGGTGTTCTATTAAAGTGATATGCATGATATTGAGACACCTGTCTAATTTAAAAGCTTTCCCCTTAGAATGAGACAGTTGCCTCACTCGGCAAGATGAAAAAAAAGTAAATGTGATTTTTTTCACATTTACCTGCTTCTTATTTCTTATGCTTTTCACGCCAACTCCAGATGGAACATTGCTCTAACCAATCAGTGTCCTATCCCTAAGAATGCTGGAAAAGTTCACTGGGCATGCCTGACAGATTTATACATGTGCAGTTGGAAGATCTTACAATGTTTATGACATACATTTAATTTAATACATATATTATATACATTTATTTAAGTTTGTATATTTGTTTAACCCCTTAAGGACACATGACATGTCATGACATGTCATGATTCCCATTTATTCCAGAAGTTTGGTCCTTAAGGGGTTAAAAGTATTTGCTTGCTGGTTTAAAAAAATAATTGTCAAGTAATGCATGTCCCTTAAAAGTAAATAGTGGAACAGGTTAATGGATATATTTTACCAATGTGTGCCAATTATTATCTGCTGCTATAATGCCTAGTACATTTGTTGTTAATTAGTAATATTTAAATCTGTATATTGTTAACTAGTTTGAAGCATGCAAGTGACCACTTTTGTAGTATAAGGACACCTACACTTTTGCTGTATTTAGGGGATTAATGACCAATTGTATCTAAACTGGGCCCTATGGGATCATATAAAACGCCCTATGGGATCATATAAAACCATGATTTTTGTTCTAAGAAGTATATCTTTGATCTGACTGAATTTTATCTACATTAATGATGTATCAACATCATGTAAATGTCAGGAATGGTAAAAATGAGAAGTTCTGTTGTACGAACTGGTTCTTGAACAAATAACCTCTTGGCCTAGCACTTTGAGAAGGGTGAAAGCTAAGCCAATATGACTCTAATGAAGTTGTTTTGACTTGAAAATAAATTGTTTTTTGAAAAAAGATATAGTAAACAGATTATTTTCTGAAACCTCTTTGTGCAATCCTTTCCAGACTTCTGTTGAATTCACGGACCGGTTTACTAACAGAAGCAACAAGATTTAAATGATGTGGAAGTGATATAGAATTATATTGGAAAAAAAAGACAAAGGATCAAGTGGGATTTGAGGTTTTATAGCAGGCTGAAAAATTATGTAATGGGTGCCAAATTTTTCTTCTCGACTGTCACATTCTCTGTTAACAAACGATTTATAAATAACTGTTTACATGTTCTCATAACTTTCATTCGTGATGATTTCATAGTTGTATCATATTCCATTTCTCTGTACCATTAACTATTTGAAGTCATGTATTCCAGTTAATATGTGTCCTAGAGTAAATAATGACTGATTTCCTGGCTCTCCAATGAGCATTTTGAGGTTGTGTTGTCAATGTTTCTAAAAGCCTTACAGAGCAAAGAGGTTCAAGAGGAAATTCTCGAAGATATCACTCTGCATCATTAAAGTCACACTTTGTTAGTTCTTTTTGCATTTTTTTTCGAGTTGTGATCTTGAGCTATGACCTACTCTTGACAGCAACTCGTCATTCCAGACCTCTGCTTGTCACTGTAGCCCAAGAAATCTTTTAGCCATAATAATTTATTGTGTTTCCTGTATCAGCTCCATGCTCTCAAGATTCAGATACTCCTCTGTCAAGTTTATAAACTATTACAGCAAAATAACATGTCAGACAGGGTCACTATCAGATTCAGAAAAATCCTCATAAAAATGATTTTAGATTTATTTGTATTTATTTTGGAAGTAATGTGTTTGTTAGGTTGCCTACCAATTCCTGGCCTCATTCCAATGCATATTGTGAGCATATCAGGCGGCAATAATACAGAAAGGTATCCTGAGTTAGCACCTTGCTCAACTCCAGTGTCAATATTGAAGCAAGGCAACCCGATTTAGCCAACCCACATCAATCTAACATAAAAATGATGCAGGCCACTATGTCCAAGACATATATTTATCCAATAATGGCGTAACTATGGTGTCATTATGTCAACTCAGGCCGATGAAATTGTGGCGGTGCCCTGATGATGTCAGAAACTACACCCATTTACACTGAGTCCACTAGTAGACCTATGCCATGTTATGGTGGAAAGTAGACCGAGAGTGTTCTATGTAGCTTACTCTGGAATTTGATCATGGCTTGTTTATTTGATTATCCTGACTTCTTCTGTTCGGACCTTGGCTTGTCTCACTATCTTGTTGTATTTCTAAATCCCTTGACCTTGGACTGTCCTTGACCATTCTTCCTTCTAGTTATAACTTTAAGCCCTCCATCCCTAAATTTGCATGTTGGGACTCTACGCAAATCCTGACAGTATTTCATCAAGTATTCTTCATCAGCTACTAAGGAAGCTGACATAAACATACAACGTGTAAATTGTAGAAGTAAATGTACAGATTGCGATTGAAACATTAAAACAATATTATAAATGTACCTATTGTGTAAGTACAGGTAATTGGTACATATTACCCCGCCTGTTGGTACATATTACCCCGCCTGGTACATAGTACCCCGCCTGTAAATAATACTCAGAAACACACAGCATTTGCTTGTGTGATATAGTTGTACCATACTTATAGAGTCATCTATTTTTATAAGCATTTAATAGCCTTTATCTGGATAGTCCTGAATTATTCTGTAGGGTGAAGCATTGGATAGTACTTTATTGAAAAATGAATGGACTAGAAGCAATATGTAGTCAGCGGCTGTCTAATTCTAGTCTATAAAAAATATTAACATATGTAAAGATAACAGGAATCTCAAATCCATACTCTTAAAAATGTGCTTCTTCTGTTTGATTGAAATGCACTTTGTGTGTTTGGGGTTATCTGCATAGAAAATTCCGCTTACATTTCTACAGAGACCTACTCATTACAGAGAAATCAATGATGGTATCCTAGTGAGGTTTATGTTGGACCATGGAAGGTTTGAACACTGGGAAATCTCGATCTTGTTTTACAATGCAAAATGATCTCTCCAAAGTACTGATAAATTCCGTGCAAACGAATGAGATGTTACATGGGCAGTTAAGTTTTATCCAATTATTTCTACAAGCGTACAGAGAATTCCCTGATTCTACGAGGCTTGTTGAAATTTACATTTGCCATTATGAATGATAAAACGAATAAAATGAATATATAATGCCTCTCTCTAATAATCTCTCAATCTCTTTCTGGCATCTGAACATACTGACCCATTTCCACGATATTGCACTGGAAGATAATAAGATTATGTATGGTACCCCTAGGTCTTTCACTATTCTAACACTCCCTTAGATAAGATATGGATCATATGTTGATCTAGGTGGTTTCGCTGGAGTTTTTTTTTTATTTTTGTTTAACCTGCCCACCGTAGGTGTCAGTAGCAAGGAGAAGTGCGGATAAGTGTTATACCTAAAAATGTCATTTTCTTTGATTTAAATGGTACATAAGAGTGGCAGTGCCTATACAGATTATGGCTTTGACAATTAAATACAATTGTCAAATACGTCTGCTATCTACTCTTACTCTTTCTTCTGCGCTGATGACTTTCCACTGTTTATTCTTATTTCTCTCTTTTTTTTTCTTTTTCTTTCTCTTTTTCTCTCCCATTTCTTCTCCATATCTAAGTAAAAGACAGTTATATTATACCTGCATAATGCTGTGGTTTTGAACTTTAATTAACGAAGTTTAAACTGAAAATGCTAAAATGACCAATTGGGCCAATTGGGTGTTTCAAAACCACTTGCAGATGATTTGGTATATTTTGAATTAAATAATTGAAAATACTTTTTATAGTTTCAATTTATTTTCTATGGTTTTTTTTTTGCACATTTTTTATTTTCATGTAGATATATATTTTTATATATGTTTTTGCTATATATTTTTATGTGTTTTTTGCATGTTTTATTATATTTAGTATATTTTTACTTTTTATTATTTCCTATTTTAAAAAAATGTATATATATTTCATTTCTTTTAGATTTAATATCATAATAATTATTTCATATTGTGTAGTTTGATAAATAGACCTTGGATTAATCCCATGTTGTCTCTTTAAGATATGTTTTTTTGTATATGGTTCCTAGTGGTTTCATTTACCATTTATGTGGGTATGTGTGTTCTTAGCCAGAACACCCTTCTCTTATATAGGCAGACCTTGTTTTTACTTGGCAGCTTAGAATATTGTTAGCAATGGATGTGCATTCCACTTTGGAGCACACACCTTTTCCAATATTAATTCTGCCCGATATGAATGGATTCTAGGATGTCCTCCGTTGAAGGAGGGCCATTCCAGAAAGTGTTATATGTTCCAGAGTGGAGCACCCTCTGCAAAGAGGTTATTCAGAGATAAATCAAAAGCAAAAAAAGACTGTGAATGATGGAGGGGGGTCTAGGTGAAGGATGCTATTTAGAGGAGAAATCCTTCTGAGATAGCTATACTTATGAGGATGTTTTGTCATCAGATAAAGCAGGTTGGAACTGTGGTACTACCTTTTTTATTTTGGCTTTTATTTAGTTTTTAGGTCTTCATGTCATCTTTACATTCCCTATTCGTTGGATGAATCTATATATATCCACCAGAGGATTGTGTACCATGGGGAGTGGTAATGTGCCCATTTTTACATTTTCTTTTATAGTGCAATTTGTGCTATTAAATTCATTGTTTTTATACTGCATTGCACTATTTTGTACCTTTTTCCAATCTTTTTCCAGTACAATCAATATATGATGGTATCATAGAAGAAGTTCTGGATGAAAAATATATACCCCTAAGGGAAGAAAGGCTGCTAAATTCTTTCCACATTTGTTCTCCATCATTCCAAAGGGTTCCAAACTTGGTCAGTCTGCATTATTGTGCATGCCTCTCAGCTAGGGTAGTGTCCTCAAACCCTCCCCCTTACCCACCCACTAATCCAGTGCAGACCAGCTCACTGAATGACAGAACAGGACATATACGTGTAGCAGCAACAAGCTCACCATTCTCCATGCACCGACCAACGCAACAGTGAGAGAAACCCAACACTGGAGCCTACTACACACACACACACTTGAAAAGGGAATTGCAAACTTCAGGCCAAAATAGATCAAATATAATTTTCAAGGTGGCCATGTACAGTTTCCATGTTACTTTTGCACAATTCCAATTTAGTGAATAAACTCCAAAATGATAAATTTCAAGTAATAACTGAGGCTTTCAGTTATTGCTCATTGTTAAATAGCTCTGAATCATCATTGAAACTCTTCTTAATCCGCATAAATTAAGGAAATTAACTCAGGAGGATCCTATCACCAGTTAGGTTCGTGGCTTTGTTAATTTCATCTGTTACAACTGCAATTTAGATAATGTCCTCTGCAACTTTAAGGATCTAGGATCATTTCCTAATGCTATTTTTCTTCAGCTATCCTGCAACTTGCACAATCTCTAAATATTTTCTGGTACTAATTTTCTGTTCTTTTTTTTTTTCTTTGCTTCAACCTTGAATATCTTGGATAATACAGTTTTGTCTACTAATCTTCTGGCTCCCTGTAAATTTGAGAAGCTTAAATAACAAACTAGTGCTAATCATTTAACTTTTGCAGAGTTATTAAATAAAGTGAGAAATCACAGTAGATTCAAAATGATTTTCACATTTTAGACCAATTTAGCTGAATCAGAAGTATGAGTAGATATTTTTTCCAGTTTTGTTATTTTGGCTTTAAGTTTAAAATTCACGTTGAATTCTCAATTTAATTAATAACCTAGAACCACGGATCAACCTTGGATTACGTATTTAATCATGGTGCTAGTGTGCTAGTATTATGGTCTTCAGTAGCTTTGCAGATCTAGAATAACCCACTAGTCATCGTTGATGACATACTAGTGCTAAGAATATGGTTCTCATAAGTATTCTTGGTATTGGACTGTGCCAGAAATCCCCAAATGGAAATATATTGGAATTATACAATGCCAATGATCTCTGTAGGTTTCAGCAATCAGAAGTACTATGTGACCATCTATGTGAATGCAGAAATGGCAAATTAACCCCTTAAGGACCAAACTTCTGGAATAAAAGGGAATCATGACGTGTCACACACGTCATGTGTCCTTAAGGGGTTAAAGGAACACTAGAGTCACCTAAACAACTTTAGCTTCATGAAGCAGGTTTAGTGTATAGATCATGCCTCTGGGTTTTAATGCTCAGTTCACTGCCATTTAGGAGTTATATCACCTTGTTTCTGTTTATGCAGCCCTTGTCACACCTCCCCTGGCTCGGATTGACACAGCCTGCATGAAAAAGTTTCACAGCCTTAAACAATTTCATCTCTTGCTTTAATCACATAAAGGAGGAGCAAGCTATTAACATAGCAGGGGATAAGGAAATCTAAATTAAACAGAACTTGCAATAAAGAAAGATAAACTTTAGATGACTCTTTACAGGAAGTGTTTAGGAAGGCTGTGCAAGTCACATGCAGGGAGGTGTAACTAGGGTTCATAAAAAAGTGATTTACCTCCTAAATGGCAGAGAATTGAGCAGTGAGGCTGCAGGGGCATGATCTATACACCAAAACTGTTTCATTAAGCTAAGTTGTCACTTTAAATAGAAAACAAAATCCAGTATTAATTTCTTTGGATTGTAACATTAATCCCACAATGTATGTGTTCCTTTTACAGTTTATTGTATCATTGTATAGTGAGTGGGAGTGTGGAACGCATAATGTGTTCCAAGGACCAGGAAGCTACACCTGAAAATTAAGATTCAGCTGGGTATTTAAAGCAAGCAAAAAACCCGGAAGGTTTTATACTGACTGACGAAGCCCTAGTTATAGGACGAAACACGTTTCAGACACTTACTGGCACTAGCCACGGACTTTTATCCATTTTATTGGACATTCTTATATATTTGTTTTTATTTTATTGAACAAAGTGCATCAATCTGACCAAAGAGCTATCTGGATCATCTTCTTCAAGCACCACTTGGAAGTACCTGATAGAGAACCACAGAAAGGATGGGTACATCCTACTAAGAGTCCCACTGAACTTCCCATGCAAGTCATATGATTATATTTGGCTCCAGGTTTGTGAGATGAATTATCCTCATTTTACTGCATTATATACCTATTTATTACATATTGCACTATTTTTTTTTTTTTTAATCATTTTACAGATTTATCGAATGCTCCACCTACTATTGAATGTACTTTTTATATTTACTTTTAAGTGGTATTAGGGGAACTCACTTAGGTGTTTGAGCATTTACCATCACTACATACCCGACACTGTGTACCTTTATATTTGTGATTGCATATTGTAGCATTGTAGTTCTTAGTTCAAGTCAATTCACATATTATTTTTAAAATGTTCTCTCATACAGATAATTTAACATTAAAGTTGATTAGGGTATTAAATTCACTAATAAACTGCACCACTAGGTGTCTCTATGGAGCATACTATATGTAATGAATATGTTTTTGTATGTCTAAAAACATGGATAATGTTTTTCAGCTAAGTGCTATCAAAAGGAATACTACAAGCAGGCACTTGCTTTAGGTATTGGATTTCCTGTTTATATCATATCCGTTCTATTGCATATTGATGGTTGCTAGATTGATATAGTATGTTAGACCAGGCCATTCCATTTTATTCCATAGGTAGTTATCATGCTGTTTGCCATTTATATTTAATTTCACTACAATTTATAGTGTAGTGTCCAACAATTGTGTTTCAGTTCAGGAGGACTGTAATTGGTTACACTTGAGTCTTAAAAATTAGACTTGAGTCTAGGGAAATTTTAGGCATTGTAACTACTTCATCTAATTATTATTATCAGTTGAAGTAGTTATAGTGTCTGTCCTTTGGTGCTGTCCTTCCATTCAGCATTAATTTTTATTTTAATGTTTAAATGTTAAATAAGAGTCCCCAGAGCTCATTTCCTCTGTGCTGCTCGGGCTAATTAGGAAGTATTATGCTGAGCAGCAATGGGCGGCTGCGATTGGCTGAGAGTGTCATTTGACTGTTTTCAGCCTATCACAGCACCCACTGCTGGTATGAATTAGTATGGCTATATGGTAGTGTGTAATCTCTGCCGTAGCCATACCTCCAATAGATGCAGGAATCTGGTTGGGCAGGGACCTCATTTACTGTTAAACTGTTTATAAATGGTTTACTATTGAATGGAGGATCAGTGCCAGAGAACCCCAGCCACTATAACCAATTCATTGAGATGAAATGGTTATGATGTCTACAGTGTTCCTTTAAAGGGACACTATAGTCACCTGAACAACTTTAGCTTAATGAAGCAGTTTTGGTGTATAGAACATGCACCTGCAGCCTCACTGCTCAATCCTCTGCCATTTAGGAGTTAAATCCCTTTGTTTATGAACCCTAGTCACACCTCCCTGCATGTGACTTGCACAGCCTTCCATAAACACTTCCTGTAAAGAGAGCCCTATTTAGGCTTTCTTTATTGCAAGTTGTGTTTAATTAAGATTTTCTTATCGCTTGCTATGTTAATAGCTTGCTAGACCCTGCAAGAGCCTCCTTTATGTGATTAAAGTTCAGTTTAGAGATTGAGATACAATTATTTAAGGTAAATTATATCTGTTTGAAAGCGAAACCAGTTTTTTTTTTTTCATGCAGGCTCTGTCAATCATAGCCAGGGGAGGTGTGGCTAGGGCTGCATAAACAGAAACAAAGTGATTTAACTCCTAAATGACAGTGAATTGAGCAGTGAAATTGCAGGGGAATGATCTATACACTAAAACTGCTTTATTTAGCTAAAGTAATTTAGGTGACTATAGTGTATAAAGCCCCCTTTGCATGGAACTGATAAAAATAATAATGCTGTTAAAATGTGAAATTGAAAACTGTTAAAATATTGATCAATAACAAAGGATATGTTGCAATGAACCCTATTGAATGGTAAAATCTAGAAAACCATGTGTTATAAATTTCTTGTCCTAGTAAGGTATCTCTTTCCTCGCTGAACTGCTAATTATCTCCGATTCACCAGGTAACTGCATATTTAAAACATACAAAAAATAGAACAAACAAAGAAGGCGCTAAATATTCAAATGACATGATAATATTCAGTATTCTAAAAGCTGCACCTTACTAGTGAAGTAGCCCAAATACACCTTAATAACTAACAGTGCAAGATAAAAAAGTGCACTGTACCTTTAAAATACTATACAGTTTATATAAAAGTGCAACACAGTGCAATTGCCAGTGCACTATAAAGTGCTGAAAAAAGTGCCATATGTTACAAAAATGAGTAAAACTATTGTGCAACAAATGAAAGTGCACTAAGTGATAAGTATGATAAACACTTACTTAGCAGTCCCCTAAAATTGGAACTTCATAATATTCTCCCAAAGGTATATGGTGGATCTGCACAGTGTTTGTAGCCTGTGGGCCAAAATAGCCAACCTGGAAAAAAATCCCTAGCTCAGTTATTATATTATTATTATTGTATTATTTATATGGCGCCAGCAAATTCCAAAGCGCTGTACAATGGGTGGACTAACAGACACGTAATTGTAACCAGACAAATGGACGCACAGGAACAGAGGGGTTAAGGGCCCTGCTCAATGAGCCAGAGGGAGTGGGGTATAGTGACACAAAGGGTATAAGTAGGGGTAATAAAATAGGTTGCTAGAAAAGTATTCACTGAGAACCTAGGTTATTTTTTGAAGGAGTGGAGACTGGGTGAAAGTCTAACGGAGAAGGGAAGGGTGTTCCACAGAAAAGGTGCAGCCCTGGAGAAGCCTTGGAGGCGAGCATCAGATGTGGGAGTATGGACAGAGGATAGACGTAGGTCTTTGGCAGAGCGCAGGGGCCTCAACGGGACATTATACCCCTTAAATGAACGCTATAGCCTCAGGACTACAAACCTATATTAATAATGCTAAAGTGTTCTTCCCTTTACTTTGATTCAGGGTACTCCAAAATCTAAATAACAATTGGTGAGAAAAGGGTATTACCGTTTTTCTAGTGCAAGATCTACTCCCTGCAGCTGCTGATTCTGCCTACTGAGGTGACAGGAGCACTGGGCACTTACAGCTCATGCATGGTGGAGATGTTGAGGTTAGTTCCTGTTCCTGTTGAGGCTAGTTGCAAAAAAGTTAATTGACTCCGTTTTCACAGCCGAAGAGCCTCTAATGGCCAACACGTAGACAGCCGCTAAAGACATATTAAAGCTTGCAATGTAAGCATTGCAGTATCTATGTGTCTATTTAACAGCAATGCTTTACATTGCAGGGTTGAAACTAAAGCTATGGGTGTATTTAGTGCTGATTTACTTGGAGAATTTCTGAAAATTTCTGAGAATATTTACCAAAGTGTCATTAATTCAATGTAAAATAAAACGTGAATTTCAAATTTTAAGCTAAATAGGAAAATAGGAAAAATAGGAAAAAATTGTCTTTTGCCGTAGTATTTCTAATATAATTTGGCTATTTTAATCTAAAATTTTAAATTCCTTTTGAATGCACCGAGCATTCCCAAAACTTTACACTTCAATGAATATCTCCATTTAGTGCATGACCCTAAGAGTAGTCAAAACATTCTAAAAAAAAATAAAAAAAAATGCAGATTAATAGAAATCACGCAAACATTTTTTTTATTTGTACGATATAGAACATAACATTATTCGGTAAAACTTCGGCACAAAGCAATGGAGGATTGCTTAACTTTAAACTATAAATGTGACAATTTTTATATTGCAGTCACCACTAAGACTTGTTCGCACTGCTTATGGTGTTTAATATAAAAGATAGTGGTTTATTTACAGTGTAAACTGTCAAAGAGTTGGCTTTCAGGTTACGGAGCAACGATAACGAAGATAAAAAAAAATAAAAAGCTTGCAAAATGATAAATATTTTCATTAAAAAAAAAAAACTTTAAAACTCTAAAGTTCAAAGATATGTTTTTCTCTCCTTATATCTTCTCCCAAACTAATCTAGTTTCAATTTAATTCCATATTTCAGGGCTGTCACTGTTCGTACTACAGGTTTTCATGCACAATCCATTTTTTATGAGGCTGATCTTGGCGACAGCTTTATTTCACAAACCAATCTTAAACTTTGTCTGGCAGGAGACGGGTCACAAAAGGTCAAATATTCTGTGCTGGTGGGTAAGGAACGTATTAAATATGGCGTCTGTTAAACTGATGGGACACCTTCGGGATGTATTGCATGTGCATGTACTAAAATCAGAGCTAAAGACCAAGTAGAGGTGACGGGGCCAGTAAACTCTAATTATGTGATTAACCACTCTGATACCAGAGGTGATGGAGAAAATTGAATTTATTGGTTGTCCACAGCTCTACATGAACTGTTTATACCAATCAGCAATTATAACGACAAAGTGCGTTTACACATGTGTAACCCTGAGCTTCCTGAAATTATACGGCGATAGAAAGAGAGCAAAAGAGAAACACTGAGAATATTGCATATTGACTGGACATAAAAAAGACACACATTTTCCTGCTCTTGGACTTTCTTTTTAAAAAAATAAAATTTAAATTAAAAAAGTAAAAAAAAATAAGTCTCCTAAAGTTTCCTAATGTTTGTGAGCATTTTTTTTTTTAATAAATTCTTTATTTCAAGTTTTTTGTCGTAGGGAAAAGAGATACAGAAACAAGAATCAGGGGGAAAGGATTTGCTTGTCACATACATTGCATAGCATTTATGTTACTTCTTGACATTCCTGCTACATGTACCGCCTTGGGGAGGTGTCAGCAGCATGTTATAAGGAGCCTGGGTAGCTGGTGGTTCACACTTCTATTGTAGTGTGTCCATCTGCCTATGTTGTGGGGGTTTCCATTTGCTGTATGTTTGGGCTTGTGTCCTAGCTCAGTTGGGGTAAGGAGGTGCGGTTTCCCTGTGACTCCCGGTGTTCTTGCTTTCCCTCCCCCGCTGGTTGGTTCGAGCCATGATTGGCGTCACGAGGTGTCCTAGCTGGTCATGGGGCTGGCTGACACCAGGCAGGGTGTCGTGAGGTCACTCAGCTTGCTTTGGGAGGGTGGTAGACATCTGGATGGGGAGGATGGGGGGTGGTGGCGTGGTTTGCCCCATGTGGGAGGGGAGTGGAGGGTGGTGGGGAGGGTGCCTGGGATCTGGCAGCTGGCTTTGTGGTTGTGCTCTGTTTGGGGTCTGTGTAGGTGTGTACCCTGGGTTGGTTGTTTTCGGTGTTGTTGTATTCGGGGGTCATGCTTGTTGTGTTGCATTTTTAGCAGTTTCCATGTTGCTTGTCCCGGTCATGGGCTGCAAGGGTGGGTTGTGGATTCGTTCGACCTCCTCCGCGCGCCGCGCCCCATGGGGTGCCAGGGGGGGCGTTAGGTGGGGAGAAAAAAAATAATAATTGGGGAAGGGATACAATCTGTAACGTGAGATCTCCACCCCGCCCCTCTCCCCCACCCCGGAAAGGTGGGAGCATGGCCGGAGGCGTCTCAGGGTCTGTTTTTTGTTGCGTTGTACTTCTAGTGGTTTGCGTGCCTTTCTTTGTGTCGGTTATATGTATGTCCTTGGTGGTGGCTGGGTTTCGGTTATCTTGATTTGTTGGATCCGTTCAAGTGGGTTTTCGGATCCGTCGTTAGATTGAGTGGGTCAGTAGGTAGGGTAGTTCTAGATGGGTGTCGTTTCTGGTTGTAGTCTTGGGGAGTTTGTGTCCCAGAGGTCCAAGGTCCTGTGGAAGGCTTTGTATGAGTCGTTTATTTGTGCAGTGAGTTCGTCGAGGTCTCTAGTTTCCTTCAGTTTGCGTATGATTGTGATCAGTTTGGGGATGCATTGATCCGCCCATAGTTCTGCTATCGCCTGCTGTGTTGCCAGTGTTATTCTGGCGGTGAGCTTATTTTTGCTCCTGGTGAGAGAGTTCGATGGTTTAGTGAGCAGCATGGTCCATGGGTCTGGTGTGATGGGTTTTTCGATGATGGTTTCAATGAGCGTGTGTACTTCTTCCCATAGCGCTTTAAGCTTAGGGCAGTGCCACCAGCAATGGAGATATGATCCTGTTCCCCGCATTTTTTCCAACATTGTCCGTTGGGCAGTTTCCCCATTTTATGGAATCGGTATGGTGTCAGGTACCAGCGATAGTGTTTTGTAGGCCTGTTCCTTGTGGGTAACGCAGACTGTCAGTGTGCGTATTGCTTCCCAAATTTCGGTCCAGTCATTCGGTTCTTCCGGCAGTCTTAGGTTTCATTCCAATGCCGTTATGTATGTGAGGTTTATGTGGGATATGTGCGTCGTGAGGGTGACCTAGATTTCTGATACCTGTCCGGGGCGCTGGGGAGCATCAAAGCATTGCTTCTCAAATGCTGTTGGTTGTGATGTGCCTGCTTGCCTGATCATGGGTTGTTGTGCTAGATTGCGTAGTTGTATGTAGCGGAAGTAGTCTGAGGTGTTGAGGGCCTCTGCATTTGGAAGGTCATCATATGTGAACACGTCGCCCTGTTGGTACAGGTGTAGTAGCCTTGATATGTACCGCTGGTCGAAGTTTATGAACTGCTTTGGGGTCATTCCTGGCGGGATCTTGTTATGGTAGAGTGGTGTGACCGGGGAGAGGAAGGAGGAAAGGTCGTATTTAGGGTTTAGTTTCTCCCAGAGGGCTAGCGTATGCGTGATTGCTATTGAGGTGGGTAGTGGTAATGCTCTGTATTTTGGCGGGACCCACATGTAGGAAGACGGTTGCTCCCAGCCCAGAATGTCGTGTTCGAGGTCGACCCATCGTTTGGTGCCAGGTGGTGCGTGCCATTGTTGCAATTGGGCTAGTTGGGCCGCGTGGTAGTAGTGCTGGAAGTTCGGCAGCCCAAGTCCGCCTTGTGGTTTGGAAGCGTACCTCGTCGTTCTGCGGAACTGTGTTTTTTTTGATCGCCATAAAATGTATCGATGGCCGCCTGCAGATTTTTGAAGTCCGCATTCAGGATTAGGATCGGTAAGGTCTGGAAAAGGTATAGAAATTTAGGAAGCAGGTTCCTCTTTATAGTGGCTACTCTGCCCAGCCACGAGACTCCCAGTGCTTCCCATCGTTCTAGGTCTGTCGGGGCTGTTATGAGCAGCGGTTTGTAGTTGAGGGCGTATAGGTCTTGGAGTCGGGGGGATAGTATGATGCCTAAGTAGGTGATAGAGGTTGTAGTTGTTCTGAAGGGGAAGAGGTTGCGGTGCGCGCGTGTTTGGCTCTGATCCATCGCTAGGGGCATGAGAGTTGATTTTGCATGTTTGATCTTGTAGCCCGATAGGCTGGCGTATTCTGCTATTAGCGGTAGCGTGGAGTGTAGGGATGAAATGGGGTCTGTTAATAGCAGGAGTACGTCGTCTGCATAAGCCGCTACCATGTAGGTGTCCTGTCTGATCTTGACGCCTTGAACGTTGTTTGTGAGGATTTAAACCACAGGAAGGGGTTGGTCTGCCATCAGTGAGGTCAAGAGTTGCATTTGATCAATCGTGGTAAAGAAAGAAGTTAGAAGGACCGGGGAAGGAAGTAGAAGCATGTAGACAAGGCATGAATAAGTGGAGGGAGAAGAACAGTGGGCTCTGTACAGTCTGTACATCTTCAGGCCAGCACTGAGTATATTTGGGTTGAATATTTTAAGCAGTCTAAAGTATCATGGAGTTTCCTGAGTATTTTGCGATATTCTGTAAAGAGTTCTGTTCTGATTAAACAAGGGCTGCAACTTGCGTATGTGAACGCCACACTTCTCTAAGGCAATCACTGAGACTGAGAACTCTCCAAGTGATATTAGGTTAGGTAGTGGTAGGCTGCTTACAATAATAAAGAGGCCCCATGAGTTCACACTAAAGGTCCACCCAAAATGTACAAGGTATACGGATATAATTATTCATGGCTGTTTTTTTAAAGAGTTAGTTTAATGGTTTTGATCTAAACAAAATTTTCAGTTTCATGGGATGTAACTGAAATCTCCATCTGTGTAAATGATGTAAGCAAATTCTGATATTCTAACGCATTTGGTTTTAACTCATTAAATTGAAATACATTGCAGTCTTTTCACCTTTCACCATAACACTCTATTGTTTGATAATTATCTTCATGTAAACAGTTGCAGATGAGTCAATAATAATATAGATCTGAACAAAATCACACATTTTCTGAGTGCAATCAGAGAGTATAGATAGTGGTGTCATTAGGTTTGGTATCACCCATTGCAGTTATTCATAGTGTCTTCTTCCCATGGGCTTCCCCTGTTACCAGATCATATGAGATCCCTGGTGGTCCAGTAGTGAGCTCTTTGGGCCTGAAACTTCACTAGGTGAAGACCTTGTATATTCTTGTTGCGAGTTACCACTCTCTAATTACTTTGCAATGATTCAATACTATCAGTGATAGTGCCAGAGCTTGCAAGGGATATGTAAGATCTCTGGGCCAAATGTGTTGTGTACACTAGGTTGGTGAGGGAGATCTTTGAAGGGACACATCACCCTCTGCATGGATTGAGTGTCTTTATGTAGCACCAATCCTGTTGGTATGCTGACTTGGTCTCTATTGTTCTCAGAGGTAGGGCACCAGATAGTAAACTCTGGATGCTGACACATGACCTCAAACTCAAGACTTTCCTGCCAAACTCAGGACTGCTGGGCTATAGGGACTATATCATTTGGACCGCCACTCCCTTTGCCTTCCGTAGTACACTACTGCTTAGTTATCTCCATTACTGCTTGGTTATTTCTAACTTGTGTCGATATGGCCATTCTCATGCAGAAAAGTAATGTTTTAATCTGCAATGCCTATTATGAACTACATTTTCAGTGTTCCCCAGCGATTCCCTGAGTCTTTGGTACAGAAACAATTAAACCATTTTAAAAAGGGTTCTACATCTCAACCTGGAAATTACCAGACCTGTGAGTTTAACATCTGTAGTTTGGAAATTATTTAAAGGCTGTTATAGGATATTATTTTGGAATTTATTTTGTACAACAATATATACAACATTAGTAAGAATCAACATGGTTTTATGCAAGGCAGGTCATGTCAAACTACAAGTCTGTACTATGAAGATGCTCCTTGTTTTCTCCATTCAGCCTAATGGATTTGGAAACTAAATGTAACTTTGCTAAGTAAATACTTTGATATCATTGTTATTTTTTAGTACTTTGTTCTTTTGGGTTTATGCACTCAGTGAAGGTTAAAGCAAGACTATTTATTCCACACAATATAGTGTCAACATTTAATAATGGCCTAATGAAGGATCAGTGGAAGCAGAAACGTTGGCATTGTGTGTGGAAGATTTCTTCACTGAATGCTTACATTGTTGAAGTTGATGTCACTGGGTTATTTGGCACCAGTGTGGTTAATAAAGTGTGGGTGAGTGCCATTGTCTATATAATAGTAATTTTATTATTGTCTGATTGATTTTCTACTTTGGGTTCGCTTCACATGTTTCCAATCTTTAGTCCGAACTGCATGTCGCTAAAGGAGGACTCACAATTTCAATTAACCACTAGCCACAGGAGAGTGGAAATTTAGCCCTGGCAATTAGACATTTACCCATTGATGGTTGTTATATGTATCTTTCAGACCTATATGGTGAGTAACTTTAATGACTTGGCTAGTAGTTTAAGATTTGAAATAGTAATCCCTGCCTAAAGGCTTAATGATTCATCCTGGCCAAATCCAAAATGTTTAGCTGGATTTTGTACCGGTGTGTAGGGCTATCATAACCTGTGACCCAAAGATCCATATTGCTTAAGTTATGTATATCCTATTCTCTGTGCATTGTGGATCTATACTGTTTTATATGTCTGCTTAATCCATGCCCTGTGAACCTGCTATCATATAGGATAAAATATTCTCCCCGGTGACACATTCTGACTTTAAATGTTCTTTTAAGTTCTGACCAAAGTTCACAATTCATCCCTTTTATTGCTCGCGGTGACACCATGTGCTTCTCACGTTGAGCGTGGCAGTAAGAGGGAAGGATTGCTCTATCTTTGTGATATCTTTCATGTGAAAAAATTGAAGCAGTTGAGAAAGTGTCACTTTCTGTTACAGTTACAGAGAGGAAAACATGAATAACTACATATCCAGCATGCTTTCTTTCTTAAAGGCAGGTTATTATTTAATGCTAGGTAACCTTAACACATAAATATCTTACGTACTAACTAAGAAAGCAATATTTGAAATGAAGATATAATAATATACTCATATCTAACAGCCAGTTGTACACTAATGATAAACATATAGATTTTAAAATATTTTAAAATAGATTATGACACAATATGTGTATAGTTTTTTTATTTATTTTTTTATTTTCCCCCGGCCCCCCCACAACCAAAAAACAGGATACACCTCCAGAGCTTTCATGCAGTTATTATTATTTGTTTTGTAAAATAAAGTTTTTATTGGTTGCCGAATATAATTCAATCACATTCTCAAAATATAAAAGACATGAAATTAGAAAAAATACCAAAAACATATGTCTCCATTGAAATGTAAGCGATAAAAAAAAAATCACAATGAATCTAAAGGCATCCTTTTTAAACTGATCTCGGATTCACTGTCAGATATAAACCAAACATGAAACCAGAGCCTCTAGGGGGCTTCAGGAAACATAAACCAGCCTAAAGCAAAAACTTCATCACATAAAATCTCAATACGTACACCTTGTATTCAGTATAATATTTTCCAAATTCGCAATGGATACATAATACATGAACCAATGTGTAAATGAATGGAAAGCTAGAAAAATATGGCTAAAGTAAGAAATCATAGTTCCTACTTCGACCTATCTAAAAATCGTTGTAATGCCATATATTATACACAATAATGTAAATTGTGTCAAGACTCAGAATAGGAAATATTATGAATTCTGTTAAAAGACAATGTCTTCATCACAACAGGGATTATGGTAAAATACCCCACCAATAAGAGAAAAGGCATACAGGTGAAAAAAAGGAAATGTGTATGTGTGGTGTGAGAAAGGCATGTCGCTAAAAAGTGAAGTGATGGAATAACGGAAGGATGAAAATAATGTGATATAAAAGTGAAAACCCTAACAAAAAGTGAATGCCTATCCATTTCTGAAAAAAAGAAGAAACAGATGTGTGTGATGTGAATGGATGAGTGAAAACAAAAATCACACATTATAAAATGGAGAAAAGACAAAAAAATATATTAAACGAAGAACAATAAATGACAATAAAATAAACAAGAGGGGTAAATGCAATATTAACATTCTGATAAGAATGGCGTCAAAGGAGCATGTTAATTGAGGAACCTTGGAGAAACTGAACAAAAGGTGGCTGCGCTTCTCTTTTCCTCTCGCCCCACCACTTGCCCGCTCGATCCTATCCCATCTTTACCTTATCAGATCTCTCTACCCATGTCTTGTGCCTTCCTTAACACACATCTTCAACTGTTCTCTCTTCTGGCGTTGTCCTTGCTGACCTTAAACATGTAACGGTAGTAAAAACCAAAGGAAAAAAAAAGTTACCTGCGCTCTCTGCTTAATCCCTATGTATATTTAAACAAATGGAGGTAATTTAGTTACTCCAATGGCCACTGGAGGGAATGCCCGCCTGCCAACGTCAAGGCAGACCCCCTTAGACGGGTCCTACTCTGACCCTTTACCTTGCTTCCTTGAGCTTCTGGCAAAAATATCTCTAATGAGACAGAAAGGGGTATTTTTTATATACACACCCCTATATACTTGTTAACCCTTAATAGGGAACACATGGGATTGGCGGCAGCATTGTAACCTAGCTGTGTGATACAAAAAGGCAATACAAATACAAAAAAAAAGTCCTGCGCTCACTCCCATCACTCCTGGGTGGCAGCAATGACTACAGTACACATCAGCTAATACATATAGTAAAATCCAAAGGAAAAAAAAGTTACCTGCACTCTCTCCTTAATCCCTATGTATATTTAAAAAAATGGAGGTAATTTAGTTACTCCAATGGCCACTGGAGGGAATGCCCGCCTGCCAACATCAAGGCAAACCCAACAAGAGGTGGCTGCGCTTCTCCTTTCCTCTCGCCCCACCACTTGCTCAATCCTATCCCATCTTTACCTTATCAGATCTCTCTCCCCATGTCCCAACCGTCATTCAGCATCTCCTTTTCTAATGATACCTCCTTTCCTCGCCCTGTCTCAGTTGGAGTCCCCAAGGCTCTGTCCTTGGTCCCCTTCTATTTTCTCTTTATACTGCCTCTCTTGGCAAACTTATTACCTCTTATTGATTCCACTACCACCTGTACACTGATAACACCCAAATATATATCTCCTCCCCAGACATCTCCTCTGCCGTCCTGCAACGTGTCACTGCTTGCCTTTCTTCCATCTCTGACTGGATGTCCTCCCGCTTTCTAAAACTAAGCTCCTTGTCTTTCCTCCTCCTAATTTTGATCCTCCTCTTTCGCTCTCCTTTCAAATTAGTGGTATCCACATAAGTCCATCCTTGATTCTGGCCTCACCTTTGAGCCTCACATCCAGTATGTTGCCAAATCCTGTAGATTCCATCTTAAAAACAAAGCCAGCATCCGCCCCTTTCTTATGCAAGACGCTACCAAGAAGCTTGTCCATGCTCTAGTAATTTCCTGTATGGATTATTATAACCCTCTCCTAATGTGTCTTCCCAAAAGCTGTATTGTCCCGCTACAGTCTGTGATGAATGCTCCCGCCAGGCTGATTTTCCTCTCTAGTCGGTTCTCTCAGACCTCACTCCTCTGTCAGTCCTTACATTGGCTTCTTGTATCCTATAGGAGTCAATTCAAAGTGCTAACCCATAACTATAAAGCATTGAACAATTCTAGCCCCTCTTAGATCTCTTCACAGATCCATATGTATGCCCTTTTTCGGTCTCTCCGCTCTGCCCATGACCTTCTCTTGTCCACTACTCGCACCCGTACGACCAACTCACGCTTACAGGACTTCTCGCAGACGGCTCCCTTCCTATGGAAAACATTTTTTTTTTTACTTTTTTTTTTTACACACTACTCTTAGGTTTGCTACCTGACTGGTATTTTATTTGAGGCTGCCTAGCCGTGACGGTATTGCAGTAATACCGGCAAAACAAATGCAAATATTATTCTCAGTATAAATGGAGATTACTCTGCAATACCAGCACCGGCCAGTAGGGGTCACTGTGTATGGAGAGAGGTAGGGTTAGGAAGTTACAGCATCTCCCTGCCTCTCTCTACTCACTGATCCGTGGGGGAGCAGCTACACAGCACAGAGAGTCCAGACAGCAGCTCCCAGCCTGCCGAGACAGACTACAGCTCAGGTATGTGAAGGATGGGGGGAAGGCAGCAGGGAGACATGGGGACACTGAGACACTAGGGGACACATGGGGACACAGACACTCGGGGACACTGGGAGACTTGGGGACATTGGAAAACATGGGGACACTGAGATAATAGGGGACACTGTGAGACAAGGGGACGCTGAGACACATGGGGACGCTGTGAGACATAGGGAGACACATTGGGACATGGAGACACAAGGGACACAGTGTCTCGATGTCTCACAGCCAGTGTCCCTAGTGTTTCAGTGTCCCCATGGCTCCCAGTGTCCCCTAGTCTCCCAGTGTCCTCTAGTCTTCCAGCATCAGTGTCCCCATGTCTCTCAGTGTCCCCATGTCTCCCAGTGTTCCCATGTCTCCAAGTGTTCCCATGTCTCCAAGTGTCCACATGTCTCCCAGCCATTGCCCCAGTGTCCCCATGTCTCTCAGTGTCTGTGTCCCCATGTCTCTGTGTCCCTAGTGTCCCCATGTCTCCCAGTGTCCCCAAATTTCTCAGTGTCCTTAGTCTATGTCCATAAGTGCCCCATGTCTCCCAGTGTCTGTGTCCCCATGCCTCCCAGCAAGTGTCCCTAGTGTCTGTGTCCCCATGTCTCCTAGTGTCCCCATGTCTCCCAGTGTCCCCTAGTCTCCCAGTGTCTGTGTTCCCATGTCTCCCAGTGTCCCCTAGGAGAAGCTGGCCTTCCAATTTTTTGGACAGACATGCCCCCTTTTTGGCCATGTTCGCCCCTTTTGGCAGTTCTGGTCATGTGATTCGCATCAGTGGGCCACCCTTTTACCCCGCCGATTGACTTCCTGCTTCACTGGACACTGCTGTTAGGTGGTATGGATTTACTTGAAAGCATAAATTAGATAAAGAGATTAGCATAGAGTATATGTTTTCTTATAGATGCATCCTTTGAGTTTTCCTCCAACACCAACTCCATCAGATACATGACGCTTGAGAAGTATGACTGTTTTAGTGTTTTTGGTCGATAAGATTCTGTAATTAGGCCCCATCATAATTGTCAGCACCAGGCCCACTGGCCTCTTGATCTGGCCCTGGCCTCCCAGAGTAACCTCTACCTTATATACCTGTCTCTTGCTCTCTCCTAAAGGGCAGCACTCCACCCTCTCCTCCAGCTCTGCTTCACTCCCACCTTATTTGGTTGCTATTTCCTGTCCTAATGTGTTTTATACCCCACTTCCTATAGACTGTAAGCTCTTCAACCTATCGCTCTTGTAAGTTTTCTTGTAATTGTCCTTTCTATAGTTAAATCCCCCCCCCCTCATAATATTGTAAAGCGCTACTGAATATGTTGAGGCTATATACATGGTGTAGCGGAGTAGAGGTATGATCCAAGGTAGCTCCGCTGGTAGACAGGAACAGCAATCCAAGACAGGTATCAAACGGGTAGCGTAGTCACAATCCCTTCCCTCCAAGAACTAGACGGCACATAGCTTGGAGGTCAACTATCAGCTTTATTCACACAATTTCTTTTATGGCTTTTTCCCATGCAAGGGAGGTAACTCAAAACAACCAATCACCTCACAATCACCTCCCCTCCCTCTCCTCCCCTTAGATTAGCAGGTAAATTCATTAGTGGGAACCGAGTTTTCCCCAGTTTCTGAATGTCCCCTAAATACGGGGGGTACGATGACAAATGAGGGGTCCCCTGGTAGGTCTGCTCTGGGTGAGTAACGTATTCAAATTTCACCCAGATCAGACCAGGGGTTCGGGAGTTACAGACATTTAAAGATTTGACCGACTGCAGGGACACAGTAGCCGAAAACAGCTCCATAGATTCTGGCCCTGTAGTCGGTCTATTTCACTGAATAGAAAGTGCCGAACATCTCAGCCATCCGACCCCAATCTTTCGTTCGGATGAATCCCCTAGTCTGGGGAATCCAAACTACCGAACGGTGGGCCGTTCGGCAGTTTGAATCATACGGTTTGGCGATCCTGGAGGTCTGAGCGGTGTCTGGTTAGTCGAGCGTCCGATTTTAGTTCCAGACGCTCGACGACCAAACACCGCTGTTCGGCAGTTTAAGATGGCCGCCGCCACGTGGAGATTAGGCGAACGGCGGCCACCCACAAACCCAATAACGATATGTGTAACCTTGTTTCCTTCTTAATAGGAGACACACGACCACAGCAGGGTGGTCTGGCATTCGGTACTTTTAATCGGTTCCCGAACCGGGTAAGTATATCGGGCTCGGGAACCGATTACATTAACATGCTGGTACAATATACATTATATGCATTGACATATAGAGCTAAGGACAAATACATTGTAAATAATAGTCTCTTGTGGCTGCTTCTGCCACAATGCTCCCCCAGAACCAAGCCAGCATACACAGTCTGATCCCAACGGATCGGCTTGGGGATGTCTGGAGGAGTACCCACAGATCACTTGTCTAGTTCCGTTTGTCGGGATAACCCGTCAGCATTTCCATTGAGCTTCCCCGGGCGATATTGGATATTGAAATCAAAGGGCTGAAGCGCTAAGCTCCAGCGCAGCAGCCTGGCATTGTCTCCTGACACCCGGTTCAGCCAGACCAACGGGTTGTGATCTGTGAGCAGGGAGAATGTTTGTCCATACAAATAGGGCTGTAGTTTCTTGAGGGCCCACACCACGGCAAGGCATTCCTTTTCGATGGCGGCGTAGCTTACTTCTCTGGGTAAAAGTTTTCGGCTGAGGTAAGCTACTGGGTGTTCACCGCCATCGGCTCCGATCTGGCTCAGTACTGCTCCCAATCCGAACATTGAAGCGTCTGTATGGACGAGAAAGCGTTTAGTCGGATCGGGAGCAGCCAACACAGGGGCATTTGCAAGGGCATTTTTTAGGAGTTGGAAGGCCTGTTCACACTCTGGGGCCCATACTACTAATTTGGGAAGGTTCTTGCGGGTTAAGTCGGTAAGGGGCTTGGCTAGGGCGCTGTAGTTAGGTACAAACTTTCGGTAATACCCTGCCGTCCCCAAAAAGGCTAGTACCTGGGTTTTAGTGCGGGGGGTTGGCCATTTAGCTACGGCCTCTATTTTGGCTGGTTCGGGTTTTTGGTGGCCGCTGCCTACTCGGTGTCCGAGGTATTGGACCTCGGCCATCCCTATATGGCATTTACTGGGCTTGAGGGTCAGTCCGGCTTCCCGGATGCGGTCTAGTACTGCTCCGATATGGTCTAGATGATCGGCCCAGGAGTAACTAAAGATGGCTATGTCGTCTAGATAGGCGCAAGCGTACTCCTGAAACCCGTCCAATAGTCGGTCCACCATCCTCTGGAAGGTGGCCGGGGCGTTCTTCATCCCAAATGGCATGACCCGGAATTGGTACAGGCCAAATGGGGTGACGAAGGCCGACTTGGGAATAGCGTCCTCGGCTAGAGGAATTTGCCAATATCCTTTACAAAGATCAATTGTGGTTAAGTATTTCCCCCTAGCCATTTTGTCTAACAGCTCGTCTATCCGGGGCATGGGATAGGCATCGGATATGGTTTTATCATTGAGCCTTCGGTAATCTACACAGAAGCGGGTAGTTCCATCCCGCTTCGGCACGAGTACTACGGGGGATGCCCAGGGGCTATCCGAATGCTCAATTACCCCTAACTGCAACATTTCCTTCAGTTCCTTGTACATGTTCCCCCTCACTGCTTCGGGAATGCGGTAGGGCGGTTGACGGAGTGGGATCGGATCTAGGGTTTCTACCCTAGCTAACGGGGTATATCCCGGGAGGTTGGAAAAAGTGGCTCCTTTTTCCCTAATTAGACTTTGGGCCTGAGCTTTTTCCTGGGGATTCAAGCGGTCTCCTAATTGTACGGCTGCGAGATCCTCTTGTAGCGTTCCTCGGGCCAGCATGTCAGGGAGGGGTAGGTTATCGGTGTCCTCCGCAGCCGAGGCGCAGATGGCGGATACTTCCGCTGTGCGCTCGTGGTAGGGTTTCAGCATGTTCACATGGAACATGCGTCTGTCCCCGGTCCCGGCGCAGGGGCCGATTATATAGGTGGTATCGCAGACCTGCTCTACCACCTGGAATGGGCCCCGCCAGGAAGCCTGTAGCTTGTCAGTAGGGACGGGGCGTAGGACTAGTACTTTCTGGCCGACCTGAAAGCTGCGGTCCCTGGCTCCCCTATCATACCATTGGCGCTGGCGTGTCTGGGCCGCCTGGAGGTTGTTGCGCACAGCCCGGGTCAATTCCTCCAGGCGGTTCCGAAACTCCAACACATAGGGTACGATAGGGGTGCCGTCAATGGTCGTTCCCCCCTCCCAGTGTTCCCTTATTAGGTCTAGGGGTCCCCTTACCCTCCTTCCGAACAACAGTTCGAAGGGAGAGAACCCAGTGGACTCTTGGGGCACCTCTCGGTAGGCGAACAGGAGATGGGGTAAGAACCGCTCCCAGTTCTTCTGGGTGGCTACGAACGTGCGGATCATTTGTTTTAAGGTCCCATTAAACCGTTCGCAGAGGCCATTGGACTGGGGGTGGTATGGGGAATTAAGGATAGCTCGGACCCCGCATACTTTCCAAAGCTGTTGCGTGACCTCGGCCGTGAATTGGGTACCCTGATCCGAAATGATCTCCCGGGGGATCCCCATACGGGTAAATATACGCATGAGGGCGTCTACTATGGTCTCCGCATGTACATTCGTCAGGGCTACTGCTTCGGGGTATCTAGTGGCATAGTCTACTACGGTCAATATGTATTTCTTGCCAGACGGGCTTTTTTGTCTCAGCGGTCCGATAATGTCTACCGCTACCCGGCTAAAGGGTTCTTCAATTATGGGCAGGGTGTGTAGTTTGGCCTTGTATCGGTCCCCCCGTTTTCCCACTCTCTGACAGGTATCACAGGTATTACAGTACTGCTTAATATCCTGTGATATCCCTGGCCAGAAGAAGTTCTGCAGCAGCCGATGTTTGGTTCGGCTGATCCCTAGGTGTCCGGACATGGGAATGTCGTGGGCGATCCGCATTAACTCTCGTCTATACCTTCGAGGCACAATTAACTGTTTAATGGGTACAGGAATTGACCCGGCTACTACCTTTTCTGCATACCGGTATAATAACCCCTTATCCCAAGCATATCTCTCCCCCTCTCTGCCAGTCTGGTTTTTATCTATCCTGTCCTTGTAAACTTGCAGGGACGGGTCCAGGGCGACCTCGCTACCAAATTCTAATGGGGCAGCCCAGGGTAATACAGTGTGATCAGGGGGGTTTGTGCTTACCTGAGCCTCAGAGTCAAGGTGGGGTGCCGTGGTGCGAGCCTGTTGACGGGTGACGACCGGGTAAGCTTCCTGTGGAGGAGGCCGGGTAACAAAAGCGGAAGTTAGCTCCCCCAAATCGTTCCCCAAAATCACATCGGCAGGTAGATCCTGCATCATCCCCACTTCAATTTGTCCTGCCCCCGCTCCCCAGTCCAAATGTAGTTTAGCAGTGGGTACCTTGTAGATAGCTCCCCCTGCCACTCGAACTGCAATACAGTCTCCAGTGAGATGGTTCGGGCCCACTAAATGGTTCCGTACCAGAGTGATGGTGGCCCCAGATTCTCTTAGCCCCTCCAGCCGCTTGCCCTCCACATGGACCACTTGCCGGTGGCCTTGGCGGTTGTCTGATGCCGCCTGGACCGGGTTTACCTCATGGAGGGTGCCCAAGGGTTCCTCCATTTGGGTAGAGGTGAAAGGTTGAGCCCAGGTCCTGCCCTGATAGCAGTGTACTGCGGCTCGGGGAGTGGTTGGTGGTCGTTGAGGGGTCCAGGCCGGTCTGGCCCGGTTTTGGGGACAGTCTCGTTGCATGTGACCCATCTGGTTACATGCATGGCACCGGATAGATGCCCGGTTGTTGTACCGGGGGGGTTGGGACTGGTAGGTCCCCCCTGGTCTGGGCGGATTTACTGGGGTAAGCCGGGGAACAGCTGGCGTGGATTGCACTCTAATGGATAAATGCTGTTCCCGCCGGGAGTCCTGATGCTCATCTGCTAGTTGAGCGGCCTCGTGCAGAGTACGGGGCTTACGGTCTCTTACCCAGATCTGTAGCTCTGGGGACAAACGTTCGTAGAACTGTTCCAGCATCATCAACTGCTGGATCTCTTGGGCCGTGACGGCTTTGGCTGCCTCAAGCCACCCGTTAGCTGCCCGTTGTAGGCGGTGTGCAAATTCTGCATGTGAGTCTTTTCCTGATTTGGGTAAGTTCCGGAACTGTGTTCGGTATGCTTCAGGTGTAATGGCATACCGTGCGAGCAAGGTTTGTTTTACCTTCTGATAGTCTCGGATATCCTCTGCCGGCATAGCTCGGTAGGCATCTGCTGCGCGGCCGGATAGGTTACCCGCTAGCACTGGCACTTGGTCTTCAGTGCTAATGGCATGCAGCTGGCACAAAAGTTCAAAGTTCTGTAAATAGCCATCAATGTCCCCCTCGGTATCATTAAATGCTTTGAATACCTGGTACGGTATTTTAGTTTTCGCTGGCGGGGTGGGGGCAGATGTTGCGCTTCCCTGCGTTGATCGCTGCATAAAGAGGGCCTGTACATCGTTGTACACCTGGTCTGCTTTCTGCGCTGCCATGGCTGGTGAGAATAGAGCCATCCTGGCCCTATATTCCCTGGTAAACTCAGTTTCTTCCCCCTCCCTTGGAGGTGCTGCAGCAGCTGCGACTCTGTCTCCTTCCATGAGTTCTGCGATTAGGATAGCCTTTGTTTTGTTGCTTGCTATCCTCCCTCTCGCTTCCAGTAACTCTTTTAGCGTGTCCCATTTCAAGAGGGTATAATCCGTTTCCATTCAGTCCTTTTTAATTCCTGCTGAATGCCTCTTGCTGTGTAGTACGATCCCGTCGCTTGCCACCAATTGTAGCGGAGTAGAGGTATGATCCAAGGTAGCTCCTTGGCACTAATAAAAATAAGTTCAGTCTTTAGAATATATGTGTCACACCCTGTTCCTCGCTACCGGATCATTCTGGGGATGGCTTCTGGTATCCTGTACTCTTTTTACAATTCTTGTTTAGTTTTTCTTGGTTTTTTGGTTTTCTATTTTATGTCTGGTTTTCTTTATGCTGGGTTTTCTGTGTTCATTCCTGTATTCCGTACCTGGATTTCCCAGTCTCTTGGATTTATTTCAATGTTTGTTTTATGTTGCCACACCCGTTTGTTTTCCATAATTCCTTTTGTTTCAGTGTTCCTGCAGGCAGCTGCTCAAGTCTTCTGCCCTTTCTTGCAGGTAAGTACTATGTGTGTTTTCTTTGATTGGTTTAGCTTGCATTAGGCAGTGTAGGACCTGCCAGATATGGGGTACATGTTGTTGACAGGCTTACGCAATGTATGATCATATAATGTGACTAAATCCCCATGATTTTCATATGTAGTACTTAGTTATTTCTCCTCTTGTTTTACCTTGTATCTCTTGTATTGTTTTATTTTGTCTTGTATTCCCAGTTCATGTACAGTCCTGTCCTGCCCTGTTCTTGTTTTCCTCATGTCTTGTGTACATGTTCTGCTTCCTGTCCTGCTCTGGTTCTGGGTTCTCCTAGTTTTGTCTTGTTTTCATGTTTGGTGCCTATCTCTAGTCTTGCCTTGTTTCTGTACTGGATACATTCTTGCTGCAGAGCCTCCCTATTCAGCTCCTGGGAGGTCTGCTTAATTCCTGCTCCTAATTCCTGGGATCCGCATAAGCTGAATCAGGGTTCTGGCTGCACAAACGCTGGTGCTCAACATCAGGGGGCATGCAGTTAACCTGCACCAGACCCTGACCTATCCACTCTCACGCTGAAGTCTCCCACTTATCATCAGGTATTCTGGTTCCCGGTCCTCGCACCGCCGCCCAGACAGTGTCTGGGTCAAGGGCACCGGACCGCCACCCTGACAATATGACAATTAACTCTGTTAAACATGTAAATTATGTCTAATTCTATATCTTGGACAAATTAATTCCTGGGTAACATGTGACTGCACATCACACATCCAAGGCATGCTCTGGGATTTTATCATATGTTTCATATATTCTGTATGAGTCTGTAGGAACCACTCAATCCTTGATATTCCTGCAACAACTAATAGGAGGAATTTTGAAAATCTCTGAAAATGTGGAATCGACCACCAACATGTTCCAGTGTTTATAGATGGCTTTATGAAGGATGGGTGATATGGCATGGTATGTCAAAGGTATAATTATCCTTCATTCTGTCAGTGCCTGTGATTTTGCTTGGCATTGAACAATGTTAATCACTTTATTCTTGGCCTTTTTACAAAATTATTGAAATATATCCTCTTGTGAGGAATCTCTTGGTTATTTGATCCATTTGTTGCTTAGCTAACATCCAAATTAGTTCTCCATACTTGTAAAAATTGAGAAATTGGTAAAACCTTCTTGAGATGTTGTGGGTGGAAACTATGGGCTTGTAAATGTGAATTGTGGTCTCTTGGGTTCCTGAACAAAGTGTAACCCAATTTGTGTCCTTTCTTATGCACTTCTACATTAGAAAATTGCATACTTTGGAGACTTTTTGTCAAGCTTAAATGAACCGAATGTCGTGCATCCTTAATACTGTCAAACAAGGTTTGTAAAGTTGGTATCAAGCCAAATAAGAAAAATATTATAAGCGAACTGATAATACGCCAAGATGATGTCAGGAACTAAAATATGTTCTGTTTCAAACAGACGCATGAATGCATTGGCATATGATGGTTCCATGGCCACTCACATAGCATTTCCTGAGACCTGTAAATACATTAAAAAAAATAGTTCAATTTCTGTTTTTAAGACAAATCCAATAATTTTTATATTTAGTGATCTCCTACTGCAATTTTATTAAGTGGTCTTGAGATGCTATGGCTGTCAACAATGTGAGTGTTCAGCCATGTATTTCTTTACTTGTAATAAATCCTTACAAACAATAGGTAGTGGACAGCGCAAACACCACCCAATCTGATATAACATCTGTGTGTACAAACCACAGCACATAAAGTGTATAATATGTGACAGGCAATACTTATATAAATGTACGGAGTGGTAATAAAATATACATAAGAACCATACCATAAACAGGTTATAAAGTGTCCCTGAAACAGCCTCTCATAGGGCAACCCAATAGTATGCAATAATATAGAAGTAGAATAGAGAAGTCTAAGAGGTATCACACTCACATTTCCTTGAGCCTGTTAATGATATCTGGCTCAGGTAGTATAGCCTTGGTGTGACACAGTACTTCCACTGGATAGGATGAGTATCTTGATCCCCAGTAGTCACATAGAATAGGAGAAAGGCAAACTCAGTTAAAATTATGTAAATAAAATTTATTATAACACACATAAAAACCTTACATCAAGGTAACTGGAATGCCACAGTCCAACAGCATAACTCGTTTCAGCGCTCCGCTTGCGTCTTCATCAGATGAAAAGACTATCCTATGTCTTATCGGTCTTTTAAATCCGGGTTTAGCACTGAAATTGGAGTTTACGACTCCACCCACCTGTGTATAATACTCTTTTAATTTAGGTCATCTTTCTCATATCCTCACAAGCGCCACAATGATGGGCGCATGAACGCGACACGTCACTTTCAGTTCCGCCGGATGGGTTCCAGCAGGGATCTTAAAATCGTGTATGCGTTCCAAATGCATCTAAAACTTCCTCCAGATTCCCATCATTCACCTCTACTTCCTCCATACTCAGAATGAGTTCCAAAGGCACCATTTTAGTTGTGGGATAAAGGTGTATAAAGGTCCAATAGTAATATTAAAAAGTCATAAAATGGACTCATAATGAAGGGCATAAACATATACAGAAAAAACTAAAAAACCATTATATTAATACCAGAAGATAACCTCATTGAATAAACCCATAAAACACATATATAAAAATTACAATACCCTAATAAATCCTTGCCTACTTCTTCTAACGTAGTGACCGTCCAATATAATGAACCTATATTAGTGCTGTCCATCCATTTCTTGCAAAAATCCAGGTTATTTCTACCAATTTGGGTTATTTTCTTATCCAGAATCCCCTCGAAATGTATTAGGATCAGTAGCAATCAGAAATATATGAAATTTGTAAATTTAGATCCACTTCACGCCTTTTTGATTTCAAGAAATTTACATATAAATCCTTGATAGAAGTGGTGTGGGGTAAATCCTTTATCATTTGTGGCCACAACACCCTGTGTAAGTGCATCCTCCTCTGATATGTTAAATATTTACGCTGTTTTCACCAATGGTACAGCTTTCAATTAAAGAAATCATCCGTGTTGCCCCAATTAAGACTAGAGGTGGGTATTCAATTTCTCCAAATGGAATGAATGGTGTTTCTTGGAAGTGTAGCAAAAACTATATATATATTCTATTTGTGTAATGCTTGCACTCTACCTTTAATCAAACTTGTCTAGGTGCTGTCCTCCACGATTATTTAAATATTCCACAAAATAGGCGTACTCTCAGGGCACTCATGCGACCCCACATTGGCCTATTTCAAGATGACTATCTTGAAATAGGCCAATGTGGGGTCGCATGAGTGTTCCAGCATGATGTCACAGCGGCAAAAACTGAAAACGGAAACGTATGGGCAAGAACGGAAAATGGCCCAAAATGAATGCAAGACATGAAATTAAGGTATTTAAGGCCCAGAAAGCTTGAGATGAGTGCCTTGGCACCTATTATTGCCTTATTGTGTTTCTGAAAGTATTTAGGTGTGTTTGTTGGAAGTTTTCTTAAAGTGCCAGTACTCCTAAAGATCCTTTGCCACAGGTAAGTTTATTTTTGTAATATAAATTAATTATTATCAAGCACTCCTTAGGGGGCCCTAGCATTTATCAATGTATTTCTTTTTTAGCCCATTATGGCTTCACCATCTAGGCCAGGGGTAGGCAACCTACGGCACTCGAGGTGTCTTTGCACGGCACTCAAGGCTGCTAGAGCCAAACAGGCTCTGGCCTATCAGGAGTCCCAGTGAAACTTCAGATACCTGCTAATACAAAAAGGTGGTGAAAGACAATCCTCAATTTATGTATTGCAGCACATAGAGGAAGTGATCTCAGATCACTTCCTCCCAGCACTTGTAATGGGAGTCCACACTGTAGTAGAGCAGCCTGCAGCTGCTGTTGCAGCTCCTGTCCTTGACCTGTACCTGACCAGCCTGGTCCCCACTGGCACCCAGGGAAGCCACACACACTGCTAAATATACACAAAAATGCACAATAACCCTCCCCTCATACAAATAATACGAACAGCCAACAAACATACACACAATCCGCAGAAACTTAACCTGCTAACAATCCACATACATGCACACAACCCCACATGCAGTCTCTCACATGCAATACCCCAAACAGCCACACACTACCAAAGACACAACGTGACATATCCATCCACACACACAATTCCACAAGCAGCCCCCATACACAGCCCACATTCATATGTATCATACACGATACCACAAACTACTCCTGAACATACACATTATAATAGCTCATATACGCACAAAAATTCTGTGATACAAAGCAATTACCGTATAAATAACACAAGCAGAATACTGCAGCATACACACCTCAATTTAAAAAAATAGGACCGGCACGCTACGGGACATCACAATCCTATATCGGCACAGTGCTTCTAAAAGGTTGCCTACCCTTGATCTAGGCTACACTTACCTAGTGCTCCTTCTAGGTAAGTATGAAGGTACTTTCTTTTACTTCATATTTACATATTTTCTATTTACTATTCTCCAATTACTTTCCAGTAATGAGAACCATATCATGTCATTTCCTCCCAGGAAGAGAAGGGAGAAAGCTATCCCCTGTTCCGGGCTGTGAAGGAAAGGCTGTAGAGGGGAAACAGCTTTTTATGGATTGTCTCTAGAAGATTGCCGCTTCTTCCTCCACATGTCGGCCCCATCTCCAGACATACTGGCTTGGATAAGAAAGGAGGTCGCTCAGGGCATCTCTGCAGCTATGGAGGTAAGACAGGGTGTTTGAGAATAGACCCAGACAAAGACTGGACTCCTCTAACTCATCAGTTTCAGACATTTTGGAACCCTCTGGGGAATTCGAAATCTTGGATCAGGTGGATTCCTGTAAGAGTGAAGGTGAAATGCTTTCAGGATCCCTGGACTTCAAATCAGTGGAGAAACTGATTCTAATGGATAGGAAGACACTAGAAATTCCTAAAGATACACACATTGGAGGGATCAGATAAGCATTTTGCTGATCTGCACAAGCTTTCCCACTCCATAGAGCCATTAAGGAAATAGTGACGTCTGAATGGAAAAGATGTCTTCCTTTCCAGGGTAAGGTGGCAAAGATCTATCCATTAGAAGTAGATACCTCTAGGATGTATACAACCCCACTGAAGGTAGATGCTCCTATCTCAAAAGTGGCGAGAAAGGTGATATTACCTTTGGACAGTTCCGCTTCATTGAGGGAACCTATGGACCGTAAGCTGGATGTTAATTTATCCAAAATCTTATCCCTGTCCTAACTCTCCTGAGGAAGATATGTGTTGTTAGAGTGCCCTCCCTCTACATTAAGAGGACAAGCTCTTTTCGCAAATCTTCCAGACTGTTTGTTTTACCTTGGGGCCATAGGAAAGGTGAAGCGGCTTCTACTTCTACTCTGAAACAGGGACAGACTGACAGCCTTTTGGGCCCCCGGACAAAATCAGATCTGGGGCCCTTCGAAGACAAAATATTAAGTATTAAGTAAATGATAAAAAAAAATTAAAAACACATTCAGGGTTATTCCCTGAAGTGAGAATTGCTGTGAAAAGTGAATTTTAAAATACCGGCTTAAATAGCTGTATTACAAAAATTCTCCAAGTCAATTTTGATTATTTAGGCTTTTATTTGACATTCACTTCGAATTTCTGGCATCTCTTATTTTAATGAAGAACCCTATGTACATTCCTTTTATAATTTCATATTATCATTCAGGGGCTTAACTAGGATGAGCGGGGCCCCAGTGCAAGATTCAAAGAAGGGCCCTTCCTTGCTCATCCTTAAGCAACAGACTTAAGTGGGTTATCTATGGTCACGATGTGTAATTGTGCGAGAGGTGGTTAGCAGAGTATGACTGTGCATGGGACTTGGCTGAGTGTGATTGTGGTGGTTAACGGAGTGTGATATCTATGT
This sequence comes from Pelobates fuscus, assembly GCF_036172605.1. NCBI lineage: Eukaryota > Metazoa > Chordata > Amphibia > Anura > Pelobatidae > Pelobates > Pelobates fuscus. The sequence continues at coordinate 78,800,329 of NC_086323.1, read as the reverse complement.
GTGGAGTTGGCTGAGAGTGATTGTGTGTATATGTGGGACTGGCTGAATGTGAGTGTGTGATGCAGATGGCTGAGTGTGATTGTGCGGGGGTTGTGTGTGTAAAAATAATAAATTACAACTACAAAAACAGACACGGGTGCACAAAAATCAAGGTAGGTACACACAGTGACAGACACATACACAGGCAGGCACACCGACTTGATACACAGGTAGTGATGTCCCGAACGGGCAAATAGTTCCTGGCGAACATAGCTTGTTCGCGTTCGCCACGGATGGCGAACATAAGCAATGTTTGGTCCGCCCCCTATTCGTCATCATTTTTTTTTTTAATTCTTTATTTTAGTGTGCAATAAAAGGATAACATACGGGGGCGTGGCCTGACCAGGGATCGAGCTGGACGTGGCTGTGTAGAGCTCCTGCCCCAACGCACAAATTACAGCATACTTTAGCAGTATTTTAGACCCAAATTGCCACCTTTTGTCAAGCATGGACAGAAAGAACACCAAAAAACCGCCCAGGAGGGGGACCGAGGGAGGTACGACTGTCCTAGACCTGATGACGGCCCATAAAACCGGGCCTCCGGATCCCCAAGATGGCGCCGGACGGAGCCCCTCGCCCCGATCATCCTCACCACACGAGGCATGGGGAGAAAACAGAAAAAAGGGCGAAACATCACAAATCCTGGAACGCCTCGACGGAGTCCAGACTTACCTAGCTGGCGAAATAGTGAATGCCACAGAGGTGCTCCGAGGCGAGATTGCGGCCCTGGGCACACGCACTGCCCGACTTGAGGAGCGGATGGAGACCACAGCCAAGGCCCATAATGCCGCGGTGACCCATCTGAACGGCCTGGCGGCCCGTGTGACAGACACAGAGCTGGCTATCGAAGATATGTCCAATAGGTCGAGGAGAAATAATCTCCGGGTCCGGGGCCTTCCGGAGGGCGAAAAGGATGGCATGCTGCCAGCGATTTTGATGGCGCTATTTAGACCCCTTTTGCCGGATCTCCCTGAAGACAGGTGGCACATGGAGAGGGCCCATCGAGCCCTCCGAACAAGAAGGGCTGAAACCAACTCCCCTCGGGATGTCATCGTTCGATTCCTTTTCTTCCAGACGAAGGAAGCATTGATGCGCAAAAGCAGAGAGGCCAAGATTATGCACGAGGGGAAGGAACTCCAAGTGTACCAAGACTTAGCCCCCAGCACGCTGCAGAGGAGCCCCCAGACGCTGCAGGTGCTCGCACTTGTTGCGGACCATGGAATGGGTGGCACACCACTTTGGGATGCCGCTGGCAGCGGACAAGACTGAGGGCCCGACCGAATGTCTTAGCTTCCTGGGTTTGGAAATAGACTCGGTGCTTGGGGAGTGTCGGCTTCTTGGAGGGGCTGAGGGACGCAGTGGCCACGTGGGCTCAGGCGCGCAAGGTGACGCACGCGCCATTTGCCAGGGTACTTGAACGAAGTGGCTGACGCTCTCTCTCGTTTTCAGTGGTCCCGATTTCGGATGGTGACTCCGGAGGCGCAAGGCGTGCCCGGACGAGATATGGCAACTGGGAGCGTCCTGCTTGGGCCGCCTACAGTAAGGGCCATGGGAACATTCCTGGGAAGGGTTGATCCCGGGGTTGTCAGGCGAACTGCCCGTGGACGCTTTCCTATGGTTCACCTTTCAACTTCTGGCGGGGGGGTGCGTCCCCGGCGGTGGTTGACAGGACCATGGCGGCAATGGCCTTTTGGTTTAAGCTGCACGGGAAAGAGGATCTTTTGTCATTAGGCAAGTGCTTAAGGGGTACAGGAAGGGTCGTAGGATGCCTGATAGCAGGCGCCTCGTGTCGGTGCAGGTGTTGGGCGACCTAATAACGGTGCTGCCCGACATCTGTTTCGATGTTTTCGAGGTGGCTTTGTTTCAGGCAGCGTTCCTGTTGGCTTTGTTCTGGGCTTTCCGCATAGGAGAACTGGTGAGTGCCACGCAGGCGGCTCCGGGTGGCCTTCAGGTGTCGGGGGTTCGCATACTGGAGGGGAGGCTGGTGGTACACCTGGCTAGATCAAAGACAGACGTTAAGGGTGTGGGCCGCGACGTATCTTTGGGTGCCCTGCCGGGCTCGGCATTATGCCCGGTGGCCGTGGTGACGCGGTTTTTGGCTCTGAGTACGGCAATTGGGGGGCCGTTATTGGTGCACGCAGACGGCTCCTCCCTCTCTCGTTTTCAGTTCACTAAGGTATTCCGCTTGGGCCTGGGCAGGTTGGGACTGCGGGCTAATAGCTTCGGGACACACTCCTTCCGCATCGGGGCGGCCACAGAGGCAACGCGCCTGGGGCTAGGGGACGATCTGGTAAAACGGATCGGTAGGTGGGAATCAACGCGGTTCAGATCATATGTACGTTTGGGTTTGTTGGATTTACAAGGCGTGCCAGGTGGACTGCGGTAGGGAGACTGGGTATTGACACTTTTGTCTCCTTCTTCCCCAGGCCGAGTCGCATGGATCGTGGGCCATTCCTTCGTCTTCTGGGCCGCAAGGAGAGCTGCAGCTCGAGCTAAGGGCCAGCAGCTGGGCTTTCCGAAGGACCAGTTGGCGGTGAGATGGTTCGGGTATAGGGGATTTTGTTGGGGGGAAGTATGCAGGGCGATGTTCGGAATGATAGTGGGCGGGGGGGCCCCAGACCTACTGGTCCTTCATGCGGGTGTCAATGATCTGGGCCTTATACCGCAGCGAAGATTGGTAAAATGGATGAAGCAGGACCTCAATAAGCTGATGGATCTGCTTCCCAGGGTTATGCTAGTGTGGTCAGAGATGGTGCCGAGACGACGTTAGCACCACGCAAGGGACCCGGTGGCCATTGACAGGTGCAGGGGAAAGGTTAACAGCTTGATAGCGAACTTCATGAGAAAATTGGGGGGCGTCGTGGTACGGCACGGGGCATTGGAAGGCGGATTGCCGGGTTACTACCATACGGATGGCGTGCATCTCTCTGCTGTGGGTTGGGACCTACTGAACCTAGGTTGGCAAGAGGGGATGCAGAAGTGGGTTCTAGATAGGGACCGAGCAGGAGAAGGACTTGACGGGGCACCGAGCAGGAGAAGGACTGGACAGGGGGCACTGAGCAGGAGAAGGGCTCGGCAGGCAGACCGAGCAGGAGAAGGACTGGACAGGGAGCACCAAGCAGGAGAAGGACTGGACAGGGGGCACCGAGCAGGAGAAGGGCTGGGCAGGGTGGCCCAAGCAGGAGAGGAACTGGGCAGGAGGTACCCAAGCAATAGAAGGAATGGGCAGGGACTGAGCAGGACAAACTGTCAGCTTTGTTACTTCTTGCCCACCACCCATCCTCACTGCACTGAGCAGTGAGCATGAAAAGAGAGAGAGGAGACCTTGAGAGAGAGGAGACCTTGACGGGGCAGGCGGGCATTCCCTCCAATGGCCATTGGAGTAACTAAATAGCCTCCATTTGTTTAAATATACATAGTGATTTAGGAGAGAGAGCAGGTAACTTTTTCTTTGGGTTTTACTTAATGTATGTGGGCTGATGTGTACTGTGGTCGTTGCTACCACCCATGATTAAAGGAAGTGAGCACAGGACTTGTTTTTTTGTATTTGTATTCACTTTTTCTTTCACACAGCCCATCCCATGTGTTCCCTATTAAGGGTTAATAAATATATAAGGGTGAATATAAAAAATACCCTCTCTGTCTCATTAGCGCAAGGGTTTCCAATTATTTTTTTCCCGTGGAACCCTTTCACATAGTGTATCAACATCGTGGAACTCCCCCCCCCCCCCCCCCGAAAAAAAAATTACAATTGCGGTTTTATTTTTTTTGGTTTTTTTTCATGTGCCGGTGTGTGTCAATGTGTGTATAGATACACACACTGGCAGATAGTGGCACACAGGTACACACACTGACACAGATACACCCCTTTACACACAGTGTGTATCTCTGTGTGTGTGTGTGTGTGTATGTATGTATCCGTGTGTCAAGGTGCGTGTATCTATGTTTCAAAGTGTGTGTATCTGTGTTTGAATGTGTCTGTGTATCAAGGTGTGTGTATCTGTGTTTGTATGTGCCAGTGTGTATGAATCTGACACACAGATACACACACTGGCAGATAGTGGCACACAGATACACACACCTTGACACAGTGTATATTTGTGAGTCAAGATGTGTGTGTCAGTGTGTATCAGTGTGTATCTGAGTGTGTGTATCTGTGTGTAAAGGTGTGTATCTGTGTGCCAGTGTGTGTGCGCATCTCTGTGTCAGTGTGTATATATAACTGACACACAGATATACACACACACTGGCACACATATACACACAGATACACACTGGCACACACATTTACACACAGATACACACACTCAGATACACACTGACACACACATCTTGATACATAAATACACACACATACACTCAGATACACACAGTGACATACACACATTTGCACCCACAGATACACACATACACTCAGGTACACACAGTGACATACACACACTTGCACCCACAGATACACACTGACACACTCAGATACACACATAGGCACATACAAACGCACTGATACATACTGGCACATACACACACACACTGACACACACACTCTTTGACAGACACACACACTCTTTGACAGACACTCTCACTGACAAACACACACACTCTTTGACAGACACACATACTATTTTACAGACACACATACAAACACATATACACTCTCATTGACAAGAACTGACACACATACAAATTTTTTTTTTTTTACATTTTACTCTACCCAGCACCCCTACCTTTAGGAGTGCTGGCATGGAGTCCCTGGGGTCCAGTGTGGTTGCTGTCATGAAGTCCCTGTGGTCCAGTGGGGCTGGCTGCAGCTTGGTGGACGGGTGGTCAGGAGGTCTGGCAGACAGGTGAGCGGTGGAGGCGGGCGGCGAGGGAGCTCTGATCTCCCTGCTCAGCTCCCTCGCATGCCTCTTTGTGATGCCGGAGCCGGAGTGTTGTCATATTCCAGGTCCAGCATCACTGCTGTGCGCGCGAGGGAGCTGAGCAGGGAGATCACTGCTCACTGCTGCCTCGAAGCCCACGGCCATTTTATTTTCACATTTTTGGGCGGAACCCCAATTAGTGTTCCGCGGAACCCTATCAATTGGGAAATGCTGCATTAGAGATATCTTTGCCAGAAGCTCAAGGAAGCAAGGTGAAAGGTCAGTGTAGGACCCACATGAGGGGGTTTGCCTTGACGGGGCAGGCGGGCATTCCCTCCAATGGCCATTGGAGTAGCTAAATAACCTCCATTTGTTTAAATATACATAGGGATTTAGGAGAGAGTGCAGGTAACTTTTTCTTTCATTTTTTCTGTTGCCAATTATTTTGTCATGACATTCAGCCCATGGTTGACACCTCAGCATCATGACGTATTCCAGCCATAGGAATGGCAGAGGACAGATTGATCTGTGAAGAGATGTTAATACAATGAGGGAGTTTAAGTACGCGTGGGATAGGCAAAAGACTATCCTAGAATTAAGATAAAGCCATGAACTAATTAAAGTATTTAGAAAATTGGGCAGACTAGATGGGCCAAACAATTCTAATCTGCAGTCTATCCTGTCCTGATGCCTGTCCAGTTACTATTGATATGTTATATTGTTATTAAATAATTGATTGATAAATCAGAATTTAATATTACTGTTTTTGTTAAGAATTCATGCCTTTTAATGTTGCATATCTGTTTCTCCTTAGAATACAATTTCAAATTGTATTTTCTAGGGATTCTGAGCTATAATTGATCCTTATACTTTACAAGCAGCGCGTTAGGCTTTCCATTGATTAGTACATTGTGCTTACATGGAAATGTTTATTGATGGAACCTGAGGGGTTTCTCACTGTTGCTTTATGTACTGCTTGTACACCTGTATACACAATGCATCTCTTTTGGGATTTATGGTATTTTTAATTGCAGTCTGCAATGTAAATTTTATTCTTGTGAATTGTTAAATTTTTAGCTTATTACAGGGTATCTGGCTGTGATTGACATGTGCTGATACAAGCAGTAGTAGTTATACTGTAAAGTTATATTAGCATTATTCTTCATAGATTCTCTTTAGTTGATCTAAGGCAGCAAAACATGCAACCAGAATATAGCACAGATACTCATCCAGTGAGCGCTGCTATTTACAACACTGCAGGGAACTAGATTGACATATTGGCAAGTGTATTTGGGGAAAACCCGAACAAGAGCTGCTTGGCCCTCTTCTGCTACCAGGACCTAATCTTGAATGCCTGTTAGGTCAATGGGGTTTTGGGCTGGTGATGGTACGACAAGCAATTATAATAGAGGCAAGCGGTCCACTCGTCCACGGGGCGAGACCAAATGGATATAGCCTTATGGCTCCCAAATGACAGGTAATTGAGACTGCAGGGGCATAATCTATATAGTAAAACTGCTTCATAGAAACATAGAATGTGCGACAGATAAAAAACATTCGGCACATTTAGTCTACCCAATTTCCTAAATACTTTCATTAGTCCCTGGCTTTATCTTAAATCTAGGATAGCCTTATGCCTATCCCACGCATGCTTAAAACTCCTTCACTGTGTTAACCTATACCAGCTGGAAGACTATTCCATGCGTCCACTACCCTCTCTGTAAAGTAATACTTCTTGAAATTATTTTTAAACCTTTTCCCCTCTAATTTAAGACTATGTCCTCTTGTTTAGCTTCAATAAGCTAAAGTTGTTTTGATGCCTATAGTATGCCTTTAAGTACAAACTGTACATTGTGCACAGCGCGCCTAAAGGTTACTGCCAGCAAACACCACATCCATTCCATTCCCCACAAAACAAAAGCAGCAACAACAAAAAGAGAGAAAGAAATTAAATAAACAGCAAACAGATGCTCCTAGCGCTTCCTGAGGGCTCCAAGCACTCCAGCAGACACCTCCAGGCACTGGATGCTACTCAGTCCTGGGAACTCTGAAACCGAATGGGGAATTAGCTCTAGTCCTTACAAGGACTTTCCCCGTTGAATCTCCTGCAAGCTGGAACAGCAGACACAGGAGCAAATATTCTTCCCTCCAATAACTGGACGACACACAGTTTGGAGTGTAAGCAGGAACAGAATGCACTGAGGCTTTATTGCTCTTATATACACATTTCTCCACAAGGTTACCACCCACATGGGCCTTGTGGAACAACCAATCATAAACCGACACACAGTTAAACACTCCCATTCATTCCAGCAGAAATCCTCCCCTCTGCCTATGATATAATTACTGAACACAATGGGTTAACATAATTATCACAGGCAGGAAAATACATTTTTTATACAATTTTTATAACTTTAAAAATATACATCCAATCTTAATAAAACTTACATGTGTAAAACCAGCATAACTATGGGAACAACATACGTATCCAAGAGAATTGATCCAGTGGTTCGGGAGATAGCTGGAAGTCATATTTTGATCGACCGCACACACATTTTCATGCCCAAAACAGTTCCAGAGAATCAGGCTGTGCGGCCGGTCTATTTCCCCTGTTAACTTTAGTTCAAATAGGCGAACAGCAACGATGTTCGAATTGTCGAATGAGTTGAAGTCTGGAGAAGGTAAAACTTCAGCTGAATTAAAATGGCCGCCGCCACGTGTTCGTTTGTCGAATGGTGGCCACTTCGACTACTTTGGCACTTCAGCTGTATCCAAAGTGCCAATTTAAAGTTGCAAACTTGCTTCAACACAATTTAAAGGGGTAGAAAAAGTTCAATAGAATCCAATATGCCCAAACAACGTTTTTAAATGGCCAAATCTTCCAGGGGCCATAGTCACAAGGCAGGAGGCTGGCAATTAGTCCTCTCCAGGCACAAGTGGCGAAGGGCTTGATTATTTTTCTTGGCAAAGCGCAAGTTTGTAATAACTTTAATGCTGGGTTTGAGGATATAGCGCTTGTAGATTGCTACACGTATGCTCCAGATGTTTTAGAGCACATGCTAAAACCATGTGCCCAAACTTGCTCTTTCCCAAGAAGTGATTATCTCCAGTGAAAGTTGATGTGTTAATTGATTTTTTTGTCAAATCACTCCTCCAGACATTTGGTTGAGTTTCTGAGCACTGGGTTTTCCGAAGGGTTCCACACGGGTTTGGTTTCTCTCTGTACCGGTATATTGAAATGTTCCAATTTACAATCTGCCTTGCAAGATCCTCTTACAGTATCTTTGCTGTTAAACAAAGAAATAGAGAATGGTTTTGTGATTGGGCCCTTCTTGAATCTCCCGTTTTCCTGCTGGAGAGCCAGTCCACTTGGTATTGCTTCTGGTAAATTCAATAATGAAAAAAGGTTGTTTGTCGACTTCTCGGCTCCTCATTCATCCACAACTCCTAGTCTAAATTCCCTTACACTATCTACTGATTTTCCCTACAATATGCTACACTAGACAATGCCACCAAAGCCATACTCTACCTAGATCCCAATGTTTGGATGAGTAAAACTGATATTTCTAACACTTTAAAACTTCTTCCCATACAGGAATCACTTTGGCATCTGCATGGAATTAAGTGGAACAATATGTTCTATTTCGCCACTAAACTTAACTTTGGTTCCAAGAGCAGTCCAAAATGTTTTGATGTTTTTGCGGAAACTTTGTGCAGGCTCTTACTGAATTCATACAGATGGCTTTTTTTTGGACGATTTCCTAATTTTGAATAAACAATCTATTACTCTCACGGGTTTACAAAAGTCACTTCAGCTATTTGATAGCTTGGGTATCCCGATAGCATTATAAAAAACAGTAGGTCCGAGTCATTGCATCACCTTTTTAGGCATACAGCTTAATTCTGCAACGTTGGTTGCTAGCTTACCTTTGGAAAAAGTTAGCAGAATAGAGGAGTATGTCAATGCTTGTCGTACACAAGGTTCCTGTACTAGGAAGGAAATACAGTCATTGATGGGTTCACTTAATTTTGAGATGAGGGTCATTCCCCATGAACGGTCCTTTATATCAAGGTTACTCTACTTGTTGCACGGACTCCCAGATGACCGTACAAAAACTTCCCTAGACATACATGCCAGGGCTAACTTAGACATGTGGGAAACATTTCTTTCTTCATGGAATGGGAAATCATTGTTGATTCCTCCTATTCCTTACAGTTCCTCAGTGGTTTGGATTTATTCGGCTGCTTCGGTAGGCTACGCATGCAATTTTTGTTAGCGAGTGGGTTCAGTCATGCTGGCCTACTGAGGTGTCAAAATTGAAGAATCTTATCGAATCCTCGGCTCTGTTCAAAATATTACCAATTGTTGTGGCAGCCCTTGTCTGGGGCCATAAATGGAAGGGACAAGCTGTTAGATGCCTCACAGACAGTCAGTCCGCAGCTCATATCGTGAACAAAGGCAGGTCTCAGTCTCTCCCCAGCATGAGACTTGTTCGGAAACTAACTTGGTTTGCAGCGTCTGGTCAGTTTTACTTAGAATGTATACACGTACTTGGTGTCTGCAATAAGGTGGCCGATGCTCTGTCACAATCTAAATTTCAGGAGTTCTTTCTAATCCACCCATCTGCAAATCCACGCTCCAAGGAATAACACAAATTCAACTCAAACTGCTGGATACAGAAGTCCAGAAGTACGAGTATAAGCTGGAACTATAATGTCATAAGATTAGTCTGTAAACTTAAAGAATATTATAGTGCAAAAAAGTACATAACGTGTACCCCCTCCTAAGTGTCTGGAACAATTCAAAAATACAAATAAAGCCTGTAGGCTATCCTCCTGAATCACCGATCCGTGGGTATAGTTGAGCAGACACCTGACTTTATTGTCTACAGGGTAGGTCAACGTCTGAATATAATAGTCAGATATACTCCAACCGGATCACAAGTGCCAGTCCTACTTTGCCAAAAAACCTTATACCTAATAGGTAAAGCGCTAGTCAATGCAGCTCTGTAAAAGTGAGGAGCTTCCCTGCGTTAGAAACTGACTAGACAATCAAAGAGATGTGTCTATATGCTAGATAATAAGTAACAATGTAAATACACTTTAGAAGGATTGATAGACATGTGCAATTCGTTTAGGTCCGAATATGAATTCGGACGAATTTCGGGCAATTCGGACATTTGGGTACTTCCGAATGTCCGAATTGGCGAAGTGCCGAATTGGCGAAGTGCCGTATTGCTGAGGTCCCGAAGTTCCAAAATTACAGAATTTCCGAAGTGTTGAAGTGTTGAAGTGCCGAAGTTCCGAAGTGCTGAAGTGCCGAAGTTCCAAAGTTCTGAAGCACAGTATTGCCTAAGTACTAATATACTTACCCAGTGAAAGAAGAAGAATGTTACATTGTAAACAATTTTAAATAAAAAGTATACAAACATAGCCAGGATTCAGCTGTAAGCATTTGCAACACTTACAACAATCAAGTAACATACATTCATATAAAATGTAAGTTACTTAGCCTGTCAATGTAATGACAGAAATGCATAAGTAGATAACTCCCTAATTCCCACGGTATTAGGGAGCTATCTACTAAAAGGCTGAAAGACCTGAATTGGTCTTTCATCCAAATTTACTAATACAAAGTAGAGATTACTTAGTATTAGTAAATTATGCCCCTACTCGCTATCCCGCGAGTAGGGGCATGTCTATTAAACAGTGAGGCTGCTCACTGTAAAAAAAAAAAAGAATATTGCCCCCCCGGCCCCCACCCCTGAGAGGCAGGTGGGAGCCCTAAGGTAAAATAATGGGGGGGACCTATTGTCCTCCCCCCGGGCCCCCACCCCTGAGCGGTGGGGGCCCTAAATCAGACTAAGGGGGGGGGCCTAATGTCCGCCCCCCTGGCTCCCTCCCCTGAGTGGTGGGTGGGGGCCCTAAACAAGAATAAGGGAGGGACCTAATCTCCTCCCCCCTGGCCCCCACCCCTGAGCGGTGGGAGTGGGCCCTAAACTAGAATAAGGGGGGATGTTATGTCCTCCCCCCTGGCCCCCACCCCTGAGCGGTGGGTGGGGGCCCTAAACAAGAATAAGGAGGGGACCTAATGTCCTCCCCCCTGGCCCCCACCCCTAAGCAGCGGGTGGGGGACCTAAATACTAATAAGGGGGGGGCCTAATGTCCTCCCGCCTGACCCCCCACCCCTGAGCGGCGGGTGGGGGACCTAAATACTAATAAGGGGGGGGGCTAATGTCCTCCCGCCTGACCCCCCACCCCTGAGCGGCGGGTGGGGGCCCTAAATACTAATAAGGGGGGGGCTAATGTCCTCCCGCCTGACCCCCCACCCCTGAGCGGCGGGTGGGGGCCCTAAATACTAATAAGGGTGGGGGACCTAATGTCCTCTCCCCTGGCCCCCACCCCTGAGTGGCGGGTGGGGGCCCTAAATACTAATAAGGGGGGGACATAATGTCCTCCCCCCTGGCCCCCACCTCAGAGTGGCGGGTGGGGGCCCTAAATTGGAATAAGGGGGGGACCTAATGTCCTCCCCCCTGGCCCCCACCCCTGAGTGTTGGGTGGGGGCCCTAAACTAGAATAAGGGGGGAACCTTATGTCCTCCCCCCTGGCCCCCACCCCTGAGTGGTGGGTGGGGGCCCTAAACAAGAATAAGGGGGGGACCTAATGTCCTCCCCCCTGGCCCCCACCCCTTAGCAGCAGGTGGGGGCCATAAATACTAATAAGGGGAGCCTAATGTCCTCCCCCTGGCTCCCACCCCTGAGCGGCAAGTGGGGGCCCTAAATTGGAATAAGGGGGGGACCTAGTGTCCTCCCCCTGGCCCCCACCCTTGAGCGGCGGGTGGGGGCCCTAAATTGGAATAAGGGGGGGACCTAGTGTCCTCCCCCCTGGCCCCCACCCCTCAGCGGTGGGTGGGGGCCCTAAATACTAATAAGGGGGGACCTAAGGTCCTCCCCTCTGGCCCCCACCCTTGAGTGGCGGGTGGGGGCCCTAAAAAAAGTCCCCCCCAGGTGACTAGGGTCCCCAAACCCCTAGTCACTCCCCCCCCCCCAATAAAAAATATCCCCCTACCTACCCCCCTCATTCTAAAAATAATGAGGGGGGACCTTTAACTAAGTACCTGTAAAAAAAAAAAAAAAAACCTTACCATTCGATGTTTTCTTTCTTCTAAAATCTTCTTTTTTCAACCCCAAAAAAGGCCAAATAAAAAACCATAATAACCGACGCAATGAAATTTTTTTTTTTTTAAACGAGCGCAAAAAAAAAAATCCTTCTTCACCCATGGATGGCTTCGCGCAGACTGAGCTCTGCAGGGCGGGGGAAGGCTCAGATTACTCTTATTACCCTTATTCTTGTTTAGGGCCCCCAGCCACCGCTCAGGGGTGGGGGCCAGGGGGGAGGACATAAGGACCCCCCCTTAAATGGTTTAGGGCCCCCACCCACCGCTCAGGGGTGGGGGCCAGGGGGAGGACATTAGGTCCCCCTTATTCCAATTTAGGGCCCCCACCTGCCGCTCAGGGGTGGGGGCCAGGGGGGAGGACCATAGGTCCCCCCCATCATTTTACTTTAGGGCCCTGACCCACCGCTCAGGGGTGGGGGCCGGGGGGCAATAGGTGGGAATTAGGGAGTTATCTACTAGGTCCCAAAATTCCGAAGTTCCAAAATGTCGAAGTGCCGAAATTGCCGAATTTCCGAAGTGTCGACGTGCCGAAGTTCTGAAGTTGCCGAAGTCTTGAAGTCCCAAATTGCGAAAATCCCGAATCTCGGAATGTTGAACCGAACCGAAAATGTTCCCCATGCACATACCTAAGGATTGATACTGTGGGAGAACAGTAGCTAGACAGATAGAACACAAATAGTAGCTAGTATGCTGTATTGCAAAAAATAGAGGGACCTTGGATTTAAAGTTTGTAATCCTTCTTGTTGCTAGTGCATAAACCTCTTAGAGTGTTGGTTGCCTGCACATGGTGATAGTGCCCTGTGAGAGATAAGTGAAACGAAAGAAAAGAACCCGACGCGCATTTCGGTGCCTGGATAGTGCACCTTCGTCAGGGGCCAGAATTGAATTGACCTTAGGGTTTCTATTTATTTGTATTATGACACCTCTGCTGATAAATTAATGGACCAATCAATAGTGGGCAAATGTCCGTTGTTTGCGCGCCAAATTGCCAAAGTCTCAGTATGCAAATGAGACTTTCGAATGCTCCAATCCAATTGGACCGACGAGCAGAGCGGTCGGTAGCTCCGGCTGTTAACCCCATAGTGCACTAGCGATAGTTTCTTTGCGAAGAGGGGATTGCGTGTGTGTATACCATGTCAAATGGTTAATTATGATTATATGCCCCCTCTTTAGTGTTCATCTATATTGCTGCTGACTGTGAGGCTCATTGTGTATTAAAATTCTTTGGAACGGCTGATGAGTAGTAAAGCTCTTGTATGTAAATGAAAATGATTGCTAACTTGATATGCTGCAAAAGCTGCCGATTCTTGTGAAAGAATAAATTCAGCATTATAATTTGCTAGTGATGCAAGGGGCTGCACAGTGCAATGCTATAGTCATAAAGTCATTAACCCTTGCTATGCCAAAGGTTATCCTAGATGTCAAATACTTCGAGAGTTCTAACTTTCTCTATCCCACAGAAACGTAGACCCTGAGCCGATTCACTATGTTTCACTTTCAGATGACGTGAGATTGGTGTGTCAGTATGTCTAGATGGGTTTGCCGAATAATATGTTCTAGAATACGTTTTTAAAGGGTCTAAATGTCTTGCCCACATATTTCATATTGCAGCTACAAGTAAGGCGGTATATTAATCCGGCTGTCTGACAGTTGCAGAAAGTATTCACTGTGTGAGTCTCCGTATTGGCTGAATTAGAAAAGGTTTTAGATTGTTTTTTAATATATTTACACGCTTTGCAGCGGCCACATTGAAAGGTGCCTACTGCTGGAGACTTTAGCCATGACAAAGGGCTGGTGAGTGGAGGGAGGTGGCTAGGTACCAGGATATCTTTAAGGTTGCGACCCCTTCTAGCCGTGAGAGCAACTGTTGCGGTCACCGGCCCGCCGAGCCTCACGGTCGTGCCCGACCGGCACGACCGCTCCGACTACACGAGCTTACCTGCTCGTCGGCGAGCCGGGAACCGCGCGTGTAGTTCTTCCGGGCATCACGCCCGAATCCAATATGGCGCCGACCACGTGGTCGCGTCTATGGATAGCCCCGCCCCCGAGAATTATACTAACGTGTGCGTGACGTCACGACGTCAACGCACACGTACGTTCTGGGGTCAGAGGTCGCCCTCTGACCAATCATAGCTTAGAGAGGGGTATTTAAACCCCTAATTCACCCTAGTACTTTGCCATGTCGTGGTTTCAGTTTCCTGGTTTCCTGAAAGTGCTAGTTTCGTGTTTCTGATTTCCTGGTATCCTGATCCTTGGCGTTTCCCTGGTTATTCTGATCTCTGGTTTCCCTGACTTGGCTTGTCTTATCGGTATTGAGTATTTTCTGGCTTCCTTGACCTCGGTTTTCCCTTTGACCATTCTCTGTCTCTAGCGTATTAGTCCGGCCATTCTAAGGTCCAGTTTACGCTCTGTCCTGTTATTTTTCCTTTTCTGACTTATGTATATGTTTACATAGATTCTGCGTGCTGGACCACATTACTAGTCGTGACATTACGACATGGCCATGGATCCTGCAGAACTATGCAAACATATGATCGCCTGTGAAAATAGGGTGGAGGATATGGACCACAGGTTAGACCAATTTGCTCAGGCATTTCAGACCCTGCTCCAGAGGACTGCCTATTTAGAGGTCCCTCCTGTACCACCTGTGGTTCCGCCACCTGTAGTGGTTCCCGTACCACATAAACCACCGTCCATAACTTTGTCACCGCCCCCTCGTTATGGAGGTGATTCTAAGGAATTTAGAGGTTTTTTAAACCAAATAGAATACCACTTTGAGGCCTCCCCAGGTTCATTCCCAACAGATAGATCTAAAATAGGCTATCTGATGAACCAATTAACTGGAAAAGCCTTGACTTGGGCTAACCCCTTATGGGAAAGTGGTGACGCAATAGCCCGTGATTACAGTACCTTTCTTACGGCCTTTAAGGCTACATTTGAACCTAAAGGCAGGGAGAAGAACGCTGCCAAAGCCCTTATGAGAATCAGGCAAGGCAATCGTTCTGTAGCCGATTATGCAATAGAGTTCAGGACATTAGCGTCTGAGGTTGATTGGACCAATAGCGGTCTGGTGGCTGCTTTCTCTGAAGGTTTAGCTGAGAATATACAAGATGAAACTGCAGCTAGAGACCTTCCGGTTAGTCTTAATGAGTTTATTGCCTACATGATAAACATTGATAACCGGCTCAGAGAGAGAGAGAAAAACAAACAACGTAACAGACGTTCTAATTTGTCCATAGCTCCTCGTTTCTCTAACCCAGTGGTGAGTAGCCAAACGCCTCTTCCAGAACCTGAACCCATGCAATTGGGTAGTGCTAAACTCACTGAGGCAGAGAGACAACACAGACGTAACGAGGGGTTATGTATGTATTGTGGCAAGAAGGGACATCTAAGATCGTCATGCCCGGTTCGGCCGGAAAACTTGCACACCTAAGGCACGTACGGGGACCGACCTTAGGTGTGATGTATATGTCCCCTAAATTGACTAAGAACCGTTTCCTGGTCAAAGTAACCTTATCTTTCGAGAACACTACTGTTCAGTGTGAGGCTATGATTGACTCTGGGGCAGCGGAGAATTTCCTAGACAAAGAGTTCTCTGCTAAACACCTCCTGCCCTTAAGACATAAAGAGAAACCTATAGCAGTCGAGGCCATTGATGGAAGGCCTCTTACCCAGCCTTTCATCACACACGAAACTCTGCCAATCACTGTTTCAGTGGGTATTCTCCACTCTGAAGAAATTACCTTTCAAATCATATCTTCACCTACAGTTCCGATAATACTCGGTTTCCCTTGGCTCCTGAAACACAATCCACGTTTAGATTGGATTGAAGGAGAGATTGTGAGTTGGGGTGAGAGATGCAAAGGTGTTTGCTTTAAGCAAATCCCACAACCTATTGGCACCATTAATGTTCCTGTTACACCTCCCTTGACCACACAAATTCCTCAGCAGTATATGGATTTGAAAGAGGTATTTAACAAGGTCCAGTCAGAAGGGTTACCTCCTCATAGACCTTATGACTGTACTATAAACTTGTTACCAGGGACTATGCCTCCCAAGGGAGGAGTCTATGCCTTGTCCCCCCAGGAAAATCTTTGTTTGGAGGAATATATTAAGGATGCTCTCAGAAAGGGTCATATCCGTAGGTCCTCCTCACCAGCCGGGGCTGGATTCTTCTTTGTCTCTAAAAAAGAAGGAGACCTACGCCCTTGTATTGATTATAGGGGTTTGAATAGGATTACCATAAAAAATGCCTACCCTATTCCCCTTATATCAGAGCTATTCGACAGATTAAAGGGAGCTCGAGTCTTTACCAAGCTCGATCTCCGAAGTGCCTACAATCTAGTCAGAATTAAGGACGGTCACGAATGGAAGACCGCATTTAACACCAGAATGGGATATTACGAATACCTGGTTATGCCGTTTGGATTATGTAACGCTCCAGCGGTATTCCAGGATTTTATCAACGATGTCCTAAGAGAGTACCTTCACATGTTCGTTCTAGTGTATTTGGACGACATTCTCATCTATTCCCCAGACCTAGAGACACATCACGAACATGTGAGAATTGTACTGAAAACCCTGTTACAGAACGGCCTTTACTGTAAACTGGAGAAATGCCAGTTTGACCAAACGGAGATACAATTCCTTGGATACGTTATATCTCCGTCTGGTTTCCAGATGGATCCTCGTAAACTGGAGGCAGTCTTACAGTGGCCATTACCCAAGGGCCTTAAAGCTACTCAACGCTTTATAGGTTTTGCGAATTACTACCGCAAATTCATAAGGGGATTTTCCTCCGTGATTTCCCCTATAACCAATTTAACAAAAAAAAGGAGCAAATTGTATATCTTGGCCCAAAGAAGCAAGAGAGGCATTTGAACGATTAAAATCTTTATTTTCCTCAGCACCTGTCCTGACCCATCCTGATCCATCCAAACCATTTATCCTAGAGGTGGATGCATCAGAGACAGGAGTTGGAGCCATTCTGTCTCAAAGAGAGAGTCCTGATACGCCTTTACATCCCTGTGGATTTTACTCTCGCAAACTCACACCTGCAGAGAGGAATTACGACATAGGGAATAGGGAACTTTTGGCCATTGTACTTGCCCTTAAGGAATGGAGGCATCTCTTGGAAGGTTCCAAAGAGCCACTTTTGATCTTTACTGATCATAAGAATTTGGCTTATATTGGGGACGCTAAGAGACTGTCCTCTCGTCAGGCTAGGTGGTCATTGTTCCTCTCCCGATTCAATTTCGTAATTACATACAGACCTGGTACTAAAAACACCAAGGCAGATGCACTTTCTCGGCAGTTTGAGACAGATGAAGTTCCGGAACAGGTGATATATCCTATTGTACCTCCTGAATGCCTCATTGCCACTACAGTTTCCGAAGTGTCTTCTCCACTCTTCTGTGCCATAATAGCAGATCAAACTCAGGCACCTGTGGGAAAATCTCCGGACAAACTGTATGTGTCACCTCAGTTTCAAAAGAAGGTACTAGATTTGTTCCATGACAGCCTCACAGCGGGCCATCCTGGAGTCCATAAAACTCTCTCTGCCATCTCCAGGAGATTTTGGTGGCCTGCTCTTAGAAACGATGTCAAAGATTATGTTGGGGCATGTCAAATATGTGCTGTTTCTAAAGTTCCTCCCAGGTCACCTCCTGGACTATTACAACCACTGCCCATACCTAGTGCTCCATGGACCCACTTGGCCATGGATTTCATTGTGGATCTACCCAGTTCAAACGGGTTTAATACAGTCCTTATGGTCATTGATAGATTCACGAAGATGGCACATTTCGTCCCACTTAAAAAATTACCATCTGCTCAAGATCTAGTTCAAATATTCTTGAGAGAGATCTTTCGGTTGCACGGTGTACCCAAAAGCATAGTATCTGACAGAGGTACCCAGTTTGTTTCTAGGTTTTGGCGTTCCTTTTGCAAACAATTGGGCATCGAACTCTCCTTTTCGTCAGCATATCACCCTCAAACAAATGGAGCAGCAGAGAGGGCGAATCAGTCTTTAGAAGCCTATTTACGTTGTTTTATAAATGCCAATCAATCTAACTGGTACGAGCTCTTACCCATGGCTGAGTTCGCCAGAAACAACGCCACTCATGAATCTTCTAATCACAGTCCATTCTTTGTTAATCAGGGTTATCACCCCACTGTTTTTCCTTCTGCATTCTCAGACACAGAAATCCCCGCTTTGAACACCCGTTTAGATTCGATTCATGATACTTGGGATTCCGTCCATTCAGCTCTGCAAAAAGCCTCATTACGAGCGAAGGTCCAAGCTGACAAGAAACGGGGCGCTAATCCTGTCTATATTCCAGGTGACAGGGTGTGGCTCTCCACAAGACATATCAAGCTTAAGGTCCCATCCATGAAATTTGCCCCTCGGTATATTGGTCCCTTTCGAGTTACCCAACGTATTAATCCAGTGACCTATACTTTGGCACTACCGGCTCATATGAGAATAGCGAATACTTTCCATGTGTCTCTGCTCAAGCCCCTTACTTGCAATCGCTACACAAGGGTATCCACTCCTCCTCCGCCCTTGGTAGTGGGTGATCAAGAGGAATACGAAGTCCGTTCTATTATGGACTCCAAATTATCCAGAGGTGTCTTGTCCTATCTCGTTGACTGGAAGGGTTATGGTCCCGAGGAACGTTGTTGGGTTCCTGCTGACCGGGTCCATGCGCCCCGTCTTATCCGGTCATTTCACAACCGCTTTCCTCTTAAGCCGGGTCCTTCCCGCTCGGTGCGCGGTCTTCGAGTGGGGGGTACTGTTGCGGTCACCGGCCCGCCGAGCCTCACGGTCGTGCCCGACCGGCACGACCGCTCCGACTACACGAGCTTACCTGCTCGTCGGCGAGCCGGGAACCGCGCGTGTAGTTCTTCCGGGCATCACGCCCGAATCCAATATGGCGCCGACCACGTGGTCGCGTCTATGGATAGCCCCGCCCCCGAGAATTATACTAACGTGTGCGTGACGTCACGACGTCAACGCACACGTACGTTCTGGGGTCAGAGGTCGCCCTCTGACCAATCATAGCTTAGAGAGGGGTATTTAAACCCCTAATTCACCCTAGTACTTTGCCATGTCGTGGTTTCAGTTTCCTGGTTTCCTGAAAGTGCTAGTTTCGTGTTTCTGATTTCCTGGTATCCTGATCCTTGGCGTTTCCCTGGTTATTCTGATCTCTGGTTTCCCTGACTTGGCTTGTCTTATCGGTATTGAGTATTTTCTGGCTTCCTTGACCTCGGTTTTCCCTTTGACCATTCTCTGTCTCTAGCGTATTAGTCCGGCCATTCTAAGGTCCGGTTTACGCTCTGTCCTGTTATTTTTCCTTTTCTGACTTATGTATATGTTTACATAGATTCTGCGTGCTGGACCACATTACTAGTCGTGACAGCAACAAAAGGAGTCAGAACCTCCTTCAGACGCTCCAAGGATCCTCCAGTTTTCCAAGATCTGATTATGGACTAGAATTATTGTTGTCACAGAAAAACATTCTGGCCCAAGCCAGGTTGTCGTCTAACATGAGGAACACATACTTTAGAGCCCATACTATGTTTAAGAGGTTTGTTTCTGATTTTCATATAATAAATGTTTTTGCTATTGAAACACTGGTTGCGTTTACTACATTTTGCCACTTCTCTTTAAAGTTAGTTTACAATACAATCAAATTAGATTTAATGGGAATCCAACATCACATGTTAATAACTTTTCCTAACAACAAGCCTTTTTTATCCGCAAATCCTATTTAAAGCTTATTGAAAAGCATAGTTAAACTAAAATTGAAGATTATGCTAGCGCTAGTGTACTTATAATCTTAATTTTAATAATGACAGGAGGCGAGTATTTTGCATTACTCTCTTTACTAAACTCCACAGCAGTAAAGAAAGTGAAAACATTTAAACCAATCAAAATGCAAAACAGTGAGCATATAGTCCCTGTGAACAGGCTCCTCCCCCTCTTTCGGAGCGACATCGGAACAGGGAAGAAGGTTGATGATAAAGTCTGTAATGAACATCAGTAGTAGTCTTTCACGGGAGTGATGAACTTCTTGGCTTGAGTAGAAAAACAGGTACCAACAGGTGAAGTGTCCAATAGGGTCTTTGGTCTTTGAAATATGAGCCGTAATCCTATGGATATGTGGTAGGTGTTCCCAATCTTTGCGAAGTTAAACTGAAAAGGAGAATATGAGAAGGTTAGGCACCGGTCTTAAAACTGTTTGTAGTCATGACAGTGATCCATCGGATAATATTGCATTAATAATAATAATTGCGAGTTCAGAGTGGAATCTACTAGTAGGCTATGATAAAATGGATATGTTAAGCCAAACACATTAACATTGAGAAAAAATTTAGACAACAGGAAAGGAAAGATGTAGACAAGAAATCTAACTAGAGTAGTTCCCCTCCTCCGGGTGGGAAGGGTGGGAAAATACTCGCCTCCTGTCATTATTAAAATTAAGATTATAAGTACACTAGCGCTAGCATAATCTTCAATTTTATCACATGACAGGAGGCTTCCTATTTTGCATTTTTAACGCTGTAGGATAAGAGACATAGCCGCACCGGAGTTCGGTCGGAAATAGAAGGTGCGGAATGTAGATTCTCTAGACCAGTCTGCGGAGCGTAGGATATCCGATAGGGAAGCGCCCGCCATAAAGGCTGAGGATGCTGCTGCTCCGCGCACCGAGTGGGCTCCAAACGTAGTGTCAACGCCGGCTAGCGATAGTAGCCAGCGAACCCATCTTGCCAGAGTGGTGGTAGTGATGGGGACATGTGGTCTAACATATGACACTAGGAGTTGACCTGATGGTGAGGATCGGAGTGGTAGGGTAGCTTCCACGTATTGTTGTAGAGTGGAGACGACACAGAGTTGTGGATCTGTGGGGAAGAAAGGATAAAACACAGATGTGGAGTCCGTCTTAGTGCGACGAGATATCCGGAATGTAACTCCTTCAGGGGAGATTGAGAAAGCGTCTATGTCCAGAGCTCGAATGTCTGAGACCCTGCGGAAGGAGACCAGGCAAAGCAAGACTGTGAGTTTTGCTGATAGCTGACGGAGGGAGAGTCTGTCGTTAGTTGGCCAATCTCTCAGGAATCGGAGGATAACGTCGACGTCCCAGAATTGAGAATATTTCGGCCCTGGGGAGCGTTGTAATCGAATGCCTCTCATGAGTCGACATACGAGTGGGTCCTTTCCCACCGGGATCCCTTGAATGGGGACATGGGCCGCTGAAATAGCTGAACGGATTACGTTTAGTGATCTGTAGGATCGGCCCAATGAGAATAGGTGAGATAGGAAGTTCAAAATGGTTGAAATAGTGGCCGTAAATGGATCGAAGTTTCGTTCCAGACACCAAGTGGACCAGGAATTCCAGGCGGATAGGTAGCATCTTCTGGTTCCAGGGGCCCATGAGTCCCATAGTAGTTCCTTAGCAGCCTGCGATAGTTCGCCGACTTGCCAGGAGCCCCTGAAAGCGTCCAAGCCACCAGATGGAGACGATTGTCTAGGATGAGAGGATGCGGATTGCCTTTGGGATCTGTGAGAATGTACTGATGATGAGGTAGTAGGAGAGGATCGTTGCATGATAGAGCTAGGAGATCTGGGAACCATGGTTGTCCCCTCCATAGTGGAGTGATGAGTACCAGCGAGGTTTGCTGGTTCTTCAGGTAGTGTATGGTCCTCGCTATCATGGCGAAGGGAGGGAAGGCGTAGGCTCCCGTGATTGGCCATGGTTGTAGAAATGCGTCCACTGCTGCGCACTCCGGGTCTGGGAGCCAGCTGAAGTATAATTTCATTTGTCTGTTGTTGCGGGACGCAAATAGATCTAGGTGGAGTGGTCCTAGGCGATCCGCGATGTGGTTGAAGATTTGTGGATCCAATTTCCAGTCGCTGGTGTCCCGCCAGTGGCGTGAGAACCAATCCGCTGTGAGGTTCGTCTCTCCTGGGAGGTATTCCGCCGTGAGGGAGATGTTGCGAGGTAGGCAGAAGTTGAAGATGTCTTTCGTTAATTCTGATAGGAGCCGGGAGCGGGCTCCGCCTAGGCGGTTGATGTAGCGGACTGCGGAGATGTTGTCCATCCGGAGGAGGATGCAGCAGTCCGACTTGTCCTTCGCTAGGCTTCGGATGGCGAAGGACCCCGCCAGAAGTTCTAGGCAGTTTATATGTAAGTTGAGGTCCTGGGATGTCCAGGCGCCTCCTGTCGATATATTTCCGCTCGTTGCGCCCCATCCCCAGAGGCTGGCGTCTGATTCTAGTATCATGTCGGGAGCCTTTCCGAAGATGGCTCGGCCGTTCCACGCCTCCATGCTGTCCAACCACCATCTGAGTTCGTCTCTGACTTCCTCTGTCATCGGGACCAGCTGGTCGTAGGAGGGGTTTTCCCTGAGGAAGGAAGCTTTGAGACGTTGCATCGCCCGGTAGTGAAGTGGACCCGGGAATATAGCTTGAATGGAAGCAGAGAGAAGTCCCACTATGCGTGCGAGGGCGCGGAGTGGAATGGTGTGGCAGCGGATGGCTCTGCGTAATTCCTTGCGGATGGCTGAGATTTTTGCTGTTGGCAGCCGTAGGGTGCTGGAGATGGAATCTATCTCGAATCCCAGAAATTGTACCGTCTGTGACGGGGAGATAGCCGACTTCTGAAAGTTCACTATGAAGCCCAGAGATTACAGGAGATCCGTGGTATACCGTGTGTGACGTATCAGTCTGAGTCTGTCTGAGCAGAACAGTAGGAGGTCGTCTAGGTATATGATGCAGCGAATTCCTTGCGCTCGAATATGTGCGACCACGGGCTTCATCAGTTTGGTGAAACACCATGGGGCCGAGCTGAGGCCGAAGGGGAGGCACGTGAATTGCCAGGGAAGGCCTTGCCAGTGGAAACGAAGGTATTGTCTGCAGGATTGGTGGACGGGAACTGATAGGTAAGAGTCCTTGAGGTCTAATCTCGTGAACCAATCCTTGTCTTGTAGCAGGTCTCGTAGAAGATGTATGCCTTCCATCTTGAAGTGGTTGTAAGAAACGAATTCGTTGAGTAGTCGTAGGTTTATGACGGGCCGAAGGTCTCCCGTTTTCTTCTTTACCAAGAAGATGTTGCTGAAAAAGCCTAGAGGGTCGGAGGCGGGTTCGATCGCGCCTTTCGAGTATAGGGTTTGAAGTTCGTCGTCGATGAGAGAGGTGTCTATCCTTGAGCTGTGGATGGGACGTGGTAGTTTCGTCTGTCGTGGTTCGTCTACGAAGTCTATGACATAGCCTTGTACCGTCTGAAGGACCCATGCGTCCGTGGAGATGGAGGTCCATTCCTGAAAGAAAAGGGATATACGACCTGCTGTATGCATGGGGAGAGGAGAATGAGTGAAATGGTTGCTTACCTGAGGAAAAACGAGCTCTGCCTCGGGTGCGTGGTCCTCGACCCCTGTCTGCGCCTCGAGTGTAGGAGTATGGGCGATATCCCGCCTCTGGGTAAAAAGGTTGGGGTCTCGTAGAGCGGGGGCCTGAAGGCCAAAAGCGGCTGGCAGCACGTCCCCTTTGCCGACCAGCCCGTCCAAAAACACCCCTGGTAGGGTTTTGTCTGAAGACTCTACGCATAGAAGTCTGAGCCTTGTTTAAGGATGCGTAGACGTTTACATGTCTGCTTAGCTCTTTTAGGAAAGCTTCTCCAAAGAGCTTGCCCTGTGCCATAGGACCTAGTTCCTTGGTGCCCAACTCCACCAATTTCCCGTCAATGCGGAGAAGTGCTGCTTTGCGTCGCTCAGAAGATAAGGCGACATTGGCATTACCCACAAAACAGAAGCACCTTTGTGCCCATTCCCGCACATCATGCGCCCATTCTCGTACCATAGTAGCGTCAAATTGATCGGCTTTGGTTAGGGCGTCGTCAGCTAAAAACATAATTCTGGACAATGGTCCCACAGCATCCAGGAGTTTATCCTGTACCCCTCTGAACCCTTTCTCCACACCTTTGCGTGGGTCGCGGCCACCTCGCGACATAAAGGTGGTCATCACCTGGTCAAATTCTGGAGTGTCCGCAACGCGATCAGGTAAAAACGGTCGTGGGCATTCCGACCTTAAGCGGTTGTCCATGGACTTCCGTAACCAGAGGTGCATGAACCTCGCTAAGTGTTCGGGCGGTGTCCAGTCGCTTGAGCGTGGGTGTCGTATTTTTCGTGGGTCAAACAGTTTTTGCCCCAACGGGTCTAATATAGTGTCTTCATCTTCTTGCGGGGTCTCCGCAGTGTCTGGTTCATGGGGTTCTCCCGTGAACGTGTGTTGTGGGAAAAAGGATTGGGATCCTGAATCTGCATCCCAAGCGTCTTCGTTGGAATCTGAGTCATCCGCTTGCCATTCATCTATGATGGCCATGGGTTTAGCTTGCGATTCTTCTTCATCTGAAGAGTACTCATGTTGCGGGTTCGGGGTGGTGGCTATAGTGGGTTTAGCGCGTTTGGCGGGAATTTTGCCTTTAATAGGGTTTTGGGGACCCTTTTCGCCTTTCCAGTGGCGTTTGCCCGTGAAAGTTTCTGGGCTTTTGCGTGATTCTGGTTCGTCAGAATCTGAGTCATTGCGGGTTGTGTGGGTTTTTGATGGTTTCCTCTTGTCGGGACCAGAGGCCATCATTTTGGAGAGAACTTTCTCCATGGAGGCGGATACGGCCTCGTTTACCATATTTTGGAGCTCTGTTGTCTGAGAGGTCTCCATAATGCCTGAATATGTTTGGCACAGGGCGTATAATAGAGGTCAGTATGTTGTATAGTGACAGAAATAAGCTGTTGTGATATCTTTATGCGAGCCCCAGCAGGGTGTAATAATTTGTTTTCGTTGTACAGAGTACAAATTACCCCAGCAGGGTTCAATAAAAGGTAATGGTTTGAGAAAACCAAATAACCCCAGCAGGGTTGTAAATATATATAATACCCCAGCAGGGTATGTAGTGGTATGAAAGGGAAGGTTATACCCTCCGCGTTCTGTCCAAAGGCAGAGTATAATGCCAGAAATTATAGTAGTAATAGATAGTGCCAGTAAGGCAGGATGCAAACCACTGGTTGGGATTTTTTTGTTCTGGGCCTCACCCAGGTTGTAGAGGTGGCCACAAAGCGACCTCTGTAGCAGCACAATTTAAGGGCAGCACCCCAAGTATGCACAGGTAAAAATACCTAAGTGCTTAAACAGCTTTACAACAGTTTTTAAACAGCTTTTAAACAGCTTAAAAAGCTTAACTGACCTCAGCGACAGTATTGTACAAAAATCCGTGAAGGGAGCTCCTGTGTGTCCCTCGCGGCACTCGCGGCACTCACAAAATGGCGTCCGTAATCTCGCGAGATGCGGGATTAAAGATGGCCGCCGCGAGTGTAGCCGTGGCTGGAGCCGAGCCGCGGGAACTGAGTGAGAAAAGGCCGATAGCCGGTAAAGCTCTGGGGCCGCCCGAGGGCGGAATGGAATTGATGGAAAAGGGGAAAGAACCGGGAGCGAAGTTGCTGGAAAGCAACCAGTCCCAGTAAGGAGCATAAGAATTAAGATAGTTAGAAAAAGATAAATACAGATAATAGGAATAGGTAATAATAATAATAATAATATATAATAATAAGAAAAATATATAAAAGAATATAAGCGATAACAATGAAAAACATATAAATATTATGAGGTAATAGGGAAGAGCCAAAAACTCTGACCTGTCTGCGATGGAGCAGTAAAGAAAGAGGGGGAGGAGCCTGTTCACAGGGACTATATGCTCACTGTTTTGCATTTTGATTGGTTTAAATGTTTTCACTTTCTTTACTGCTGTGGAGTTTAGTAAAGAGAGTAATGCAAAATAGGAAGCCTCCTGTCATGTGATAAAATTAGAGACCCCTCCGAAAAGACTCCCTATCGACAGCAGGAAGTTCCATGGTATTTCAGATATTATAGATTCAGCCCCTTTCAAGCCAGATACTAACTTGGTTCTCAAAGCAGTCAGTTATCTGGCTTTTTATGGTTTCTTAAGACCCAGAGCATTTACGGTAACAAAAATATCTGACCTAGATTTATGCATAAAGATATCAGACTTAATTGAGATTCATGTCCTTGCAACATACAAAAACTAGTCAAATAGGTCACCCAGTCCAGATACCATACTACCCTAGAGGGAATAAGTGGTGCCCAGTAAAGGTTTTTAACATTTTAAAACATTCTCCCCGTAAACTTAATCCCTCTTCACCTCTACTTTCATTACATGGCAAACCCCTTACAACCCAAAAATTAATGTTGTACAGCAGATCAATTTTGGTGAAACTCAATCCGGCATCTTTTACAGGGCACTAATTTCGTATAGGAGCTGCTATAGCGCCATCCAGCCACAATACACCCGCACACATTAAAAATATGGGATGGTGGAAATCTTCTGTATACTGTAAATACGTTCCACAACCAGAGAAAAAAGTTCGATTGGCTTTCTATGAGATTGCTATGTAATAAGATGAGAAGTGTTTTAATAAAGTTTGATTTGCATTATATCTTTTTGTCCTCTTTTATCACAGGCCTAACCTCTCGTCGGTTCTGGCACACTCCAACTAACTTTTAGTATATATTAAGTTCATAAGTATAAATTCATATTTATACTCTATCGGCTGGTATATTTCAACCACAAATATATATATATATATATATATATATATATATATATACACACAGGCTATAGCTTTATGAGTCATGTAGGGAAAACAGTAGGGTTTATGAGGTACAGTACCTGTCACATTCAGCTGTGAGTGACGGCCTGGTTGTGAAAATAGTAGACTGCAACACTCCCTCCTCCTTAATGGTAGCAGTTGTGGATTTAGAATGAGCATGCAATAGATGAGAATTCTTAGCAGCAAGTTACATGGCCGCGGCAACATCTGTAGCTTTTGTAAGAGTAAGGACATCCACTGTCAGCAACCGCTTCTGTATCATGGCATCATAAAGGCCCGTTACAAACATGTCATGGAGGGCACCAGACAAATAGTACACAAACTGACAGGTGCTGGCAGGTTTACACAGAGCAATGGCATTAGCTCCCACATCCACCTTGGCATCTGCTGTAAAACAAAGTTATGTTCAGGCTTCCTTTGGGAATGAAGAGACAGTAGAGATTGGTGGTGTCACCAATGGTTTTGTTGGATTTCTAATAATTCCACAGGTGGAAACACACATAGCATAGCCTCTGTGGTACCTACTGCAATAGAATCAGGGATGCACAGGAATGTTAACCAGTGGAGCAAGCTGATATTCCTTCTCTCTGAGCCTCCTCTGTACCCTTTCTTTAGAGCTGTGGAACGTTCGCTATACATGTAACAAGATAATCTCGATCTATGATCTCTTAATCTTAAAGCCTTTTATCCTTTTAGCCATAGAAGATACAATTCCCTTGTGCCCTTAGCTGTCTGTTTCATCAGACAACCAGCTGACTTTAAAGAAGCAGATTCTAATTCTCCAGACTGCTGAGCTAACCTCAACAACAAAAATGCCAAGTGCAAAAACCATGCTGATATTTGCAAACAATGCAGTGGATGTCAATTATATATTACTGATTTGTAAACAGTTGGCACTGCCACCTTTCTCCACATTTTAAATTAAAAAAATCATCTGTATTATTTATAATTTATCCTGTATAAAGTGCCAGCAGATTTCTCAGTGCTGTGTAATATAACAGAATTACAGAAAAGTTAATGTCTAACAAATATTACATACGTTTTAAAAATTATTTTATTAATGACCGTACACAATATGGCCACAAATAGTAGAGGGAAAAAAATACATACAACAAGGAGAGTCTCACAAAGCTGTGCAAGTTAGAGTACAAGGGAACAGCAAATATATATATATATATATATATATATATATATATATATATATATATATATATATATATATATATATATATATATATCATGGTACAAAACGTGTGAGATGTACATTTAAATGTATCTGATGGCGCATACCGGGCTCCATGTTTGCTGGACAGTGAGGTAGTGTCCAGCAAAAATGGTCTTTCCCACCAAGCATGCAGACCACATGCTCCCTGTGATAATGTAATAGTTATTTAATATATGCCGTATTACATAGTTACATAGCTGAAAAGAGACGTGCATCTATCAAGTTTAGCCTTTCTCATATTTGTTTTTACTGTTGATCCAAAAGAAGACAAAAAACTATTTGAAACTTCCAACTTTGCAACAAACTAGGGGAAAAATCCTTCTTGACCCCAGAATGGCAGTCAGATATCTCCTTGTATCAAGAAGCTATTACCCTACTAATTAGAAATTATATCCCTGTATGTTATGTTTTTGCAAGTATTTATCCAATTGCAGTTTAAAAATCTGTATAGACTCTGATAAAACCACCTCTTCAGGCAGAGAATTCCACATCCTTATTGTTTTTCTTTTGCCTTAGACTAAAACTCCTTTCTTCTAGTCTAAATGTGTAAAGCCCTGTTTGTGAATAGATGTCCAGACAATAGTTTGTATTGGCTCCAAATATATTTGTATAATGTTATTATATCCCAATTGAGGCACCGTTTTTCCAAACTAAAGAGATTTAAATTTGATAACCATTCTACATAACCAAAATGCTCCATTCCTTTTCTTAATTTTGTAGCCCACCTCTGCACTTTTTCTAGTGCCATAGTATCCTTCATTAGAACAGGTGCCCAAAATTGCACAGCATTTTCAAGGTGTTGTCTTACCAGTGATTTATAAAGAGGCAAAATGATATTCTTATCCAGAGAATTGATGCCCCTATTAATACATGACAATACCTTACTGGCCTTAGCAATTGCTAACTGACATTGCACATTGGTGCCTAGTTTGTTGTCTATAACAATTCCAAAATACTTCTTGTGTGTTGTTATCCCTAATTCACTGTTATTTAGGGTGCAATTTGCTTGTGCATTTTCTATCCCGAAGTGCATAACTTTGCATTCTTCAACATTACATTTCATTCGCCTTTTTAGTGCCCTGTCCCCCAATCTATCTAAATCCCTCTGCAGCTCAGCAATATTCTGCCTACATGGTATTATTTTACATAATTTTGTGTTATCTGCAAACATGGAAACATGGCTTTCAATGCCTATTTCAAGGTAATTTATAAATATGTTACATAGAAGTGGTCCCAGAACAGAACCCTGAGGGACACCATTTATTATTTTTGTCCAGCTTGAAAATGTACCCTTAATGACAACTCTTTGTACTCTATCCCTAAGCCAATGTTCTACCCAAAACAAGAATTTTCATCTTAACCAATTTATTTTAGTTTGAACACTAACCAATTGTGAGGAACCATTTAAAACCTTCAGAAACCATATGACCGTAGGGGCGCAGGGACATTTTTTTGCAAGGGGGGTCCTCACCTGGCCTGTGCCTACCCATGACAGGCGTAACACCAGTGCTCAGCAGTAATAGCAACTGTTGCAACTGCAGCACATTCTAAGAGGAAATGCCCTCTTCGATGCCACTCTAACTTTGTAGCTCAAATGTTTTTACACATAATGTATACTACACTAATACAAAATAAAAACAAAACATTTCACTTCAGTTGACTTCTGCCATTGCAATACTTGCAATGAGGGATTGAGGGAGTTATCTACTGTGTTTGTAACTTTAGACAGACTGTGCGCATTTGAACAGTTATTTATCATGGTATCTCATAATGCGCTGCCTGTGAATTAATTTGTATTTTTTTTTTTAAATCAAACCATAATTGGCTGTGTTTTAGAGATCTGGGACTTGTAACTAAGCATCCATTTAATAGGCCCAGAAGCTATTTGCTATATTCTTGCTAACTGTTTATTAAGTAGATTCTGTAAATTACACTTTTGCTGCATAAAAATACTTCCCAACAACACCGACTATATAATTATCAGGCTTTGAGAAAACCCTAGTGTCTGTACAAATCATATGCAACAGGGGGAAAAATTCCAATCGATAGATAATGCAATGAATATTTAATAAGGCTGATGAATTATTATTTTTTTCCAAGTGCCGAGACTTTCATGTTAATTCGCCTTATCAAGATGTAAGAAGGAAGCTAGATATTTTTCTTTGCATGGGATTAGTTCAGCTGGATCTGCATGAGATGATGCAGATCCAAAATCATGCTTTAAACATTTGAATGCTAATCCTTTTTCTGACAAAAACCTCAGGTGCACAATAAATTGCTGTGTCGTTTTGCAAGTTAGTAATTGTTCTTTCATTGAGGGATCATTCCTAGCGGCATCTTTAGAGCATGTGAACACATTCAGGGTTATTCACTATAGTGTGAACTGCTAAATCTCAAAATTTAACTTAACGGAAATAGAAAAATTCTCCAAGCATTGGCATTGAAGGGTGTAGGAGGGACTAAAGTCGTGGTTGTGGGGATCTGTAGCCATGGACCTCTACAATTGGTGAAGGGTGCTGGGGAATTTAAGTATTTGTCACCATTTTTAATTTTACATCAGACAGCTGTTTTTTAAAGCAGCTATTCTAAAACCAAAGATTAGTAATAGAGTGCCCTCCAGGTGACTGATGGGTTCTGGGGAGCAGTTCTGATTGTTGCACACTCCTGTATTCGTTAGGTAGTATGGCAGGATCACATTGCATCTTTGGCTGTGCAGCATGTGCCTGTTTCCAGCTATACATTCATTGAGATCCCAAAGAGAATCGTCAGAATACCGTTTATGGGTTGAGAGGTGGACACATAACATAGAAAGGTAAGAACATATAATGGCATATCCCAACATCTCTGTTAGTGCAGGAGTCATCAAGTTTTCTTTTGAACTCAGGCCCCAATGTTTCTGGAACCTCACAAAGTCCCTCTCTTCAAGTCATTTCTGTTTTCAGTTTAGCTATTTAGGCCTTGAAGGAACACTATGGTGTTAGCAATACAAATATGTATTGCTAATGTTATAGTGTTATACTGACTATTTTTATATTCTGCCTTCCCCAGATATAGTAAAAAAACGGTTAAAATTCCCTTACTTTCCCCTGCGTGCTGGGCTCTGTGTGGTCACCAGGCATCTCTGGCTAAGAACATCAAAGGGATATGTGTGTGTGTGTGTGTATAGGGGATGCAGTGTGTGTGTGTGTGTGTGTATAGGGGATGCAGTGTGTGTGTGTGTGTGTGTGTGTGTGTAGGGGATGCAGTGTGTGTGTGTAATAAGTGGATGCAGTGTGTGTGTGTGTATAGGGACTGCAGTGTGTGTGTGTGTGTGTGTGTGTGTATAGGGGCTGCAGTGTGTGTGTGTGTGTGTGTATAGGGGCTGCAGTGTGTGTGTGTGTGTGTGTGTGTGTGTGTGTATAGGGGATGCAGTGTGTATGTAAGGGAGGAATTTTGTGTATAATAAATGCAGTATATGTTTAGTGTATGTATTGCGTATATGTGTTTGGATTTGTAAGGTCTGGTCGTGGCTGTGATCTGTGGTAGTGGGAGGAGCAGCTTCATATTTTTTATCATTATTTTTTTTAGCTTTATTGCAAGCTCTTGTAAGTAGCCCCGGCATAGTGCAGCATCGCAGCATTGCTGTGGTAACCCACGGCAACATTCTTTGCAAGCTTGTGTTTTGGTTTATGATTTGGCTTACCCTCTCGGCTTGGTTTTACCCATTTGGGTTACAGCTCTCGTCTAAGTTCTGATACTTCCTATTTCATAATAAACGTTTAAGGATTACTAAGTGGTCTGGGTGCCATGTCACCCCTATTTCAACCCTGCAGCTGAAAGGTGTATTATCCTACTGAAAGAGGCCACTGCCATCAGGGAACACCATTGATATGAAGGGGTGTATGTGCTCTGCAACAATCTCTAGTTAAGTGGCACATGTCAAAGTAACATCCATAGGAGTCACAGGATCCAAGGTTCCCCAGCAGAACATCAGAACAGGCAACTTTCTTCCATTGCTCCATGGTCAAGTTCTGGTGATCATGTCCCCATTGACAGTGGTCATCATGGTACTCTGACTGGTCTGTGGCTATGTAGCCCCATACGCAGCAAACTGTGTTGCACTGTGTGTTCTGGCACCTCTCTGTCATGGCCAGCATTATGTTTTTAGCAATCTGACCTACAATAGTTATTTTGTGTGATCAGACCAGACAGGCTAGCGTTCTCTTCCCACATTCATTAATGAGCCTTGGGAAACTATGACCCTGTTCCCCAGTTGTCCTACTTTGCACCACTTTTGGTAGGTACTATCCACTGCTTACCGGGAAGGTCCCACAATACTTGCCATTTTGGAGATGATCTGATCCAGTGGTCTAGCCATCACTATTTGGCCCATATCAAAGTCACTCAGATCTTTTCACGTGCTCATTTTTCCTGCATCAAACACACAAAATTTAAGAACTGATTGTTCACTTGCTGCCTAATATGTCCCACCCCTTGACAGGTGCTAATTGTAACAATATAATCAATGTTATTCACTTCACCTGGCAATGGTTTAAATGTTGTGGCTGATCAGTATACAGTCTGCCATTGACCAGTTTCATTCTTGGACCCCAGGAATGTGTGCATCATGATGTCATTGACGCACATATGACATCATGGTTCAGATGCTCACAGAATGCAGCACATTAGGGGCGTTACGTTTGGAGGGTAGCGTCATCCATCTGAAATAATGCCAGTAAATCATGCAGCTTCAGTGTATGGAAGAGTGTGAAGGATAGCCTGGACATGAGCTGCAGGTGACATGAAGGTGTAGAAAAGGTTATAGGGGGCTTAGGTCAGGCCGTCAGTTAACTCGATGTTTGATATACTTTTTTCTCGCAATACAGAAAAATGGACGTCCACTCATTCAAAACAGCCTCAATCTATCATAATGCATTCTTGCCCATTTGAAGGCTGTTACAGATTTTGGCATTTGTTGCGTAAACTATTATAAACATATTGAATTACTTTCAACCACATCTTAAACATGGCAGTATTTGTTTTATAAAACAATGTATTGTGTTTCACGGTAAGAACTCTTGCTTCCCTATTAGGTATAACAAATTACTCCAGCAAAGAAGATGTTAATGATCTGCACTAATTAATAGAACACTGTTGAAGAATCACTTAGTTAACAAGAAAAAAAGAATGACAATTAAAAAATAAATAAAAAAAACTACAGCTATCTGAATGAATCCCAGAGGTGCTGACATTCATCTTTTATAACTGGGCCATAGAGGTTACAGTATCGTGCTTGTGGTGCAGATATTTGTTAACATGCTGAGCAGGGCATAAGCCTTCGGATAACCTCAGTGCAACATCTCTTTATAACAAGACTGGGCTACTGTGACTTCTAGTGTGCTACTGTACTCCAACTCCCAGAGTTCTCGAATAAAGGGGATGAGACTGATCAGAGTTAGTCCTTGACTAAAGTTGTCGAAAGCTGAACTCCAAGTGTATAAATGTGTAGTATTCTATAAGCTCAACTCTGAGTGCAAGAAAGAAAGAAAGAAAAAAGAGAGAGAGAGGGGAAGGAATGAATTATAGAAAAAAGGAAGAATGGAAGGAACGAAGGAAGGGAGGAACAGAAGGAAGGAAGGATAGGAGGAAGGATGGGAGGAAGGAATGGAAGGAAGAAAGAAAGGAAGAAAGGAAGGAACGAATGGAAGGTTGGAATAAAGGAGAGAAGGAAGGAAGGAAGAAAGGAAGGAAGGACGGATTTTGCACCCTTGTTTATGAGAGTTTAAAGGACCACTCTAGGCACCCAGACGACTTCAGCTTAATGAAGTGGTCTGGGTGCCAGGTACCTCTAGGATTAACCCTTTTTTTTTATAAACATAGCAGTTTCAGAGAAACTGCTATGTTTATAATGAGGGTTAATCCAGCCTCCAAATCCTCTAGTGGCTGTCTCATTGACAGCCGCTAGAGGCGCTTGCGTGCTTCTCACTGTGAAAATCACAGTGAGAGCACGCAAGCGTCCATAGGAAAGCATTGTAAATGCTTTCCTATGCGACCGGCTGAATGCGAGCGCGGCTCCTGCCGCGCATGCGCATTCAGCCGATGACGTCGCGATCAAGATGGAGAGGAGGAGGAAAGCTCCCCGCCCGGCGCTGGAAAAAGAGGTAAGTTTAACCCCTTCCTCTCTCCAGAGCCCGGCGGGAGGGGGTCCCTGAGGGTGGGGGCACCCTCAGGGTACTCTAGTGCCAGGAAAACGAGTATGTTTTCCTGGCACTAGAGTGGTCCTTTAAGTAGCTGGTCCTCCCATGTACCAAACAATTTCAGTGAATTACATTGAAACATTTGTGTTGAACACTTAGCACACTGAGACAGTGAATCCAAACTCCTATAAAGACAGTAATAATGGTACACTGGTAAAAACAAAAAGATAATGGGATATATTTATATATTACCTAACGGCAGCTCAAGCTAATAACTGTTTATGGGAAGTTACAGGAGGCCTTCGATTTGTTTTACAATAGCAATAAAACCTACAATAATGATACTTGAATAATTTCCAGACTTGCAATCTGCCAATAAGAATAGTCCCATAGTCATATTGTGGTTACCCTGTTGCGTGTAATCCCTCCTTGTGGCAGCAGTCAATAAATATTGAAAAAAACAGGTTATAGAGAGCGCAAGTAAATATCAGTAGTATAGTGGATTTTCTAAGCAAGTGCTTCAAATTACAATCATCCACAAGAAAAAAATGATATACGAGCTGCTAGATACATTAAAAACCTTCCCAAGTTTTAAAACATCATACATGACACAGATTGAAATAAAAACAGTATCAGCGCTTAGTTGATATACCCCTATTCCGATTCCAATCTTAATGGGGTGCTTTCAAATGTCCGCAGGGATTTGATAGTTGTAACAGTAATTCATGTGAAAAGACTTTGTCTCTATATGTATCCAACCTTTAATAAAAAAAGATACTGACATAGCGTAATACAGTTACAATATTTTATTTTCCATACAACAATCCCCCCATAAGAAGAACTCTTACAATAAAGAATGGTGAAACTTATCTCTAAGGTTCACGATAAAAGCGTTGAAATGCAGAGTATTAGTGGGTAGATAAAAGATTACCGCTCCGTGGATGTTAGTTCCAGACCGGTCCTGTGCACTCGGATCGATCCTCACTGAGACGCCAACTAACCCGTATTACTGCAGTCTCTCCAAATTAAAAAA
This sequence comes from Pelobates fuscus, assembly GCF_036172605.1. NCBI lineage: Eukaryota > Metazoa > Chordata > Amphibia > Anura > Pelobatidae > Pelobates > Pelobates fuscus. The sequence continues at coordinate 78,765,138 of NC_086323.1, read as the reverse complement.
TCCCGCCAGAAACACGATCTACGCTTTTCGTTTGGATACATATAGAGACAAAGTCTTTTCACATCAATTACTGTTACAACTATCAAATCCCTGCAGACATTTGAAAGCCCCCCATTAAGATTGGAATCTGGACTCTTTATTTAATATATTTCTCTTGTTGACCCCTAAGCAAAGAATAGGGGTATATCAACTAAGCGCTGATACTGTTTTTATTTCAGTCAATAAATATTGATGTGAAGAGTCTTGACATTGGAACAATAAGTTAGAGCTGAATAAAAGTATTGATCTCAGGGACAGTGAACAGGGTGAAGAGGGAAGAAAACTAAACCCAGAATGGAACCCCAAAACCCTACTATCCCTCAATTCCAACAATAAGTTCTGAGATAATGAAAAGGAAGAATACTATACAAGTTTCTTGAAATATTGCACATGACAATGCAAAACACTATAAATAAAGTGTAGCCATGCAAGGATTCCAAATAGATTAATATGTCAAAATGTGCACCAACAAAAGAAACAATGCAAGCCCATCTGGTAGAGAACCTCCATGCGGCAGAGAGACAAAATAATCTAGGGAAATTCATGGTTAAGAAAATAATTATAAGAATAAAGAGAAAGAGAAATGGCCGATTGGAATCCCTAGCTCTGGATTTCAAGATCAGAGACAACATGGGTTTACTTCAGGGAGATCATGCCAAACTAATCTTATTGATTGGGTAACTAAAATAATAGATCAGGGTAGTGCAGTGCACATTGCTTACCTAGATTTCAGTAAGGCTTTTGACACTGTTGCTCATAGAAGGCTCATCAATAAACTGCAATCTTTAAGTTTGGATTCCAATATTGTTGAATGGGTAAGGCAGTGGCTGAGTGACAGGCAACAGAGGGTTGTAGGCAATGGAGTATATTCAAAGCATGGGCTTGTCACCAGTGGGGTACCTCAGGTATCTGTACTTGGACCCATTCTCTTTAATATTTTTATTAGTGATATTGCAGAAGGTCTTGATGGTAAGGTATGTCTTTTTTGCGGATGATACTAAGATATGTAACAGGGTTGATGTTCCAGGAGGGGTAAGCCAAATGGCAAACAATTTAGGTAAACTAGAAAAATGGTCAGAGTTGTGGCAACTGACATTTAATGTGGATAAGTGCAAGATAATGCATATTGGATGTAAAAACCCAAGGGCAGAGTACAGAATATTTGATAGAGTCCTAACCTCAACATCTGAGGAAAGGGATTTAGGGGTGATTATTTCTGATGACTTAACCTCCCTAGTGGTATTCCCGAGCGTGACTCGGGGTTAATTTTCGCTGCCAGAAGCGGTAACCCCGAGTCACGCTCGGGGTAGATAACTCCGAGTCTCCTTACCTTCTCCTTGCGATCCAGCGATGTCCCCGCTGTGATTGCCGGTGAGAGCCCCGGCGGATGCCTCCATCTGCCCTCCCGGATCCGTCTCTGTGAGCCGCAGAGGCTCATGGGGGCGGAACTGGGCGGGTAATTCAAATGCATAAAAGTTTAAAAGTGACACACACACAAAGTTAGGTGATACAGTGAAATCCTGTCAGATTACATTGTATCACCTCAGATTTGACACAGTATCACCTCAGATCATCCTACACTGCCCTGCCTGCCCTTTTTGCTGTAATTTCTGCCCATAAAATATTTTTTTTACCATGGCATCAAAGCATCACTTTAGCATCTCCAAAGCGGGTTTGGATCAGATGAGTGACAGCGGCAGGGACACAGAGCCCCTCGCAGAATTGAGCGACGGCGATAGCGATTCGTGGCAAGATTCGTCATCCGACTCTGACAGTGACCAGAGTAGTGGCGACAGCGACGATTCTGCACCCGAGCTCAGTGATGTGCGCACTTGGTGCCTTATTGATTGCGGTATGGATGAGGTACCACCGCCAAGATTTCCGTTTACTGGATCACCTGGGATGAAGGTAGACGTTGAGCACAATCCTTTGGCATACCTAAAATTATTTCTCACAGATGACGTCATTGAAAAGATTGTCACTGAGACAAATCGCTACAACGAGCAGCAATCAGCTACTCTGCATAGCAAGTTTTCCAGGAACAGAAAATGGAAACCGGTGACTAAAGAGGACATCTGGAAGTTTCTGGGGCTAATACTTCTTCAGGGGGTGGTGGGGAAACCCCAGCAGAAATGGTACTGGACTACCAATAAATGGCTGGCAACCCCATTTTTTGGCACCATCATGTCCGAGTACCGATTTTCCCTCATAATGAAGAATTTGCACTTCACCAACAACGAGGAATTTGACGAAGCCACACATCCAGCGCCAAAACTCAAGAAGATCTGGGAAGTATACCAAATGATCCTAAAAAATTTCCAGCAGGCCTATGTGCCAGATAGAGACATCAGCATTGATGAAAGTCTGATGGCTTACAAGGGACGCCTCAGCTGGATTCAATACATCGCATCCAAGAGAGCACGGTTTGGAATAAAATCCTATATGCTCTGCGAGTGTGCCACTGGCTATATATGGAATTCCGTCATATACACCGGTAAAGGAACACAATTCAACCCCAGGTACAGCGGCTATGAGATGGCAACGTCATCAGTCCTTACACTGCTTGAGCCATTGCTGAATCAGGGGTATTGTGTGACAACGGACAACTTTTAAAACACAAGACTGATGGATATGGAACCGTTAGGGCCAACCGACGTGACCTGCCATCTATGTTTGCCAAGAAAAAACTAAAAACAGGAGAAATGGTTGCCTGGCAGAAAGGAAAGATGATGGCAATGCGTTGGCGTGACAAAAAAGACGTATGCCTAATGAGTACAGTGCATAACACCTCCACTGCCATGGTCCACACAAGAGGTGGGAAAGATGTCATGAAGCCACAACTTGTGATTGACTACAACAACACCATGGGAGGAGTCGATAGAGCTGATCAGGCGATGACATTTTATCCGGCTATGCGGAAACAACAAAAAAAATATTACAAAAAAATCTTCAGGCATCTACTGGAACAATGCCTCTGGAATGCCTATATACTGCACAAAGGAAAGAGTGACATGCCTCTTGTTCATTCTGACTTTATCTGGAAGGTGGCGGAGTGGATTTTTGTGAACTACCAAACGGCATCAGTGGCCGTGAACAGATCTGGACGTCGTGCTGTTGACGTTGTCAACCCAGAACGCCTGACTGGTCGTCACTTTATGGATTACATCCCGCCAACCGCAAAAAAGGCAGCACCTACAAGGATGTGCGTAGTTTGCTGTTCAAAGCGAGATAGCAATGGAAAAAAAATCTGAAAGGAAACCAGATTCCATTGCCCTGATTGTGATGTCGGTCTATGTGCAGTCCCATGTTTCAAAATTTACCACACCCAGGATGTTTACTGAATTTTCTTTGTTTGACAAATTTCATTATTTATTACATTATTGAATAAAATTATATTATTTATTAGATTATAATTCATGATTTTATGTTTCGAACTTTATCACATCTGAGAGTACTTTTGGTCAGGTTTAAGAAAGTAATTACTGGCCTACAATACATAACACCAAATTTCCATGCTAAAAAATGGTACCGCTTTTGGTACAAAATTCCTGACATAATCATACCGCCAGGGAGGTTAAAGGTAGGCAGACAATGTAATAGAGCAGCAGGAAATGCTAGCAGAATGCTTGGTTGTATAGGGAGAGGCATTAGCAGTAGAAAGAGGGAACTGCTCATGCCATTGTATAGAACACTGGTGAGACCTCACTTGGAGTATTGTACGCAGTACTGGAGACCGTATCTTCAGAAGGATATTGATACCTTAGAGAGAGTTCAGAGAAGGGCTACTAAACTGGTTCATGGATTGCAGGATAAAACTTACCAGGAAAGGTTAAAGGATCTTAACATGTATAGCTTGGAGGAAAGACGAGACAGGGGGGATATGATAGAAACAATTAAATACATAAAGGGAATCAACACAGTAAAGGAGGAGACTATATTTAAAAGAAGAAAAACTACCACAACAAGAGGACATAGTCTTAAATTAGAGGGGAAAAGGTTTAAAAATAATATCAGGTAAAGTATTACTTCACTAAGAGGGTAGTGGATGCATGGAATAGCCTTCCAGCTGAAGTGGTAGAGGTTAACACAGTAAAGGAGTTTAAGCATGCGTGGGATAGGCATAAGGCTATCCTAACTATAAGATAAGGACAGGGACTAATGAAAGTATTTAGAAAATAGATGGGCCGAATGGTTCTTATCTGCCATCACATTGTATGTTTCTATGTTTCTCTCCATTCTGGACTTTATGGTACTCATTAATAACTGGTGATGTGGTTGAATCAAATAAGTCTGCGCTATCTAATAACCACTAGTTCCAAGACTCAACAAAAATAGTAGGGTATCACAAAACAGCTATGGTGTTCAGAAAGAAAGAGAAAGAGTTGAGTGCAGGAATCCAGTTGGTTTGAGCCAGGAGCAACCAATAGTCCCCTCTGGGCATAGATACACAAGATCAGTGCATTTTTTTTCATTTATTGATTTACCTGTAACATCTGCGGTTAATACATCTCTTTTTTATTGTATTGTTTAAAGAGAGAACATTGCTAATGCATTGTGGCAGACCAATTTTGGGTATAATTAATAATGGGACACTGCTCACTCCTTGAGCCAAGTTGGACGATCCTTTTCCTGCAAGGGCTGCTGCTCATGATTTATCGAAATAACATTTTCTTTGCTGTATATACCACAGCACACTCTGTGCCAATACATATTGCTGTGAAAGACAGCTTTAAAGTCTCAGTGTTTTTTAATGACCTTCCATGATAGAGTAAGACAGCTCGCTGTTGATAGGTGTGTATTAAGTGATTGAATAGTTTGCGGTCTGATTTTCCTTTAAGAGATCAATCTGTTTTCACTTTTTCATCAAGTGTATCATTCTACCAAGTGCTTTGATCAGTGTTTGTTAAAGTACTGACCTCGTTGGGCAATTGCCCAGTAGGACCTTATAAAAAAAAAAAACACATAAATACTTCGATCCTAATTTAGCCATTAAGATACCTTTTCTATAACTGTTGGCTTTAGAGGTAACCTATGAAATAAAAAACATTTAATCAAATTATCAAAATATAAGATTTAAAAAGGGGTGGGGGTGGCAGAGAGCTCAATAGGGCTTGTTGAGAAAATTGAAAATTGTGGCAAATTGACACGAAAACTTTAAGCAACAATATCCAATTATGACGTTAGATTTTTAGTTCCCTACAAAACTCTCTGTTCCATGATTAAATCGCAGTATGGTTGGACTGCTTATTCTACATGATTAAAACTACATCTATTTTACATCTATAATAAATGGCTTATGTTCATTATATGCCTAATTTACATCAGCTTCTTGCGTGAGCAATAGGTAAATACAAAAGCTTGGATAACCTCATTATGGGTTATATTGTAACTTAATTATATTATAGCTGACAAACCCTCACACAGGGAGCAATGCAAATTGATTATTAAGTGAACACTTTGCTTGGATTGCCCTGGCTCCTGTAACTGTCCTTCATAGGATATATACAGGGCTAGCAGAGTGCATGGCGCCCTGTACTCCAAGGCTATAGATCAGCAGTGGGATCTTGGCTCTATCAGTGACAGTCTATAACATCCCTTTTCTCTTCTGCAGACAAGGATAATAACTCCTTACCCTCTTGGGACAGATTGTAAAAGACGATAGCCGGGAGCTGTGAAGCAGGTAGACCATAGGGATTGAAAATTGAAAGTGTCAGAGAAGGGGGAGTAGGGGATATATATATATATATATATGTGTGTGTGTGTGTGTGTGTGTGTGTAAGTTGATTAGATGTATTAGTCCAATTAGTCCAGTCGATAAGATGTCAAAAATATGCCTTTATTATACTAATAAAAAATAAATATTGAAAAGACAAATGTTTGACAGTTATCCTGTATACATTTTTTTAATACAATCTGTATGTAAGTTGCACTTTTTGAATATGAGTTCTTAAGGGTCTTTGAAGAATGATTTTTGTCAGTCATCATCCTTATCCACTCACATTCACATCGGGCATATTATATTTACAAGTCATGGACCAGGAATCCACTGATACAATGTAGCATGGTATATACAAGAATTAGAATAAGCAGATAAACTGGAATATGCAGAACATGAGGGTTGTGAATGCTGGAAGTCTACCTTAAAGAAGCACTATAGCATTAGGAATATTAAAATCTGTGTTCTTAACACTATTGTAAATGTGTTCCTAGTCCTTTCCTAGTCTGTCCAGGTTCCAATAAAAATGTAATCAAATTAAGATGTATTTCCCTTGTTTTAGTATGGAGGGAGCTCACCTCCCCCTGCTACTCCACAGAGGAAGCCATGCCTGGACTGATGATGGAATTTATAGAGAAGCATTGGGGACCTAATGTGCATGTACAGTGAGTGCCGCATGCACATTCACAATTTTCTATAACAAAGCGTTGAGTCAATGCTTTCCAATGGGGCCTCTGCGTCACGTGATCGAGTATTACTTTTTCCAAAAACTGCAACGTTTTAAACAGGATTAAATGATTAAGGGGACAGGGGCATTGCACCCAGGCCACTTCACTGAGACTACTGGGTGACTATAGTATTCCTTTGGGGGAAGATGAAAGTGTTTGACAGACCTTTTGGCTAAATTATCATCTTGAAAATTAAAGTTTTTTTGCTGAAGATAAACACTTTTCCCCCCAAAAAATCTAGTGCACGTTGAAGTCTTACAGTGCTATTCACCATGACTCCTACTTGGGTGCTAATAATACATACAAAACATACGTATTTATCTGTATATGACACTGTTGTGAAAAACTGGAGTAACTGGAGTAAACGCTCACTTGAAAATTTTACCCTAAATAGAATCTAAGTTGTGTAAGAGAGCTATAATGCAAAATAGATGGGTAAACTAATTCCTAGAAGGGATTTATTCATTACACTGGAAGGGTTATACTCTAAACTGTGAATTGTCAAAAAGTTTAAGTAAATTAAATTTTTTCGGCCATAACAGCCAAAATGAGAACATTTAACAATTTCTGAAATTTACTGTGAATTCACTTAGAATTCCTCATAGTTTACACAATATTGATTATCTATGAATGTTAAGATTGAAAACATACTTGCTTATTTAACTCCAAAATACCTGAGCTGGAAATAAATAAAAAAAAACTCCAATTCAGCTAGAATTGGGACCCGTTGCAATTAGGATGTTTTTACTTAGATTCAATTGTCAACTTACCACAACTCACTGCCTTTTAACTCCCTATTACTAACATACAAGAAAAGGACAATTAAGACAAAATGCCTTGATCTTTGAATTTTCAATACAGAGAAAAAAATGTTCTTCAATAGTTGTGTGGCTAAGTATCATGGGAATTGTAGTCCGCAGAAGCTACATTGGCATAGGGTACTTAGCCCTGGATCAGTAAGGGTGGCCTGCTTGTGCTGCTGTAAACGCACATAGTGTGATTGTGTACATGAGTAGTGGCGTGGATGTTGTGTCTGTAAACAGCTGGGGTGCTGACATTCAAACACAGTTGGCCAGATATAGTTGTTGTGGTGGCTTTTAGCCGAGTGGACTGTGTCAAGAGACGTCCTTTCATAATGTGATTGAGCAGGGATGACAGGACTCTGCGCAGGACACACTAGCAGTGGCAGTAAATTTCTCCCAGGCTGGCAGGCAGATCTTGTTAAGGAGAATTCAGTTGGGGGGTCAGCTCAGAGAGGGAGGGAGGCAGAAGGGGGGCCAGGGTGGGTGGTTGTCTGTTGATGATTGAGGAAACTAGGAGTAAATTCATTTTGCTTGGGGCATTTTGTCAACTGCCAGTGTCACCATTCAAAACCAGTCACCCATCCCAGTCTCTCCTTTTCAGAGGTCAGTGGTTTGCCATAAATCACAGCTCTGCATAGGAATTGGCGCATGAAATAACGGGTAAGAGAGCAGGAGGGGGACTTATTCTGAATCAAAATGACTTACAATTTCCTCTAAGCTCCTTCAACGAGCAAAAGTAACCTCTTCAGTGCCAGACTTGCCATACATTCCTTTGCAATAGTTTCCTGTACATTATGATTTTTTTCACTAAATTGCATGGGTATTGGCAAATTGCAGGCAACACTAACTAAACAAAAAAAAATGCCCGTATTTAAATTTTTTCCCCCAAAATTTGCTATTTCGGCCAACAATTTGCAATTCTCAGTTCTGTACAATTCAATGTTTAATAAAAAATTCTGATTATTGGGATTGACGGGCACAAAAAATAGTTAAATTATTGAGTATCCTTTTTTTCAAAGATATTAATATGATGATTGACTTAACCTCAATTAATTTACTGAAGAATATACATATTTTGTAAGATTTCCAGAATAAATCTTAATTGTATACGTTTTGCTCCCATCTGTTTGTATTTAATGTAATTACATTTGTTTTAAAATACTGTGTAACAGTAGTCGTCAGTTTTCTAGGACATGTATCACATCTTTGTGTTGATGGGCAACATATAAAACGTGCTAACCTAGAGTAGTTAGAATTGGTATGCTGCCTGATTCCTCATTGATCAATGGATTGATTTCCATCTTGCAGAATTTAAATTCTATATAGTAATGTGAAGTATTTTTGAATGGGTCGAGGGTATAGTATAACATATGTTACCATTAAGCACTAGAGGACAAAATACTGATCATCTTTTAAATTACAACCTCTGTAATCCTTTTCTGTTTAAGAATGGTTAGCTTGATAGTTTAACAAAACTAAAAAAAAGTGGTTCTAGGATCCATTACTTTGGGGTGCCTGGTGTATTGTTTTGGTTATAGAATTTTATTATACTTATTATCCCCATGTGTGTGGGATCAGTTTAATTTATACTAGGTAGCCAGAAGATTGGGGATCTCTGGACATTCCTTAGTCCTGTTGGACTATACAAGTATTAGTTTAATATACTTTGGGACCTGTTCGATGCAGTGATGCTTCGGCAAAAGCTGAGATCCACCAGAACCCAGGAGGTCAATTAGGCTCCATGTGAAGCCAAAACATGGCACCTATGCTTCAATAAATCTGCCGCCTGGGAATTTGTCCAATTAATGCCTGGTTCTGGTTTTGTTTTGCTTAAAGACAAGTAAAGCCACTCTAGACTGGAGACACATGGTCCAATCTTCTCATTTTAGAAAGCATTACAAAATCTATGGGCATGGTCATAGTCTTATGCAGAAGGGGCTTTATGGTAGTAATGCTAACATCTCTTCTCAAAAATTCAGACATTGCCTTTGACTTTTAAAGGGACACTCCAGGCACCCAGACCACTTCTGCTCATTGGAGTGGTCTGGGTGCCAACTCCCACTACTCTTAACCCTGCAAGTGTAATTATTGCAGTTTTTTATAAACTGCAATAATTACCTTGCAGGGTTAACTCCACCTCTAGTGGCTGTCTACTATTTCCTCATAGGAAAGCATTGAAAATCTTTTTCAATGCTTTCCTATGGGGAGCGCTAACGCGCATGTGCGGCATTGCCGCGCATGCGCATTAGGTCTCCTCGGCCGGTGGGTGGGATCAGTCTCGCCCACCGGCCGACGGAGACAGTAGGAGGAGCGGCGCGGAGGAGGAGACAGTGACGAGGGACATCGTCGCTGCCTCAGGTAAGTGACTGAAGGGGTTTTCACCCCTTCAGTAACCGGGGATTGGGGAGGTGGGAGGGAGAGGGTACCTCCAGTGCCAGGAAAACTGTTTCCCTGGCACTGGAGTTTTCCTTTAATGTTTGTTGTATGTTGTTTACTCTCAGATGGTTTTTCATCTGTTGATTATCTGACTGTATTTCTATAACCATTGTTTCATTAGCTACCTATTTTTCATGATACATTGAGTATACTAAAGACTTCTCTTATTGAAACCTATATAAACCCTTCTGTAGAATGAGAGCAGTTATCTAGCTCTCATTTTTATCAAGGTGGAAGAGAACGACAAAGAACAAACAAGTAATTAAAGCTACACTGTAGGCCCCATAGCCACGTCATCTTATTGCAGTGGTAATGATGCCTGGAGTACAGTATTAAACTGTCTTCAAACAGTTTTACACTGAATGAGGGTTCCCAGACACATGCAACCTGGTGCCCATTAGACATATGTCTAAGGTGAAGATTACACTCCACCTTAACCATGCCAACTCATGCCATTGACCATAGTCTATCACTGCTACCATCACTCTAGGTGGTAATGCGATACCACTAGCCTAGGCAGCCCAGAGCTGCCAGACTGCTAGCACCAGGGGACCCCCATTCATTATTAACTTCAAAAATGAAACTCCAAGTTCCATAAACACTTCAATGAGATGAAGTAGATATAGAGCCTAGAATGTCCCATTAAACACACATTCTATGAGGTCTGTGAAAATATTTTGCATGAAAATACAGGATTTATACATTGTCAACATATATCTGGCATCTCTTTACTGTTATACATACATATGGTAATGCTTAGCACCAAGTAATCGACAAACCAAATAGAGTTAGCAGGCATGAAAAACAAAGGATAAATGCCAATGTTGCAGTTATGGTGCTATTAAGCTGCGGGATCGATCCATTGTCTGACCAAACCCAGGTACCTGTGGCCTTGCTCCCTCTTGCCAAAATTGCTATTTCCTAAATTCCACTTACTCATTAGAAATACCTATTTCACTTATGTTTTGATGCCATTCAATTGCTGCACTCATCAGCTGACCTGCTCAGCCAAAGAATGATGACAAAATATTGATGATATCGATATGGCTAATGTGGAAGTGCAGCTTTGGTGTGGAAGAGGTGGTTTGCATTGGCATGTAGTTGCTATGGTGTTTAGACTAACGTTATAAAGAATCTCCCAATCAAGCAAGTAAAATGAGAATATGAGATAGATACAAAAAGCATGTAGACATTACATCTCACTGCCACGTCGCACATACAATGTAAACATGACACTTCCCCTTCTAGGATGTATTAAAGCAGGAAGATGATCAGGTGATATAGATTATTTCTATAAATCATCTCAAAGAAACTAAATGTTGCAGATTTTTTTCTACTCAGCTATTTTTGTTTACAATATGTTACAAGTTACATGTCAACTCTCTCTAACTCTGCACTGATTAAAGACTACAGGCGTTCATAAGTATAACTGATGGGAACATGTAAAATGTGAATATTAAATAATCCGTGCCCACCCAAGGTGTTGGCATTGCCACTATTTAGTCTACAGGTATTTAGACAAATCTGTGAAAAAACAATCTCCGGTTTTGTTCTAATTTTAATGGGTTTACTGACCACTGAACTACAACGATCAGCCACAACATTAAAACCACCTGCTAAATATCGCATAGGTCCCCCTTGTGCTGACAAAACCGCTCTGACGCATCGAGGCATGGCCTCCACAAGATCTCTGAATGTGTCTGGTTGTATCTAGCACCAAGACTTTAGCAGCAGATGCTTTAAGTCCTGCAAGTTACAAGGTGGGGCCTCCATGGATCAGATTTGTTGTTCCGGCACATCAAACAGAGGCTCATTTGGATTTAAATCTGGGGAATTTGGAGGCCAAAGCAACAGTTTGAAAACTTTGTCATGTTCTTTTGTCATGTTGCAACATGGGAAGGTGCATTATCCTTCTGAAAGAGGCCACTGCTGTCAGGAAACAACATTGCCATGAAGGGGTGCACATGTTCTGCAACAATCTCTAGGTAGATGGTAAGTGTAAAAGTAACATCCACATGAATTCCAGGACCCAAGGTTTCTTAATAGAACATTGCCCAGAGCATAACATTGCCTCTGCTGGACTCCCTTCTTCCCATATTGCATCCTACTGCCATTTCCTACACAGGCAAACGATGCACGTGCACTTAGCCATACACCTGATCTGAAAGAAAATGTTATTCATCAGACCAGGCACCCTTCTTTCATTGCTCCATGGTCCAGTCCATATTGAAGGCACTTTCGGTAGTAGACTGGGGTCATCATGGGCACTCTGACTGGTGTGCAGCTACGCAGCCCCCATACGCAGCAAACTGTTATGCACTTTGTGTTCTGAAACCTTTCTTTCATAGCCAGCATCAAGGTTTTTTTTTGGTTGTGCATCAATGACTCTTGCGTGCCTTTGACCCTGACACGAGTTCACTGGTTGGCCTTCCTTGCACCGCTTTTGGTAGGTACTAACCAATGCATACCGGGAACACCCCACAAGACTTGTCGTTTTGGAGATGCTCTGACCCATATAGCCATCACGATTCGGCCCTTGCCAAAGTCACTCAGATATTTTCACTTGCTCATTTTTCCTATCTCTAACATGAAATTCAAGTGACTGATAACTTGCTGCTTTATGTATCCCACCCCTTAGCAGGTGCCATTATAACGATATAATCAATGTTATTCACTTCACATGTCATGGCTTTTAATGCTCTGGCTGATCAGTGTACGTTTTCCAGTCCAATATACAGTACGTGTGTCAGGATTACAGTATGATCCAGCACGTAGAATTGTGTAACACAGAGGACTGATAGGTAACGTATACCAGACCTTAGAATACCAAATAATAGTCAGGAATAGCCGAGGTCAAGGGACACAGAAAGAGACACAACCATAAGGAAAAGCCAGGGGTCAGGGATGCCAGAAAACAGGGAAGTCAAAATCAATGCCAAAGTCAAATAACCAGAATTACCAGAATCAATAACACGCTCTCGGACAACCACAAGGGAAACCACAACAGGGCACTGAGCAAGAGGAAAACTAGGCCTAAATACCCCTCCTCTGGATCTGATAGGCTGTAACCGGCCTTTGACCCCCAAAGGCAGTCACCAGGTTCCCATTTGCATAATTGCTGTTCAGCACAAACCCTCCTGTGGATTGATTGCTGCTCGGCAAAACTTTTCCTGTCAGAACAGTAAATGCCATTAATCACATTTTTATGTGCAGATGAATACGTGACAATGTGAATGTAACTGGTATTCTAAGCTTAATTGCAACATCAGAAGGGGAAGTTCACTTTGGCAATATCTGAAAAGGAGAACCAATTGGAGGTGCCCGAGGGACCCAGATATGATTGTTGTAGTGATTATGGTCCTGAATTAATAAAGCATCAAATTTTTTACTCATAGCAACCACTGAAATTTATAGAGTTTACCTATAGTGCCTGTAAAATGGTAAAGGGTTTTGCTAACTGAGGATGATGAAGACATCTTGTGAAGATTCTTATTTCCTATAGATTTATCTAAAGATGATTTAATGACTTAACAGTAATTATTATTGATCTATTTAGGATTCCCATAATTCTAATGACTTATTCTCACTAGATAGATCGTTAGCTAGATGGATTAATTGAACATTTTTTGATAGATTGAACTAAAAGTCTGAAAATCTCACTTACATAGTTACATTGTTATTGTTGATTAGATTAGAGAAACAAAGAATGCAAGTCCATCAAGTTCAACATTTACAATTCCCTTTAACGGTTCCTCCAGAGAAAAAACAAAACAAAAAACAAGGATAGTTTCTAATTTTGCCTCATAGGGATAAAAAAAAAATCTCTTCTTGACCTATAAGGCAATCTGTTTTTTCTTGAATCAAAGTTACATAACACTGCAGAGTCAATTTCCTAAGAGGTGTAACGAAGTGAAACTAGTTTTGCAGCAAAGTTATGTCTCCAAAAAAATAAATAAAAATAAACACTTCAAAGGAGACTTTAACCCATTAAGGACCAAACTTCTGGAATAAAAGGGAATCATGACATGTCACACATGGCATGTGTCCTTAAGGGGTTAAGCACCAAAACAATGTTATCTTCATGAAGCAAGCTTGTGGTATAGATCATGCCCCTGCAGTCTCACGACTCAATTCTCTGCCATTTGGGAGTTAAAGGGACACTCTAGTCACCAAAACAACTTTAGCTTAATGAAGCAGTTTTGGTGAATAGACTATGTCCCTGCAGTCTTACTGCTCAATTCTCTGCCATCTTAGCGTTAAATCACTTTTTTATGCAGCCCTAGCCACACCTCTCTGCATGTGACTTGCATATCCTTCCTAAACATTCCCTGTACAGAGTCATCTAATGTTTACACTTCCTTTATTGCAAATTCTGTTTTATTGAGAATTTCTTATCGCATGCTCTGCTAATAGCTTGCTAGACCCTGCAGAAGCCTCCTGTATGTAATTAAAGTTCAAGAGATGCAAACTTTTAAGGTAACTTACATCTGATTGAAAGTGAAACCATTTTTTTCATGCAGGCTGTGTCAGTCACAGCTAGGGGAGGCTGCATAAACAGAAACAACAGAGCTTTTCCTGCCCTGCTGCCATACTCACTTCCTGAAAAAAAAGTCTAAAATGTTGACTCTCTTGCGCAGAGTGTTTAATTTAGAAGTTATTATCCCCTGTTTATAGTCTGCTAGAGCTTGCAGAGCTATTAGATCTAATTGGAAATTGTTTTTTTAATGTCACAACCACATGATGTGTGGCAGAGAATTGAGCAGTTAAACTGCATTGGCATCAGCTTTGGTGCTAAGATTGTCCCTTTAACAAACAAACTCCTACAGCCATTGACTAGTGTATACATTTCTGGCATAAACATTATATTTCATAACAAGCTTGGAAAATCTCTTGATATCTTGATAAATATTCTTTAAATTTATTTAGATTGTTTTAAGGTTACAACTTTGGGTGAGATGTAGCTGACCTCGTTTCTTTTATCATTCGTTGTTAATTGTCACCATCAATGTATTTATTGAATATTCTTTTGGTAGGAAATATAGAAAAGAGATATTCAATGAAACACTCTTAAATTTTATAGACAGGTAATGCTGTGTTAGACGTTAGATATATCTTAGCTAAATACATACGTGTGAGCGAGCACCACTGTCAAAGCTGTCTTGGAGCTCAAACAGTACAAGAAAAAGCTAAAACTAAATAATGGACCACATCGAAAACATATCACCACCCTGACAGTTGCACCTATAGAATAATAAGTCAATAGTTATTTACCTACCTCTGACCTCTGTTTATGGTGTCATGTGCTGTATTTCAAATGTTGTGTTCTGTACCACCATCAATGTTAACTCTGAGTGATCCAAAAAAGGTCCAGCACATAACAATTGTTTCTTTATATACATCTATATATATAATGGCAATGTTTCAACCTTGTTTTTCAAAGGTTTTTCTTGAACCTGATGATATCACACACAATGTAAGAGAGGACATAAGAAAGAGAAATCCAACACAAAAGAGCAAAACAATTTAAAAAAACAACAGACGAAAGAGGATAGATCAAATATTTTTAGCTTTTTTTCCATTTATTTGTGTACAGAACTTGAAAAATATTGGTGGAGTTCACTTAACAGTCCATACTATATAGTTATTACCAGTTATCATATAAGGTAATATCAACAAAACCATCAACCAAAACCAAGAAAAGTATTGTTCTTATATATGTGAAACATAACCTATAAATTGCATCTATCTATGTTAAGGTGGTAACCTTAATATTCCTTATTAATATTCATTAAAAATATACCAAAATTATTTTTTGCATGGAACCAAATATCATAGGAAAGTAAAACAATGTCTGTATTATAATTAATTATTTTTTTGATAAATAATATGCACTTTTGCACTTTGTGCTAATTTTAAAATACTTAGTTTGAGCACTTGTGATAAATTATACTCAGCAGATTAATTAAACACTTCTAACTACAAAGATGCAGCAATTATTTAATATCTAGTGCTTTGCATATGTTAGTACACGTATCTCTCTATTTCCGTGTATGAAGAGATCTTTGTATTGACCTTGAATATAGAATATGTTTAGGTAACACAGAGCAAACATAATCATCCAAAAGTCTATTCTTATAGTTTAAAGATGAATCGTCACTTCTCTGTAAATTACACCACTGGATTAAACATTGAAATTAACCTACAATGTGTGATTGGTCGTTCATTTGAATGCTCTGTTTCCTTTTAAAAATGATGTTAAATAATTAAAGCTTCAGCACCATGACCGACATGGGTACAGAATTGAGGTCTATGGAGGATCCCGCGAGACCCTTCATAGACAGAGCCAATTCCCTGCTGTCTCTGCTTATCTCTTAACTTGGTTGGGATTTTAGTGAAATTCCAAAACAGTCAAGTGAGTATTTCATAAAGATTATATGAAATACTAATTTTTCACTGACGGGCCGAGAATCTTTACATGTTTTATTGAAATAAAAAATGTTACACTGAAAGTCTGAGATGCCTGGTATCCTGCTCCAGCTGGGACTTTCCACAAAGGCCCCTAAGACTGCACCCCAGCCGACATCGGCAACTTCGGACCAGGAGAGAGTCATACCGTTTATACCAGTGGCCCACAGGGGAAACCCTTCAACAGTGCCTGTGCTCTGACAGCGCTGAAGACCTCACTACTGTGCCCATAACGCTCACTACTGCATGCCACACTGTTATCATATTTTTAAATTTATTTTATTTATAACTGTTAAGGTTTTGGTTAGATGTGAGTAAATGGCTCCAAATTGCCTTGACAAATGGCCTTAAGTACCCCCACCACTACTTAACATTACGATGGGTATTGGAGGCAGTATATTACTCTGTTATGTACTACATATATTACTATGAAATATAAAATCCCACGGCCTAGAATGCATCACAATGACCTATATTACATATGGATGTTTAAGTTTCTATCATGTCTATCTCACCGTTTCAATGCTCGACTGTATTGTATGATGATTTTTTTATCTGCCCATGAATAAAGAAAGATTGACAAAAAAAATATGTTTTATGTTCATCATATGCTGAAAAATGGTCAGCTTTCTCTTTACAACCCCAATAACATTTATTGTGCATAATTGACACACTTTTTTAAGTCAAGTGATAACTTAAATATTTTTATACTAAAACATTTAAAGCTTTAATTAATTTAATTTTCCTTTTTTTTTTTTGTCTAAATTCTGCTCTGGTTTTAGAAACCAAATGATTAACGTACGTAATATTCAGATAAGCCTTTATTCACCAACCACAAAAAGGCAGCATTTCAGCTGTCATGGACCTCTTATGACGTTTGTGTCACCTAGAATTTCACCATAGTGACTGCAGCAGAGTTTATAAGCTGTCACACTTTTGTGTCACCTTCAAAAATTAAGACACTAGTTTCAGCTCACTTTTCAAGATCCTCAAAGAGCAATTAAAAGAAGAGATGAAGGGTAGAATGATATGTTTTGTTCGATTTGCCTTTCAAAGCAAATTTCTATCGTTTGAAACCAGTTCCTGACTTTTCTCCAATCTTGTGATTCTTTTAATTTTTTTTTTTTAATTTGAGTTTGAATGCTTTATTTTTTAATATCTGGATGAATCACATCTACTGCATTATTCTGGACTGCATAGTCACTTTATTTTTGTGAAAAATAGTAAACATTTTTTTACATTACGAATTATCCTTACAGCGATGTGACCACCTACTGAAAGGTTTGCATCCAACTACTTTTTTTTTAATATTGACAGCGTTTGCTTTCTCGCAACCTATTGAGACATTTCCAGATGACACATCTTAAAATATGAATGTGTGAATTAATGAACTAAGTCTCCTCTCCAATGTATTGGAGATTTGCTACCATCCGATCAACCACTAAATGTTTAAATTGGTTCTAGATTTGAGCTACTGTTTGTGTACATACCTCACAACATTACCATCCCGAAAAATGAGAGGTGGGTGGGGAAAAGGGGGCAGGCCAGTGATGTGGTCGCGCTACTTGCTCCACCCAAAGGTTCCACCAGGCTGCCTGCCAATCAAACAATACAGCCAACTGAGGACAGGACATGCAGGGAGCACTATTGCAGTGCTCTCTACAGGGTCCTCGTGCCTTGAGTACAAAGCAAACCTGTCCAATAATGTGCTTGTGATTAAGTTTTTTGGTACAGTTCCCTGGAGTCCCAAAAGTGGGACACCAGAGAACAAAGTCAAGATAGGACCTAGAAATTGGGACTGTCCCATCAAAATCAGGATGGTTGGAAGGAAATGTGTGTATGTTAATTCTTATGCATGTCTAAATACAAAGTTCAATTGTCTTGATGTTTATATTGTTTACTGACCACTTTTTTGCTCATTAAATGGTAGGTGTTAGTAATCTAACTAGGTATGGGTAGTGAAATTGTACTAGATTAAAGGAACACTCCAAGCACCATAACCACTATCTTCCTGGGCCTGTTGGGATGCTGGGTTGTTCTATAGAGCAGAACCGTGCTTATTGGCTGAGATAGTAAGCTGAGCGCTGACTGCAACTTCCATGATACTTTGACATTCTAATGACTGGAAAGGTATCATGGCAGGTTTAGTTCAACAACATCTTCAGAAACACCTGGTGTCTCCTGCACCCGGGCATCAGTTTGTCAAATAGTGCTAAAACAGTTTGCCATCTAGCACCATAAGCACTAAAGGTCAATTGACCCCATTAAAAAAAAAAAAAAACAGGCAAATATTAAAAAGCCATAACATTTACCTTTATTCTAGCACTAGGGGCCATCTTCTCACCTCATCTCATTCTTCTTCCAGTGAAGTAATCAATTCTGATAACTTATGTCAAGTCAGATACTTGTCAGAGAAAAAGATCGAGAACACACAATGCTTAAGTGGTAATCTTGGTTATCCACCTAATTAAGTACTACTCTATGATAAGTATTGAATCCATTGCTTCTCATAATATAAGCACTAGACGCACAAAGAATAAGGTGTCAACATACTTTGCATACTGAAGCTCCGCATAACATACATTTAATATAAAAAAAATCATTGTTTTTAATCCAAAGCAGTTAAAAGGTGAAAAAACGGCAAAATGCAAACAATGTATCTCATAAATGGCACTGCTTACATCAGCAAGGCAGAAGGGGCAACATCTCTCAACAGGTCTCAAATAAATTCTACATTAAGGTAAAATTATTTTTGGTGCATAGATTTTCCCTTTAATTATTCATGCAAGGGCAATCGGATATCAGTTTGTTTGACTGTATTTTCGTAAACACATGCTTGTTTTACGTACTTCCTTGATTTTTATATTTACTATTTTGTTATTGTTTGTATTTATACCATGCTTGGTGTATATGTATTTGATAGCTAATCACACAGCATTATTGCTGTGCAACATGATGATGTAATTTGCAACTTGATATACAATTGTTTTCTTTATAGTTACTCTGCACCATGGCTCAGTGCTGCACAGATCTTTCCACAAGGCATACTGAATAGGCCAGGTTAAAAGGACCGATTTAATACACATCATCTATTGTTATCATGAAAACAATAGATGTGTATTTTAGCCGTTAGCTTTAAGAGATTTTCAGTGTGAGCTTGATTTTTGCATATGCATACATATTTAGGTATATTTGTGAAATGTATCAATGGATAAAATGGTTTAAAGAGCATGAGCTATTAAGTCTACCTAGAATGTCCTACGATGTCTCTCTTTATAACTGTCCAAGAACACTCCCATTAAGTGCGTCCGTGGATTCCATTATTACTCCATAGAGCCTTTCCTTCACCTCCATTATCCTCTACATGGCCAGATATCCTTGTTAGTCTTAATAATTCCTTCTTGTGTCACAACCTCATGTAACATTTCTTAATTGTTCCAGCTTTGTTTTTACGGATATTTTATATTACTTCTCCCAGTTTCCTAAAAATACCAGTGTCTTACAAACTTATATAGCCAAGTACTCACCTCCAAATCTCTTGTAAGTCCTCTTATAACTATACTTTTATCTTTAATAATCCTGGTGTATTGTCTTTATTATGGATCTCAAACCTTGGCTGTCTAGCTGTCTTTGAACCAGAACGCCAAGAACTACTGGAATAAGTCTAAGAACAAATTGAGGTTCAAAAATAAAGAGCTTTTTTTCTTCTTTCTTGCCAAAGTCATACTCGTTCTATACTCTCCCTATGATCTCAATTATTCCTATTCCTATCTTCTTCAGATATTAATCTTTGCACAAATAGTCCTTCTTTATAAAGCTGTCCCCTACCGCTAAGCTGTTACATTTTAATTCTCTGCAAAACATTGTCCATGACGTTCTGTGTAACTACTTACATGCCTTATACGCACCCCAACCATTATCTTCCTCTAACGTTGTGTCTGAACATTATCTAACACTGCTCGAGATCCTGGTAGTCTTTGAGGGTTAAACTGCCCCCTTGGTCACACGCGTAGATCGATGGACGGAATCAAGCCATTAAAATGTGCAGTTTTTTTGTTTGTTGGAATGAAGTAATTAAATGGTTGGGTAAGGACAGGCTATACCTTCCTCTGATGAAAACTATTGATTTCTTGCCACGATTTTATAAGTGACACTGTTTTTGATTACTCTTGACAAACCTCCTTAGAGTGTTAATTAAATTGGCCGCAGATGAGCAGGTGTGGGAAATCATTACATTTCTCAGTCCATGCTCACTCGCCTAATATTTTTGCTGTCTTGCATAATGAACAAGGGCGCGGGAGAGACACACGCAAAGCAATATCTTTATCAGCAAAATTAACATTGAGGTTTGTTTTAATATCTTCCTTCATACACAATGTTTTTTTTTTTTAAATCCCCTGGATGCTTTTGAATTAAAAGATCTGTACATGTTTTTACTTGAAATATTGACCAATTTGGTTCATAAATTTTTTAAAATACATGTAAAATAACCCGCTAACCCTTGAGTCAATAAAGTAAAGGTTTGTCCTGTTTTCCTGTTTGTATTGGAGTAAGGATACACAGTTCTTCCTACCTTTGATCACGTAGCATATGTGAGAACGCGGTCCTTCCTTGAATATTTCTCTACTGCATAGAATTATGGGGAATGTAGTCCAACAACTGCTTGACTGTATGCCCTTGTTAATACAGCATCTCCCATGTGGGGAATTTGTCGAAGAAAAAATACCAGACCAATAAATGTTAAAAGGTGTCTCATCCTATTTGGGGAAATGTGTGGAACTTTAACATATTTTGCTCTTTTGTTAATATTTAATATTTAATTGTTTTTATCAAGCAATTTAGTAAAACCTATTCAGGGAACAGCTATTATGCTTTAGACAGGAACATTCAACCGTATTATTATTTATCCAAGGATCCATGAATCAAAGGGCAATTTTATTCATGTCTTCAGATGTTAGGGTTGTATGCAGTGTTGAAACTCTTTGACTTGACAGGCAAAGTGAGAATAAAATGGAAATGTAATTACCCCAGTCACATGTCATATGCTGATAGTGAGTGTTTCAGTCTGATGCTGAAGGTCAGTGACCTCTGATCAGGTGCCTAATCAATTAGCAATAATAGTTGTAAAGTGTTTCTTTTATAAGCAAACTTTATTGTGTTGAGAGAAGCACAATATAGAAATTAGCTACTTTCTATGATCTTAATTTTTCTGATGACTAGAGACAAGATGTTCCAGAGTTGTGCTCAATACACATCTGGGAATTCATGTTCCCTTTTTATCACACACCAACTACCTTAAACACTAACAGATGCACACACTGACAGACACACACAAATGAAAATATTGAAATATAGGTATGGCATGTACTTACCTCCCTCCGTACAGCTCTTCTCCTGCTGCGCGGCCCACCGCATATGGAGAGGTACTGACCTCCCTTGAGCCACGCAGTCCTCCTCCTCCTCCCAGCACTCACCTCCTCCTGCCGTGCGGTCCAGCCCCTCCACGTAGCTGGACTTCCTTTCATAGTGTGTAGGCATGATGCCAGGATTGTTCTTAAAGTGACCACGTCATTATTACGATCCTAATCTATTTTGAGTCGCAATGATGATGTGGACCAATCAGTACACAGGTAAGCCTATTTAAAGCTTGCTTTGGCCCATATTCTTTGCCCTATCATGGATCCTCGTTTAGTGCTCCTTGTGAATCCCTTGTGATTTCCTGTGTTTGACCCCGGCTTCGTAGTTGACTCCTGATTTCTGGTTTCCCGACCCTGCCTTTGTATTTGACTCCTGATTTCTGGCACCCTGACCCCGGCTTCATATTTGACTCCTGATTTCTGGTATCCTGACCCCAGCTTCCTATTTGACTCCTTATTTCTGGTACCCTGATCCCGGTGTAACGGGGTTTTGGGGATGCCCCCTAGTGTCTTTGGGGTCCTTAAACCTAGTTAATTCACTATGCCTGACAGGCGGATCCTGAGCCTCCGCTATTTGGGAGCTGGGGTACATGTCTGCGGCAGCGCCTCCACCCAGTGGAACATCCGGGGTAGGGATGTGGGGTCCCACTGGGAACATACTTGGTGCAATAAGACTGACACAGCCTAACTGGAACTAACTTTATATGGTAAATAGCAATTGAACCGACACACATAGGAAAATACAATGGCGTAACAGATAACAATGCAAATGTGGATTTTCCCCACTCACTCACCAGCACACCTGTGTCCCACCCCCTGATCTTCGCCCTAGCGGCCGTTGGTGCACATAGGAGAGTTGGGGCCCTAATAAGTCCTGCTCCACAGAGTCACTGACACAGCCTCAGATGTGTAATGTCTGTACGGGACCTCAGAGTCTTAACTGTGAGTGAGAAGACAGGTGCCCTGTGGTGATACAGGGAGAGGTTTGGCTTACCCTCACAACACAATTAACCAGGTAGTCAGTAGCAGTCTCCTCTCACTGGATTCACCAAACGTCTGGGCTCAATGCTTGTCTTTGCCAGCAGGTCCCTCTCTCATCTGGTGTGATCTTGGGTGAAACAAGTTCTCTCTGCCAGGTTGCATCTCTTTTTACAGTCTCTCACATGTCCTCCATTTCAGCTCAGCATGTCATCCTTCTAGAATCCTTTTAGGCCCTCCTTCCCCAGAGCTGTGCAGGAAAACCTCCCAGGAACTGATGATGCCACACTCCTCCCACTGATTTCAGCAAGTCATGTGATCAATGCTCAATGTTTTATTAACAACATACTGGGGCCATGTGCCATCTACTGGGCATTTCAGATAATGCAGTCTGTGTAACTTCACAGGGTTACATGCTCCCCCTTGAAAATACTTGCCTTCCACTGGCAAGTCCTAGCCAGGGAGCTTAACAAAAATTCAACAGAGAAAGGTTTAGCATACCTACAGTACAGTTAGCACAGTAACATCCTAGCTAGCTAGTTATTTAGGGTAAAGAGTCACTAACATTTACCACTTCAGCTAGTGCATGTAGGAAAATGGCCATTTTAGATGCGGCTTGTGTCAGCGGGGCATAACTGGGCTCTCCTATATTGTCATAAACTAGGGTCCTAGGGGGTTGCCGCACTCTGGTGCTGTGTCTCAGTTCTCGCTGGGGGAGAGGATCTTGGGACATCAACTGTGGAACTTCGACTCCTGCCCTCGAAGTAGAGTCTCTAAGGGAAGTTCCAGGCACAAAACATGGACTTTCTGGATTCAACCTTGGAGAACTTAGTGACCCAGGAGAGGTTCCGGGACTTTGTGAAACCACAGGAGTTAAAGGAGGCAATTGCTCTGTTTCTTCAGCGGGTGATGACCACCACTGATCCTCTGCACTGGGAGTCCCCGGGGGCTCCTCTGCCCCATTTCTAGGACTCTCTGTTGGGTTTTCCTCCAGTTCTTCACTACTCTCTTCCTCTTCATCAGCATACACAACTGGAAGCAGATGGTTTCTATGCCAAGCCTTTATTCGGCCCTCCGGGCCCCTAATGTTGTACACTGGTAGTCCTTCCAGTTTGGACACAACCTCAAACAGGGTATCCTTCCATCTGTCAGCCAGTTTGTGTTTTCCAGGCACACCTAGATTCCGGAGAAGAACTTTATCCCCTGCTTGAATCTCCCGATATCTCACCTTAGCATCATATCTTCTTTTGTTCCGTTCTTCCATTTTTGCTGCTGCTTGGGTGGCCAACTCATAGGTTCCTCACATATTGAAAGTGTGAAGTTGAATCTGTTCCATCAGGAGACACTCCCAAACGGACATCTATCGGCAATCGAGCTTCTCTTCCGAACATTAGGAAATAGGGTGAGAACCCTGTAGATTCATGCCTTGTACAGTTGTATGCGTGGACCATGGCTTCCACATGTTTACTCCAAGACCGCTTCTCGACTTGCTTGAGAGTCCCTAGCATATCTAGGAGGGTCCTATTGAACCGTTCTGGCTGTGCATCACCCTCCGGATGATAAGGTGTGGTTCTGGACTTCTGCACCTGCAACATGCCCAACAGCTCCTTGATCAACTTACTCTCAAAGTCTCTACCTTGATCAGAGTGTATCCGATTGGGTAATCCATAGTGAATAAAATACTTCTTGGCTACAGTCACAGCCTTTTGATCTTTAGTGGGGAAGGCTTGAGCATATCTGGTGAAATGGTCCGTTACCACCAGCACATTTCCAATTCCCGCTGTATCGTTCTCAATGTAGAGATAGTCCATGCACACAAGATCCATGGGTCCCGCACTTTTCAGATGACCCATAGGGGCAGCTCTCACAGGCAGGGTCTTCCTCTAGATACACCTCCTGCATGGCTTTACATGTTGCTCGACATGTTCCCTCATGCGAGGCCAATAGAACCGATCTTGTACTAGGCCATAGGTCTTGTCCACCCTGAGATGCCCATGTTGATCGTGGAGAGCTCTCAGGACCATGCCACGGTATCTGTGCGGTAGTACCAATTGTTTTCTATCGGGGTGATCATGATACTTCACGACCCTATAGAGTACTCCATCTTCGAGATATAGTCGGCTACATTCTCTTCGGTATAATTCTCTTTGACTCACAGGTAGAGAAGTCAGCAATTTAGGATTCTCAGTCTTTATTGCTCTGATAACTATCCCAATATACCAGTCCTGCGCTTGAGCCTTCCTCTTGTCTTCTGTGGTTATACTGGGCCACTGTTGAAGCATGACTGGAGCATGGAACACCTCAGGCACAGCTTCTGGAGAGTGGCTAATGGAGTCTATCCCCCTTAGCTCGGCAAATTCTTCTTGACTCTCGGCCACCACATACATCTGACAAAAGGCTCCTACCCCCGGCCCAGGGATCTCTTCCCACTCCTCTTCTTCTTGGTGAGGAGGGAGTCTAGGTCTGCGGGACAGGGCATCTGCGCTGATATTCTTGGGCCCAGGCTTGTACTTCAGGCGGAAACTGTAGCTTGACAAGGCAGCCAACCACCTATGTCATGTGGCATCCAGCTTAGCTGTAGTCTGGATGTAGGTAAGTGGATTGTTGTCAGTCCTTACTTCGAATGTTGCTCCATACAAATAGTCATGCAGCTTATCCACGATGGCCCACTTGAGTGCCAGAAATTCCAATTTATGGACTGGATAGTTTTTCTCAGCACCTGTAAGACTTCTACTTATGTAAGCCACCGGCCTCAATCCTTCTGGATAACTTTGGTGCAGTACACCCCCTAGGCCTTCCATGCTGGCATCCACATGGAGGATATATGGTTTCTCAGGGTCTGCATAGGCTAAGACAGGAGCTTCTGTAAGTCTCTTCTTCAGTGTCAGAAAGGCATCTTCACATCCTGAAGTCCATTTCTCTCCAAAGGGGTCTTTAGGATATGGTGCCTTAACACCCTTTACGTCAGAGGTAATCTTCAGCAGGTCATGTAACTCTCGAGCAATCTTTGAGTAGTCTTTCACGAACCTTCGGTAGTAACCACAGAATCCGAGAAAGGACCGCAACTCACTGATGTTATTTGGTCTTGGCCAATTCAACACTGCTTCAATTTTAGCAGGATCTGTGGCTACTCCTTCAGCGGAGACTATGTGCCCCACATAAGTGACAGAGTTCTGGGCAAATCGGCATTTGTCCACTGATAGCTTCAGGCCTTCAGCTTGCAGTCGATCCAACACCTTTAGCAATCTTTGTTCATGCTCCTCTGGTGTCTTCCCGAAAACAATTAGGTCATCTAGATACACTAAACACTCTTTGGGATTCATATCCCCCACAGTTTTCTCCATCAGCCTCTGAAAAGTAGCAGGAGCTCCTGTGATTCCCTGTGGCATTCTGGTAAACTGGAAGAACCCCAAGGGGCAGATGAAAGCTGTCTTTTCCTGATCCTCCTTCTTCATAGGTACCTGATAATATCCAGACCTCAAGTCAAGCACACTGAACCACTGGCTGCCAGATAGGGCGTTCAGAAGATCCTCTATCCGGGGCAAAGTGTACTGATCTGGCACAGTTCTCTTGTTCAGAGTACGGTAGTCCACACATAGCCGAACTGAACCATTCTTTTTCCTCACTACCACAATAGGTGAGGCATAGGGGCTCCGGGACTCTGTGATGATGCCTGCTCCTTCCATCTGTTGGAGTATGTCCCGGACATCTTCCACATCTCGAGGGGGTATTCTTCTTGACCTTTCTCTGAAGGGAGTAGGATCAGCAAGTCTTATAGCATGGGTGGCACTCTTAGAACACCCCACGTCCATCTCTGCTCTGGAGAACACTCCCTCTCGGGTGGCCAGTTTTGAACGAAGGCTGTCTTTCCACTGCTGTGGTAGGGGAGAATCTTCTAGATCAAAATCTAAAGGTGCTTTCACATAATCCTTCTGTTCTGCACTCACAGACATCATGGACGAAACTTGATCTAAAAGGTGTATTACACCAATCGTTTGATGACGATCAATCCGGATTTCCGTGGGGGTTAAATTCTGTACCATCACAGGAAAGCTCCGACACCACCTTTTTCGCCAATCTTTTATCTCAGGTATGAGAGTCCACCCCTTCTTCTGATCCTCTTCAGGCAGAGACTCAATAAGGTATTGTCCAGTTCCCCCCAACATTTCATGGTGCATTGAGGCTATGGCTCGTAAGGTTTTAGTCTCACCAGGCTTCACAAATGCAGGTTCTGTTCCTGAATAGTGGCACAACCCTGGTTTTGTTTCAAGGGCTAGTCGTCGACACTCTTTTCCTAGGACAGGGCTGACCTCCATCAGTCGGTCTAGGGAGACATCTCCCACTTCTGTCAGATAGGCCCTGAATACATCCTGTACCATCTTTGCATTAGTACCCAATATTATTGGGGCACACACTTTCTTGGCTGCAGGGCATATCAAAGCTTCCAGCTCCATAGGACATATCATCCTGGTATTTAACTGGGGAATAGTTATGGTCACTTTTATGCATCCCTCCACAGGTTGAGCTTGCGACCCAACGCCCCATAGCTGAAACTCTCCTGCAGGTTGCATAGGAATGTGTTTCAAATGACGTTCATAGAAGTCTCTGTAGATAATGGTGACTTGAGAACCTGTATCTAGCAATGCTGAAGCATGAATTCCTTCCACTTGTACGTGTATCAAAGATTTAGGCCCAATCTTGGCCCCTACAGATAGACTATGTGTAGGCCGGGTCTTCCTTCGCTTGTAAGACCTGGTCATTTGAGTCTCCTCGAGCTCGGTTGCCAGCACCTCCACATCCACCTCCATGGAATTCGCAGGGCACTCCCGCTGAAAATGCCCTGACTTTCCACATTTAAAGCAGTCCCCTCGGCGGGGTGAATCCTCAGGAAACAGCTTTTTCTGAGTCTTCCTGTGTTGCCCCCCACTTCCAGGGGGTAAAACTGCTCTCTCTGGTGGTGATTTGCATAAGAGCTCCAATTCAGCCACCTTCTTCCTAAGAGCTGACAGTTCTGTATCCTCTTTCTCCTTCTGTAGGGGTGGACACGTCTGGTCTTCCATTCTCCTAGCTGTATTTATTAATGTGGAATAAGGCAGAACTTTATCATCCAATTTGGCTCTCAGCAGAATCATAACTGGATTATTGGTCAAACCACCTCTCTGAATTTGCTTAGATAGCTGAGCATCCAACTCAGGGGCAGTAACTGCTCCTTTATGGAATAACTTTCCAAGCGATAGTTGTAACCGGTTGATATAGTCAGTGGCTTTTTCATGCTCCTTCTGCTTAGTGGCTAGGAACTTAACCAACAGATCATCCAAATCTTCTGATTTCCCATAAGCATCCTGTAAAACTTGTAGATAGTCGTGCACAGTAGCTTGCCCATTTACTCCCTTGTACAGTCTTATCATGTCTGTAGCGGGAAAACGAAGACTCTCCACCAACCGCTGTTTCTTTATGGTATCCGTACAAGACCATTCCTCCAACAACTGCATAGCATTATCCTTCCAGACCTCAAAAGGTTCTTCTCCTGCAGGAACAGGCTGATTCCCAGAAAACACCTTTAGTTTGCGGTAACTATGGGTGTGGTTTGCCGTCACTATGGCTTCTGAGAGTTTCTGTAGTATGTCCGATACATCACTACCTCCTGTAGGCAGGGTGTGTACTTCAGGGTTGTCTGGTTTCAGTAATGCTGTAGGTGGATGAGATTCTACTTTAGGAGTAATCATCCCCTGCCCTCTAGGAGGATGGGCAGCTTGTTTAGGAATGGCTCCAGCCTTTCCGGAGATGGGGGTCAGGAGCTTAGAATAATTTTCTGTGACATAATCTTTCCGTTCTAATTTAAAGGGTTGTTGCAGTGAGGCCTTTTCTTTCTTATCAAGGAGAGCGTACACTAAGGAGCATCCTTCATCCGGGGCTCCATATAAATGAATGTTGGTAGGCATCTCGTGGTCTCCCAAGTCCGTATGACAATATATTAACATGTAAGTTTGGCCTTCAGAATCCTGCAGGATATCCCTGACGGTCGCCATTTCTATTCCCAGTCGAATTTCTATACACAAGATGACGTGATTCATCTCACAGCAGGATGGGACTTTGCATAACATCACAGCTTGCTGTAATGGTACATTTCTTTTCTGGGCCCACTCTTTTGCAAAGGAGGGAGTGGCCTGAGGACTTAGCCTATTCTCACTGGTTGTACCCCAATTCATCTCAGCAGCGCCTCCATATGTAACGGGGTTTTGGGGATGCCCCCTAGTGTCTTTGGGGTCCTTAAACCTAGTTAATTCACTATGCCTGACAGGCGGATCCTGAGCCTCCGCTATTTGGGAGCTGGGGTACATGTCTGCGGCAGCGCCTCCACCCAGTGGAACATCCGGGGTAGGGATGTGGGGTCCCACTGGGAACATACTTGGTGCAATAAGACTGACACAGCCTAACTGGAACTAACTTTATATGGTAAATAGCAATTGAACCGACACACATAGGAAAATACAATGGCGTAACAGATAACAATGCAAATGTGGATTTTCCCCACTCACCCACCAGCACACCTGTGTCCCACCCCCTGATCTTCGCCCTAGCGGCCATTGGTGCACATAGGAGAGTTGGGGCCCTAATAAGTCCTGCTCCACAGAGTCACTGACACAGCCTCAGATGTGTAATGTCTGTACGGGACCTCAGAGTCTTAACTGTGAGTGAGAAGACAGGTGCCCTGTGGTGATACAGGGAGAGGTTTGGCTTACCCTCACAACACAATTAACCAGGTAGTCAGTAGCAGTCTCCTCTCACTGGATTCACCAAACGTCTGGGCTCAATGCTTGTCTTTGCCAGCAGGTCCCTCTCTCATCTGGTGTGATCTTGGGTGAAACAAGTTCTCTCTGCCAGGTTGCATCTCTTTTTACAGTCTCTCACATGTCCTCCATTTCAGCTCAGCATGTCATCCTTCTAGAATCCTTTTAGGCCCTCCTTCCCCAGAGCTGTGCAGGAAAACCTCCCAGGAACTGATGATGCCACACTCCTCCCACTGATTTCAGCAAGTCATGTGATCAATGCTCAATGTTTTATTAACAACATACTGGGGCCATGTGCCATCTACTGGGCATTTCAGATAATGCAGTCTGTGTAACTTCACAGGGTTACATGCTCCCCCTTGAAAATACTTGCCTTCCACTGGCAAGTCCTAGCCAGGGAGCTTAACAAAAATTCAACAGAGAAAGGTTTAGCATACCTACAGTACAGTTAGCACAGTAACATCCTAGCTAGCTAGTTATTTAGGGTAAAGAGTCACTAACATTTACCACTTCAGCTAGTGCATGTAGGAAAATGGCCATTTTAGATGCGGCTTGTGTCAGCGGGGCATAACTGGGCTCTCCTATATTGTCATAAACTAGGGTCCTAGGGGGTTGCCGCACTCTGGTGCTGTGTCTCAGTTCTCGCTGGGGGAGAGGATCTTGGGACATCAACTGTGGAACTTCGACTCCTGCCCTCGAAGTAGAGTCTCTAAGGGAAGTTCCAGGCACAAAACATGGACTTTCTGGATTCAACCTTGGAGAACTTAGTGACCCAGGAGAGGTTCCGGGACTTTGTGAAACCACAGGAGTTAAAGGAGGCAATTGCTCTGTTTCTTCAGCGGGTGATGACCACCACTGATCCTCTGCACTGGGAGTCCCCGGGGGCTCCTCTGCCCCATTTCTAGGACTCTCTGTTGGGTTTTCCTCCAGTTCTTCACTACTCTCTTCCTCTTCATCAGCATACACAACTGGAAGCAGATGGTTTCTATGCCAAGCCTTTATTCGGCCCTCCGGGCCCCTAATGTTGTACACTGGTAGTCCTTCCAGTTTGGACACAACCTCAAACAGGGTATCCTTCCATCTGTCAGCCAGTTTGTGTTTTCCAGGCACACCTAGATTCCGGAGAAGAACTTTATCCCCTGCTTGAATCTCCCGATATCTCACCTTAGCATCATATCTTCTTTTGTTCCGTTCTTCCATTTTTGCTGCTGCTTGGGTGGCCAACTCATAGGTTCCTCACATATTGAAAGTGTGAAGTTGAATCTGTTCCATCAGGAGACACTCCCAAACGGACATCTATCGGCAATCGAGCTTCTCTTCCGAACATTAGGAAATAGGGTGAGAACCCTGTAGATTCATGCCTTGTACAGTTGTATGCGTGGACCATGGCTTCCACATGTTTACTCCAAGACCGCTTCTCGACTTGCTTGAGAGTCCCTAGCATATCTAGGAGGGTCCTATTGAACCGTTCTGGCTGTGCATCACCCTCCGGATGATAAGGTGTGGTTCTGGACTTCTGCACCTGCAACATGCCCAACAGCTCCTTGATCAACTTACTCTCAAAGTCTCTACCTTGATCAGAGTGTATCCGATTGGGTAATCCATAGTGAATAAAATACTTCTTGGCTACAGTCACAGCCTTTTGATCTTTAGTGGGGAAGGCTTGAGCATATCTGGTGAAATGGTCCGTTACCACCAGCACATTTCCAATTCCCGCTGTATCGTTCTCAATGTAGAGATAGTCCATGCACACAAGATCCATGGGTCCCGCACTTTTCAGATGACCCATAGGGGCAGCTCTCACAGGCAGGGTCTTCCTCTAGATACACCTCCTGCATGGCTTTACATGTTGCTCGACATGTTCCCTCATGCGAGGCCAATAGAACCGATCTTGTACTAGGCCATAGGTCTTGTCCACCCTGAGATGCCCATGTTGATCGTGGAGAGCTCTCAGGACCATGCCACGGTATCTGTGCGGTAGTACCAATTGTTTTCTATCGGGGTGATCATGATACTTCACGACCCTATAGAGTACTCCATCTTCGAGATATAGTCGGCTACATTCTCTTCGGTATAATTCTCTTTGACTCACAGGTAGAGAAGTCAGCAATTTAGGATTCTCAGTCTTTATTGCTCTGATAACTATCCCAATATACCAGTCCTGCGCTTGAGCCTTCCTCTTGTCTTCTGTGGTTATACTGGGCCACTGTTGAAGCATGACTGGAGCATGGAACACCTCAGGCACAGCTTCTGGAGAGTGGCTAATGGAGTCTATCCCCCTTAGCTCGGCAAATTCTTCTTGACTCTCGGCCACCACATACATCTGACAAAAGGCTCCTACCCCCGGCCCAGGGATCTCTTCCCACTCCTCTTCTTCTTGGTGAGGAGGGAGTCTAGGTCTGCGGGACAGGGCATCTGCGCTGATATTCTTGGGCCCAGGCTTGTACTTCAGGCGGAAACTGTAGCTTGACAAGGCAGCCAACCACCTATGTCATGTGGCATCCAGCTTAGCTGTAGTCTGGATGTAGGTAAGTGGATTGTTGTCAGTCCTTACTTCGAATGTTGCTCCATACAAATAGTCATGCAGCTTATCCACGATGGCCCACTTGAGTGCCAGAAATTCCAATTTATGGACTGGATAGTTTTTCTCAGCACCTGTAAGACTTCTACTTATGTAAGCCACCGGCCTCAATCCTTCTGGATAACTTTGGTGCAGTACACCCCCTAGGCCTTCCATGCTGGCATCCACATGGAGGATATATGGTTTCTCAGGGTCTGCATAGGCTAAGACAGGAGCTTCTGTAAGTCTCTTCTTCAGTGTCAGAAAGGCATCTTCACATCCTGAAGTCCATTTCTCTCCAAAGGGGTCTTTAGGATATGGTGCCTTAACACCCTTTACGTCAGAGGTAATCTTCAGCAGGTCATGTAACTCTCGAGCAATCTTTGAGTAGTCTTTCACGAACCTTCGGTAGTAACCACAGAATCCGAGAAAGGACCGCAACTCACTGATGTTATTTGGTCTTGGCCAATTCAACACTGCTTCAATTTTAGCAGGATCTGTGGCTACTCCTTCAGCGGAGACTATGTGCCCCACATAAGTGACAGAGTTCTGGGCAAATCGGCATTTGTCCACTGATAGCTTCAGGCCTTCAGCTTGCAGTCGATCCAACACCTTTAGCAATCTTTGTTCATGCTCCTCTGGTGTCTTCCCGAAAACAATTAGGTCATCTAGATACACTAAACACTCTTTGGGATTCATATCCCCCACAGTTTTCTCCATCAGCCTCTGAAAAGTAGCAGGAGCTCCTGTGATTCCCTGTGGCATTCTGGTAAACTGGAAGAACCCCAAGGGGCAGATGAAAGCTGTCTTTTCCTGATCCTCCTTCTTCATAGGTACCTGATAATATCCAGACCTCAAGTCAAGCACACTGAACCACTGGCTGCCAGATAGGGCGTTCAGAAGATCCTCTATCCGGGGCAAAGTGTACTGATCTGGCACAGTTCTCTTGTTCAGAGTACGGTAGTCCACACATAGCCGAACTGAACCATTCTTTTTCCTCACTACCACAATAGGTGAGGCATAGGGGCTCCGGGACTCTGTGATGATGCCTGCTCCTTCCATCTGTTGGAGTATGTCCCGGACATCTTCCACATCTCGAGGGGGTATTCTTCTTGACCTTTCTCTGAAGGGAGTAGGATCAGCAAGTCTTATAGCATGGGTGGCACTCTTAGAACACCCCACGTCCATCTCTGCTCTGGAGAACACTCCCTCTCGGGTGGCCAGTTTTGAACGAAGGCTGTCTTTCCACTGCTGTGGTAGGGGAGAATCTTCTAGATCAAAATCTAAAGGTGCTTTCACATAATCCTTCTGTTCTGCACTCACAGACATCATGGACGAAACTTGATCTAAAAGGTGTATTACACCAATCGTTTGATGACGATCAATCCGGATTTCCGTGGGGGTTAAATTCTGTACCATCACAGGAAAGCTCCGACACCACCTTTTTCGCCAATCTTTTATCTCAGGTATGAGAGTCCACCCCTTCTTCTGATCCTCTTCAGGCAGAGACTCAATAAGGTATTGTCCAGTTCCCCCCAACATTTCATGGTGCATTGAGGCTATGGCTCGTAAGGTTTTAGTCTCACCAGGCTTCACAAATGCAGGTTCTGTTCCTGAATAGTGGCACAACCCTGGTTTTGTTTCAAGGGCTAGTCGTCGACACTCTTTTCCTAGGACAGGGCTGACCTCCATCAGTCGGTCTAGGGAGACATCTCCCACTTCTGTCAGATAGGCCCTGAATACATCCTGTACCATCTTTGCATTAGTACCCAATATTATTGGGGCACACACTTTCTTGGCTGCAGGGCATATCAAAGCTTCCAGCTCCATAGGACATATCATCCTGGTATTTAACTGGGGAATAGTTATGGTCACTTTTATGCATCCCTCCACAGGTTGAGCTTGCGACCCAACGCCCCATAGCTGAAACTCTCCTGCAGGTTGCATAGGAATGTGTTTCAAATGACGTTCATAGAAGTCTCTGTAGATAATGGTGACTTGAGAACCTGTATCTAGCAATGCTGAAGCATGAATTCCTTCCACTTGTACGTGTATCAAAGATTTAGGCCCAATCTTGGCCCCTACAGATAGACTATGTGTAGGCCGGGTCTTCCTTCGCTTGTAAGACCTGGTCATTTGAGTCTCCTCGAGCTCGGTTGCCAGCACCTCCACATCCACCTCCATGGAATTCGCAGGGCACTCCCGCTGAAAATGCCCTGACTTTCCACATTTAAAGCAGTCCCCTCGGCGGGGTGAATCCTCAGGAAACAGCTTTTTCTGAGTCTTCCTGTGTTGCCCCCCACTTCCAGGGGGTAAAACTGCTCTCTCTGGTGGTGATTTGCATAAGAGCTCCAATTCAGCCACCTTCTTCCTAAGAGCTGACAGTTCTGTATCCTCTTTCTCCTTCTGTAGGGGTGGACACGTCTGGTCTTCCATTCTCCTAGCTGTATTTATTAATGTGGAATAAGGCAGAACTTTATCATCCAATTTGGCTCTCAGCAGAATCATAACTGGATTATTGGTCAAACCACCTCTCTGAATTTGCTTAGATAGCTGAGCATCCAACTCAGGGGCAGTAACTGCTCCTTTATGGAATAACTTTCCAAGCGATAGTTGTAACCGGTTGATATAGTCAGTGGCTTTTTCATGCTCCTTCTGCTTAGTGGCTAGGAACTTAACCAACAGATCATCCAAATCTTCTGATTTCCCATAAGCATCCTGTAAAACTTGTAGATAGTCGTGCACAGTAGCTTGCCCATTTACTCCCTTGTACAGTCTTATCATGTCTGTAGCGGGAAAACGAAGACTCTCCACCAACCGCTGTTTCTTTATGGTATCCGTACAAGACCATTCCTCCAACAACTGCATAGCATTATCCTTCCAGACCTCAAAAGGTTCTTCTCCTGCAGGAACAGGCTGATTCCCAGAAAACACCTTTAGTTTGCGGTAACTATGGGTGTGGTTTGCCGTCACTATGGCTTCTGAGAGTTTCTGTAGTATGTCCGATACATCACTACCTCCTGTAGGCAGGGTGTGTACTTCAGGGTTGTCTGGTTTCAGTAATGCTGTAGGTGGATGAGATTCTACTTTAGGAGTAATCATCCCCTGCCCTCTAGGAGGATGGGCAGCTTGTTTAGGAATGGCTCCAGCCTTTCCGGAGATGGGGGTCAGGAGCTTAGAATAATTTTCTGTGACATAATCTTTCCGTTCTAATTTAAAGGGTTGTTGCAGTGAGGCCTTTTCTTTCTTATCAAGGAGAGCGTACACTAAGGAGCATCCTTCATCCGGGGCTCCATATAAATGAATGTTGGTAGGCATCTCGTGGTCTCCCAAGTCCGTATGACAATATATTAACATGTAAGTTTGGCCTTCAGAATCCTGCAGGATATCCCTGACGGTCGCCATTTCTATTCCCAGTCGAATTTCTATACACAAGATGACGTGATTCATCTCACAGCAGGATGGGACTTTGCATAACATCACAGCTTGCTGTAATGGTACATTTCTTTTCTGGGCCCACTCTTTTGCAAAGGAGGGAGTGGCCTGAGGACTTAGCCTATTCTCACTGGTTGTACCCCAATTCATCTCAGCAGCGCCTCCATATGTAACGGGGTTTTGGGGATGCCCCCTAGTGTCTTTGGGGTCCTTAAACCTAGTTAATTCACTATGCCTGACAGGCGGATCCTGAGCCTCCGCTATTTGGGAGCTGGGGTACATGTCTGCGGCAGCGCCTCCACCCAGTGGAACATCCGGGGTAGGGATGTGGGGTCCCACTGGGAACATACTTGGTGCAATAAGACTGACACAGCCTAACTGGAACTAACTTTATATGGTAAATAGCAATTGAACCGACACACATAGGAAAATACAATGGCGTAACAGATAACAATGCAAATGTGGATTTTCCCCACTCACCCACCAGCACACCTGTGTCCCACCCCCTGATCTTCGCCCTAGCGGCCATTGGTGCACATAGGAGAGTTGGGGCCCTAATAAGTCCTGCTCCACAGAGTCACTGACACAGCCTCAGATGTGTAATGTCTGTACGGGACCTCAGAGTCTTAACTGTGAGTGAGAAGACAGGTGCCCTGTGGTGATACAGGGAGAGGTTTGGCTTACCCTCACAACACAATTAACCAGGTAGTCAGTAGCAGTCTCCTCTCACTGGATTCACCAAACGTCTGGGCTCAATGCTTGTCTTTGCCAGCAGGTCCCTCTCTCATCTGGTGTGATCTTGGGTGAAACAAGTTCTCTCTGCCAGGTTGCATCTCTTTTTACAGTCTCTCACATGTCCTCCATTTCAGCTCAGCATGTCATCCTTCTAGAATCCTTTTAGGCCCTCCTTCCCCAGAGCTGTGCAGGAAAACCTCCCAGGAACTGATGATGCCACACTCCTCCCACTGATTTCAGCAAGTCATGTGATCAATGCTCAATGTTTTATTAACGACATACTGGGGCCATGTGCCATCTACTGGGCATTTCAGATAATGCAGTCTGTGTAACTTCACAGGGTTACACCGGCTTTGTATTTGACTCCTGATTTCTGGTATCCTGACCCCGGCTTTGTATTTGACTGTGTGTGTGTGTGTGTGTGTGTCTGTGAATGTATGTGTGAGTGTATGTAATTGTATGTATGTGTCTGTGAATATATGTGTGTGTACGCGTATATATATATATATATATATATATATATATATACACACACACACAAGTGTATATTATTTTTTTTGAGGGGGTGGGAATCTTGGGAGAGATCCCACATATTATTCCCCAGGACTTGACACCTCTCCAGATCTCCCCTGTCGGCTCATGCAGAGCTGGCGCTATCTGAGTGCCGGCTCTGCTCTTAGCCTCCATGGGCCGGCAGGGAGATCAACGATGTACCTCACCAGCCACAGCAGCATGGAGGGAGGAAGGTTCCTCTCGCGAGATCTGAGCTTTGCCGCGGCAATGCTCAGATCTCGCGAGAGTGAACTCTAGCCCCGCAGGCTAGAGTTCACTCTCCCTTGGACAGCAAGGATCCCCCCTCCCTACATAAGGTAAGAAGGGAGGGGGGTTATTTACTAATCTGCCCCCACCTTCACAATCCCTCCAAACATACAGCACCCACACACACATACAGCACCCACACACACACACAGCACCTACACACATACAGCAACCTAACACAAACAGCGCGCGCGCACGGCACCCTCACATACACAGCACACAAACAGCACCCTCACACACACAGCACACAAACAGCACCCTCACACACAGAGCATCTTCACACACACACACAGCACACAAAGAGCACCCTCACAAACACACACACACACAGCACCCTTACAAACACACAGCACACTAACAGCACCCTCACAAACACATACAGCACCCTCACACAAACAGCACACTCACACACAGCACACTAACAGCACCCTCACAAATACACGACACAAACAGCACCCTCACACACACATATCACACAAACAGCACCCTCACACACAGCACACTACCAGCACCCTCACCCACATAGCACACCACACACACACACACACACACACACATCAGTATATGTATGTGTGTGTATGTATGTATATATATATATATACATGCGCCGTGTGTTTGTGCTTTAGGGTGCACACCCTAATGCAATTGGCTGCGCACGCCTATGGCCGCCTATGGTTATTTTATATACATATTTATCCAGCAGATATCATAGTTCTGCTTTACAAACTGCTTTTCACACCATAGCAGAAGCAATATTTTCAAGGGCAGATCTTATCTTCCTATTGAACGATGTATTGAGGTCTGTTACATGCGTGGGGAAGGTAGGCGGGAAGCACGTTACTTGTAACAAACCTCACTCCATCATTCCAGCATCATGTTGGGCAGTTCTCTATTCATATCTTACTCTGTACTGGAACATGTGATGGTGGATTCTTGGTTAGTAGTTTGTGAGCGGCTCCTGTGAATGAAAGAGAGGAGGCCAGTGGTCTGTCCAGGTGGCTGGGATCCTATCTGGGTGTTAAATAGATACAGTGCTACAGATGTTACAATTACTGTAGACCTCACACTACTGAAGATTATGAATGCTTGCTCCCTGCTAACGGTACGAACACCCACCCCAGAGGTCTGCCTACAGAATGGCGAGAAGCTCAGTAACACCAACACGCTACACTTTTTAAAGGGTCACCATAATCACCAGAACCACTACATCTTAATGTAGTGTTTGACCTTGACCCTTTCTCTGCAATTAGAATGTCGTTAGTGCCGTAAGTCTCCTTCCATCAGTGCAATAAGGTATCCACTGTGGCAGTTTTGCATTTGGTCACTGTTCCTGCAGCGGTGCTTGGGTTTTTAAAATGTATCACAACATGCTTCCCAGGAGATCACAGGCAATGTCAGATGTCAGAGTTGATGCCATAACATTAGGGCTGCAAGATAAGAAATCAGTAGATTTTTATTATTAATGTTATGAATTCCTGATTATTCTAAGATTTAGCCATTTGTGAACACTTTCAGAGCTCAGTAAAACTCCAGGTGTTTCCTTGACTGGTTTAGCAATCCCGATGCTTGGACACTGCTTAAATTTGTTATCCAGCTATTCACTATAATATGTTCATATATATATATACAATGAATACGTTGCTACTTATGGGCTTTGGGGTTGAATTTTCCAAAGGGTAAAGATGTCACCATATTAGGTCATAGATGTAAATTTGGCTCATTAAGATGGCATACTGGAGCAACATAATAACTTTGTGCTTTATGCACTTATTCAGTTATCTGGGAGCCCTGGAGAATTGACAAGAGAATTTTGTAGAGGTGTATTACAAATATGGAGGAGAGTGCAAATGTAAAAAAAAATAACTGAAAACAATCTCCAAATCACCTACATGCGGTTTGGCTTTTTAAACCTATAATTTGCAGTTACCTACATTGATATATACTGCCCTGTATATTCAATGTTTCAATAAGAATGGAATTGGACTTCAGGGAGAACTTGGTCTCAGTGCTGGATCCCTTCTATTTATTAAGGAGGAGGTTGAGGATTAACAGCAAGGCCCTGGGGAGATAGCGCAGCTAAGCGGACAAGGGCACATGTAGGACTGTGGGGATAGATGCAGGGGAGGGTCTTTGATAGTGGGTGTATTGTGTGGGTGGGGTTAGGGCTATGTGAGCTAGCAGGGGGGAGGTCTTACCT
Source organism: Pelobates fuscus (assembly GCF_036172605.1). Lineage (NCBI taxonomy): Eukaryota > Metazoa > Chordata > Amphibia > Anura > Pelobatidae > Pelobates > Pelobates fuscus. Next base: position 78,726,019 of record NC_086323.1, on the reverse strand, counting down.
CAGTGCCACTTGGGATTCGGGCCAGTGAACAGCTTCCTGTCTCTTGCTCCTGTTTGCCTGGGCCTTTAGTCTCCACAGCTTGAGGGATGGATGTTGAGGCAATCCTGTCGTCCCTCAGGGCTGCTGCTGCGCTGGATGGTGGCCGGCAACTGAGGGAGCAATTTGCCAACATTACTGGAGGTATGGCTAGCGGTGTGGGCACCCCCCGTGGCCTACCCTCCCCTGGGGTATCCTCTGTGGTCCCCCCTGCTGCTCCTTCTGCGGTCCCTGTCCCTGGGGGCCGCACCAGCACTGGCAGGCATTCCCGGCCGCCTGCCAGGCTCTCCCCTGATCCTACTCCTCGGGCCCGGTTGAGGACTGGGAGCCCGGGCCCGAGGCATCGCCGGAACCGCGTGTCTGGGGCTCCAGACAAGCGGCCTACTGCGAGGAGGAGTGTTTTGCGGCCTTCTGCGGCCGCGCACGTGGCACGGCCTTCAGACACGGGGCCTGCCACTGCCGCGCGGCCAGCCGCCTCTATTGCCGCACGGCCTTCTACCTCGAGGCCGGGGATGCGGCCTACGTCCGCCGCGCGGCCTGCTGCCTCCGCGGCCGCGCGGCCTGCTGCCTCCGCGGCCGCGCAGCCTATCACTACTAGGCCGGGGATGCGGCCTGCTTCCGCCGCGCGGCCCCCTGGTGCGGTTGCCGCGCGGCCTACTCGTGGATCCCCCTCTACACCGTCCGCCCCGGCCGCCTGTGCTGATTTGCGGTCCGGGGGCAGTGGGCGGCGGAATGTGCCATCCGGGCGGCAGGCGGCCGCCCGGCAACGATCCAGGTCCCCCCGCGGCCGGCGGGGCGGTAGGGCGGTGAGTAGGCCCTCGCGGGCCACGCGGGGTACCTCTGTACCGCCGTTGGGGGTCCGTGGGGGGTCTCCCTGCCCGTCGGGAGCCTCCTCTGCCAGTGAGGAAGGCTCCCAGGGCTCTGTCTCCCCTCCTTCCCCTGCTCGTTCCACTGTCTCTTCCAGGGGGCCCAGCTTACCCTTTCCTGGGCCCCCTGGTCCCCCTCCCTCTTGCCCGGTTTCTGCCCCCCCCTTTCCTCCTCTGGGGGGCCTCCTCCCCCTCTCCCTTCTTTTCTTACCCCTCCCCCCACTTTTCTTGCTCCTCCTGTCTTTTCTTCCCCTCCTTCTGGTCCCCATTCCTCCCTGTCTACCCCCCCTCCTTTCTATCCTGCCTCCTCTGCCCTGCCTGGCCCCCCTCCCCCCCCTGCAAGTCACTTACCTCGGCCATCTCCACTGGGGCATGGGCTCACGTCCTCTCTGCTGCTCTCTTCTCAGGATACTGCTGCACTTCATGGATCCGTCCAGCAGGTGGCGTCTGTATCCCAGCTGACGTCTTCAGTGGATGCTGGAACTGCAGTTTCCTTGCCTCAGCCTTCTGTGAGCGCAGTACCGGGCTTGGATCGCCAGTCTGCGACCGGTGAGTACCTTATTCCTTCCGTTTCTGGCGCTGCGGGTCCCGGGTTGGGGGGGTTCCTCTTAGGTCTTAGGGTTTTTTTTGATCAGTGGGAGAAGGGGGTGGCGGTTAGCGGTAATGCTATTGATGGTCAGCTCCGGTCAGCGTGGTCGCCTGCCCTGCTCCCTCCTCAGGTTCAGTCTTCTCCTACTACTGGGTCCCTTCCCGGGTCGGGTGGCGGTGCGGTGCCTCTGGGTTCCCTGGCGCCCACGGTGGCCAGTGTTGGTTCCGCCGCGGACGATGCTTGTCTCGCGGTCGCGGACGTGGCGCGGGGTGCTGCTTACATGTGCTGGTCCGGCCCCCTGGGCTTGCACTTGAAGCAGGAGACTAAGGAAAAAATTTGGAAGGGGGAGTTTGTAGAAATATTTTCCCTTCTGCCGCTGGAGGAGGCTCCTCCCGGGGCAGACAAGGACAGCAAGGAGTCAGAAAAGGATAGGGAGAAGTACCGTTATCGCAAAATTCCCAAAAACTTTGGGAACTGGATTCGGGCTTTCTCTATTTTGGCCAGCGTGGTGGGAGAGAAGTCTCCCCAGAAGTGTTCCGCTCTGTTCTGTTATCAGGACACGATTTGGAACGCTTGTTGCACCTATGGGGGATTAGGTTGGTGGAGGTACGACGAGCAGTTTCGACAGCGGCTGGCAGTGCGTCCCTCGCTGTCATGGGACCAGATGGATATCGGTCTATGGCTTTCCATCATGACTCGTCCTGCCCCTCAACAGGGTGCGTTTTCGTCTTTTCTCGGGGGGGCGGTGGGGGCGCATCCTCCTCCTCATCGGCCTCCAGTCCGAGGTCCGGCTGTTGTTGCAAATTTAACGACAGTCTCTGTAAGTGGGGGTCCTCGTGCCGGTTTAAGCACGAATGCTCCGGCTGCGGTGGGGCCCATCCTGCCTCCCGCTGTTTCAAGCGGGACAAAACGGGGGAGAAAGGGGACATGGGGGCAAAGCGCGACGACGCCGGTCCTCGTAAACGCGATGCGCCCGTGGCTCGACCTTTATGAGAATCGGGCTGCGGCGCGTATCTTAGTGGAGGGGTTTGAGCAGGGGTTTTGGATCCCGTTCGCGGAGCGCCCTCCTATGCTCTCCGTCCGGAACCTCAAGTCCGTGCGGGCTTTTCCCCAGGTGGTGCGGGAAAAATTGGATAAAGAGGTTTCCTTGGGTCGGATGGCCGGCCCCTTCTCCACCCCACCGATGGCGAATTTGCGGGTTTCTCCCTTGGGTGTGGTGCCCAAGAAGGACCCCGGGAAATATCGTTTGATTCACCATTTGTCATACCCTCGTGGTGGATCGGTGAATGACGACATTTCCACGGAACTTTGCAGGGTTTCCTACGCATCCTTTGATGCGGCGGTTCGCATGGTGAGAGCAGCGGGCCCGGGGGCGCTGCTAGCTAAGGCGGATGTGGAATCCGCTTTCCGGCTGCTCCCGGTGCATCCGGATTGCCATCATCTTTTGGGGTGTGCCTTTGAGGGCCAGTTTTTTGTGGACATGTGCCTCCCCATGGGTTGCTCGCTATCCTGTTTTTATTTTGAGTGCTTTAGCACTTTTCTGGAATGGGTGGTGCGGAGGGAGGCGGGGGTCGCTTCCCTCCTGCACTACCTGGATGATTTGCTGTGTGTAGGCCCGGCGGAGTCGCACGTCTGTGCTCTCCTGCTGCGGGTTCTCGGGGAGGTGTTTCAGCGCTTCGGGGTCCCGCTGGCGCACGACAAGACGGTGGGTCCGGTCACGTGCTTGAGCTTTCTGGGCATCGAAATTGATTCGATGGCTGGGGAATGTCGGCTGCCACCCGATAAGGTCTTGGACCTGCGCCTCGCGGTGTCCCGTGCCCTGGGGCGGCGTAAGATCCAGCTGCGCTGCCTGCAGTCTAAGCTGGGGAAATTCAATTTTGCCTGTCGGATCTTGCCAATGGGGCGTATCTTTAATAGGCGCCTGGCGGCGGCGACATCGGGGGTCGCTCATCCGCTACATTTTATCCGGCTTACCCAGCCCTTACGGGCCGATTTGGCTGTCTGGGACTCCTTTTTGGCCTCCTATAATGGCAGGTCTTACTGGCAGGCCCCGGAGGTCTCTAATGCGGACCTCCATTTGTTTACCGATGCGGCGGGTTCTGCCGGCTTTGGAGCCATTCTAGGGGCAAAGTGGTGCGCTGACTCGTGGCCGGAGACCTGGTATGCGGCGGGGCTCACTCGGAATCTGGCGTTTCTGGAGCTCTTCCCAATCTTGGTAGCATTGGAGGTATGGGGTTCCCTGCTGGTGGATAGGCGGGTGGTCTTCCATTGTGACAACTTGGGTGTAGTCCAGGCTATTAACCAGCTGTCTGCATCTTCCCCCCCCCCGTGGTTCGCTTGCTCCGGCGCCTAGTGCTGCGCTGTCTGGAGCTGAATGTGTATTGTAGGGCTGTGCACATCCCGGGTGTGCGTAATGTGATGGCCGATGCTCTCTCTCGTTCACAGTGGGACATGTTTCGGGCCGTGGCTCCACAGGCCGAACTGGAGGGTGTCCCGTGTCCGGCAGAGATGTGGTCCTTGGGTCTGGCAGACTGATGGAGTTGGTCCGTGGGTCGGTCACTGCGGCCACATGGGACCGCTATAATAAGGTTTGGAGGGAATGGGAAGGGTGGGAGGGGGCCTACGGGGGCTTCCAGGACTCATCCTCTCGTCTGCAGGGTTTGGTTCGGCTCTTGGGGGCCTGGGAGGCCGCAGGAATGTCACCCTCGGCCATTTCGGCACGCTTGTCAGGACTCAGCTTCCTGTTTAAGTTACGGGGTTGGGAGGACGCTACTAAGGCGTTCATTGTGCGGCAGGCACTAAAAGGCTTGAGACGGGGGAGGGTGTCTGTGCCGGACTCAAGGCGTCCTGTCTCGGGCACGCTCCTAACTGCTTTGTGTGAGGCGTTGCACGGGGTTTGCCATTCAGATTTCGAGGTTCGGCTGTTTCGCCTTGCCTTTTCCCTGGCATTCTTCAGCGCCATGCGGATTGGGGAGCTAGTATGCCCCAGCCGGCAGCAGGTAGGAGGGGTGCTATTTGGTGACGTTTCGTGCGTCACTGATCAGATCTCGTTCCGAATCCGCTGCTCTAAGACGGATGTCTTGGGGAAGGGTAAGTGTCCCGGGTATTTGTCCCGTGTGGTCCTTTGGGGAATATTGTGCTGTGCGCTCTTCTCCTGCGCTGCCTCTCCTGGTGCATGGGGATGGGAGTTTCCTTTCCCATTTCCAGTTTGTTAGAGTGTTTCGTTTGGGGCTGGAAGCAATGGGGTTGGATAGCAGGGAGTTCGGGGGCCATTCCTTCCGTATTGGGGCGGCGACCGAGGCCTCTCGGCTAGGCATGCCAGCGCAGGTGGTTCAGAGGATTGGTAGGTGGGACTCAGGGCGCTATATTTCCTATGTTCGTCCGGCCGGTTTATTGACGTGATTTCTTTCCACAGTTTCTGTTCCCCCCAGGATCTGGATCGTCGGACACTCTTATGTTTACTGGGCTGGGCGGCGGTTCGGCCTGGAGGTTCGAGGTTGGGTTTCTCGCCTTCCGAAGCGGAAGTTCGATGGCTCGGGGCGCGGGGTATGAGGTGGTCACGGCTCCTCCCCGAGTTGGTACGGCTGTCTATGCTCCTGGGTTCGCCGAGTGTCCTGGTGATCCACCTGGGGGGGAATGATCTGGGTTCGGTGCCCATTTGGGATTTAATCTCGGCAGTGAAGCGGGACTTGGCCCGCATCTTGGTTTTGTTCCCGGGCGTGCGCTTAATCTGGTCTGAAGTTGTCGCCCGCAACTATTGGCATGGCGCCAGGAGTCAGAGTGCCATGGAGCGTTGCCGGCGCAAGTTGAACAGGTGGGTTTCCCAGTTTGTTTTGGGGGCTCATGGACTCCCGGTCCGCCATAGGGTTTTTGAACAGGAGGCGGCTCATTTTTTTTGTAGGGACGGTGTACATCTCACGGAAGTCGGGCTCGACCTTTTTAATCTCGCCCTACAGGAGGCGGTGGAACAGGCCATGGCTGGTTTTGGTGGGGTTCCCCGCTGATTTAGGGGTAAAACAGCGGGTCTGGTGGCGGGGGTATGTCCTTGCCAATTAAGTTTGGTTATGTTAAGGATGGAATAAGTTCCTCATGTTTACAGGTCTCAGCCTCCCCTGCTTCAAAAGGTTTAACTTTAGATTGCCTGAGGTCTCGTGCCCATCGAGCGCGGATAAGGTCGGCTGATGGCAGGCATTGGAATATGTTTTTTATGACTGGGGGGGGGGAGGTGAGAGGCAGTGGTGTTTAGGAGCCACTGCAGGTTTTTATTGGCAAGGACGGGGGGTTCTCTGTATAGCACTGTATGTTGAGTTGTTTATATATATATATATATATGTTATTTATGTTTATTTGTTGCTAACAATTTCGTTACAGAAAGAAGAGTTTAATATATGGAGTTATGGGTGTGTTATACAGTAATTTATTTATGTTATAATAAATGCTGTGGCCTGTTCATCCATACCACGTTGTCTGTCGTTATTCGGGGGAGGTTGAATGGGGTTAATTATGTTTATGCTTCATCGTAATTCCCCACTACGTACATACAAGAGCTATACCAACCAAAAAAACTGTTTTATTTGAATACATTTGTATTTGGTTGGAGTAGCTCTTAAGTAAATATTTCATTTGCGTTATTGTTTTTCCAAATGAAACACATAGTTTCAACTCATTAATAGCTAAGAGTTTTCATGGTTTTAGCACAATAGTGCTTTGTTTGTTATGTTGCTTCCTGTATAAAGTTTGTAAATAGTATTCGTGTCAGTTTAAGTCCATAATGTTCTATCTTAACTATTCCCTAATATTAAGAAGAGGAAAAAGCCCCATATTTCTAAATGAGATGTTTCCTTACTGAAAGTACATAAAAAAAAAAAAAAAAACCTGTTAGGAATACAGTAAATTTACGGAATGTCACACAATTTGGCTGCTCGCCACAGAGGATGCAGCATGTGCTATAAACTCCCATCAGACCAGAAAGTACAACAATCACTGCATGTGTCCTCTGTGTATATCAACAGTCAGAAGTGCACACAATGGGGTTATCCAGCTGAGCTCCACACGCCACTCGGATTGTTTGCTGTACGGAAAATCTGTTGATACGAAAGCATCAGATCTTGTTGCGGAGTTTATATAGTATCACATCTGTAGGATATGGATAATGGATAAAATAGGGATGCCAGTTGCAAATTCCTTAGTTAACCCACTGGTTCCCAATATACTCAGCTGAATCATACATTGTTAACCACATTGTGGTGTATAAATATATATACAATAAAAGATATACCACATACATGGGCGTCCGCAGGAATTTTTCCGGGTGGGGGGAGGGAGGGGCATAATTGTAAAAGACAATGTCATGAAGGGGAGGGGCATTGTCATTATCACATAAAGCTAGGGTGACTAGATTTTGGAAATAAAAGACCAGGACACCCATTAGGCAAGGAAACAGAGAGATCAGCGTGACGCTGGAAATAGGGTAAATAGCGTTAAGGGGGGAAGAGGGGGAAGAGGGGGAAGGCAGGAATACATAAATAGTGTTTTCATAACATGTTTGTATTCCTGACACTATAGTGTTCCTTTAAGCAAAGTAAAGGAACATTCTGGTCACTATAACAACTTCATGTAAATGAAAATGCTGATACCAGGAGGCCCCTGGGCGCTCCCTTTCCTTTAAGGGGTTAAACTGCTTTCAAATGGTTTAACCTCAAAGGCTTCCTCCAGCTCCAGCTCTCCAGGTCGCTCAGTGGTATTCGGCATCTGAAACGGAGTGTCAGGCATGGGTGCAGCTGATTGACTAGAGTGGTCAGCTGACGCTCTAAGCCAATCGCTAGTTCCCGGTTTATAAAAATGTTTTACTTTTTTAAGAATGGGGAGCTACTGATTGGCTTAGAGTGCCAGCTGACCGCTCTAGCCAATCGGCGGCACCCCTAACCAGCGGATTCTGTGCTTCCTGACACTCAGTAAGTGAACACATTAACACTGATTTTTTTTACCTGGGGAGATGAGAAGGTCCAACATTTCCCTGCCAGGCCCCGGTACCTAAGCCTTATGATGTGGTGCCCAGAATAAAGTGGACGGATCACTTCATTTCAAACTAAATATAAATCAGTATGGCGGTCACTATAAAAATGTTTGTTTTTTTTTCGTATTTGTTTACTAAAATGTAAATGAAAGCCCTACAAATAAAATATAAACTTTTCTTTCAAGCCAACCAATCAGAGTGCTGTGAAAGGTACATTTAGAGACTTACCAGTCAGTCTCTTCATTTACCTGCCAGGTCACTGGAAGGTTCACTTCACTTGTCCTTCCTGCTCCAATCTCCTTTTCTTCTCCTTCATTTGACACAGTCAGGGCTGGACTGGCCCACCGGGATACCGGGAAATTTCCCGGTGGGCCGCGGAACCTGGGGGCTGCAGAGGTATGTGCCACCGGGTGGCCGGTCCGGTGGCACACTCAGAGGGGGCCGTCCGCTTTCCACGCTGGTGCCGTCAGGCCGGGTGGCAGCCTCGCCGGTCCGGCGGCACTTCTAATGCTGAGGACGGAGGAGCATGAAGGAGGAGGGAGGAGCTCAGGAGCATGTCTCTGTACCATGCTCCCTCGCGGAATGCTCCTGAGCTCCTCCCTCCTCCTTCATGCTCCTCCGTCCTCAGCATTAGAAGTGCCGCCGGACCGGCGAGGCTGCCACCCGGCCCGACGGCACCAGCGTGGAAAACAGCCGGCCCCCTCTGACTACTCTCAGGTAAATGGAGGGGATGGGGTGATATAGAGACACAGGGGGGGGGGGGTGATATAGATACACAAGGGGGGGGGGTGATATAGAGACACAAGGGGGGGTGATATAGAGACACAAGGGGGGGGTGATATAGAGACACAAGGAGGGGGTGATATAGAGACACAAGGAGGGGGTGATATAGAGACACAAGGGGGGGTGATATAGAGACACAAGGGGGGGTGATATAGAGACACAAGGGGGGGTGATATAGAGACACAAGGGGGGGTGATATAGAGACACAAGGGGGGGTGTAATATAGAGACACAAGGGGGGGGTAATATAGAGACACAAGGGGAGGGGGAAAATAAAACAGAGATAGGGAAGAAAGAGACAGTGGGAGAATAGAGAGAGACAGAGGGGGAGGGAGAGTGAGACACAAGGGGAGAAAGAGGGGGATAGAGAGATGTTAGAGAGGGAGAGAGAGACAGGGAGAAGGGGGAAAAAGAGACAGAGGGGAAGAGAGAGATACACAAGGGGAGGGGGGAAAGAGGCAGAGGGGGAAGAGAGTGACTGGGAGGGAGAGGGGAGACATGGACACAGAGGAGCAGTGAGGGGGAGAAAGAAACATAGATATATATATATATATATATATATATATATATATATATATATCTGGTGGATCCAGGGGGGGCAACGGGAAATTGCCCTTTCCCCCCCAGATGCTCTCCCCTGCTGGCCAATGCAAGGCTGGCACTGTCCAAGCACCATGTGCCTTCACGGACCGGAGGGGAGATCAGAGGTCTCCCTCCCTGTTCTGGAGGCACCATGCAGGCAGCCGGCAAGGGAGGGAGGAAGAGAGGACCCGGGAGCTCAGCCTGCAGCTCCTCCGGGTCCTTCTTGCGCGAGTACAGAGCGTTGCTGCGGCTACAGTGGCAACGCTCCAGCTCTCGCGAGAGTGAACTCTAGCGCTGGAGCAATGGGCTAGAGTTCACTCTCACCACTGCGACCTCTAGCCCCATACACACACCTAGACCCCCCCATACACACATTGCCCACACACACACACACACACACAGGCACCCAAACACACATTGCCCCACACACCCTACACACTGAACCTTTCACACAAACTGCACCCCTGCTCCTATACCCTACTACAGCCCCATATCCCAGCAGACCCCAGGTAAGTTGTCAAACTGTTCTTAAACGGTTTGACTACTTACTCTGGGAGCGGGTCCCGGCACTCCTGGCACCATAACCACTACACAGAGCAGTAGTGGTTATTGTGCATGGATTATTTCTTTAAATCTATAAGTGCCCCTGCCGAGATCAGGCTCTGGATCCGCCACTGCTGTGGGTGTGTGTGTATATATATATATATATATATATATATATCATGTATATTAATGTGTGTATTAGTTATATATATATATATATATATATATATATATATATATATATATATATATAATTATGCCTATTATATTTACACATATATTAATGTACATATATATATATATATGTACATTAATATATGTGTAAATATAATAGGCATAATTATATATATATATATATATATATATATATATATATATAAAGTAAAGTGAAGATGGAAAGCACTCCAAGGACTTCTTTAAAATGTAACTTTTATTCGTTCCAAATAAAAATGGTCAACGTTTCAGCCCGATACACTCAGGCTTTCCTCAGGACACATCACACAACGAACAATAACCCAATATATAGCATAAAACATAATGCTTACTTACCCCCACCTGTGTTGCATCCGACTCTCAGGGCGACCGGAACGAGACTGCCGCGGGCTGATGACGTAAGTCGCAAGCCACGTGGTGCCGCGCTCAATGACGCGACCCCGGAGTCGTTGCCATGGATACCTACATATACAAATCATAAAAAAGCTTTAAAAACAACCCTCGAAGTGAAATCGTAATAGAAGCTGCAACTATAATGTTGATAGGGATCCCAAACAGGCATAAATTCCATTCTAATGGCAAAGTTAAATCTTTAAGCATATTCTGATGCAGAGTAACCATATTGTAATGCTCCTCAAAGAAGACCAACATAGTGGTGCTGTACAAGCATCCATAGTAATTAATACAAAACAGGAAATCCAAATAAATTAAATATTACTCCTGTGTACTGCACGTATAGTCAAATAATATAGAGGGAACCTGTAAATATTTTTTTGGGATGGCTGCCACAGTGCTGCAACCAGACCCAACAACGGACTCCTACTCCCATGATTCTCATCCGTTTGAAAGTTCTAATTGACTACATATTAGTCACCCAACAGTGATCCTTTAACCACAACTTAAACATAAAACGTGAAAGCAGACTCCATATCCATGGCGGACATTCGGCCTTATCATATGAAAGAAATATTATTGTGCTACATATAGATCCTGCTCAATAATCTACTCCAATAAAAATTGTAACATGATCCAAATAAATAGATCATTCTATACATCTCTAAACCAATTTTACATGATATGGACAGTGTGTAGAAACACTTATTTAATATTGTCTCACAAGGATGACTTAGTCCAATTGAGGTCTAGATTTCATAAAGTCTAACCCATAGACTATAACCCAACTGGACCCATATAGGCAATTCTATACATAAAACACCTAACATCAAAAAATGGCAACTATACATGACACATATTGCCAATTCCAAACAATAATGATTAGATGCCATTAAGTCACTAAAGGTAAGTGATTGGCCTCTCCCCCAGGGTGGGCTCACAATCACACCTCACTCGTGACCATCAATTCTTATAAATAATAATACACAATGGTGCAGTGGAGATGCTTAAACATGTATGCCTATCCCCCAGGGTGAGCATCCCATGTGATCCACATATTATAGAAATGCCGATAGGCTGTACTTCTCATTAAGGCCATTTGGATATACAGTTCTCAAAGTTCTTATCCAAAAAAGTTCACGTTGGAGCAACATTTTTTTCCTATCCCCTCCTCTCCGTGGAACTGGAACGTGATCAATGGCCATCAATTTTAGAGTTGGTAACGAGTGTCCCTGTTCCAAAAAATGTTTCGCCACAGGAAGGTCTGACTTCTGGTCCCTATATGCCACTCTGATACTAGACCTATGGTTCCGGATACGTTCACGTAATGGTAAGTCGGTTTTCCCAATGTACGTTAACCCACACGGGCAGCTCAGTTTGTACACTACATAGTCGGTGGTGCAAGTCAATCGATGCTTGATAATGTACTTCTTTCCAGTAAATTCTTCACCCACCCACATACTGGAAAGAAGTACATTATCAAGCATCGATTGACTTGCACCACCGACTATGTAGTGTACAAACTGAGCTGCCCGTGTGGGTTAACGTACATTGGGAAAACCGACTTACCATTACGTGAACGTATCCGGAACCATAGGTCTAGTATCAGAGTGGCATATAGGGACCAGAAGTCAGACCTTCCTGTGGCGAAACATTTTTTGGAACAGGGACACTCGTTACCAACTCTAAAATTGATGGCCATTGATCACGTTCCAGTTCCACGGAGAGGAGGGGATAGGAAAAAAATGTTGCTCCAACATGAACTTTTTTGGATAAGAACTTTGAGAACTGTATATCCAAATGGCCTTAATGAGAAGTACAGCCTATCGGCATTTCTATAATATGTGGATCACATGGGATGCTCACCCTGGGGGATAGGCATACATGTTTAAGCATCTCCACTGCACCATTGTGTATTATTATTTATAAGAATTGATGGTCACGAGTGAGGTGTGATTGTGAGCCCACCCTGGGGGAGAGGCCAATCACTTACCTTTAGTGACTTAATGGCATCTAATCATTATTGTTTGGAATTGGCAATATGTGTCATGTATAGTTGCCATTTTTTGATGTTAGGTGTTTTATGTATAGAATTGCCTATATGGGTCCAGTTGGGTTATAGTCTATGGGTTAGACTTTATGAAATCTAGACCTCAATTGGACTAAGTCATCCTTGTGAGACAATATTAAATAAGTGTTTCTACACACTGTCCATATCATGTAAAATTGGTTTAGAGATGTATAGAATGATCTATTTATTTGGATCATGTTACAATTTTTATTGGAGTAGATTATTGAGCAGGATCTATATGTAGCACAATAATATTTCTTTCATATGATAAGGCCGAATGTCCGCCATGGATATGGAGTCTGCTTTCACGTTTTATGTTTAAGTTGTGGTTAAAGGATCACTGTTGGGTGACTAATATGTAGTCAATTAGAACTTTCAAACGGATGAGAATCATGGGAGTAGGAGTCCGTTGTTGGGTCTGGTTGCAGCACTGTGGCAGCCATCCCAAAAAAATATTTACAGGTTCCCTCTATATTATTTGACTATACGTGCAGTACACAGGAGTAATATTTAATTTATTTGGATTTCCTGTTTTGTATTAATTACTATGGATGCTTGTACAGCACCACTATGTTGGTCTTCTTTGAGGAGCATTACAATATGGTTACTCTGCATCAGAATATGCTTAAAGATTTAACTTTGCCATTAGAATGGAATTTATGCCTGTTTGGGATCCCTATCAACATTATAGTTGCAGCTTCTATTACGATTTCACTTCGAGGGTTGTTTTTAAAGCTTTTTTATGATTTGTATATGTAGGTATCCATGGCAACGACTCCGGGGTCGCGTCATTGAGCGCGGCACCACGTGGCTTGCGACTTACGTCATCAGCCCGCGGCAGTCTCGTTCCGGTCGCCCTGAGAGTCGGATGCAACACAGGTGGGGGTAAGTAAGCATTATGTTTTATGCTATATATTGGGTTATTGTTCGTTGTGTGATGTGTCCTGAGGAAAGCCTGAGTGTATCGGGCTGAAACGTTGACCATTTTTATTTGGAACGAATAAAAGTTACATTTTAAAGAAGTCCTTGGAGTGCTTTCCATCTTCACTTTACTTTGTATTTCTATGTTTGGATTCAGCACCGGGCAGTATACCATTTTGTTTTGGGTGGAGTGCAGGATTTTTTGGTATTTATATATATATATATATACGTAATACACAGAGAAATGTAATTGATATGTACCATATGTAATGAGCAGATATTGGCCCAGTCTTGTTGCTAAGTGAAGAGCGCACCCACAGGACTTCAAAATAAACAAGATACCGTCATTTTTTACAGTTGTGCCCTACATACATGCACCATTTCAGTCCCATCACCAAGCTTTTCTTAATATGTCAAGGTAGTTGGACTGAAACATTGGTTATATGCAAAGGCACGTCTGCTTAAAATAAATCTGCACTCTTGTTTTTTTTTAAGCCTATATGTGCTTTTTTTCACGTTGGAGTAATAATTTTTAATCTTAAATTATCTTTTCTAATGCTGTATTTGCTATTTGCTGGCGCGACGCATTATGGGGCTGGTAAATAATTTTTTTCCAGGGCTGCTTTTAATTCCCAGTCCGGCCCTGGACACAGTCTTCTTTTTCTTCTGATAGCAAAAGGTACAATACACAGAGTGTGGAAAGAAAAAGTTTTTAGCAACTAGTGCTGTAAACCACCTGACTGGGAACCCCTTATACCACTCAAACAATAGCAAATAGATACATACAATAGGTGGAACATTTTTGATGAATCTGTGGAAGAAAATATCGCATAGAGTAATATCAAAGTGTAATGGATAAATATTGATAGACTCCAGTACTCACAAGCGTGAAGCCAAATCAGATCATAAGGCTCTCATGAGATGCGCTGAGGGACTCTTTAAGGATGTCCACACTCCTGCTTCTAGTAGGTGCGGGCAGTAACAAATACAAGTGCTTCTTAAATATAAAACTTCACTTTATTAGAAAAACAAGCACATATAATAATTCGCATTCGCAAAGAATTTCCCCACGCTGTGTAAAATGACACACAGCACTCTGATTGCTTAGATTTCAAGCCAACCAATCAGAGTGCTGTGAAAGGTAAATTTAGAGACATACCAGTCAGTCTCTTCATTTACCTGCCAGGTCACTCCCATTTTAGTTATTTGTGTTCCCCACCATGGGGGAACAGAGGGACCTGTGACAGGTCCTCCCTTATTGCATTAGTGACAGGGCAGCAATAGCTAGTAGTTTTAAATGACATGCCGCGAGTAGGGGCATGCGGGAGGATTTAACCTGCCTTTTATCAATATGAAGGTCATAGTGACCCCCATACTGATTTATATTTAGTTTGAAATGACAGCGAGCAGCCAGTGGCTGAAAAAAACTTGAAAAATCCAAGTGCCCACCCTTGCCCCCTCCTGCGGATATATATATATATATATATATATATATATATATAATACAGGTATAATGGCACTCACCCTTGCTGGTGACACAGTAGTTGGTTCAATGCCCTGGTGCTATCCCACGCTGAACTTATATAAAGTATATAAAAAGAAAGGATGCACTCTCCGGTCTTCCAAAGTTAGAAAAGTATTTATTTCATCAAACGGCATACAGTAATGTGATCAATGTTTCGACCCATTCGGGTCTTCCTCAAGATCTCACAATCGAAATTCATAGCTTTTTTGATCTGACTAAATAATATAACCATTATATCACATTTCCATGTACTGAGGGCCCTTTCTTCTAAATATTGGAATATTAGTCCGGTGAACAAGGTCCTTTCCTAAGACACAGTAAAATCAAAAGGGAATTGGGGGCACAATTCCAGAACATGCTTCTTGCAGGAATGGTGCTGCCCTAGTGGCCAACATTCATTAATAATACAGATTAAGGAACAGTGCACTCATAAAATCCATTTAAAAATTCTACATGACTACTAAAAATCGCCTATCTCAGCAAGCAAATATGGGGATTCAGTTCCACCATATGGCCATATTGTGTTAAACCCACCACTACTTCACAGTACCCCAATATCGGTGGGTCCTATGGCACAGGCACCAATCTCCAATTCTATGTAAGGGGTTAAAATGTCTTTGATGCATCATACAAACAGTGAATGTATCAAAAGATAATTTCATCCAAAATGTGAGCTGAGACAGGAGATGTAGGATCATGATACTTTTAGAATATATTTCCAATAATTCACAATTTTCGCATTATTTGGTACGTAATTGGTTGTAGTAAAGGCCGCAGTCTTCTTATCCCCTTTGTGTGGGATGCGGAGCTTTTGTGTGTCAGTGCAGCTGCATATCTGGGCTTCCTCTTAACTTCCTCCAGAACTTGACTACTCTGGAGGTTTCCTCTGGAACTCTGATCTGATTTTTTTTTGTTTATAGGAGGTACGAAATATAGACACTGTGCACTGGCTAAATATGGTAGCCAGAGATAACATTCACACACCAGCAATTGGGGAGTATTATAAATCAGGAACAGAGATATATGTAATAGAATTAAGCGTCAAACTCTGTGACATTATGATAAGTTATTACATGGCAGAATGTTCGATAGGTTAATGTAAAAGTTACGACACCCAAGAAGGCTCACACGATTCTCCCGAATTTTCTCCTTTGTTATTGTAATCTCTTAAACAATAGAATTTTGCTGATACCACAACATGGTCCCTAAATACCTCGTAGAAGCATGGCTTGTCCTACTTATTAGTATTGGAAGATTCAAACGGTCCTGCTGTTATTAAATTATCAGGCTATACCATTCTGGAAAAGGATACAGGACCTGACTGTTATGATTGCATAAACTGTTAGGAATGCTTGAGGTTAAAGATTTTTTTTATCTTGTTGTACTGTAACTCCATGTATATAGTTGAGGTTACATGTTCTTTTCTATTTTTAACTTTTCTAAAATTTTCATAAAAAAATGTATCAACATATTCGTTCTCACATGAAAGTAACGAAAATCTAATTTTTATTTATTTTTTGGATTTGACTGAAAATGAATGCACATATCTAATAACTATCTCTTTCTCTATTTTTTTTTTACTTAGTCATGCACTTATAGAGAGCATCACCCAGTTAACGTATGAACTAAAAGAAATGTGTTAATTTGTTCATTCGTTACTTTATCGACCGATATTCATTTTCAAATGAGATTAATTAAAAAGATTTTCAGTAATTTTTTGATTTGTCCGAAGACAAATTGACATGTCTCCAACTATCTCTTTTTGAACAGAACCCATAATAAATCAGGTAAAAGTGTCAGGGTAGTCTATGTGTTTTGTTTTGCGAAGACCTCCAAAGGTAACAAGATCAATTGGTAGTCCAGGGTGTTACTTGTAGAAGGGAGGGTAGGATGCCCTCATATTCATTTCTTTCTCCCTTGGCGTCCCCATTTTTGCCCTCAAAAGTTACAGCAGAGTCTTGCCACCTTCATATTCTTGTGTATGTGTGAGGGCATGAAATGGGAAGCTATGGAAGATCCACCAAGACTACATAAATATTCACAATAACTGCACGTGCAAATAGAACATATTTTCCCAGCACTCGTAAGTGCATGAAAACTCAGTTATTGCCTTGTTTTTCTTCTTCTCTAGAGAGGAATATGACTCAAACTTGCCTAGTAATTAAAACTGGAATGCATTGGAATTTCATTGAAATCCTAACATAACTTATAGGTAGTTTTCCTAACTAGATTTATCTTTCTAAAAAATGGAAAAATGGCATTTCCTCTTTAATGATCTAATTAATTAATGCAGAATATTCACAGTCTGATCGTTATTCTAATCTGTAGCTAAAAGGAAAGTGACCCTATCACCTTTGAGAGAATTGTAAACATGCCGCAGCCATTGTCACACTCCAGTTTATTTTGTTTTGTAGTTTTTATTTCTTTTTCTTTACCTGACATGGCGATTGAACTCTGCGCTTGGCGGAGATGAAGCTTTGTGTGCCAGGCCGTCAGAGACACTTCACTAAGCTTCCTGTTTACACTCAGGTCTGAGTAACACATCCTCGGCTTCCTGCAGGTTTTTCCCGCACCTCTGTAACCATTTACTGCCATGGGGGTGCAGAGCAATATATTGTAAACTCTCTGGCAACAATGGGTTTAAATTCCCTCAATATCAACAGAGTCGTAACTAGTTCACTTGTATCTTGCCAAGGTATTGTGAATGGGGAACACATTTTCAGTGCAACTTTCCCAGGCTGAACCAAAGTGTAATTTTCACACGTAGTTGTGCAATCCTATATGACACAGAAAGGTTATGGATCATGACGTGCATATTAATTATTCATTAACACCCAATTTCTAGCTTAATTCAAGCATCATAACCACTACGGCCCACTGTTGCGGCTACAATACCAATAATAACCTGGCCACAGTTGTCAGGTAACAGGGCAAACTTTTTAGTGATGGTTTGCCCACTTTCCTAGGTCCGCACTGGGCTCCGAGGCTCCCTGCTGGTCAGGTGATGCAAAGCTCTGTGAGTATATATACTATAGGAATTATGCCCACTTTTAGTCCCCACCGGGCTCCGAGGCTCCCTGCTGGTCAGGTGATGCAAGCTCTGTGCATATATATATACTACAGGCACCATGACCACTTTTAGTCAATGAAGTGGTCATGGTTTTTGCAGACACTGTTTAAAGGTCACAACAACTCATGTTTATGTCAGATATACTTCGCTATGAGCACATGGTGAATTTGGTAATCATTGAGTAGATACATAATTATTGGACACACCTGTTCCCCCCTTAACTTTCCATAGATGTAGAAATCTACATGGCAGTGAGGTCATCTGGCAAATGCCAAAGTCCTGTCAAAGTATAATGAGTGAATACTGAAGACATTCAGTATTGGTCATCAATGTCAGTAAGTTATTAGAAATGGTCTTTAACTGATTCAATGCAAAGTATTATAATGTAAAGTATTAGTTATAGAAACCAAAGTGATACAATGTAAAGTATGAGTTATTGAAACCAATTGTGCCAGGAGAAGCCAGGAGATTTAGTGATAGGAGGTATTTACCAATGTCGTCTTCTTTTCCTGGTTTATTACCAATATGTATGAATTGCAAAATAATACATGCAAAGCTACATCACATATCATCTGTTATTTTCAATATTCAGCTGTCCTGCTACAGTACCATTAAACCAAGCTGACAGTTTAACTCTAACAATCTGCCAGAATCAAGACCTATGATTAAGTGCTCACCCTAAAAACAAAACACGTAAGGTGTCAATTCTTTGAGGGGGCAGTGCTTGCAATTTTTGAGAAGACTAAACACAGTGTTATTGTACTAAATGCTAGGTTTTGCTTTTAAATACACTTCAATAAATGTAGTGACAGCATTATTCATGTGTATATTGTAACAGTCACATACTCATTACTGAGGAACTTGCCCAATTAAATTATTGGACAGGTGAGCACAATGTTTATATATATATATATATATATATATATTTTTTTTTTTATTTTTTTTATTTCACATTAATAGGGCCTTGATTTAATATTGTTGGATATGATTTTCTAATTATTTAATATTTTTGTTATAATTGTGTAATATTTAGTTTTGTTTATATATTTATTTACATATATTTTTGATATTTTAATATTTTGAAGAATATTATTTTAAATGTTTATCCCCAAAAATATTAATATTAATATTGAAAATATACAAAAATATTTGAGTGAGGCCTTAGTTGCCTCTACCCGTACTACAACATCGAACATTATTATTATTTTATTATTTGTATAGCGCCAGCAAATTCCATAGCACCGTACAATGGGTATAAATGTAAATTACATTCTTTTCAAAATAACTCTTTCATCAAAGGCACACACCTGCTTCATATTAACATATGATTCGCATACACTTAATATCTGTTTATAGTTGGCATCATTGAATCGAAACCCGGAATTTGGTAAACTTGCATGTTTAAATTATAAGCAACAACATGCACCCGCACTATTTCTCTTGTATGGAACGGTTTGGCTTCTTTTTACTGGTGTCTGTGGCTGCCAATATGGTCCATACCACGGCTTGTGCCAGCCTGGATTCTGCATGTGCACAACCCAGAGAGCAGATGCAGCAGCTCTCGACAAGCCATCTGCTCCTTACCCTCCACCTGCTCTAGATAACTGCGCTGCTGTTTCATCTCTGGGGTACTGTCAATCTAGAATCCTACAAGTGTCTCACATTTTGTACTTACAAATATTTATAGAACACATTAATCATTTATATATGTAAAAACATGTTTTATAACTAGCATTTGTGTGACTCCTTTATTGTAACATTTACGAGCCTTAGTAAGCCATTCGTTTAGGAGTATTGGCGAGGCACTGTTCACATACACAGAGCAGCCCTGGCCTGTATGAATACCCACTATTGTCTACTAAAACTAGATCTGAATGTTAGTATAAGTTCTAATCAGCCTGCATGTGCATGGCCAGTGGTATTGCTTTGGTTAATACAAATTAGCATCTGCAGTCTATACAGTACAACTGTGCATGTGCATCAATGACTGTGTAGAAATACAGTACATTTAACAGCATTCTAGTCCAATACCTGTAAAAATAAACACGCTATAGAGAGTCTAATTGCTATATGTGACAAGTACATTTCAACTTTTAGGCTTAATTTGCCATATTGCAATAAGGCTCTGCTAATCTTCTAAGTTAACTATTTTGACTTAAACACAGCTGTTTAAATGCTGACTAAGATAAAGAGAGTAAAAATTAAGAGATGATCACAGCCCTTTTATTCATCCACATCTTGAACGAACACTCCAGGCACCATAACAACTTCATAAAAATGATGCTGTTATGGTGAAGGAGATCCTTGGCACTGGCTCACCTTATGGATTTATACCATTCTTGAATGGTTTGACCCCAAAGTGCCGAATCTAAAAATCTCTAAACCAGAAGGTTCTTGCAACATCAGGCAGTGGCGCTGCTAATTGGCCAAGAACGATCAGCTGACACTCTCAGCCAATCACTAAATCCCCATTCATAAAACTGACTTAGAAGAGGTACGTTGCTTTTCAAGCTAGGTTATAATGCTTGAATTAACCATTTAACTCTGCTAATAACTGTGTGTTAATGTGAGACTAATATGGGTGTCATAATAACCCTTAAAGGACCACTCTAGTGCCAGGAAAACATACTCGTTTTCCTGGCACTATAGTGCCCTGAGGGTGCCCCCACCCTCAGGGTCCCCCTCCCGCCTGGCTCTGGAAAGGGGAAAAGGGGTAAAACTTACCTTTTTCCAGCGCTGGGCGGGGAGATCTCTGCCTCCGATCCTCCTCCGTTCCGCCCCGTCGGCTGTATGCGCACACGCGGCAAGAGCTGCGCGCGCATTCAGCTGGTCGCATAGGAAAGCATTTACAATGCTATCCTATGGACGCTTGCGTGCTCTCACTGTGATTTTCACAGTGAGAATCACGCAAGCGCCTCTAGCGGCTGTCAATGAGACCGCCACTAGAGGATTTGGGGGAAGGCTTAACCCATTAATAAACATAGCAGTTTCTCTGAAACTGCTATGCTTATAAAAAAAATGGGTTAACCATAGCTGGACCTGGCACCCAGACCACTTCATTAAGCTGAAGTGGTCTGGGTGCCTAGAGTGGTCCTTTAATCTATCAGTGTCATATAGGACTGCATAACTATGTGTGAAAAGTACACTTTGGTTCTGCCCGGGCAAGTTGCACTGATTTTACAAGAGCCTTCTGGTTTAGATATTTATAGACAATGGAAGGGCAGGTAGATTCTGCATCGGAACAAAATCTTTGGAATTAAACTGTTCAAGAATGGTTTAACCTCTTAAGGTGAGCAAGTCCCAGGGACGCCTTGGCACCATAGCAACTTAATTTTGATGGACCTGTTATGGTGACAAAACTGTTCCATTAAATAGAGTACAACGTTTATTTTATTTAATTTGGAAAGGGACTTCCCTGCGTAATGACCACACAAATCCTTTTTTTTGTAACAAGCTACGATCCACCTTTCAATATAGAGAACGGTACTTCTAAAAGGCAGACCATGTTTCCCGAAGACTATCTTAGATCCTGACATATTATTAGATAGGGAACAACAGATGCAATTCCGAAGAGGGTTGCTTGTTTCCTTTTTCTTTTATTCTTTATTTTTGTTGTGCATGGTTTGACAAAATGATATACGCTGCCACAACAGCAAACATAATCACAGTAATATCACAGATTCATACATATGTGGCAGTGAGGTGAAAGCACATTTTTAAACATTTTTAAACGTGGTAAGACTATCTAGTGATATATGACATGCAAGTATCAGCGTTAGTAGGTATACGAATAGAAAAATTATAATATTTATAAACGTCAGAACAAAAGATATAATAACATGCTACTAGGCTGGTTATGTTAGTTATGCTAACCCAGTTGTGCACATTTTTAAACTATTGATAGAGAGGTTGATCATGGTGAAAACATGCAGTTTGCATATGTCTGATATCTCTAAGAAAATGTGTCGTCTGGGTAAGTTAAGTGATCAGCGTTTACCTATGTTTAGTTGACTGCGCTAGTGCACAACTTAGGGAGACATTATGAACAGTGTTAATTAACAGCATGCAGTATTAACTTCAATAGGCTACATTAGCTGACTGTTAAATATGATTAATTCTCTATTTTTCTCGACTCACATGGGATAGCAATATTTGTTCATGAAGCGTACATTTGGAAAAGGTATCATTTAAACAGAACATTGAGGCATGAGAGTATACATCCTAAGCGGGTTGTGTCTGTATTTGTGTTGCCTGTTAGAGTGTCAGTGAGCAGAGGTATTTACATTATATTTGAACATTTAAGGTCGCATTAGGTGGACGACATAATTTAACATGAAAGTATATGGCATGCGATTACTATTCGAGCTAGCTTGTTTCCTTTTTCAAACACTACCCAGAGTCCTTTTGGAATGAGCTCACTGGATTTATCGAGACATACTGATTTTGTCATTCAGCAGCTGCGAAAATCAATATGTATAATTGTAAAAGAAGCTCAGTAATACTACAAACATATTAATTGCAAGTGAACATATTTATGTGTTATCTGTATATCTTTTAATGTCATTAATACATTTAAAAAAACATTCCAAGAATATTCTGATTATTTACTGTCCGCAGTTTTGCAAAGCTCTTCTAATTACTCAGGACATTCCGCTTCACAGTGTGACATGTAAAGATCCTATTATCATAGTAAAATAGACCATTACTGCTCTTTAATGATTTCAGTCTGATTCCCTAATAAACCCCGATTTCCCGAGAAAAGCGGGTTTTTGTATCGGAATCAGTCTCCAGCTAATGGGTCGGAATTCTCGGGTAAAATCTTCATGATTATCAGCAAAAGTAGTTGAAGAATCAAACAAATAAGGCCACTGGTGCGTAACAGGTTAAAAATGGAAAATACTTTTCAAGTTACACTCACTATTACTACAGTCTTACAACCAGCTAAAAAAAAAAAACTAGCAAGAACTCTCTGCTTGAGCAACTCCAAACATCCATTTAGGTTCAAACCATATAACTGAAGGATGTCATCTAGCAGAGCAGGGGATCCCATCTGAAAGGCTTTCAGGAAATGTCTTCCTGTCATTTGCTTGTCGCATTGGGAAGAGGGATAGCCAGTGATTCAGGGAGATGGCGTGAATATACGGCCGATTCGGCATTACTATGCTGGTTATTGTTTGATAAGTGGTTGAGATGTCCGCTCATTTTATGTCTCCACCTCTCCGGACGGAGAATTAAATGAATCTTTTTTATTTGAAGCGAGACGGACGGGTGAAGCTTTAGGGATAATGAAGTTTTGTGATGGATGAATTTTTTTTTTGGGAGAACAGATGAAAAGAAGAAATGGCGGTCACATTTATGAGATAGGAATAATGCATTTTTTCCTTGTCTGTAGTTTTTAGTGTATAACTTCTTTCTTCAAAAAAAAAGAAAGGCCCCCCAAAAAAGCAAAATTGCTTTCGACTCTTAGAGGTAGAAGGACATGGTCTAGAGCAGGGGTAGGCAACCTTTTAGTAGCACTGTGCCGAAATAGGATTGTGATGTCCCGTCAGGGCCGGCCTTAGGCATTTAGACGCCCTGTGCGAAAAATCTTCACACACCCCCCCCCCGTCATCCATGTATGCTGTTATGTTTGTGTTGTCTGTGTATGTAATAGTACGTGTGATGACTGTGTGTGATATGTATGCTATGTGTGATATTTGTAATGGGTATATTAACAGTGTGTGATATGCGTGTATTGGTTGTATGTGACACACACACACACACACACAGAGTCAGACGGCCATACACACACAGGAAGACATCCACACACACACAAGCAGACAGTCATACACACACACACAGGCAGACAGTCATACACACACACACACAGACACACAAAGGCAGACAGTCATACACACAGACACACACAGGCAGACAGTCAGTCATACACACAGACAGTAATACACACAGACACACACAGAGGCAGACCGTAATACACACAGACACACACACAGTCATACACACAGAGGCAGACAGTCATACACACACACACACACACGCAGACAGTCATACACACAGACACACACAGGCAGACAGTCATACACACAGAGGCAGACAGTCATACACACAGAGGCAGACAGTCATACACACAGAGGCAGTCATACACACAGAGGCAGTCATACACAGTCACACACACAGAGGCAGACAGTAATACACACAGACAAACACACAGAGGCAGACGGTAATACACACAGACACACAGTGGCAGACAGTAATACACACAGACACACAGTGGCAGACAGTCATATACACACACACACACGCAGACAGTCATACACACACACACACGCAGACAGTCATACACACACACACAGACAAACACACAGGCAGATAGTCACACACACAGAGGCAGACAGTAATACACACAGACAAACACACAGAGGCAGACAGTAATACACACAGAGGCAGACAGTTATACACACACACACACGCAGACAGTCATACACACACACACAGACACACACAGGCAGATAGTCATACACACAGAGGCAGACAGTCATACACACAGACACACACACAGAGGCAGACAGTCATACACACAGACACACAGAGGCAGACAGTCATACACACACACACAGACAGTAACACACACACACACAGAGGCAGACAGTAATACACACAGGCAGAGAGTCACACTCACCTGACAATCACACAGTTACCTGTGGAGTTAATTGTGGAGGCAGTGCAGCTCCTGGTGACTGTTTGGTGGGGAAGCAGGGACTCCTTCCTGCTTCCCCTGCAGCAGTTTTCCGGCGCTTTTAGCTCCGCCCCCGCCGCACGGTAAGCTCCGCCCCCGCTGCAAATGTAAAAAAAAAAAAAAAAAAAATTTTTTTTTTTTTTTTTTTTTTACATCGGCTGTGCGGCCGCACGGCGCCCCCTGCTCCATGGCGCCCTGTGCGGCCGCACAGCTCGCACACCCCTAAGGCCGGCCCTGTGTCCCGTAGCGTGCCGGTCCTATTTTTTTAAATTGAGGTGTGTATGTTGCCGTATTCTTCTTGTATGTAGGTTGTGTATGGGGGCTGCTTGTAGAATTGTGTGTGTGGATGGATATGTCACATTGTGTGTTTGGCAGTGTGTGTATATGTGTGGCTGTTTGGGGTATTGCATGTGATACTATTAGGGATTTCAATACTCATTTCAAATATTGTTGTAGTATTTAACCCGTGCAAGATAAGAAGTTAGCAACATCTCTTTAGGCAATGACAATCCTCTCAAGTCATCAGTTATGAATGGGTTAAATAATAGGTTTCAGAATATCCATCAAAAACAATAACAACAACAAAAGTATATAAGAAGTACAAATATTTGGTTTGATTATAAAAGGTCGATACAACACATTTACTTTGCTTAGTCTTGATTTTTAAAAATTATTATTATTTTTAAGTTTGTCATTGTAATCATCTTCTTTGACCATATTTAAACACCATCCTTTCATTTGGATCATTTAATATCGAAGATATTGAGGGGTAGACGTGTTGAAACCTGGGGCTTGATCCTAAAGAAATGCTTTCACAAAGGGGATAAAAAGTAGAATTCACTTTAAGACAATTTTTCATGCATGTATTCATTGGGGGCATATCTTGAAGGAGCTCATGAACTACAGCTTTTGGAAGAGGATTGAGAATCCTCTAAACCTCTGCCTCCATGCGTGCATGCGCACCTGCTTGTTCCAGTGTGCACTCTGCACAGCATTGTGATCTGAGGTCTGAGAATGAGATATGTAGGGAAGGCAGGCATGTTTAAGTAGAGCACACCTGGCACTTCTGTTAACTCAGGGGAGCTAATAGAAGCAAGAAACAAAAGTAATATTATTCCATTCACATGTGTAGCCGCAACACCAAATTATCTCAGAAATGCCAAAAAACATTAGATTGTACTTGCGAGTCATTCCATCGGTAAATTAACAGGGTTCTTGCCACGGTGCTGGTCTTTTCCCAATTATGGATAATGTGTCACAATAGGTGCATGTAGATCCACACACATAGATAATCCCAAAAAATCCACAGAAAAATGATGTATATAAAAAGAGTGCACATTTATTGGTAAAAAAGTATGCATATCAAAAAGTCATGGTATCATGCTGTCACTGCAGCTCTCGTAGATGCTAAAGGCATATCACACCAATACATTGTAGTGCTCTGAGATAATGCAAATTTCCCAGCAGGAGATAAAAAAATTTATTCTACGCAGCATTTATTCTCTGGTGCGACTACATAAAAATTCATAAACAAATTCCTTAATTCCTTTTATTTAGCCTAATACCAATACCAATATATACCATGAGGTTCTGCAGAAAGTCACTTTTAAACCTTATCCACAAATTCTTATCTTATTGCACACAAGAAAATCCCCTGTGTTACTATTTTACAGGCTAAGAATGGAAGGGACCTAAATTTATTTCCTTTGCAATTTCTTATTTTTTTTTATTTTTTTTTTAATGGACAGTAGCCTTGAACCGGAGAATCTTTGTGGAGAGATTGGCCCATAAATACATCAGTTTGTGATTAAGTATCCCATATGGGACCTACATAGACCTTACAATTTCACTATGAGCTGTTAGCTTAAAGATTTCCTAAGCAGTAATACAAAATCACAAACCATTTGACCCTTCTCTGACCACAATACAATTCCTAATTACAAGCGGAAACCCACTGATTTTACCTCCGTGCTCCTTAATTTTTGTACGGGGGACGTTCAGTATGTTACAGGTCACAGTGAACACAAATAATAAACGTAAATTATGTATTTACATTTTCTCCAAGAGGATGATTACATATTTACCCCTGGCTATGGATAATATAAGAAATGGCCCCATATGTCCGATTAGTTCAAATCTGTTGTGGCTAGCTCTTCTATGTATTACTTAGAACAGCGGTTGGCAACCTTTGTCTCTCCAGAAATTGGGGACCTCATCAGTGCCAGTATTATAGTTTTGAGAGCATTATGGGAGATGTAGGCTACAATATCTGAAATGCTGAAAGTTGCATACACCTTGATTATAATATGGATAAGGATTCTGAAAATCTCCTACAACTGCAGTAACTTTTTTCACATAATGCTAAGTTAGTTCCACTGCAATTTCTCCCTTTTAAGTTTTACATGATGTTTGTTAGAACAAATTCAGATATGCTGCATCATGAGCTTCTTCTTGATCTGATCACAATACAGCCAATTTGGATCTAAAAAGAACTTGCATTTCTGCAGACTTTGCAAGCCCTCCCCTTCTTCCAGACTTTGCAAGCCCTCCCTTTCTCCCAGACTTTCTGTGGCTGTCCAATCACAGACTTCCCAATTCAGCTCAACAAGAAGTCTTTGCAAAGCAGATACTCTGAGCTCCACCTGACTCTTGAGTTTAGCTCCTCTGAGCTAAACAACCAGGAAGTATCAGGAACAGTTATCTGATTGAAAGCAGAGGGATGTAACAAGATTAATTTAGAAAAGTGCATATTTCTTCTGAAATCTGCACTTTTTGTTTAATGATAAGAAGAAGACACGCCCTTTACACTTCAGCCTGGAGAGTCCCTTTAAGTGTCTATTAAATATTTATAGAGATGGGGAGCAGTGCCCAGCAGACCTCAGGTAATAAGTCAAATCATTAAAAGAATGTCTTCTTAAAACGGAAAGGGGTGCCAGGGCACCATAACCACTACAGTGGTTAAGGTGTATGGAATGTTTCTTTAATGAGGGTATACATGGTTGCCTGAGTATTCTCTTCATCTAATACATGATCATTAGATTCCAGCAGTCCAGCTCATCCAATGCTAGCAGTGGTTTAGCTGTGTACATACACTGATATGGAAGTCAATTTTTTAGAATAGAAAAGGAAGCAGAGTTATGGTGCACAACAATTGTATGTGTGCACTTGTGTATGTGTATATGTTTAAACATTTACAGCACATAGCTGGTCTTAACGGTTTATATGATGCTTGTTAGAATAAATTTAGATATACGGCATCATGATCTTCTTCATGATCACACTACCACCAATTTGGATCCATCTCTACTGGCTGTATAAGCGATGCCCTTCTGTCGATCACTGCATGCAGCGTGGTCAAGCCGTGGACTGCGGTAGAGGATCTCTGCTCGCTGGAAAAACAAAACAGCTTCCTGTCATATCAGGTAGCGGAAACAGAAGATCTTGCACTGCGGTTTGCATATGTGCCACACTACATAAAGAGAGGTAAACAGCAGGGTCAGGATGGGGAGACACCACAGGGAGAGGAAGAAAAGAAGCACAAGAGGGCTGAGGGTGCACAGAAGGACTGGTGGAACAAAGAGTAACACAGAGGGCCGAGGGGGAACAAAGAGGCACACAAAATGGCTCGAACAAAGAGACACACAGAGAGCTGATGGGGAAATGGAGACAAACAGAAAAGCTGGGGGTTACAAAGAGACAAACAGAGGGCTATTGGTGGACAAAAAGGTGCACAGAAGGGCTGTGTGCACAAAGAGAAACACGGAAGGGCTGTGTGCATGAAGAGAAACACAGAAGGGCTGAAGTAACAAAGAGGCACACAGAGGGGTTGAGTGGGCAAACACACAAAGGTGTTGGGGAGGGTAAAAAGTCACACAAAGGGTTGGAGAAAAAAGAGACACACACGGGGGCTGAAGGAAGAAAGAGAGACACCAACTTGGCAGAGTTGGCAATTAATTTATTTTTGGGGGGCGGGGGCTGGAAGTAGCTTGTCTTGCCTGGACAATGGTGGTCTTGTGAGGTGTCTTCCCGGAGCTACTGCTCACAGAGACAGGAGACGTATCTGTAATATTGTTAAGCAAGCAAAGCAGGAAGGGGAATTGGATGTACTTGTCCATTTAGGGACAAATGACTTGGCTTCCAATGAGGTTTCATAGGTTAAGGAAGTTTTTAGTGTTTTTGCCAATGATATACGGCAGGTTGCTTCCACACTGTCATTCTCTGAAGTTCTGCCTGTGCATAACACTCAGAATGAGAGGCGGATGCGTATTAGGGACTTTAACTCGTGGCTTGGTGAATGGTGTCAGGAGCAAGGATTTGGCTTTATTGCTCATGGTAGCTCTGTTTGGAATGGAAATAAACTGTACAAAAAAGATGGTTTGCATTTTTCTCAAAAGGGAACAAATGTTCTCAGTAAGCAGTTCAGAGGTTTTGCTAGGATGTATTTAAACTAGGAAAGGGGGGGGGGCAAAAGGGTGATAAAACATCAATCCAATTGTCCCCCAAAACAAGGACAGAAGGTGCCTGTAGCAAGTGTGTTAAAAAATGATAAGCTTAGAGTCATGTCTACACATGCTCGCAGTTTAGGGAATAAGATCCATAAACTTGTGGCAATAATGGCAACTGATAGTGTAGATTTAGCCGCTGTTACTGAGACATGGTATAATGAGAAAAATGACTGGGACATAGCAATACCATGGTACTCTTTATATAGAAAAGACAGGGAAGGCAGGAAAGGGGGAGGGTGGCCCTGTATGTGAAGGATAGCATAAAATCTAGCCTAATAAAGGTTAGTGAGACGAACATAGAGTCCGTTTGGGTTACGTTAGAATTTGGTAATCACACAGTAATTCGTGTAGGTGTGATTTATAGGCCCCCAGGACAAATTGAAGAGTTAGATAATCTACTAGTTGAAGAAATAGCTAAAATGACAATGAAGGGGGAAGTTATCATCATGGGTGACTTTAATCTTCCTGATGTGAATTGGAAAACAAAAATAGCTACTTGTGCCAGGAGCACACATATTCTAAACTCCCTACTGGGATTGTCTCTAAAACAAGTCGTTGAGGAGCCAACTCGTAAAGAGGCCATACTAGATTTAGTGTTAACAAATGGAGATTTGGTATCAGATATTACTGTAGGTGAAAGTTTAGGATCCAGTGATCATCAGTCAGTGTGGTTTAATATAATAACAGTGACTGAGTCACACCACACAAAAACAAAAGTTTTAGACTTTAGAAAAACTTTTCTAAAATTAGAATATGTGTAAAGGAGTCATTATCAGACTGGAGCAACTTAAATGGAGTCCAAAAGAAATGGGATTATTTAAAAGCTGCACTACTGAAGGCAACAGAAAATTGCATTAGGCTTGTCAGTAAAAGCAAAAAAATTCAAGAAACCACTGTGGTACTCCGCAGATGTGGCCAAAATAGTAAAAAACAAAAAGTTAGCATTTAGTAATTATAAAAAAAACCAGAGTAAGGAAGACAGAATGACCTATAAGATTAGGCAGAAAGAGGCTAAGCAAGTTATAAGAGCTTCCAAATCACACACAGAAGAGAAAATAGCACAGTCAGTAAAAAAGGGGGACAAAACTTTTTTTAGATACATAAATGAGAAAAGAAAAGTAAAACAAGGATTAGTTAGATTAAAAACAAAAGAAGGAAGGTATGTAGATGAGGATAAAGGTCTAGCTGACTGCCTCAATTAATATTTTTGTTCGGTATTTACAGCTGAAAATGAAGGAAAGGGACCTCCGTTAAGAAAAAGGATAAATGAGTCATTTATTACACGTGAGTTTACAGAGGAAGAGGTTATATTTCAACTCTCAAAAGTAAAGACAAATAAGTCAATGGGACCTGATGGAATACACCCAAAGCTATTAAAAGAGCTTAGTGGTGTACTTGCAAAACCATTAACAGATTTATTTAACCAATCATTGTTAACAGGAGTAGTCCCAGAAGATTGGAAGTTAGCGAATGTTCACAAGAAAGGTAATAGGGAGGAGTTGGGCAACTATAGGCCAGTAAGCCTTACTTCAGTATTGGGGAAAGTGATGGAAACCATGTTAAATGATAGGATTGTTGAACATCTAAAAACACATGGATTTCAAGATCAGAAACAACATGGGTTTACTTCAGGGAGATCATGCCAAACTAATCTTATTGATTTTTTTGATTGGGTAACTAAAATAATAGATCAGGGTGGTGCAGTAGACATTGCTTACCTAGATTTCAGTAAGGCTTTTGACACTGTTGCACATAGAAGGCTTATCAATAAACTGCAATCTTTGAGTTTGGATTCCAATATTGTTGAGTGGGTAGGGCAGTGGCTGAGTGACAGGCAACAGAGGGTTGTAGTCAATGGAGTATATTCGAAGCTTGCGCTTGTCACCAGTGGGATACCTCAGGGATCTGTACTTGGACCCATTCTCTTTAATATTTTTATTAGTGATATTGCAGAAGGTCTTGATGGTAAGGTGTGTCTTTTTGCGGATGATACTAAGATATGTAACAGGGTTGATGTTCCAGGAGGGATAAGCCAAATGGCAAGTGATTTAGGTAAACTAGAAAAATGGTCAGAGTTGTGGCAACTGACATTTAATGTGGATAAGTGCAAGATAATGCATCTTGGACGTAAAAACCCAAGGGCAGAGTACAGAATATTTGATAGAGTCCTTACCTCGACATCTGAGGAAAGGGATTTAGGGGTGATTATTTCTGATGACTTAAAGGTAGGCAGACAATGTAATAGAGCAGCAGGAAATGCTAGCAGAATGCTTGGTTGTATAGGGAGAGGTATTAGCAGTAGAAAGAGGGAAGTGCTCATGCCATTGTACAGATCACTGGTGAGACCTCACTTGGAGTACTGTACACAGTACTGTAGACCATATCTTCAGAAGGATATTGATACCTTAGAGAGAGTTCAAAGAAGGGCAACTAAACTGGTTCATGGATTGCAGGATAAAACTTACCAGGAAAGGTTAAAGGATCTTAACATGTATAGCTTGGAGGAAAGACGAGACAGGGGGGATATGATAGAAACATTTAAATACATACTATATTTAAAAGAAGAAAAACTACCACAACAAGAGGACATAGTCTTAAATTAGAGGGACAAAGGTTTAAAAATAATATCAGGAAGTATTACTTTACTGAGAGGGTAGTGGATGCATGGAATAGCCTTCCAGCTGAAGTGGTAGAGGTTAACACAGTAAAGGAGTTTAAGCATGCGTGGGATAAGCATAAGGCCATCCTAACTATAAGATAAGGCCAGGGACTAATGAAAGTATTTAGAAAAGTGGGCAGACTAGATGGGCCGAATGGTTCTTATCTGCCGTCCCATTCTATGTTTCTATGTTTCTATGTTTCTATGCCTATTGCTCAAGGTTTCTGGATTTGTGATTTTGCCCAAAACTGCTGCTTGTACACTGGAATCTGAGTTTGATAATTTCCTGGCTCCACATTTGTTCCGTTGCTTCTGTCAGTTGTTTGTGGGACCTCACTTTATAAACTTCCTTGTTAACCACTTCACTACCAAGTGCTTTGCAATAAAGCAACAACTCAGAATCTGAGTATTTTTGGTGTCCCGGAAACAAATGTTTAAATGTATTTTTGTTTCAGAATGCATACATAGCATAAGTAATTATTCAATGGAAACAAAAATAAAAATTTCGGTTTGGACAAAAACATTTTAAAAATAATTTACCATGTACCAAATAGTAAAGTTACATATAAGAAAACAGTATTGTAAATAAATTATATCTCTGGATATGTAACATAGATTTTCCCTACATATTCTATAATGGACTCATAAATGCATTATCCCATATGCACTTAGTTCCCAGTTGTTATACATATGTTTACATATATATATATATATATATATATGCAGCTGCTGGGGGGCTCAGTAGAACCTGCATTATAATTGTATCGCCCACTCTGCTGTATGAGCAGCCATCGTAAATGAAATGGCTGCATATCTTGGCTATGATGTATACACAATTTGCGACGTGGGGGGATAATTGCGTGGACTCTGTCATTCCCCTAGGACAGGCATAGGCAACCTTTGGCACTGCAGATGTTTTGGACTACAAATCCCATGATGCTTTTCCAGCATTATGTGTGTAAGAGCATTATGGAGGATGTAGTCCACAACATCTGGAGTGCCGAAGGTTGCCTATCCCTGCCCTAGTCCCTCCGAGACTGCTAACCCAATATTGCATGCTATCTAGTTTCAAACTGGTTGTGTGATTTGACAGAGTTTCTTACAGGGTAATTCCCTAAACTCTTAAAGGACCACTCTAGGCACCCAGACCACTTCAGCTTAATGAAGTGGTCTGGGTGCCAGGTCCAGCTAGGGTTAACCCATTTTCTTTTATAAACATAGCAGTTTCAGAGAAACTGCTATGTTTATAAAAGGGTTAAGCCTTCCCCCAAAGCCTCTAGCGGCTGTCTCATTGACAGCCGCTAGAGGTGCTTGCGTGATTCTCACTGTGAAAATCACAGTAAGAGCACGCAAGCGTCCATAGGAAATCATTGATAATGCTTTCCTATGCAACCGGCTGAATGCGCGCGCAGCTCTTGCCGCGCGTGCGCATTCAGCCGACGGGGCGGAACGGAGGAGGATCGGAGGCAGAGAGCTCCCTGCACAGCGCTGGAAAAAAGTAAGTTTTACCCCTTTTCCCCTTTCCAGAGCCGGGCGGGAGGGGGACCCTGAGGGTGGGGGCAACCTCAGGGCACTATAGTGCCAGGAAAACGAGTATGTTTTCCTGGCACTATAGTGGTCCTTTAACGGCATCGTACTGAATGGGGTAAAAACATCCAGTATTGTAAGGGGCCATTTGGAATGCAAAACCTGGACATTGTTCACTGTATTCTTACCAATATATTGTACCTCTCCCTTTGTGTCCCACTCCCCTCACAGTCAAGAAAGGGTTAAAATAACTTTGTGCAATTACCTGATTCTAGCTCTAAAGTTTCTAGATGCTGGATCGAACTGCTCTTCCCGCGACATCACTGTGCATTGAATCAATTATTTCCTATGAGGTTTTCTAAGACGCTTTAGGTTCTCATGCAGAGTGTGAGAACATCCAGTGACATTTAACAGAGTTAAACTCCGTAAAACTGCAGGAAGCAACTCTAGTGGCTTTATGGTTTTCTGCATTCAGTGACGATTTTTCTAAAAATCGTGGTTTGGTCAACATTCGGAATCCTATATTTTGTACAGCATTGGGTGCAAAAAGCACTGATTTTAAACCAGACACCGAATGCATGCATTTGGCCAATTGGTCCACATTCAGATGGGTTTGACGAATTCCAACCGTAATTAGCTTTAGCAAATATTCTGGTCGGAAATGGGCAATTTTCACCTGATTTTGTCCATTTGGACAAAATCTGGTGTTTAGTGAATTACCCTGTGAATTATCCATTGTTCCTTAATAATCCTGGTAACCCAACGTTTTATTATCTGAGATAACAATTTATAGAGTGGTTTATTTACTCCGTGGACTGTGTTTCCGTATTGCTGAACTCTGATTTATTGTTTGTTTATTATAGTCTGTTTTCCTCTTACCATGGATTTTTCTTAATTGCTTATATCCCACGCAGCACACTCTGACAGAAACATTCAGGAGGTCACGCCATTCTCCTAACCAGCCATTGGGAACTTCACCAGCGTGCTTCAGGGTAAGCCTTCACCAAGTAATGCCTCCCAATTGCCCATCTATACAGTGGTGCATCCTTCTCTGGGACCCAGATCCCAGTCCCTCTCTCCTGCCATAATGCCCCTTTTAGAAACGTAGGATGTTTAGAAAAAGTACTGTATACATATTAGGTATTATGTGTCACTGAAATCCACAACAACAAAATTCACAATGTACAATTATGCAAATATTTGAGTTATTTCTGAACTATGAGTGATTCTCGTTTGAATTTCCTGTACCCTAAACCTTCCCCCTCGGGTTTCATTTCCTCATTACCCATCCAAAAATCGTGCCGCATGAGCTCAACAAGAAATATTTGGCCTCACTAAGTCTTGGTAATCTCTTGGACGGAGCCAAATTGACACATAGCGCTTTTGTGAATTTTGTGTAAAAAGAGCTAATAGCAATTTGACAGAAATGTTGGCAGACATTCATCACAACAAAATCCTCCGATTTACCAGTGTTTACAGCCTCTCATAAATATTTGGAGTGAACTTCCTCATTATGATGTCAATGGAGTAAGCTCAGCTTGCTTCAGAATCTTCTAGTTTTTTTTTCAAACCACTTGAATGCTCTATGTAGCATAACATTCAAACACCATTACCAAAAACGAAACTACAATGTTTACACTGCAGGGTTAAAACAACCTTTCTGGCTGTTCACAGAGTTTAACTCTGTGAAACGACTTTTGACGTCCTCACACTTTGCATGAGCACATCCTGTTTCTTCAAAATTCCTATAGGAAAGCACAGATTCAATGTCTTTCTATGGGCAAGGCCTAATATTTGCAGCACTTGCTGCGAATTGACATTTGGTTCCCACATCTGAAGATATACTCTATCCACCATAACCACTAATTGCCCAGTGCCAACCCTTGTGGTTTAAAACTTACTTGGCTACACTGGGATTCCCATTCATGTTGTCTACATACCAATTTTGACCATCAGTCACCGACTCAGTGTCCCTTTTAATAATGTAGGGAATGTTTTATGCCTCCCAACAGGGAAGAAGTCAGGTCAGGGGTGGGTGTGCATCACTGGTGACACCCAAAGGGACATCGCCTGTTTGGAAGTGGACAGGCCCTATCAGAAAAATAAGATAAAGATACCTTTCCGATCAAACAACTTTTCACTTGCCATTCAATAAAAGTAATTTATCTTATTATCTGTAAATGTGGGTTAGGGTACGTAGGTAGAACCACTAGGGCTTTACATGTGCGAATCCAAGAGCATATTCACAACATTAGAAACGGCTTTGAGAAAAACAGTCTCTCGGCACATTTTAAACACCAACACAATAGTGACCCTTGACAATTGTTTTTTATGGGAATCCAAAGAAGACCCTATAAGAAAGATGGGACAACAGGAAATGCGGTGGATTTTTTATCTTAACATCATGACCTCTTTTGGTTTAATGATTTCGAAATGTGTCACTTTCTATAAGATTTAATTTTAACTATATTAGACTCCAGAATAGCATGGCCACTTTAAGAATAATGTGTGGTTTTCCTTTAGAAGAAGATTCGTTATTATATATAGGGATTAATGTAAGAGGCTGCTGGACTATAGGTGACAGATGATATATCTACCATTTTCAATTTTATTTATAATTGTCAATGCAATGTATAACATCTAGCATTAAAACAAATAAGGTGTCCATCTCTTTTAGCTTTTTAAGTTTTAATCTGGTTAATACTATCTCCTAACACTTACTATTATGTATTATCTCCCTTTTATGTGGAGGAACTATGAATACTGTTACCAATGAATATTGGTTTACATTTGAGACTGCCTTACGGAATACCGAAATAACGTGCACTTCCAATAGTGCTCCGTCATTTCCGGGGAACTTACCAAATACTTGCCCGTACACAAAATGGGGAATCCAGCCTCAGAAGTGACGATGCATGATGCATAACGTCACTTCCGATCAGGGCCGGCGCGTCCATAAGGCGGCACAGGCGGCCGCCTTAGGGCGCACCGGCTCTGGGGGCGCAAGATTTCGGTGACCGGCAGGAGGGAAGCGCTCCCTCCTGCCAGGTCACCTTCTGGACCCCCGGCGGGCGGCAGCAGTTCTAATGAGAGGCGGCGAGGGAGCTCTAACCTGTCTGCTCTGCTCCCTCGCGCGCCGTGTGCTGATTCTGCGGGAGCCGGAATATGACGTCATATTCCGGCGCCCGGCATCAGCAGACAGCCCGCGAGGGAGCAGAGCAGACAGGTTAGAGCTCCCTCGCCGCCTCTCATTAGAACTGCTGCCGCCCGCCGCACTGAAGCCCCACTGGACCCCAGGGACACATCCACACCAGCTCTCTCCAGGTAGGGAGGCTGGTGGATATTTATTATTAATTTGTGTGTGTCTGAAAGTGTATGTGTGAGTATGTGTCTGTGAGTGTGTGTGTCTGAAAGTGTATGTGTGAGTGTGTGTGTCTGTGTTTGTGTGTGTGTGTCTGTGAGTGTGTGTCTGAAAGTGTATGTGTGAGTGTGTGTGGCTGTGTATGTGTTTGTCTGTGAGTGTGTGTGTCTGTGAGTGTGTGTGTCTGTTAGTGTGTGTGTCTGTGAGTGTGTCTGAAAGTGTATGTGTGAGTGTGTGTTTGTCTGTGAGTGTGTGTGTCTGTGAGTGTGTGTGTCTGTGAGTGTGTGTGTCTGTGAGTGTGTGTGTATGTGTCTGTGAGTGTATGTGTCTGTGAGAGTGTGTGTGTGTATGTGTTTGTCAGTGTGTGTGTGTATGTGTTTGTCTTTGTGTGTATGTGTTTGTCTGTGAGTGTGTGTCTGTGTATGTGTGAGTGTGTGTATGTGTCTGTGTGTATGTGTTTGTCTGTGAGTGTGTGTCTGTGTATGTGTTTGTCTGTGAGTGTTTCTGTGTGTGTGTGTCTGTGTATGTGTTAGTCTGTGAGTGTGTGTGTGTCTGTGTATGTGTGTCTGTGAATGATTGTATGAATGTGTGTGTCTGTCAGTGTATGAGTGTGTGTTTGTGAGTGTCTGTCAAATCAGTGAGATTATGTTTGTGATTGAGTGTGTGTCTGTCAATGAATGAGTGTGTGTCAGATCAGTGAGTCTGTGTCTGTCAGTGACGTCTGTGTGTTTGTCATTGAGTGTGTGTGGCTGTTAGTGAGTGTAGCGTGGCGGAGCGGAGCGCAGTACAGGAGCTTCTGTTTCCTGTACCTGGTCACTGAGAGAGCACTTCCTGTCAGTCCAGCCAGCTACAGAAAACTGAAGCTCCTATAGAGGGTCTGCTCCGCAACGCTACAAGACAGGTAGGAGGCATACCAGGAAGGGGAGTGTGAACGCTAAGAGGGTGGGGGGTGCACCAAGGGACAGAGAGGGGAGGGGAGAGAAAAACCAAGGGACAGGGAAAGGAGGGGGGAGGGGAGAGGGGATAGGAACACTAAGGGACGGGGAAGAGGGAGGGGCTGGTTAGGAGGCACATAGGTGAAGATGTTAATTTTAGAGGGGGGGGCAGAAAAATGCATCTTCGCCTATGTACCCAAAAATCCTTGCTCCGGCCCTGCTTCCGATACGGACTTAATGAAGAAATACGAAACAGCTGAGATGAAAACACACTCCTAATTATTGAACCGGTTTGGCTACATACCACGGAGAACCACCAATGAACAGTCAGACCGCCGTATTTAAAAAGGATAACAGATGGAGCAGATCATATCGATTGAAAAAGCCCTTGTGGAGGGTGATACGCGTCTAGGAAAGAGGAACCCGTATTGGACATTTAGATTATCATATTGCTATTTTCAATTTATTTTTTTCATTTGTTTATCAGTATTTTAATTTTACCAAATAAATCCATTTTACTTCAAAGTCCGTTTTAGGTCCTTTTAATGGTGGTGTCCTCTTTATAGACACCCAGGCTATTTTACCCAGAGCCAAGTACACAGGCTCTGAACATGGTGAGCAACCACTTGCACTTAAATAAATATCATCCAGTTATCCTTACCTACGACATCAGAAGGTATTTCCCGTTGTGTTGTTTTTTGTCTGTCTCTCTGAGGAAACTCACCGTGACTTAAAGGGTGCCACCACCCACCAGACTGCATTAATGCTTTTGCGATTTAAGCCTGTCCTGTTTAAGACTCTTGTACATGTGAGTTGACACTCCAAAGTTTTTACACATTATATTTTAATATCAAAGATTTATGCTATGTGTTCCCCCCATTTTTTTTCTTTTGTATGTGCTTTGAGATCAACTGGACCACACTACTATCCCAATTGTCTGATAGGACCAGTATATCCCTATTTTGGGTAGGTGTCTAATCTGAATTACTTAACGCTCCACTCTTTAGTTTAACAGCTTTTGGGCTCTTTTCCACTTTCTTTTTTGCATGATTTTGGTGGGTGAGAGGGATCCCCACTAGAGTGTTGCAGCGTATCTTTATTCAATATTACTAATATTTGAAGCTCCTCCACCACACAGTTTTCTATACATATTCCTATCAGAAAAATAGGCTATGTCAGTCTGGCATGAAGGCACACCACACTAACTGGCCATCACTGTCTAGCTCCACTCAGGGCTTCACATGCACAGAATGCTGTTAAAGATTTGTGGCAATCAGCTGAATGCTCTGGGTGTACTTTGTGCAGTGCAAGCATGTGTCCAACAAGTGTGCTGTTCTTGCTGTGTACAATTATCTGGTATCACCACAAGTGGGGCACCAAGCAACAAACCTGAGACAGCGAGACAGTGCCCCAATACAGCACTGTTTGGAGGTATGGTATGCTATTCACTACACAATAAGCTATGTGGGCGAAATACCTGAGTCTGAGAACGAGCCATATAGCAGAGCTCCCAACTGTCCTACTTTTGGAGGAACAGTCCCAATTTTGGGGATGTGTCCTGATTTAGTTCCCTGGAGTCAAGCATTTGGGAAAACCATGGACCTCTCCCCAGCAGGACAACATGGTGGCATCATTAGATGTGCTTGCACTTTGCAGTGGACAATAGGACCATGCAGTGAGTGCTTTAGTCTTGTATGATGGGGGCCAGCTTTGACGTGTCATTTCAGTGGGTTTTGTGTGTAAAGTAAATTAGTGATGTCCCCTTGAAGGTGAAGGTAGTCCCACCCATCCCAATTCCATACCTCCTTATGTTGAGAGGTTTGATATAGTCAGTTACATTTTGCAACCAGGAAGGTTTTTCTCTAAACTAGAAATTCTTGGGCTTTGACCAAGGACATGCAGATTTAAGGCCACAAGGTATGGGTTTTTAAAAGATTCTCCAGTTTAGAAACTTTCCCAGTTTGGTTAGACTAGTGGGTTAGAATTAGCTATTTCCATAGCAAAGTAATTTTTATCCCAAATCTGGCTTGTCCTCTTTTCTACCCAAATTTAGCTCTTCTGTGATCTTCAAAATGTACTTCCACGCTGGGCATTTAGACCATGTTAGGATTTAGTTGTGACCCGATTTCATATCTATTTTACCGACTATTGTCTTTTAAAACTCATATCGACAGTAGTGTTAATTGTAGTTTAGCGGTCAGTCCCGCTGTTTTTATTTATTTGCTTCTAGTGAGTGCGTCGGTTTGGTCATGCGCTAACACTCAGCGTTCACATGGCAGACTGATGGGGTGGATTAATTTTTTTTTTTGGTCATAAGGTATAAATTGTTTATACCCTGATGAAAGTTTTGCTTATGAAACGGAAATGATGATTTTTTTTAAAACCGAGAAAGAAAAATTATGTTTTAACAAACTTTTTGGAGAAGTCTTTGGAGTGCTATCTTACAGGGCCCTATTTAACCTTGCACTGCAGAGAATCCCAGGAGGAAGAATTTTCCAAGTAAGTGAATTAATCTCATAAGAGCAGGCATTAGGCTGCTAGAGTAGGACCTTCTAGGAATGGGGTACATTGGCGCTGTTGCAGGCTTATGTAATGTATGATCATATACTGTAACTAAACCCCCATGTATTTTTAAAAAAAACTATTACATTCTGAGAGCTTTGAAATGGCTGTTTAGTGATTGAGTGATATATACTTATATAACATTTTTAACTTCTTTGAATGTGTTATAGTGCAAATATAGAGTCCTCTGGCACTAACCCTCCATTCAGTATTAAACTATTTTGGAGGGGTTTAACACTACCCACAAGTCCATAAACACCAACAGTGCAGTACCCACAGGAGCTGTGGCTAAAACAGAGGTTAGATACTTCCTTCTAGCCATATCAATTCATACCAGTAATAGGCACCGCAATAGGCTGCAAGCAGTCAGCTGACACTCTCAGCCAATCACAGCTGCTCACTGATGCTCAGGATAATACTTCCTCAATAGTCCAAGCAGCAAAGAGGGGAAAGATGGTGCCAGACCCCTTTAAAAAAAAGCAAAAGTTGCGGTATCTACAGTGGCCCTTTAACTTTCCGTGTTCTCTTCCTTCCAAACATTTTCCTACATGCCTATACAGATACATGGTAACTGTTTAAAGGTTACTTTTAGATGTTGTTAGATCGGGGAACAAGAATTAGTTGGACGTGTCAGACATGTAAAAGGGCCCCTTACCTGTTCATATGTTAAATTGAGAAAAGGCCATAATGCAAAATGCAGTATTCAAGAACAATAAAAGATTTTACTAGACTGTACAACACACCCTACAGAAAATAATGTGTCAACCCTTAACCCATACAAGAAATTTCTTTGTTAAAGACCAATTTAATGTTTTCCACAAACATGAAGAATGAAGGTACTGGAACAAAACTGAATATGTACTGGTATTGAAAAATATTAAATTAATGGTACTTCTGATTCTTGGTACCATTTAGCATCTGGGTAAAAAGTAAATTTTAGGGAGACTCTTCAGGTATAATATAAGTGTGTGTGAATCAGCAGCATGTAACAATAAAACAATACAATGAACACAGTGCAAATAACACATAAGGACAACAATAGCTTCTTTTTTCCAAAGGAAATGAACACTGTGGTCTCTTACTTACAGTATCATAATTTAATGTAATATCTGGATCCTGGATGATTTATTTAAAGATGGGTGCTTCAACTTACCAAATAGATGTTCTTAGACTACACATGTATTTTTGCAAATGGGGGTCTCTTAAGATCATTTCACAATTGTTCTGTAACTTCCACAAGGAAGTATTTGCCCAACCAATAGAGTACTTTACATGCAAATATATATATTTATATATATAAACATTTTTGGTTTGTATTCTGTTTTTTGGCCAACCTCATTTTAAACAAAACACACTTGGAAATGCATAAACATATACGGTGTGACGACTTTAAAAGTAAGGAAGGATTGGTCTTGAAAATACGTTCCCTCTCCGATGCCACTTGTGTACTGTCAAATATATGCCCAGTCTTTCAAACGTTCTTCTTTTTGAAGATGATCCCAGTTTTAGAATGCACAGGAACAACCGTTCTTCCACTTGGAATTCCACCTGGTAGGTCATTTTGAATTCACTTAGCATATCATGTGCAAATCCTTTGGGAATATGTAATGTCATTCACAGTTTGAAATACAAATACCCTGATGCATCACTTATTGACTATTAAGATTTCTGATTATTATACCTTTTTTTTTTAATGTTTCAATGTCTTTAGAGATAAATAGTCTTTGTAAATATTTCTGCACAGTTTTTTTTTAAAAAAAGAAAAAGTTAGGCCCTCTTTGCATGGAGCATTTCAATAAGCAAATTGTTACACGGCACGTCCCCATTGA
This sequence comes from Pelobates fuscus, assembly GCF_036172605.1. NCBI lineage: Eukaryota > Metazoa > Chordata > Amphibia > Anura > Pelobatidae > Pelobates > Pelobates fuscus. The sequence goes on along the minus strand of NC_086323.1, from coordinate 78,684,298 downwards.
GATGTTTATAGTATAAGTATTCTTCTGCCTGCATACTTATGGATCGAATGTCGGGTAACCGTACCAACAGCTGCCCGTATTTGTCTGTGGTCTGTGGATAGTTACACAACGTATAGTCCAGTAGAGCAGCATTGACTTGTTCTTGAACACCATCAACCAACTGAAAGTTCTCCAAATTTTTGACATCTAAATGAAAGGAGAAAAATATGAATCCATAATTTACTCATCCAATCTGGACTAAATCTTTTTAAAGTAGACATTTATTAACAGATAAATATTCAAAAAAATGTTTAGTAGGAAGATTTGTCATATGCTGGGAAAATATTACATTATTATAAAATATTATAAACATAAGCAACATAGGTGTGTGTATACCTAATATGTTTATACACTATGTATCCTTGCATAAATAATTTTAAAAAAATTGCTCAACTCAAAAGTACGTCTGTGAGTGTCCCCCTTCATTTGTTTTAGGTAGGAGAAATCTAAACAGGCAATAGTCAGGGTCTCTCACTTCTTTCTGAGAGAGAAGATAGGAGGTGAATTTAGCCAAATAATTTATTTTTAAAATGAGCTTCATTATTATTTTTATCATATAAAACACCAACATATTCCACAGCACTGTCAAAACTGTCTCACAGTATCTCTTTATAGAGGGTAACTGTATGGCTTTAAATGTTCCCCAAATCTATTCTGAAATATTCAGATATATATTTTAAACATATCTTTTTTTTTATATTAGAAACTATTTTACACCTTTAATCAAGCTGAATCAAGGATAATATTAACAGAACAAGGTCAAACCCTTTAGTAACACAAAGGTTGTAGATTCTCACTTCTAGAAGATAATATATGATCTTCTAATGAGTCTCTAGGGTCCATCCCATTTCTAAACCAGAGTGCTACACAATTCATATCATTCCGGATTAATTTTTCTGACCCAAGGTGAATTTAGAGTCCGGCCCGCCACACCGTTAATTTTAATAAAATAAGACAAGAAGTCTTGTTGCCATGAGACATTTTTCTAAATGATAGTGAAATCCTGGGACAGGCCAAGACTATGCTAATGAACCATCTGCTACACTCAGCTGGAGAGCAAAATGATGTTCTGAAGAAGTCACCTACTAAAATATGTCTTTGTGACTGATCATCAGTGGAAAATAGATGGACTGCTGGCCTTTAACCTTGCTGAAGATTCTCATGCATTTTTATTTTTATATCGAATAGACAATATATCCTCATACGAGGCGTAGAGTGGAAGGTTAAAGTGTCACACTCTCCTAGGACCAACTTTAACCAAGGACATAGGTTGGTATCATGGTTTAAATACTGCTGATTGGCAATAAAACGTGGAAACATTTTGAGTGCAAAAGAAATAGTTTGCCCAGTTCGATGCTCTAATTAGATCTTGGTGTTTGCCCTGTTCTCGTCAAATTAATCTGGGAGAAATCATTAATCAGGCAAACAGGTCTGATGGAATTTAGTGCATAAAGAAAGATATGACTGGCTTCCATGGGCTAGTCTCTCTTCCTTATACAGCTCAATGTCTAATTGCATTTGTGACAGGTGAATAAATCCCATGACCTTATAACACGGAACATATATAGTCTAAATTTTTTTTCCATAAAGTTGCAAAAAAGGTCCCAGAGGTATTTTATTTATGTATCATTTATTCTCAAATAACATCTTGTAAAAATTGGTAAATTATTTGTAGAAGATCACACCTACAATAACTGCAGTAAGATATTTTGTCTGTTTAACCCACTAAGGTTCAATGACAATCTATGCCATCATAACAATCTGGTCTTTGCAACATCCTATTAAAATGGAATGTCCCACACACTTAGTGACAGTACTGTGGTATAGAGCTGCCATTTCTTAATAAGTAGGAATCTCCATTTTTTTTCTAATGTCGCAAAAATGTAATATAGATGTAAATATAGATGTAATTCTAATTTTTTTCTATCCAATTTGAGATGAATATTGTGGAGCTTTGCTTGAGCAAATAATAGTTAAAACTTCAAATGGGGATTGTCAAAGAAAGCAAAATTGTAGGTGGTATGAACTCATTATGACTACTGATGAAGTTTAACCTGTGAAAAACAGGTGAATGCACATTATAATGATTAAAACCTGCCATTTTTCCTATAGCCAGGCAGTAAAGTACTTTTGACATTGGGAGTCAGTCTATTAACTTCTTACACAAATATAATGCGCTCACTTGATATTGGTATCATGATATCAGTACATGAGTACTGCTTATTCACTGTACCTTTTTTTATTCTAAAACCATGTTTATTGCGATTGACAATTTAAGAGTACAAGACAAACCGTCAAACTAGGGCATATGCAAGATACAGAAGGAAATGAGGTACAGTTGTAAATTATTTTAGGGACGTAAATCAAAGCGGTGAAAGTTGGAACCTAACAAAACATCATGAAACAAAGCCTCCAGCACATAGGGCAGTAATACATCATAGACAATATGATTAAATAAGACACGAGAATTTGTGGTACCTTTTTTAACATCAGTCTGAAGTTCTATCCAAGCTATACCACTGTCATCGAATAGCTTTAACCCAATAACCCTACCTGCTATTGAGAGGGTTAGAACACATAGCTGCCAATCTTGACTTTCTTTCATCATGAAACACATATTTACAAATGAAAACTTTATATACTAACATCTTAAGCTTAAAAAGGCTTCCTCTGTAAAATCTCTAATCTCCTCCCGTTTATTCACTCGGGGACTAATTACCTCTGGTTTTTTTTTTCTCTTAAACATGAAACAGCCTTAAAATCAGTGTGCTGAGAGGCCACGTACACTACTCTATCTTTATTGAACAGTAGGCCCTAAGGTCCTTTTGAATATATTACATCCAGCCAGACAGCAGAGTGATTCCCAACCCTTACACCCAGGCCATGCTGCATATATTATTGTAATCAAACCTTCAGCTTGCTAATTATACAGAATCAGGGCAGTGTTTAGCTATCTTAATCGAGTACAGAAAACAGTGTTGACTGGCAATGAAGGGCGGCATACACTTTCTGTTACTTTGTTAACCCCCTTTTACTGTTAAATGTGCACTAGAACAAAATAGACTTTGAGTTTTTCTTTAATATATGTTTTTGTTTACATTTTGTCTGTTCTGTCTCGTAACCAACCCCTTCCAATCTCTCTTTGCACATAGCAGTTTTATCCAAAAGACAACTTAGGCTACTGCCTGAGGTTTCTGGATCTACAGAAGTCCTAGCATGTCCTAATTTATCCTGTAGAATTCTGTACTTTTGCATATTCCCCAATCAAGTTTAAATTTAAAATGGAAGGAGGACAACATTCGGTACTCTGGCTAACTGATTGTTAATCCTTGATCTACCTGCTCTCTTTGCTTTGGTTTTCGACTCTATTTTACTTCTTCTCCGGTTATTCTAATCCATTTATTGACCTTGACAAATCCCACTGTCAGATGTCACCTTACTTTTGCATTAAAATTTAATTTCTGATAGGGTGCGATTTCATAGAAATAACCACAATCACTCACCCCTTGAATGGATAGTATATTGGATCACCCCAATAAATGATTTGTCTTTCAGGTATGAAAAAATAAGGGTATATATTAAATTTAATGATATGTCATACTGCCAACAGATCTCATGTGCAAAGCTGCTTAGTGTCCCCATATGATGTGCCAATCTCACTAGACAAACTTCCAAACTGACAGAGAATTGAGACAATGATTGCCCTTATCAAACTGGGCTCACTACTAAACTCAGGTACCTGTCCATTTCAAGCAGCAAATAGAAGCCTGAATTGTGCTATTTAATTTTTCTCAACCCTAAACCTCTCAGTATAAGTTGTTTTTCAATAAGTTGTTTTGTTTTGAGTCATACATTGACAGAAAAGTGCAATAGAATTCTAGGCTGATCTAACTTTTTTCTTATGTAGCTTATAACTTTATTTTTAACTGTCTCAGGAACATTGCTTCTTTCTGTCTTCTAAATTATTTCCCTTCTTTTCGTATAATAATCAGTTATGGAGTCATTCACCAGTTGTATACATTTAAAACTGCATAAAAGAACGGATCAGTCACTAAGGAAAGGCAAGGAGCTTGCTGGGAAGAAATATATATATTTGTGTAAATGTATAATTTAATGACCTTAGATGTGAGTTAGTCTCTCTGTAGTAGTGTCAGGAAATGTACGCAGATCAAAATAATGCTGATTGCAATATCAACGAAACAAACAAGCACATTGCAGTGGGAACATATTAGTTTGTACTGAACATAATCTTGGTGAATTTACTGCCCTCTGTCTGGCCTTACGGCAAATTCTGGGTTCTAAGTAATCGAAAGAGGAAACTGCCGTAGGTCGATCCACAAAAACAAAGACCACATCCTACTTGTTAGGAAGAGCAGCTAAGCGGCATTTGTAAGCACTCTCAGAAGGAAATTGCAATTGGATTTATTTGCAATTATTTTGAAATATGACAAATGATGTATTTGTTTTCTTGACACAGTTAAAGGGACACTATAGTCACCTGAACATCATTAGCTTAATGAAGCAGTTTTGGTGTATAGAACATGCCCCTGTAGCCTCACTACTCAATCCTCTGCATGTGACTTGCACAGCCTTCCATAAACACTTCCTGTAAAGAGAGCCCTATTTAGGCTTTCTTTATTGCAAGTTCTGTTTAATTAAAGGACCACTCTAGTGCCAGGAAAACATACTCATTTCCTGGCACTAGAGTGCCCTGAGGGTGCCCCCACCCTCAGGATCCCCCTCCCGCCCGGCTCTGGAAAGGGGAAAGTGTTTAAAACTTACCTTTTTCCAGCGGTGGGCGGAGAGCTCTCCTCCTCCGATCCTCCTCTTCTCCTGTTGGCTGAATGCGCACGCGCGGCAAGAGCTGCGCGCGCATTAAGCCGGTCACATAGGAAAGCATTCATAATGCTTTCCTATGGACGCTTGCGTGCTCTCACTGTGATTTTCACAGTGAGAATCACGCAAGTGCCTCTAGTGGCTGTCAATGAGACAGCCACTAGAGGAAATAGGGGAAGGCTTAACCCATTCACAAACATAGCAGTTTCTCTGAAACTGCTATGTTTATGAAACAATGGGTTAACCCTAGAAGGACCTGGCACCCAGACCACTTCATTAAGCTGAAGTGGTCTGGGTGCCTAGAGTGGTCCTTTAAGATGTTCTTATCCCCTGCTATGTTAATAGCTTTCTAGACCCTGCAAGTCTGTATGTGATTAGTTCAATTTAGAGATTGAGATACAATTATTTAAGGTAAATTACATCTGTTTGAAAGTGAAACCAGTTTTTTTTTATGCAGGCTCTGTCAATCATAGCCAGGGGAGGTGTGGCTAGGGCAGCATAAACAGAAACAAAGTGATTTAACTCCTAAATGACATTGAATTGAGCAGTTAAATTGCAGGGGAATGATCTATACACTAAAACCGCTTTATTTAGCTAAAGTTATTTAGGTGACTATAGTGTTCCTTTAATGTTTGAACAGTGGATCAGTCATTCATATGTCCTAAGATTGATAAGGTTAGCACCCAATCCATGCAAAATATTTTATTTAAAGATGTACGTTTATCTAGATCACTTAAACAGATTTCTGTACATTTACCATTCTATATCCTAGGCATCCCACAATGCCTTGCACATGGATAACCATGGATAACCTACCCAGGACTGCAACACCCACCAAGCCCAGCCATTGTTTATGTATGTAGGGTTACTGGTGTAATTTCTTACCCTGACTAGTTAAAGGGAACCTTTAAACCCTAATATAATAACAATCAATATTTCGTAACTATAGGTTCCATTATAGTGAAGTGATCACTGCCCACAGCCCTTTGCTCGGTAAAGTGTAATTAAAATAAAGTTTGTTCACCTCGTTTCCAGAACTGAGACTCCACTGCTCCAGCCTCCAGCTCCATTGATGTTGGCATCCTATCTGACATCACTCGAGATCTTCTCCAATCCATTGCTTCTCATATAGAAGCAATGAATATGAACTAGGCATGCATGGCCAAACGCAGCGCTCCACCAATCCAATGTTGCAATCAGCAGCACCTTTTTCTAGGACCGAGTTTTTGGTTCTGGAGGAGGAAGTGCCTCTAGTGGCTGCCAAGAAGATGGCCACTAGAGTAGTATTTGACTTTGCAATGTAAACATTGCAGTTTCTAAAAAATTGCAATGTTTTACATTGCAGGGTTAAAATGACAGGACCACTGCACCCAGACCACTTCATCTCAATGAAGTGGTCTGGGTGACTTTAGTGGTTCTGTAATCCATCTAAACCAGCTCAATGCAGTTTAGGCATAAAAGGTGTCACATTCCATAGCTTTTAAAAACTTTAAATTCCTTATTTTTAGCGGTTGGATTGGAAGATATTACAAATGCAGTCGGTCTGACTTGGGACATAGGCCATAGCTGCTCAAATGCCAAAGGTTTCGTCTTTGGGAAAGGATTGAAAAAGGTTAAAAAGTTTCACGATGTAACGCTTCACAGGGATCAAGCTGGTAGAAACCCATTAATCAATTAATATAGTTATCCCGATATAACAAGGCCAACTATTTGCTGTCTGTATCAATAACACACTAATATCATTACACGTAATAAACTATCCATTAGCCTGGGTTTTGTATTCTCTGCATGGAGACAGTAAATCCATATTGTAGCTACAGAGGCCTTGTATCCTGGCTGGTAGGAGACACATCAAGTGCTGACCGAAGACTTTCGACTTTCTGCTTTTAACTCACTTTGAATTCTCTGTCCCAGGACAGCCTGGGGAGAGTCTGTAAAAACTAGTGTCGGAAACATGTGCCCCAAACATTCTGACTAACAGGCAACATACTTATTTATTTGTATTTGAAAAATGCCAATTTACAAAAATCTAAAGTTTAGAATTAGCTGATTAGACCTGAAATTTAGTGGGCACACTATGTACTATATCTACTTACTAATCTCTGTTCTGTGTTTGCCCCACTATCTGTTTCCATACTGCACATCTGTGTAACATGTTGATAATTGGAAATTTTGATGAATTACCCGGATATAAACTGGGACAGAGGGACTGGTAGTACAGCAAAGGGAATCAGGTATTTTGAACCTGTTAAATGGCACCTTCGTGTCACAGCTGGTACAAGCACCAACTAGAAAGGATGCTTGTCTAGATCTGGTTACAAAGTTGATGTTTTGACAAACGTTCAAGTTGGGGAGAACTTGAGGAACAGTGATCACAATATAGTGTATTTTGAAATAAACTCAACAAAGCAAATGCACATGGGGTATACTAAAACATTTAATTTTAAATAGGCCAAATTCAATAAGGTAAGGGCTACTTAACAATATATTGACTGGCATACATTCTTTAGTGAAAACAACACTAAGGATAAATGGAATATCCTAAAACAAATATTAGAAAGGTACATTTCTCAGTATATACCATTGGATAATAAATATTAAATAAATACATTTAAAGCAATGTGGCATAGCTGGAAGGTAAACCAAGAAATTAAAAATAAGAAAAATATATATTTTTTATCGGTATCTTATATAAAATATAAGTTTGCAAATAATGCATGCAAAAAGCCAATGCGGTTCCTATATTCAAAAAGGGTTCACAATCTTTGCCTGAAAATTACAGACTTGTGAGCTAAACTTCTGTGTATGGGACAGTATTTAAAGGGTTATTGAGGGATAATATCTAATAATTCATTGAGAAGAACATTGCTATTAGCAATAATCAGCATGGTTTTATTAAAACATAGATCATGTCAAACAAACTTAATTGCATTTTACGAACTAAAGATTGGGGTGTTGCAGTGGATGTGATCTACTTGGATTTTACACAATATTCGCTATGGTTCCACACAATAGGTTAGTATTCAAACTAAAAGAAATTGGTCTAGATAATAATTCTTGTTATTGGGTAGAACATTGGCTTAAAGACAGAGTACATGGAGTTGTCATTAATGGTACATTTTCAAGCTGGACAAAAGTGGTAAGTGGTGTCCCTCAAGGTTCCGTTCTAGGACCACTTTTATTTAATATATTTATAAATCACCTTAAAATAGGTATTAAAGGTCAGATTTCAGTGTTCACAGATGACACAAAACTGTAAAGTAATACACTGTGAGCAGGATATTGCAGAGGGATTTAGATAGATTTAGGAAACAGGTTCCTCAAATGGCAGATGAAATTTAGTGTAGATGAATGCAAAGTTTTGTACTTCGAGGTAAAAAATGCATTAGCAACTTACACCCTAAATAGTAGTGAATTAGGGATAGCAACACACGAGAAGGATTTGGGAATAGATATAGACAACAAACTAGGCAACAATATGGAATGTCAATCAGCAGTTGCTAAGGTCAGTATTGTCATGTATAAAAACGGGCATTAATTTTCGTGATGAAAATATAACTTTTCTTCTTTATAAATCAATGGTAAGACCACATCTTGAATATGTTTAATGTCTTGCAAATGTGAGTACTTTGGGCGAATTAACACTGTTGGCGGCATAGGAAGGGTAAAAGGTTTGAATGCCATACAGGTCAAACCAACGAACACTGAATGCCAAAAAAAATATTATTTTGGCTTTCAGATGGTCTACTTATTAATAATTATATCAACTGCTGAAAACTATCCATATCAGTTGACGTAATAAAAATTGTGTAATAAATCCTTTTCTTTTTTTTTTTTTTAACCTGGTTTATTTTACTTTTCTTTTAATAAATGCTGTATCTAGGGCAATGCCATAAAACTAGTTTGTGACATATCACAAGTTTTGAAAATAAACTATAAGTGTAATGCTTTCTTGCATTAATCTGGCCACTAAGTATCTATATAATGCTGTTTGGAATGTTTCACAAAACTTTGGTAACATAGCTTGCAAATAAATGATTTAACCCTTACAGCACTCGTAAAATAAAAGTAACATGAAAAGTTCGTAGAACACTATTTCTACTGCAGAAATATGACAGATTGCATGGTTATGTCTAAATAAGAAGGGGGGACACGCAGACATCTTTTACCGAAAGCGAAATAACAGCAATTAATCGTGCGGCCAGCACATGGCCCGGATAGGTCCGCAAGCGGACACTAAATGAAAAGACTCTATTGATTTTTCCACTGCCGCCTGTAAGTGTTACATCAATAGAGAAAGAAAGCAAAATGTTTCACAGGGAAGAGGAGCGTAGAATTACTTGGTGTTTCCGACAGTAAGTTAGCGAGGGTGATGGACGAGAGGTGTTGCGAAAACATGGAAGGAGGGGGAGAGGAAAAGCAGCGAATAAAATGTAGACAGCCACTTTTATTCCAGTAACTGTAGACTAACACACCCAGAATGCTTAGCTTTCAGAGTGTTCATTGCACAATCTGCTGTTACTGATTACAGGCAGAGTACCAGAGAATGTTGACCATGGGACCTGGTTAAGCAGAACGAGAGAGGATGTAACAAAGCGTAAATAAAACAAAAAAAACCCAAAACAAACAAACAACTACAGACATGTCAAGCAAGAGGGATTCATGAGTGAGAAACTACAAATAGTTTAAAAAAGAAGGGGAACACATTGGATATGTGCTAAAAGGAGCATAATGAAAGAAAGCAGGAAGGTAGAAATATTTTAGAAGAAAATAAAATAAATAAAGAATGGTGTAGGTTTCATATCATTCCAATAAACGGTGAAAAGTCTGGAAGTTCAAAGATTATATTTCCCTCACCTTACGAATTAACAGTGAAACTATGTAGGGGTTTATTTATTAAACAGTTTAATTGGCAGCAATTTATGGGACGGCCAAGTAATGACATCCCTGGTCTAGACAAAAGCAAACCCCAATATTAGGAAAGACTGAGCTACTTGCTCATCTGTGGTTTCTGTAGCTACAATGTGAGGTACTAGGTGGCATAATTCAAAATAATACGGGTGGTCCTCAAGTGGACTTGGAAGGAAGTTTCTATCATTTTTTCACTCTGCAGCTGTCCAACAAGGGACATGCGTAATTATATTCTGGGCAGCATAAAGCAATTTGCAGTTACAAAAAAGGTAAAACACCACGATAGCCGGTCTTTGCGGGCCATTACATTTTTGCTATTAGAACGTTTACATGCATAATTTGGTCCGTGGGGAACACAAATTCCAGTATAGCACGATGGTTACTGGATCCAAAAATGTGGTTAGATCATTTTGAAGGGCTTTATTCAACAAAGGAAAAGAGATGATAATAATATCAAAATTAACTTAACTAGGAAGGAAACATTTAGCTCTTAATGCTTTCCAAGTATGTCTCGGGGTATAGATATTTTTATTACGCAATGCCTATGCATTTTATCAATGCAGAAAAGAAAAAATTAGTTCTGCTGGGAATTGATCTCACTACCCCAGGTGTAACAAATACAAGAAATTCAAAATTTTAGCACACAAATAGGTTATATTAACAGAGTACTAGCTGTGCTTCATGTAAACAGGGTAAAACTATGATTATTTATATTGCATTAAGATATTCTGCCACACTTTACAATTATAGAAAGACAATATTTAGAGGTGAAGTAGGCATTGCTCAAATAAGCTTACAATTTAGTTAGATTTTGCGGTAGGTAGATATATATCATTGTATCTCAACCAAGGACACCGATGCTAACTGGGATTTTAGCGTTCAGGTAAATTAATTACTCTTTACTGTAAAATCAGACCTGATTTAGTAGCAATAGTGGAAATCACCTAGTATATACCGGAAATTCATACAATGGAATTCTGTTTGCCTTCCTATTATTAATTACACAGGAGAGCTGTCAACGTTATTTTCCTTCCAATGTGTTAAATGCAACCTAATGACTAAGAAGGGCCCCTGATTAACTATGAGATGTACATGACTGCAGTAAAGACAACCACATACCTCGGATTGGTACATTGATAAGGATTGGTTTAGGGGCTGCTCCTAGGGGGTGGAGCACTGGATAAAGAAATGTGAAAATCATAAACAATTCTAAGGCCTACCATACATTGTCCACCAATAAATCTCATTATGCTCAGTCATGGGAGTTGTTTGAAACAACAAAGATAGGCAGACGCATTCTACATATCTAGGTTTTTTTTACCTACACATGTCAGGGGATTTAGTTGACTCACAGTGGTGGAAATGTTATAAAATGTGTGAGATATTCCGCAATCTACATATTTTGGGGTATCAGAAGATGACTATAAGATGAGAAACAGGAACTGTCCTGTGTGGGACAACACAAGAGTATTATTCAATCTGGGACTTAAGTAAATATGCAAAGTTAAATATGTGATAGAAGGTGGCATCTAAATATTAATTGGCAACCTAAAACAAGTGTCTTGGTCAGCAGGTAGTCATATAGCCAGAAAAAGCATTGATTGATCTGCAGCTGGTTGTCCTCATTATTAGCTTCACCCTTAAAAACCCACCCACACTACACAAACTATTCTGGCCTCAGTGCTTTCCCATTTCAATGGTTTTAGCCTTCAGATCAGTCCACCGTGCCTCCATTACATTCTATATTCTATGTATAATGACCCCACAAGTCTTTGAAAGGACATCAGCTTTTCATTATCTCCAAGCCATGGGGACGATTTATAAGTGTTGTAACTATAAATGTGGGGCACATTTTCTAAAGGTGGAAACCAATGGAATGAGTCAAACCTTTCATTAGTGATTGCTATACTTTTAGAACTTGATACCACTTTTCAGGTCATGACACTGTTTTTCTCTACATTCATGTATTCGTTGTACGGGCACAGGAATGTATAGAGAATTATTAATTTATCATAAATAACCATTTTTTTTTGTTAATCTATTTTTGTTCACAGTAAAGACAACAAGCAAAGAACAACTTCTTCTCGAACTCAAGACCATCGCTGCCTTATACAAGTACTACTCTCCCTTCCACTATTAGAGGATAAAGAAATGAGATGCAATCAAAATGTTTTTATTAAGCTAGTTAAAAATACTCATCCCTCTGCATATATTTTACATTCGTTTTCTCTCCTGCTAAACAAATAACTATTGATCTGAACATAAACCTCGCAGTGACTTATGATCAATGATCTTCTTTAGTCACAAAAAGAAAAAATACTTATTACATTCAATTTAATAAAGATGCAACTCTGGCAGAGCTGGGATTAACCCTACCTGTGCTTGATAGCCGATGAGCTATTATTTGCATGATAAGTTATTTTATTCATGCCATGAATACAAAGGCTGTGTACAAATAAATTATACATTTTTTTCTTGTAAATCAGTTTTAGTTCACTAGACGCCATCTGCCTGATTGGGATTTTTGTTTTTGAATTTCATCACATGTGCACAAACACTTTAAAGGTTATAGTATCTTAGTTATACACTGCACTGGGAAAGCTGGAAGAAAATGGCATGACTATATATTATTTTCAAAATGATGAGTATTTTCCAAGCCTTTATCTCTATGGAATTGGTAAATAGCAGGGAAAAATGCAACTATGGCTAACACAGAGCATCTGCTTACTAGATAATGAAAATCTCACCTTTAAAACAGGTGTGTTTGTGTTTTGTGGGTGGGGCCAAACAGGCTCTTGGCGGACCTATAGACAATCTAATCCCTTTGTCTGGAGGAGATGGCAAACAATGAGACTATCAAGAAATGTGACATGTTGCAAGAGATGTATGTATTATTTATCTATGTTATTAAAGGATCACTATAGGGTCAGGAACACAAACATGTATTCCTGACCCATCAGTGTTAAAACCACCATCTAGCCCCCCTGGGCCCCTCATGCCTCCATAAATATAGCAACATCTTACTGTATTCAAGCCAGAAGCTGTATATCTGCATGCTGTTTGCCTAAAAAAAAAACAAGCAGTCTGCTGACATCAGAAGTGGTAGCCTGATCCAATCACAATGCTTCCCCATAGGATTGGCTGAGACTGACAAGGAGGCAGATCAGGGGCAGAGCCAGCATGATTCAAACACAGCCCTAGCCAATCAGCAGCTCCTCATAGAGATTAATTGAATCAATGAACCTCTATGAGGAAAGTTCAGTGTCTGCATGCAGAGGGAGGAGATACTGAATGTTTGGATGCATTTTAGGCAGCCATGACCCAGGAAGGATCTCTAACAGCTATCTGAGGAGTGGCCAGTGAAGTTATCACTAGGCTGTAATATAAACACTGCATTTTCTCTGAATAAACTGTGTTTACAGCATAAAGCCTGAAGGTAATGATTCTACTCACCAGAACAAATTTAATGAGCTGTAGTTGTTCTGGTGACTATAATGTCCCTTTAAGCTAGAATATAAGAAACACTCCCCTATTTTGAAGAGGAGAGAACATTTCTACCAGCTAAATTTAACAATCTTTGATAAAATCTGAATCAAGTTAATGGTCAATGTTTTGCCAATATACATGGGCTATTACCTAGTCTTTTGCAACATTGTTTATCAAAGTAGATATGAGACATAGATAAGTATATGAGGAATAGAGACACACAGACATAAAAAAACAATATTAAAGCTTTGCAAGGTTTGATAAAACAAGAGATGCTGTCCTATAAATGTATATCTGGTTTGGCGGGGGTTCTTATAAGGCATTTAAAATGTCACCGATTATCATTCAGATCCTCGACTGTCTCCTGATAAGTGACAGATCAATAGCTACTAGGACAATTATTTGTTCATTGATAAAGTATTTAAGAGCCCATCTATCATGGGCCTGGTGCTTTTTTATCTGCACAGACTTTTTAAAGAGACATGTCATCTGACAGTCAGAAAGGCAATGTAATGGGTTAATATGTTTTTTTTTATTACATGTACATTCCTTAATAAGGTAACTTTATACTGTTGATTGTCATAAGTGTTGTAGATTTTATATTACAGATATTTTACATTATATATTAAGTTTCAATGGCGGTGTAGGTGTTCAAAGAAAACTTTTATTTGAGGATTCTAGTCTACAATGGAATGAACACTTTCATTAACCACAGCGGGGCTTTATAAAACGAACAGCACAATATAAGCAGAACATTCCATGCTGGTATAGGATTAATAGGCACTAAATTGTAATGATGGCAAATTGAAACATCTGATACTCCAGTTGTTACAATGCATAAAAAGTACAGGTCTGCTCTACAGTGAAGACAACCTCACTATTGATCAGATAGGCCCTAAACATAGCGCTATAGTGCCCTTCTGGTCAAAAGATGTAATTTCAAGTATGCCTCCATAATACTGGATACAGTTGCTTGTGAGGTCCATTTGTAACACAAGAGCAGTGGCAGTTAACCTTGGCAGTACAAATATTTCTGAACAACTGGGCGTCCTACGCGTTTCGTCCTAAGATAGGACTTCCTCAGGGACTTGGTGCATCAATGACAGCAAAAAAACAAATATTTGTTTTTTTGCTGTCATTGATGCACCAAGTCCCTGAGGAAGTCCTATCTTAGGACGAAACGCGTAGGATGCCCAGTGGTGATATGCTTATTGTTTTTAACATACATGTAAGTTATTAAATCTTTTTTTATTATACTCTGGAATTGCACCTTATTTTTCCATATATATTTTCTCTTTTGAGCAAATATTCCTAAACTACTGATGGGAGTGTGAGGATGAACATAGAAAACTTTGAAGAAAAAGATTACACTCAAGGCTTTTTTACATCTGAAAATTTGTGAGTGGCCAATTGTTAACTATATATCCTCATTTACTCTCACACAGTTAAACGCTATGTTTTTCCATTTGATCTGTGTTTCGCAGATAATCCCCTACTCTATTTTGTATGAATTTGTTTGGTAAGAAATAAACATGATTTAATTTGCAGTCATCTAAATAATTTTGTAAAATTTTTCAAAACACATATCTAGCATATAATCTAAAAGACTACCTAACATTCTCTTGCATGGATGGCCCAGATACCACCATCTAAACAATAAACAGCTACATATTGAGTGAAAAATAAATTCTGGGTGGCAATAAAGGCAGAAATAGTGGAGGAGTAATTGTATTGAGTGAATACACTGTGTGCCTTTTGGGTCAATATTTATGAAAGATTCAGAACAACGTGTTCTGAAGGACAGATATCACATACATAAAGTATACATGACCTTGTTTAATCTATGAAAGAACAAAACAAAAAACCCTACATTCTGATCTGCACCTTGCTTGCACATTGAGAATTCAAAAATAAACCATGCAAATGTGCAACTAGGGTCTACGTAATAAGGCTGATTGACCATTATGGGAAATGTACTTCAAAAACATCTCGGGTGTCAAGGTTTATCATCATAAGCCTTGGAGAACATGGTTTCTACAGTAAGCATGCTGTCTCCAGTACTGTAAACCTATTACAGTGATGTCTCTTTGTGTCTAGCAGACTAGGAGATTAAATTTGCTACAGGAACATTCCAAGCACCACAACCACTACCAAGCACCATAACAACTACATATCTCTGTGCCAGTTATGCCCTGGTGCCCCCCACTCCACTGTAAGGTGTAAAACTATTTTTGAATGTTTGACTTCTTACCTTGGGTCAGCCGGGTACCACCACCCATCTTCACTGCCATCTCCAGAGAGCTGGAGGTTCCATAGCAGAAGCTACTGTTGGCTCTCTTGAACTAAGCTAGCAACGCAGGGCTTAGCTCATTGGCCAAGAGTGATCAACTTATGCTCTCAGCCAATGAGCTATGCCCTGCATTAAAAGGTTTAATTCAGGAGTGTTAACAGAAGATACTGTTTTTTTTAATGTCGAGTTCTCCGGAGGGTGCGGGTACAGAACATTAATGGCATGAAAACCACTACCATTTATAAACAGTGTGACTCCTTACAATAGATGGAGCCAGGGCATTCCTGGCACCTTAACCACTGCAGAGAGATGTGGTGTTTATGGTGCATGGAGTGTTCCATTAATGCACAAAATGAAGGTAACAGGAAAAGCACATGTTCATGGGTTGGGCATTCAGATATTGGATTCTGTTTTCTATATGAAAACAAAATTAAAATTTTGATACACCAGGAAGTGAAGGGTTAAGTTGTATAATTGTACATAGATGCAGAAAATATAAGTGTGAAGGAGACATGATTGTATGTTGAATGCTTTGAAGCAGTAATAAACAATATATCAGACACACGAAAACATCTAGAGGAAAGGAGCTCTTTTACGGTCAGCTAGTACATTTTACAGGCTGTCCATAAAAAACGGCTTGAAGAGTGAAAAAAAAAAATGATGGAATAAAAGCAAACAATCTCTATGATTTCTCTAATATTGTAGCATGATGGACTGATTTTAAATGATACCTACAGCAATTCTTGGGCAAATTCATAGCTATAATGCCACGATGTTCCACAAAAAAAGCTATTATCATACATAATTTTAATTAATGGTAATATTACATGTATTATTGACTGCTGGAGCAAGCACTGAACATGTTAGGCACACCTAGACAAATAAAAATTGTTTTCTACTGGCACAGACCGTAAGCAGTCAAGGTAGAGTCAAAAATGGTTGAAGCATAGTATAGTCAGATCATTAAAGGACCACTATAGGCACCCAGACCACTTCAGCCCAATTAAGTGGTCTGGGTGCCAGGTACCTCTAGTTTTAACCCTGCAGCTGAAAACATAGCAGTTTCAGTGAAACTGCTATGTTTACACTGCAGGGTTAATCCAGCCTCTAGTGGCTGTCTTTCTGATAGTCACTAGAAGCCGCTTCCACGATTTTCACTGTGAAAATCACAGTGAGAAGACGATGACCTCCATACGAAAGCATTGATTAATGCTTTCGTATGGGCGTTTTTAATGTGCGGCCAGAGCCGCGCGATATTCAGCTTCACTCGGAGGGTGAGGAGAGGTCACCAGTGCCGAGGGAGCCCGTCACTGGATAAAGGTAAGTGGCTGAAGGGGTTTTAGCCCCTTCAGCCCAGCGGGAGGGGGGGCCATGAGGGTGGGGGGGACCTAAGGATTACACAATGCCAGGAAAACGAGTTAGTTTTCCAGGCACTAAAGTGGTCCTTTAACCCCTTAAGGACACATGACATGTGTGACATATCATGATTCCCTTTTATTCCAGAAGTTTGGTCCTTAAGGGGTTAAAGGGAAACTATAGCCACCAGATCAACTAGAGATTATTATATTTGTTCTGGTGAGTAGAACCATTCCCTTTTTTGTACTAAGCACTGTCTATTCAGAGAAAATGCTATGTTTACATTACAGCCTAGGGATACCTCTACTGGCAACTCCTCAGATGGCTTCCTGGGGCCATTCAGTGTCTCCATCCTCTGCATGGAGACACTAAACTTTCAATTCATCTCCATGAGGAGATGCTGATTGGCTAGGGCTGTGTTTGACTTGTGCTGGATCTGCCCCTGATCTGCCTGATCTGCCTCTGACAGTCTTAGTCAATCCTATGGGGAAGCATTGTGATTAGCTCAGACCAACACTTCTGATGATGTCAGCCAAGCAGGCAGATCAGGGGCAGAGGCAGGATCTGCAGGCTTGAACACAGGCTTGAAGATTTTACTATATTTAGGGAAGCAAGGGGAGGCCAGGAGGGCTAGATTGTGGTTTTAACACTATAGAGTCAGGAATGTTTGTGTTCCTCACCCTATAGTGTTCCTTTAAGGAATATCTGCTTTACATACCTGACAGACAATTAACTGTAACATTTCACAAGTTCCTCATTACTAGACCACATGTCTGCCGAACTCTAGTACGTATATTTACAAATCTGTGATTGTCCTATTGGGCATTAGTAATTAGGTCCACCCTTATAAGTCTGTAAAATAAGCCTTAAGCTCCACGTCCAGCCCGACACCACTGCTACCCTCTCTGTGGTCCAATCAAATGCTTCTTATTTGAATATCATAGCATGACAGAGAAGCATTTGATTAGACCGTTCTTAACTGCTTTGAGAACAAGCGTGCGCTCCGAGCTAGGGACAGGAGAGACCTGAGGGAGATGGGTGAGAAAGGTGATATAAAAAACAAGACAAAAAAAACACAGACAAATCATAAGAAATGTAGGGAGGCAGGGAGGCCTTAAACGTGAGAGGGAGGGGAGATTTAAGCGCCCCCCTTGCAGATATGTCCCCAGCGCTGCCTGTAGGGATAGAAGCTCATTACATCTGTCGCCAGAGCCTGCGGGTCACTGACGACAGATGTAATTTCTGCACAGAATTAACATAAAGCAAGGTGAAACAGAGTTGCCTAAGTTACATGTGCCAGGATTACCTTGCCCCCGGGACAAAATCTTCAACTATCTCTTTATGTGCAGTGTTTCAAGTAGAAATACTGCACATACCAATTATTGCCTCCATGACCATAAATTGGTCATGGAGTTTGGAGTATCCCTTTATTTCCATGTTCTAGATATGTATGTATTTATGATACATATGTGAAGCAGAAAATTGCAGTCTGGATTTACTATTAAATTAAATAAGTTTAGAGGTGTGATGTGACTAGTCCACCAACGTAGTAAATGTATATGTTTGCGGTGAATTACAGCAAAGGTACTTGTAAAATATAAGTATAAGTTGCATACCTACAGGTTACTGGGGAAGGTTTGAAGCAACTGTAGCCTTGAGTCTTGAGAGTGTACTGGACCCTATGCTAAACAAGTTTTAACAGGGTGGTCTTCAAAGGAGATTAGAAGATCTGCAAGCCTTTCTTTGGATCATATTTTATCACATTCAATCTCAGGTTAGAATGGGGAAAAGACATCTTAGAAGATTTTATGAAAAACCCCAATTGGATACAGGTGACTGAACCAAAAACTTTTACATTATGATACAGGGAACTCAAAAAAATATTTTTGAGCAGCCAATACCAATTATTTTGTGATACAACCATTAGTCCATAGCTAATAAATGATAAAGTTTTAACAATGGGCAGTAAGAGATAATACTTTATCCTTGTTTCAGTAAAGGAACTGGAATGATAAGATGAAGGACTCACCATTACTGAACAGCACCAAGAATTTTAGACACACAAACTCTCTTAAGTCAAACTGAAGAGATCGGAGCTTGGCCACCAGTTCCTGTGCTTGGCTCATGATGTTGTTTAATGTGGCTCCTGCCTGTGTGACAATGACAGAATAATCCACCTAAAGAAAGCAAAGCATTGTTAATGAACAAGGTGGATGACTAAAGAAATAGGGTAGAAATTCTAATTTTCTCATTTAGCAGCAGTATACAGGACACGTTTATATAAAAAAGAAGAAGCAGATGATACATGCAAGAGTTCTGTAAAGTAATTATCAACAATTTTCATATCAGTGTAGTTTAAAAGCACATAAAATTAAATTAGAAAGTGTGTTTTGTTTTTTGCATTATATATACAAAATCTAGTATTTGTGTAACAATCCACTAAAATTACCATACATCAAAAAATATATATTTTTGAAATGTACCCATTTTCTGCCTCTTTTTACTATATATTTTAATATATGCCAGCTTGAATTTCACCCTCATTACATTTAATTCTTCTGAAAATGATTAGAACATTACAAATACAACAACCCAATTTAATGATAAATGCAACACAAAGTAAAAAAATAGGGTCCAGTTATGTTTTTCAAAATAATTGTGAACACAAATTGAACACAAATAAAAATAATATTTTCATGAATACACTCTTGACTTAATTTGACTTTTTAGCTGCATTTTAGCTGCATAATTTTAACCATGTTTCCCCTCCTTTCCCCCGCTGCTGTGGTTTAATAAATGGCCCCCTTAGAGTTTTCGAGAGGCCATTGTGAGTTAACCTATGAAATCAAAACAATAAGTGCAGGATATATTTGCTGCAACAGCAAAATAATCTTGGTGATTCTATCTCCCTCTCTCACAACTGCCACTCAAGCAGACCAAGTTAGATGAATTTTTTATACATATTGATGGCTAATTTCCATAATTATGTGCGCAAGCCTCTCCCCACAGCACAGATGGGGGCTGTCTAGAGACAATCTCATAACAATTTGCAATTAAAAATAGGTTCAGATCTAATTAATTGTTTAATTTTATTTTTAGAGTCTACAAATAGCATGCATGGTGTAAGCAAGGAGTTGAACTTTTGGGCCTGTTTAGAGATTTTACGCAGTTGGATGCAAGAAAAAAATATTGCTATATAATTATAACCTTGTAAATATGTTTAGGGTATGTTAACAACTTAATGGCTAATGAGGATTCAAGAGCACCAATTAAGCAAATATTACCAGAATAAATCTATGCCTTAGATTACATTTACATTTTACCTGTCATGGAAATAAATGGAAAAACAGTCTTGGAAACTACAATAGAAATGAATATACACATTGTGTAAACTGGATTAAAAGAACACTACACGCACCATAACCACTACAGCTCAGTGTAATGGTTACGGTACCAGAAGTGCCCTGCTGCCATCCCACAGTAAGTAGTCAATCCATTTTAGTATGGGCTGACAACCTACCTGGGTCCGGCAGGTCACCTGCCCTTGTATCCCCAACTTCCAGTCTTCTCCATTAGATGAATCCGTCTAGTTTTACGGAGGACAGGACTCATCTGAGCGTGCTCAGCCATCGAATGTGACCCTGCATTGACCGTGCTTTATAACGCAGCGATACAGACTATCTACTTGTAGGTGATCTACAAAGCAGTGATAAAATGTATACATTTATACAACATCTATGCAGTTCTAAGGAACTTACTTACCAGTCTGTACTGTCTGACATTGTGGTAGAATGACTAGGCTACCGGCAAATGAGCATCAGTAACGGCACTGATATCAGTGCTCGGTCATTAGACTAACATTACAGTGGATAGAAAATGGTTAACTCCATACACCTAGAAGTGTTTAACTCTTTCAGTTCCAGCGGGCTGGACACACAGCAAGATGGGTAAAATATAGTATACAGTTTATTTTTCAATTGGACTGACTCTGACAGGTCACATTGAGTTGTGCCTGTGAAACGCACACATGAGAACAGGTGACAGGTTGAGTGTGTCAGTAGCAGCTGTGACAATGTGCACCTGTTGCAATACAGAGAAATCGTTTCCAAGAATAGCAGGGGGGGAGACATTGCTTTAGATTGTAAGGGTTATTCACTAACGGGAGAATTGCAGGGAATTCAAAGTTAATTTCAAACAATAGCCAAACTGAACTAATACTCAGAAAATATTCTAACATTGCCTACATTTTTAAATTCACTTTAAACTCCCCAAAATTCTTGCTTTAGTATGTGTGTGTTGTGCATCCAAGAAGATTCTGAATTCTGTGTTATTGTACACCCACATCTATATGCTTTGGAACCTGCTATGCTCTATAAAGAGACGAGCAGTTCTATTGTCTGTACGAGTCAAATGGTCACATTGGAACAAATAAAACGTGTGCTAACATTCATAATAAGTGCAATTATATTTTCTGTTTTGCATTTATATTTTCTGTCATTTTGAATATGTGTTTTGTCTGGTTTACCGCTCTGCTGCAGTTACATCTATGTCTAAGGATGTTTATTTATGCTGGAATATAAAATATATATATATTACAGGTAGTATTAGGAATATACAGGGTTATTCACAAAAGTGAGAACTGGCGGGAACTCAAAGTGAGTTTAAATTTTAAGGCCAAATTAGCTGAACTGAAAGCATAGGGTAAATTTTTGCAATTTTGATTTTTTTGGCCCTAAATTTGAAATTCACTTTGAATGCCTGACAATTTTTTCTTCAGTAAATAACCCTGATAGTGATGTGTGTTGTATCCAGTCCAGCTCTGATCATTTTTGGCAGAGCTCCTTTGGTTCACCTGGGGTACTTTAGCTCAGAGAGAACTCTTTATTCTGGCTTTGCTGCCAAAAAAAATGAAAAGATCCTCAAAGCACCCAGCAAAGAAGTGCTAAAATGACAAAAAAAATTGAAGAAAGTTCAAGGGTTGGAGCAGGGTAAAGGAGTAAGTGGGAGAAAGAAAGTGGGTCAAGAACGGAGGTAATGAAGGAGGAAGGAGATTGGGTGCAAGAATATAAAAGCGTGAGGAAAAGCGATACTATTCACAATTCTAGAAAGGTGCTAAAATGAACTTACAATCTAAGAAGATTTGAGGTAGGTAGATATCGTTAGGTGTCTCGTCTACCAACATTTACTGATAAAGGGTCTGAACAGGATTCAAACTGGGGTTTCTCAGTTCTAAGGCAGGGATGCTACCGCTGCTCTAACCAGCCGAAAAAAATAGTAGCTATTATTTGGTGTAGGTATACCCATATGCAGGATTTTTAGGATGGATGTATGCGGTCTGCTACCTGGCATAATATAAATCTCAGGAGATATGCATAACATATTCTGTTCTGGTTCCTGAAAATATAATCTGTCAATAAATACTGCCTGTTTCACTATTAGAAAAGTCGATTCTCTAGTTTAATATAAAATGCTGCATCCCTGTGTATCATGATATCTCAGTCTGCTGAGTCTAGATTTAATCTTCTGTACACTCAGTACACAAACATGACCTTCCGTGATGTCAAACATGCTATCATGACATGATATGCAAATCTGATAAACAGATTGATTGCTTTCAGTGCTAGACACAAACCCACAGCCACTTAGTATCTGCCTTTAATGACTGCACTGTGTTTGAGGATGGACCACAAGACTTCGCTTTGAGTCAGTCTGTACTGTGAGTGCTGCTTACTGAGGGAAGGTCTCACAGCCTATACACAGCTACAACAAAACAGCAAACTGCTACTAAGTGTGAACCTTGGACCCAGCTGTCATCACAAAATGTGTAACACTGAAAGAAAGCAAGTTTGCAGCCTGGTAGAAATTAGAAAATACGTGCTTTTTGCTATTTTTAGTTAAACAACAGCGCTACTGACATGTTTGAATTATCATTCTTAAGTATATAAGAATTTGGATTTAGTGACGCAAGCTTTATTCTCATAATCGTGATTGCCAGACATCATACATTTATATTATTTTAATAAGAATTTAGCAGTTAGTAAACACACCCTTTAGGCACTGTGAATACCGACAAGTGTAGACCTTCTTCTAAGAAACCTGTAAATATACACTGCTGAATAAAAAATATAGGTAGGTGTGAATAATTGCAGTAAAGAACGAATGCTTTACCAGTTAATAAAATGCAAAGCTAGTATACAGAATAACCATCTATCAGCGGTAGGCAACCTTCGGCACTCCGGGTATTGGGGACTACATCTCCACTAGTGCTTTGCCAGCATGTAAGTGAATTATGGGAGATGCAGTCCACAACATCTGGAGGGCTGAAAATTGCCCACCACTGGTTTAAATATAATCCAACAGTACATAGGAAGTTATATTACAGGGTCTGGGGGTTAAAGGGCAGTGGATTTTCAAAGGATGTCCCTTTCATTCTCAATAGTTAAATAATACACATAATTTAGTACTCACTTGCTGGCCAGTCACCAGAAGAATGGAACCTTCCTTCCCATGTAGAACTTGCCGGAATATATGGTCTAAGATTAACAATTCACTCCAACAATTCTGGAGAAGCTTCATCTGGTCGTCCACCTGCATATTGAACATACAAATTCTCAATGAAGTTTGAATTTAACAGCCCTGGTTCAAAGGAATATTGTGACTGCCACAGGCCTGGTTATATTAAATAGGGCTATATGTATCACTTCTGTGGCACAATTCGCTGTAGTACCTATATGAGAGAATCTGGTGTGTATGTACCAATTACCAGACATTTTTATTTATTCAGTAACTTAATCCATTGGAATCTGTGACGTCAGCAATTAATATGCTTATATATATATAAGTAGATGGTGCAATATATGTTTACATTTAAAAAGCGTAAAGTATATGTTGTCTCAAAGGACAGAAAGCCTGGAATTTATTTAATTAATTCACATTACCCATTAATTTAGAAATAAAAACAAAAGAAAAAACAAACAAGTGGCTGCACACATTTCATTCTTAGCAGGTGTATAATTAAATACATTGCACAAATTGGAAATGTATTTGGAATGGACACCTTCCACGTAACGATTCTAAAAATGTACTAATAGAATTAAAACATATTTAATAAATATAGAGATCAAATAATGAGAACCACTTGAAATGGCAAACATGACGAGAAAGTGATTGATAGCTACATTAATAATTGCGAAAGGCTAGGTTTTGTGGTTTCCAGTCTTGGCAAATTGGCAGGAAAATGGTTAAGTACAGGACTGTTAAAGCAGCTGTACTGTCCTCTGGGAAAATAAGCTGCTCTCCCCACAGTCCCAGAAAATATATATCTCATTAATTATAGGACGGAGGCAGAATTATCTTGAGCCGCAAAGACGTGAGAATTCTCCGTATTGATGTTGTGTGCAAGAATGAGAGTCAGACAGGAGTCGTATTGTTAGAGAGGTGAGTGTTCCCAGGGGCAAATTGTTAATGATTACAGATGTCCTGTTTTTTCGAAAGAGCAAAACTTTGGTAAACATATGAGAAAAATGTAGTGTAAAAAAAAAATCCCCTTTTTTGCTCTCATCAAATGCAACGCATTAATCATGGTTTTAGCCAGATAGTTCAGAGTTACACATGATTCAGTGTTACAAAGGCTCAGTATTTCGGGAAATCTCAATTATATTCTAATAGGGATAATGAGAAAATCTGGACTGGTATGGAGTCTAGAAAACAACCAACATGATATTATTTTAAGTACTACTCTAGAAGTAGATGTGTCACTGATCAGACTTTATTTACTTGTAAAACCAGCAATGCTGGAGTTTTTCATTGAGCTCCATGCGGTGACTGAGGTGCAGGTAGCCTCCTGAGTAGTAAGGAATCTTGGAACATTCACACTTGTTTTGCAGGGTTCAAAGAAATCTGTATTTATTAAACAAATGTCTACTCCCTTGAAAGGGGTTTGAGTATGGGGTACACATGATTTCTCATGGTTAATAGGGAGTAATGGCTTTTTTCTGACTTGTCATACCCCACCAGCTGTGTTTGGCGTGAGTGAGGGGAAGAGATACAATAGCCAATAGACTGTGGCCTTTACAAGCCCCCCCCCCCCCCCCTCCCCCCTTCTAATACAACCCAGACTGTCCAATCACATACTTCCTATTGCAGCTCAATGAAAAGTCTTTTCCAGGCAGGTGCTCTGGGCAATTGCTGCCTCTTGAGTGTATGCAAACCAGGAAGTAACAAGACCGAAAGTGCTTTAAGCAGAGCGCTATTATATGCCCCATAAGAGTTAACTGGGAACATCCTGGTCTAGTATTTGACCTCTCCTTTCAAACAGCCCAGGCCATGGTGAATGGAATAATGGAGAAAAGGGGGTCATATACTAAACATAATAACACACTAATTTTCTGGACTTGGGGTGAGTGAATACAATGATAGTAGACTGCTCCAATACCTGCATTATAGGGTCTAGGGTAGGGCCCTCACACAACTTTAATAACCCTAATTCCACAGCCTTGTGTAGTCAGGAGGGGCCACATGGCCCTTCATCTCATATATATTCTACACATCCTACATATAGTGTAGGAGAAGATGGGACCTTAGTTAACCAAACAAGGGTTAATAGGTGGCCATAGACAAGTTTATTTTTCTGCAGACCACCACCTGACACTTGGTATGGAGAGTAGGTGCGATTTAACTTCCTTGTGTATATACATAATGTATACACGTATAGTGTTATGCAGTGAGGATGCCAAAGTGGTATAGAGTGGTGTTGCAGGGACAGAGCAGATTCTTCCTGTATATTACAAGGTTTCCTTCCTGTGCTATGAGATCAGAGGAGAAGGAATTTTCATCATGACACATTTGCTGTCCCTAACATCATCTATGTTTCCAAAGACAAACTGAAGGAAAAAGATAGTAAAATGTGCCTGTAAACATGTCTGAAGTGCTGATACATTCAATGTACGCACAGGTGTGCACATTTGTATAAAGATGATCATTCATACAAGATTTTCGGTTCCTGACTACTCACAAAAACTACACATCCAGTGGAATTTACTGCCAGTCTGCATACCTCTTATTGTTGTAGATCTATGAGTTCTGATTTTCAGCTTGATTTAAAGAATCCACCACTAAATGAGCTAGCTGATCAGCAATATATCATAACTGCACGTAGAAGCATTTTAACCTATGTATTGAAAGAAATGTAATACAAAAAAAATAATTTGTGAATGCATGAATCAACGCCTCATTTTTACTTAAATACATAATTTTCAAGTATTTAATAGCAACTGGTTCTACCACCTTGCTCTTATATAGTCAGCCACTCTGGTCAAATTGACTTCCAGGACACTGGCATGATTAGCTAGTCTTGCCCGAGGAAGTATGGGAGTGTTATGGGAGTCAGAATGCAAGATCCCTTGGTTGTGAATCCAATCATAATTTCGACTCACATATATCAGAGGCAACGTCCTGTGTTACTTCACTGTTCTTCTAAGTGACAGAGAGTGTGATCCCTTGATAATTAAAAAAAAAGTTATAGAGAAAATTCAGTGTAGAAGTAAGGAGCCCAGATGGCATTGCCTTGTTTAAAATAAATACATAAATAAATAAAGATAAAGTTAAGCTCCATTAAAGAGCAGAGGGCCAGAGGCCATTTGTAACATACATAAAGAGAGACTACGATGCAACATCCTTCCAGTTTCACCATATCAAGCAGCAGTCGTGTCATCACTAGTTGGAAACTGCAGATTCCAGCAGTCCAATATGTTAAAACACATCACCATTAACCAGGAACCTTTACTTTCCAAAAGAAACTG
Organism: Pelobates fuscus; assembly: GCF_036172605.1. NCBI lineage: Eukaryota > Metazoa > Chordata > Amphibia > Anura > Pelobatidae > Pelobates > Pelobates fuscus. The sequence goes on along the minus strand of NC_086323.1, from coordinate 78,657,580 downwards.
AAGTAGCTAAGAAAGCGTATTAATCCCCATTATATCCAATTAAGAAAGGAAATGACACTGCAACTTTGTTTATACTATTGATCTTTCAGAATGCTAAGAGGGATTGTCACTTGCAAGTGTCACCTATGTGCTGGCCGTGTTCTGACCCATAGGATATTTGCTATAACTCCCTGCTTCTTATTTCATGCCCAGCGAACCGAGTCACAATAACCGCCAATATCAGTATCACAATAGATCAGGACACCCTGTCACCCAGTCTCTCCTTTATGATGTTCAGGGTCAGAAATTCATCCACCCAATATCACAAGCAGGTTAATCAATCTAGGACGAGATATACCGATGGAAGTGAGATCAATAACCTAAAGCAAGGAAATTGATCTGAGCCCCATACTAGAACGGGAAAAAAGGTTTTCATCGCTTTGACCTCTGAACTTTCATCCTCCCTGACGACCTCATTCATAGGACTTCAAATTATAACTTTTTAAATTATGACATGTATGGATTTTTGACTTCTATTAAACCTCCTTAGGCATGACTACAGGGCACATTTTAATTGCTGGAAAAAAATTATGACCAGCAATTCTAAATATTGTTTGAATCTTAAAGAATTGCTTATATTCCGTATCTGCAAGATGAAAAAACAACACAACTAAACAGAATATGGTGATCTGATATTACTAATTAATTATGTTCCAGTGCATTGAAACTCTGAAAAGCTAGTGAATAAGCAATGTCCTTCTCAAGGGGTTAAACATAATCCAGTTGACTATTTCTCAATCTATAAATCTGTCTTTATATATGAAATATTGTTTTGTTCATTTTTTCTACTTGGCTGTGGTGCCTTACGCTCTGCACATATGTTTGTCTAGATGTACCTTAAAAAATGGACATTTCCTAAATCTTTGTGCAACCTAATTACAGTTTTTAGCAGTTTATTTTAATTTGCTTGCCAATAATTTATTGTCTTAGTTTGTAAAATCTTGCACTTACATATGCATGGTGCATGTGCACATAGAGCATTTATTTGTTGGATGCCCGAGCGAGCACTTGTGGCTTTACAGGACAACTAAGTCGAAGCTACAAAAAAGTACAGTGGGGTTAAGTTTTTCACTTACTTCCGCTGTGTTATTCCCCCCTGGAAACAATGTTGAGTTGGGAGGGGGAAGGCTTTTGTGAAGTGACTGCAAATAATTGGGTCACAATTCTCTTTAACTTACCGCAGTAAACATTGAGTGTTACAGTGAAGGTTAATATAAAACACAATGTATTTTACAATGTCTTTAGCACCTATGGACTATCAGCCCAACAATGCACACCCAGCTTAAAGGGACACTATGGGTACCCAGGCTTCGTCATCTCATTGGTCTGTGCGCAGTGCCCCTGGGTCTTTAACTCAGTTTAAAACAATGCAGTTTAATTTTTTAACTGATGTTACTTGTTGACGTAATGTTCTATAGAAGACCTGCGAGTCTCAGTTGTGATCATATGAGAAAAAAGAATTCTACAAGACCAACCTTGTATATGTCAATACAGAATAGTTTGCTTATTGATGTAACTGTACTTTAAGAAAATTCTGTGAATAAAAAATATTTACGAAAAAACTAAACATTGCAACTTCAGAGAAACTGCAATGTTTACATTGCAGTGTTAAATCCACCTCTTCTGCCTGTCTCCCAGACAGCCACTAGAGGAGCTTCCTGGCTTCTCACAGAGTGGGAAGACACTTTGCCTGACGACGTCCAGTGTCTTCAAAATCCTCATAGAAAACCATTGATTCAAAACTTTCTAAGAAAGAAGGTCTAATGCTCGCGCAAGACACTCTGCACATGCGCATTAGGTCCTCCATCATCGTGACGACGCTAAAGGAGTACAGCATGGAGTGACCCTGACGCTGTAATTAGGTTGAGCGGGAGGAAAAAAGAGAGTTTTAACCCGTTTTGTGCTCGCGGGTGGGGGATGGATATAAATGTATTTGTTTAATAAGATTTGCATGCTTTGCTCTGACTGAATTAAATAAATGCTATATTTATATGTCATGAAATCGTTTCAAAGGTTTCTGAAATGTGACATGACATCTGGAAAAAAAATCGTTTGTTTGACCATTTCAATTGTTAGGAGGAATGTTGAAGCTAATTATTAAATAAAAAAAAAGGTAATTTGTAAGAAAAAATTGGTTAATTCAGATGAATTAAGGCTGGCTTCATCAGATATAAATCCTGGGGTAAAATATATGAGAAATTAGATGCTTTGAGAAGTCAACATTTTTCTTGTTCACACCACTGTAATCCTTAATTATCCCCCTGGAATAAATTAGGGAAGCTTTTCCGTTAACCTCAAGATATGTTTCCCTTATATATATTACTAATAAATTAAAACAGCTCGGAGACTGACAGGCTGCGGTTTCCACAGCTTTGCTAGGAACTAATTATGAGCGTCTCATCATCCAATCAATTATTCAGACAAATATTAGGTACCTATCATCTATATAAACAGCAGTTTAGGGTTGTCTGGAAGTAAAATAAAAATTGAAGTGCACAGTCCGATATTCCTTAATGCACGTCTCTGAAAATGACAGCTTAAAAGCAACAAGGAATTTAAAAAATACCTATTTTTAATACCAGATCCATTTAGGGGCTAAACACTATTATGGCAGACCTTAGAACTCTAAACAAGGCATCTTTATCATTATTACTATTATTTATAAAGCGGCAACAAAGCAGGTACTTTAACAGCTGATTGCTTGTAAAACACAACAGAGACTTAATCCTAGACACAGAATAAGAACGGGACAAATAACTCCATGATTTCTGTATAATTTTAGTATTGGGCCAAGTGGTTTTGCTTTTCTGCAGTACCACATCTTACCTTTGGGGGGGAGTCTTTGATTTATGGCAATTATTTTAATTTCTAGATCTGTTCGTTATTAATGCTATGAGGTTCTAAAAGTAAGTGCTACAAGTATATATTTGTTTTAAAGGAACACTATAGTCACCCAGACCTCTTCATCTCAATAAAGTGATCTGGGTGCCGTGGTCCTGTCATTTTAACCCTGCAATGTCTGTCTTGGATGCTGACATCACCACAAGAGGAGCAAAGAGGGTGGATAAAAGGGAACCGATCAAATACTTCCGGGACCATGGGTTCCCTTTAAAAGGGGAAACCATCACTTCTCTGGAATGAAAGTTACTGAATTAAACATTGAACGTGTGTTAATCTTTTTTCATGTGATGATACATTTTCTTTTATATTCATATTAAGGATTTACAATATGACAACACAGGCACAGTCAAGGCAAGAATTGCAAAATTAGCAGGTGAAATAGAAACATTGTTTAATTTCTCCTCTCCTCTGTTTACTTTCTCTATGCTGATTGCCAAGTGCAAAGGCGGAGCTTATAACAGTGAATAACAGGAAACTAAAATGGAGGCGCCCAGCTGTATGATAAAGAGGTGTGGATTTCTACATTTAAAGGTATTTTTCACAGCTTACAAATAAATATTTGTTAAATACAGAGTATTAGTAATCATAGTAGTAAAAATCTTGGGAAGTAGAATTTCCCTTTAAACAGCTGCTCACAGGTCCTTCAGTCTCGTACGTTTTGGTGTCTGTCACTTCAGAAGGTTGTGATCCTACCTTGACACCTTGGGAGCAGGTAAAAACTATAACAGTCTGGAGTTTATTCATAAAACCATGAATTAAGCTACAAACAAAGCTAATTTGGAGAATTCTATCAGTTTGTTTATTTTGAACTCAAATTTGCAATTCACTGGTGAACCCCTGACAATTCACCGTTTAGAGATTCACCATGTTTATATTTGTGTGTGCATCAATTATGAACAGCAAATGACACCCAGACCTTAGGGTCGGGGATCTCCTATCATAATGCATCCATATGTATGGTATTCCCTGCACTTACCTGCTAACATAGTGTAGCCTATATAAGTAATGCATGCATGCATGTTAACAGGGTTTTGACTTGAAATCTTTCCTTATCTGCTATGTTCTTGCTTTACCCCACAGAGTATACAGGGTGCTGGAGATTGAAGTTTGGGCTTTGGAATCTCTAGTACTAAGGCAGATAATACAAAAGAGACATATGCAGATATTTTCCCAAAATTCTCCATCACGTATGCAAGCATCACAATGCTACAGACAGTCTCATGGGGATGTAAAAAGACAATATACCAGTAATGTACAGTGTATGCGTAAATATATACGGAAGAACAAAACAGAACATTCTTGATATATATTCTACGTCTTTAAAGCAATAACAAAGAATAGCGTGCAGTGTCACAAAATGGTCTGTAATTTCTTCCTGACAATAGGAATTCCTGTCCCAGAATAATTGTTCTATTATGAGCAGCCTGTCCTTTACTTAGCTGCCTTAATTCATTACTGTAATGGGTTTTGCATTAGTCAAAACAGACAAAATTATTGTAATACTATACTCCTCGATTTCCTACCTATTGATGAACTTAAAACATCACGCATTAATATTTAAAAAGAATCAGGCTGACTGATGGGGTCACTCTAAGCACCATAATCACTTTATCTTAATCAAGTGGTTATGGAGCATATATATGTAGGGCCACCTCCTTGGACTGTCAATCAACTACCTGAAACACCATCTTGTTGGATAGCAATATCCGTTCTGGGCAACTTTTGTTAATCCCTTCCTTGATAAAGAAAAAAACAGAGGTGCAGAGGTCAGAGGAGACAAAAACACAAGCCACTCTGTTAGGAATTTATTTTCCATCAAATTGAGAGCAAGAAGTTGCCCCTGCTGGACTAAAGCACCTATCACTCTCGGTGTTATTCTGGGTGAGGCTGTGGGAGTTTAAATATGCATGCACGGCTTATGAAAAATTATACTCCAGCCAATCTCATCTGGTTGGCTGAGACTAATAAACAATTTAAACAATTTAGTTCACAATAGCTCAATATGACAAGTTATTTTAATGGTCAAATCACAAAAAAACACAAAATTCACTGAGACCACTGAGATGAAGTGGTCTGGATGTAGGGCCTAGTAGTTCTAACCCTGCAAGGTAAACCATTGCAGTTTTAGTGGCTGTCTTCCTGAGCACCATGAGGGGCGCAGCTGTGATTTTAATGCTTTTCTATGAGAAACATGGGACTGGACAATGCTCAACACTAACAAGTAAGTAAGTGAAGGGCAAATAGAGGATTAATCTTCATCACATCAGAGGCCAGTCCTGCAACTGGTGTAAGTATATATGGCTTAAGAAATATTTATACTAATTTATATCAATCATTTGCATACAAATATGCACTTTGGACAGAGTTTCCTTTTACTTAACTTATAAAACTTCATATCACACATTTTGGCCTTTGACATATTTCTCACCATTTAAAAATGGTAATAAAATAAGTAATTATAATGAAAAATAACATGTAGATGTTGCAATTTAACCTCTTCAGGACAAGAGAGTAAGAGAAAGTTCTGTTCCTTGTCTGCCATTAAGAGGTTAATTTATAAACCTGAAATCCCAGGATTGTCATGTCCTATTAAGCTGAAGCACAATAATAAATTTGCCTTTGTGTCAGTAGTCAATCAATACACATGATTTGATTATTTGGTATACGCCGGTGTCAAGATATGCCAAAAAAAACTAATATTAAGTAAAAATATGTATGTTCACATAAAATGCCCAGTATATGAACACCTGACAGTCAGTCGGCATCAAAGAATTAGAAGTAGTGTTGTAGAAGTGTTTTTTTTTCTGTTTTATACCTTTTGACTGTCTTAGAAGAGGTTTTACACAGAGGTCAATTAATCAGGTAGTGACTCATGTATACAGCCGAGATTGGGGATTTCTATTATACCTCTAAAAATGTCTTCTCCCTTGTAATCTTCATCTTTTTTCTCTTTAGTGAGTAAACCCCAGTTATCAGATGTTACTAATTAACCCCTTAAGGACCAAACTTCTGGAATAAAAGGGAATCATGACATGTCTCACATGTCATCTGTCCTTAAGGGGTTAAACCCAATATTTCATGTTTTAAAATAATGGTCATATAAGATTCGAATGGATTTTCATTGCTAAGAAACAAAAATTCTTATCATGCAGTTCCTTTAATTTAAACTGGTAAGTGTACTTCATTGATTTTTAATAGCACTGACGAAATAAATATCCTTTACCAACGCATACTGATACAAGTCACCAGCCCATCTACTGCATATATTATGACATACAGAGTTCGGAAACCAAGCAATGGTGGAATCCCCTGCTGCCTTACAGTGACATTGTCTTGACCCCCGCTTACTCTGAATTTAATTAAGGGATCTTATTTGGAGCAGTCGAAGAGACACTAATGAGTGTTTTTACAAAGCTAATTACATCAAGCGAGTGCTGTGAGAACAGAATTATTAATATTAACTCAATGAGGTTTCAGGTGGGGCGTACACCGCATGCCCCATATCCTAGTCCACCAGCTCTTCTCCATCTGACATTAATAGTTTACAATGCTTTGGAGGCATCTCCGGGGATCTAGAAGGTTGGCTGAAAAAACATAATAATTTGCACACCGTGGATCTAAATATCTAAGCACAATAGGGAACGGTATTGTAGCATGTCACTGACAGCACTACATGTGGATCGTCAAATATTTTCCTTACTATTACAAATAAACCGCAATTAAGCAGCATTCAGCTGGCAAATGTTTGTATTATTTAATTGCCATTAATCTGCTACTCACTCTACTTTTTAGATAAAAAGCTGCAGCTAAAATAACCCTAGGATTACGGTTCAGAAAATCTTGTGGTTTTGATACTCCGGACATGTCACAAGTCCTGAAGAGGTTAAACGGACTGCAGCTGCAGACACAAGTGTTCAATATCCTTGTGATATAATGCTAAAGAGATATTCAAAGGATCAAAACCACTACAGCATGTTGTAGTGGTTTTGTTGTCAGGAGTCCCCAGGCATCATTCAACAGTAGACTGTCAGGCTGTTTACAAATAGTTTGACACATATATTTTTATGGTGGGCGCGCACACTCCTTCTGATCAAAGCTGCTATGCTAAAGCAGAAATTCATGCTTCCACATTATCATACCAACTCATACCAAGTTATCTGGCCATCAGCTTACACTCAGCCATATCATTTTGTCTAAACTTGGTATGAGATGATCTGATAATATACAAGTATGAATTTCTTCTATAGAATATCATCTCATAACGGAAGCTGCATGGGCATCCAAGGGAGACTGTTAAGTGTCAAACTCCTGGAAATGGTTTACTGGCCAATTGCAGCAGGGTACTCCTGACACTATAACAACTACAGTGCGCTGCGGTGGTTAAGTTGCACAGAGTATCCCTTAAATGTTGGGGTGACCAAAGGTAGATCCACAACAAGTACAAAACTACAGTTCCCATACTGCTTTACCAGACATAAAGCTAGCAAAGCACTATAGTTGGAGTTCGAGCTCTGTTACAGCCACCCTTAGCAATGAGGGCAAATCATGGCAAACCAGATATCTGTGAGGTACAATTCCCATGATGCACAGTGAGCCTGACATATGGTGTGCCATCATTAGGCATAATGGACCTACAGCATAATGCTGCATGGGTGAGTGTTACAGTGGCATTGACATTTTTTTTTTTAAAGATCCCCCAAGTATCATGTCCATTTTTCCATTTGTATTGTATTTAGATCTCTGAGGGTGAGGCAATTAGGGAGATAAAATGACCTTAAAGCAACACACCAGATCCCTAAATCACTTTAGCTTGGTGAAAATCTTTTAGTGTGAAGAGTGTGTCCTAATTTTTTCATTTTGCAAAAGGTGTAGATTTTAATAGAAATTAACACTTTTATAAATTAACCTGGTTACAAGCCCTTGGGCTCCACGTCCTCCTACCATGTTACCCGATCCGGGGAACCTAGTGCATTAGACATTTACCATAGAAAAGCACTGAATTGATGCTTTTCTATAAGAATTTTGAAGACACTGGATGTTCTCATGCAAAGCATGAGCACGTCAATGCCATTTCACTCTGTGCAAGGTCAGGAAGCGCCTCTAGTGGCTATGTGCTAGACAGCCACTAGTGGCACGCTTAAGCCTGCAATGTTTGCAGCTGAACAGCTAAAATGACAGGGACATTGCACCCAGACCACTTCAATGAGATGATGTGATCTGGGTGCCTATAGTGTCCATTTTATATAAAGTAACATATATATAAATACCAGAGAATTTAATTTGCAAGCCCTATATTTGACTCTGTTACTTTCCAAAGGCAATAAAACGTGCAGTTGTGAACATCATCGCATACAAATATGTGTATTTTATTGCAGTAAAAGCTAACAGTATTATGACACTCACAGTTAGAATGCCACACAGTTAAAAAATAACATTTCTTAATTTCTTGCATTTTTGGGGATTTTATTCATATTATGTTTCATGTGATGTGAAATGAAAGTCCTATTTCTCTTGAACAAAATTATATAAACAGTGTTGGGGCACCTAATATGAAATAAGAAACTGATGACTGAATAAACATATAGCAACAGTGGGACTACTTTTTTGTATAACGCACAGGTTGACAAAGGGTAAAACGTTAGTCAAGCTCCACAACTTTGTCATTGGCCATCTTGGTGAATACTTACTTTCCTCCAACATCGCGTTACTAATCGTCAGTGCTTGCTCTCGCGTGACGAACAAATGTCTGTGCCAAACTGTATGTGATGTACTGGGCATGCGCATCATTTCACATGTACACCCAGTGAAGGGCAGAGGATAGCATTTCCATTTTCCATCTTAGACCAGCACATCAATAAAACCTGTGAGTTGCAATGGTCCTGGGACGAAAAAAGATGGTTGGGAGCTCGGGGGTGGGAGAGGGACAGTGGGGGGAGGGAGAGCAGGCGCTAGAGGGAGTTACCAAGTGATAGAGTTGCTTTTTTCTGTCCCTCTTTGATGATGTCATACTTCTTTGGCTCTAAGTGACTTCATCGCCTGCGAGCCATCATCACTACTGTACTCTCACACATGGGCAATTATACAAAATGAAGTCTAAGGAGGATCCCACAAGACCTTCCACAGCTAATCTTGCACAAATTAATTTACTGTGCTTCCTACAAGATAATGCTTACTCCTATCAGTCTGCCTTTTGCCAAAGATTGCCAATCAGGTGAGCCAAGGTAATCTTTACATTGTTCTATTTTATCTTTTGTTGCCTTGGTGTTTCAAAGAAATCTCAACATAGTCAAAAAAAGAACTTTTCCTAAAGATCCTAAACTGGATTATCTTGAATGCCCCTGCAGTCTCACTGCTAAATTTACTGCTATTCAGGAGTTAAATCACTTTGTTCATGCAGTCCTGGTCACACCTCGTTTCATGTGACTTGCATAGTCTTCCTGTAAAGAGTTATCTAATGTTTAAACTTCCTTCATTGAAAATTCTATTAAATTTAGATTTTCTTTTCTTTTGTTCCTTTAATGACCTTCTAGCCATGCAGGAGCCTCCTGTGTATAATTGAAGTTAAATTTACTGAGTAGGAGATAAAAACTTCTACAGTAAGTTAAAACCTGTGAAGGTGTGGCTAGAGCTGAATGGGCAGAACCAGAAAAGAAGTAATCTGTGAGACTGCAGGGGCATAATCTATACACCAAAACTGCTCCTAATAACCTAAAGTTGTTTTGATACCTATAGTATCCTTTTAAGCGGGGGAAACCTTTACTCTGCTACAAGAATCCAGTCATCAGTTTTTATGAAAAGTTTAAAACTTTTGCTGCCTTAACTCGTTTTGCCTTTATATCCTTTTGATGTTGTGTGTGTGTTTTATGTGACTAATTTACACATATATATAAGCTTTTTTTATTGTGCATTTTGTGTTGTGGTTTCGAAGACCAATAAGGTTTTTCTTGCACATTTACCACTATAGTATAATCTAATACAATGCATTTCAACCAGCGTGCTGCAAGCACAGTGACTTTCGGGCTGTAATGAGTTTAATGCAGTTTTTAAAATGTGTTTCATGTGAATGCCAGGATTAAAATTAGGATTTTCATTTGGCAATTAAGACTATGAAATCAGTTTGGATAGATGTATGCACATCTCTGGTAAAGCCCTTATGAGACGGTACTTCTTTCATCGTTCATGTTTTGGATCAACCTTTTATCTAGAGATCCTTAAACACTTATATGTCGAAACAAAAGTATATTTTGCGTTTATACTTCTATAACTGGATCATCAACTTTCTTGTACTTTAACCTATGGTTTTAACACTATAGTTGCCTGCAAGTAAATTTAAGCTATTTGAGAGAAAGTTTTCACATATCCACAGTACGATCCAAGAGTTAACACAAAATGTGCCTGTTGGACTTTGTATCTATAAACATAGTCAGGCATTTAGGAAAGATTCCTAATAAAGGTTAGACTGGTAACTAGGTTTAATGCTATAAACAAAGATATACCAGACCGCAAGACCAAAGTTGTCAAAGTTGTTAACACTTCTATAAAATGATGCACTTCTCTTTTATTTTTAGTGCAAACTACATCTGAGAACAACCTGAATGACTTTTCTCAAGGTAAGTGTGTTAATCTGAGAGTGGGACATACCAGGTAACGTTGGCGCACACTCTATAAATTCCTGGACACGTACAGTTAAATGATGCCCATATTCTTTGTGCAACATCAACGTTAAGACAATGGCAAAGAACAGTAGAAATGCGTAGAAATTACTGTAACTGGAAATGGCACTTAACCCCTCAAGGACCAAACTTCTGGAATAAAAGGGAATCATGACATGTCACACATGTCATGTGTCCTTAAGGGGTTAAAGGGACACTCCAAGCACCGAAACAACTGATGCACGAGGAGGTCCATGTCTTTACCTTGCGCTACAGATGTACTTTAATTGTACTTATCTACGAAATAGATGCAGCTTATAAACCCACCCATTCAGTGACAGATACTACAGGAGGAATCTGTCTTCTTGCTTCCTGCCTATGAATTTGTATGGTCAAGGGCAGAAGCCATGTCTGATAGCTCCACTCACAAAAACTGACAATGGAGTTGTCAGTAAGGTGATAAATGTTGTGGTGAACTATATGTCCTATAAATGTATGGGACATGTTCAGCTCCCATTGAATATAAGGAGAGCAATGTGATTGGTTATGGTTCTTCCTGGTCTCGTGTTTTACTGCAGCTGCTGTAGAGCCTGGGGAAGGCTTGAAAGTACTGCCCAGTTGTACATGGAATACACGAACACCCCAACGTGAGTTATGTAATCACATCTGTTCCTTTGAGATCTCAGTGATTAATTTATTGATTTATTGACTGATTTACTGATCTACTCCTTTGCTAGCTGTTTTGTAGCTGTCCAATAAAAAAAGACTGTCAAATTTCTCCTGACAGATTCCGTTTAAAGATATCCTTAATTGGGTCGCCTGTATTTAATCAAAGCTTTTAGATGCAATATTGTTTTCACAGAAAATGTGAATTCTATGTGTCGACAAGCAGAACGTGGAAAAGTGCTGCCCTCTAATATACAGAATTCATACGATACCGGTAGGAAAACACTTCATTAATCAATATACAAACTCAGGGGAACGGCCTTGATTAGTTAATTGATTTCCCTCCAGCAGCACACAAATGTTACAAATAGGGCAAGACTTTTCATGTGCTGTCCGTCAGTATGAAGTCATGAGTCCAAGAAAATATGGTGTTATGTGACAACATCAGAAATGACAAACTCAGAAGAAAAGTGAATGCAAGCTTATTTGACCAACATATAACAATAAATGGGGGGGGGGGGGGGGCTCACTTGGAATTTTTGAAAACTAAATCTGAATTGTAAAATGATGCTAAAATAGCCTAGCTGTGACTAAACCCAAGTTCAAGAATTTTTCCAGATCAGCTGTTTTTTTGCGGTTTCAGATTTTATTTACCAAAATCTTGTTTGCTGGATGTCGGTAAAAGTACTTAATCTGTAGGGCTCACTTAATCACTGTGTGGGCAGGCATCTGGATGTGTGTTTTAGTGTTAATTCAGTTCTGCTTTTTTTCTGCACCTGTGACCCGAAGGGTTAAAGGGAAACCATAGAAAACTTAGAGAGCTCAGCACAATTTTTATGAGTTGCAGGAAAGGGCAGCAGAGAAAAACTCACACTGCAGAACAGATTGTGGATACAGGATCATCTATCAGGACAAAAGCGCAGCTAGTTTCGGACGGCTCTGCTCAAATGAAATAATATATCTTTGAAAAGCAATGCTGGCTTTGGGATGGGGCGCCATATATCAAGAGAGTGGTTACGCTCCGGGTCCATTAACGCTTCACCTGGTATCCCCCTAGTCCTTCAGAGGACGACCCTTGTCTTGTTCTCTTACTTGCAGTTCATATATTGAGGACAGCAGTAGATGCAGAACACGGGGAGGGCTCTGAGATAATTCAAAGTCAATGATGCGGGGAGGCTTTTGACAGGTTTAAGCTACTGGAGCTGTGGCTAGGCAGAAGGATAACAGCTAATGGGGGAAGACAGCATCCAAGATCAGCAAGTCATATACAAAACTGCCATCTTCCAGATGGACACTTAATTTAGTTTTTTTGAATAGCCTCCTAGCAGAGATGGTAGGAGACACATTCCAGGGTAACTGGGGGAGAATTTACAGTATAAAACAATAATCCAATGAAATGATCAGGCGTAATATTTTAAAGGCTCTTTCGAGCAGGATCCTCATCATCTTATGTAACATTTTGTATTTGTCTCACATATTTTTTAACTCCCCCCTTTATAATATTGCAAGCGCTATAATTCAGGATAACAATGGCTAGGTTTGTTCCACTAAAAGTGAAAGAAATGGGAGAGAAGACAATTGAAATTTCTCTTGTGATTAGGCTACATTATTTAATGGTAGAAATAAAAGCCTAAAATACACACTTACAGATTTATTTACTAAAGTGAATTTCAAATTCAAGACCAAAGCAGTTTGACTATTTATACCTTACATTTAAAATTCACTTTGAATTCTCACTTTTATGTATAACCCTGTTGGTTTTGTAGTTAAAGACCACTAACGTCACCCAGGCCACGTCATCTAAATGTAGTTAAAGACCACTAACGTCACCCAGGCCACGTCATCTAAATGTAGTTAAAGACCACTAACGTCACCCAGGCCACTACATCTAAATGTAGTTAAAGACCACTAACGTCACCCAGACCACATAATCTAAATGTAGTTAAAGACCACTAACGTCACCCAGGCCACGTCATCTAAATGTAGTTAAAGACCACTAACGTCACCCAGGCCACGTCATCTAAATGTAGTTAAAGACCACTAACGTCACCCAGGCCACTACATCTAAATGTAGTTAAAGACCACTAACGTCACCCAGGCCACATAATCTAAATGTAGTTAAAGACCACTAACGTCACCCAGGCCACATAATCTAAATGTAGTTAAAGACCACTAACGTCACCCAGGCCACGTCATCTAAATGTAGTTAAAGACCACTAACGTCACCCAGGCCACGTCATCTAAATGTAGTTAAAGACCACTAACGTCACCCAGGCCACGTCATCTAAATGTAGTTAAAGACCACTAACGTCACCCAGGCCACGTCATCTAAATGTAGTTAAAGACCACTAATGTCACCCAGGCCACTACATCTAAATTAAGTGGTCTGGATTCAGTGTGGTCCTTTACTTTAAACCCTCCAATGTAAAACTTTGCAGTTCATTAGAAACTGCAATGTTTACAGTGCAGGGTTCAGTCCACCTATAGGACCTGTCACGCTGACAGCCACTAGAGGCGCTTCTGTGGCACAGACCAAGTACAAGACATATGACACAGAATTCCCCATAGAAACGCATTGATTCAATGCTTTCCTATGGTGAAGCTTTGATGCATGAATGGTGCTCACTGCGCAAAAGGTGCCCAATGTTCCTGGATGAAGAACTGAGGTATTGGACTGGACAATTGTAGAGGAGGCAATGCCTCTTCCATGACTGGAGGCGGAGAGGTGAGCGGTAAGAGAAAGAAAAAAGGTACCGTAAGTAAAAATCCTTATTATATAAAAAAAATTGTACACACAGGGACAGGGACACTAAAGCGTTAGGAATACAGGCTATCTATCCGGGGATAGAGACACTAAAGCATTAGGAACACAGGCTTCTATTCCTAACACATTAGTGCTCCTTTGAAGGAGAAAGTGAGGTTTATAAATAGCAATAAACATCTCAATGTGTGTCTCAGATTTTAGAATATTTGATCAAATGAGGCATACAGAGAGTTAAAATAATTTGCTACAGCTGATTGTGCCTTAACCCAATCACTGCCAGAATCAAGCAGAGTCTTTACTGTCCCTCCTCACTGTATATAAGTTACAATGAAGGGGGGAGGCAGATTCTGAAGCTTTTTCTACTGATTTGTATCCAGGATACACCCACTGCTGAATAGTTCATAATTTAATATTTATGAATTTTTCCTTTAGATTCTGACTGCAGTGTGCTTCGCTACTTTTTTCCATGCTGCGGCAGAAAACAGGATTATATTCTAAACATTGCAAAATTCAGGCTAAAATTGTCCAGCTGTGACTGTAGCGGGGTTTAACCCCTTAAGGACACATGACATGTGTGACATGTCATGATTCCCTTTTATTCCAGAAGTTTGGTCCTTAAGGGGTTAAGAACATTTTTCTACATGCTTTTTGCAATTCTTTTTTGTATTCATTCAAAGATGATGTTAGTGAATAAACACCAAATGCTATGTCTGCTATTATTGCTTACAGATAATATAATAGGTGTGTCACTACCAGCTGGAAAGGTTGTCAATAGGGATGCTAAATCCACCATATTCTTTCTGGATAGGTCACTTGTTCTGTATTGTGGAGTAGGGAAATCAAGATGATGCCTGAGGGATTAATCTTTGATTATTGAATAAATATGGAGATATGTGCAAGCGATAAAAAACCAGGGAAGCAAGGGGGAGGCTGTAACCATAGGAATGAAAGTAATCAGTAAATTTGGAAATTTACACAAACCTAATATATATACATGCATTTCTTTTGAAGTCTATGCAGACTAACTAAAGGACGAACTAGCAGGTTTTAAAACGACAAAACACTCCTGCAAATCACTGTTTGTCAAAAAAGAAAAACTAACATTTTTATAACATGGGAGCCATAAGTATCACAAAACATTGGATAAAATTGCCCCCGCTTGTTTCGAATCCAGAGCTATAAATTTTGAGTGTGGGAGAAAGGCTGCCATTCTTAAACCCTCTAGAGGATGTAGAGGGACCGGGTGGCGCCCTGTCAGACATGTTTGTTTCACAGCATGCCAGCACTGAATCAAACAGGATAATTATTTAGAAAATTGGGCAGACTAGATGGGCCGAATGGTTCTTATCTGCAGTCACATTCTATGATGTTTATCATCAGTTAATTTTAGTTTGAATTGTAAAAGCATACACATTGTTGGAAGGAAATTAAAATTTCTAATGAAGACAGACTTCTAACAGATCAGGAAGAGGATTCACCAATCAGGAGCCTCTCATTCTGGTCTACAGTTGTATGGGATATGTAGTTCAGCCGCAGTTCATCAGATCTGATAAGTGAAACTAACGAATCCACTTACGTCAGCGTAAGAAGGACCAGGCTTATAGTTATCGTGAATTTTGTAAATATATGCAGGGGCATAGTGACAGTCAGGAGGACTATGCCTTAAAGGGCCACTATAGTCACCCAGACCACTTCAGCTCAATGAAGTGGTCTGGGTGCCAGGTCCCCCCAGGTTTTAACCCTGCAGCTTCAGAGAAACTGCTATGTTTACGTTGCAGGGTTAATCCAGCCTCTAGTGGCTGTCTTCCTGACAGCCGCTAGAGGTGCTTCCGCGACGCTCAATGTGAAAATCGTATTGAGCACACAGAACGTCCATAGGAAAGCATTGAGTAATGTTTTCCTATCGGTGGTTTGAATGCGGGCGCGGGACTGGCCGTGCATGCGCATTCGGCTCCACTCGGGAGCTGACGTCGGAGGGGGAGGAGAGGTCACCAGCGCACGGTGTATAGGTTGTTCAGGTGCTTAATGTACCTTTAAACCTACATTTGTAAGCAAAAATTAACCAATCCTAGAATCTTGTTTGTCTAATAACGTATTTCGCAAGGTCAGCTCCCAGGTATGAAAATCTGTATTGAAGTAACCTGGTTTTATTCAGCAGGAAAAAAAATTGTATTTCTGTATGTGTGCATATTTATTATTTTATATTACTGATAAGGCTTCCAATTTCCATAGTTATCATGATATAGCTGCACAAACATTACTCACACATTACAGCTCTTTCAGTAGAACTGCAGCATTCTTAAGTTTATTTTAGTGGTAAGGCCTGATAAGATTAGGAGTTTGATATGAATACTACAAAGTCTCTTTGAATCATTATAGTTGAAAGATCATTCCTAATCTGTGCCAAGAATCCTTGCAACAATAGCTGTGTACACAGAATCACTAGTCAGTATATAAACCAGCAGAAAGTAACTCTTAAACGCTCTTTGCTATCTGTGTGACAAGTGAGGGGAAAAAACAGTTCACGATGTTACTAGCTAACACAACTAATTTATACCATGGAATAAAACATTGAAATTCACCTGGAACTTGTCTTAACATGTTTTCACCTAAACACGCTCTGTTTTCTTTTAAATATCTATTAAAGACTTGTCAAAATACATCGTAATCCAGTTCAGACAAGGCAAAGGCCAGGATAAACAGTGCAAATGAAAAAGAGAAATAGAAACAGTATTTAATGTCTCCTTTTTTCTGTATGCTGACTGATAGGTGCAAAGCACAAGATGGAGGCGCCCAGCTGCAGGTTAAAGACTTGTGGATTTCAACATTTTATTTTATTTTCACACCTCACAAGTACATATTTGTTTACTATTTGGATAAATAAATAAAATATTATAACTTCCTGGGAAGTAACAATTTCCCTTCAAGGGGACAGTCTAAGCAACAGATTTACATGATTGCACCCCACACCCAACTCTCTTTTAAAATTGACTTATAATCACTGTAGTCAGTCGCAGTTTTCACGTATCCTTTGCTTTATCAAATTTGTCCAACTTGTGTGTCTGCACTCTGTGCTCACATGTAAGGATGATCTCTCTCTCTCCTATACAAAGAGACAGGAGCCGTGGCTGAACACATGCACATACACAGAGCCCTGAATTGTGCTATGTATAAATAGATAGGAGCGTCAGTATGGCTGCTATCAGTTTACAGCGTACTGTCACCCCAATGTAATGAAATAATAAACTATGCATCCGGTAGGACATTGATGGACAAGATTCTATCAAATCCATCTCTCAGAAGTTCAGTGACAGGAAAGGTGAGGATATATTTGTTAATTGTTTTCTTTCCTTTTTTGCATAATTTGAATGCTTTATCTGATGCGTTACAAAACAGGGCAGATCTGTGTGTTTAATTATGTTTTGCATTCTAAAAACACATAATTTACCAAATAAATAAAATTCAATGTAGGTTAAAATTGTATATAATGACAAATAAAATAGTAGAGAAAAGAAATGACAATACATAATATAGTGTATATATATAATGCATATACAAGATGCTATACTATATCAGGACTCAAACTTTCCACTTGCCCACTAGTCACTGGCAAGTAAATATTCACCAGGGGTGAATGTCAATGAATAGAAATCCCCCCCTGGTGAGTGTGCCATGAGCGAGGGCATTTAAGTATGGTGGCATAGACTTAAGGCTATGTTAGATATAACATAAGGCCAGGAACGAATGAGAGTATTAGAACATTGGGCAGACTAAATGGGGCGAATGGTTCTTATCACATTCTATGTTTCTATCAATCTTCCAGGCTTGCAATGGCCAGTAAGATTTAGGCCTATCTAGTAGCATAAGGTTTGAAATTCCGAGCCCTGAATTATACAGCATATATAGCACTGCCCAGTGACTGTCATCAATATTTCCAATGCTGATATCACAAGCTGCAGATGTGAAGTGACTAACAGGTTACAAAAGGTTGACGTTTCATTGCAAAAGAGATCACACTTACTTATTTCTTGCCAACTTTGGCAAGTATGAAGACTGAGTTACGAAAGGGAGCAGGTGAGGGGGATTGGGAATAGGGGCGCAGTAACATGATTTGTTTCAAGGGTGACATTGAACGTGTTATCAAGGTGTGGATGCAGCCAGGAAGCCAGGTGCCCGGCAAAGATATCAAATGTTACTGGAGCACTTGCACATAGGCTGGAATGCCTCTTCATTCATGCCCGTGCCATGGACACGCCATGGTATACCTTGGTACTTGTAATATTCTGGCCAGAGATTGCTCCTTGTCCTCATTGAAAATGGCAGTGCTGCAGAACACAAATGAATAATGTACACATTGTGCCTGACTTATCCTATTCACCAACATGGCTATTATGTATATTATATGAATGCGTCCAATGGAATAAAAATCACTTCTGAAATTAAACTGATGTTGAAGTATCAGCTGGCCTCTTCATAAGTGTATCCCAAATTGAGGCATAGTGATGATACACATAAGACTACCAAGCACGGGGAACAATAATTGAATCAAGACTGACCTCGTATTACACACCATTCCTATTACTGACCATGTCTGCAAAACAGTATTCAATGAGCTGTTTTATCAAATGCAGTCATCATTACAACAAGGTCATCTAGCTGTGTAATGTCTTAATTCCCTATTGTCTTCTATACAGATAAATGGACAGAAAGCAGCACTGTAATCTCAGCCACACCAGAAAACTTTACTTAAATACAATAGTAACATAATTAGATACTCAACGTAAATAAAAAGGGCTCATGACCTAAATAAATAGTTTATAGTTTATGTTGTTTTTCAGGGGGGATTGATGTGTTTGTTTATTTTTATATTTATAACAGGAAGTAAACAAAGGCTTTATTTTTAAAGTGTCTCCCAAACAACAGTCTAACATAGTTTCTTTTAATTCCAATTATTTGTTCTAACATGCTACTTTTTTATTGTTTATACAATTGACTTCATGGTAAGTGCATCCTAACACTGACAGTATATTTTTCTAGGGGAGGAGTAGCTAGCCCTTTAAACATGTACATTGGTACATGTTAAACGGGTTAGTTCCTCCTAGCTAACCCATGTCACATAGGGTGAAGAGGAATTAACCCCTTGGGCATTTTTCTAAAGCAAGCATCAGAGGTGCCGGCTGTCCTGATTTATTCATCTCACTGCTAGTCCTGTGAGTGTTGGATAGCTGACATGAACATTCCTGATTTCTCCTGCGGCTGTGCCATATAGCATCAAGACAGTGCCCAATTTGCAATAAAAAAAACTCCAGATAGTGCGTAACTGATATGGTATCTGATACATGTCACATAATGTAGCAAGGTTGAAATAACCAGACTTGCTGTCATGGTAATCAATTAGAACATAGTGCACCTACTTATTTGTATAAGATTTTGCCAGATAACCTTTTACAAGGTTCACATGTCACTGACTTTAGTTAGCCAGGTTCTGTCCCAGTTTGTGATGTGGACAACCTACCTCACTCAGTATGCTTCCTTGCCATCACCACTATGGGTGACAAAAAATTAAGTTCACTTGTCACAAACCTTGCACTGAGAGAGCACTTCTAACGCACGTGCACACGTGTACTTCTACAGACTGTTGATTCACTCAACGACTGAAAACTGAGTTAAACACGTTTCAAAATGTAAAATAGCTGGGCTGAGAAGCAAATCAAGATTTGTTCTACGGAAAACTAGGGATAATTTTTTAACACTACTGTCCCTTTAATTAAAACCTAGCCATAACAATAACCATTCCTGACACATGTAATTGCCCTTTTGAATGCTCCCTGTGACATGGAAACACTAGCCGAGGAATATTCATGGCTATTTATTATACCACTTCTATATTTAACCCTCCTTTTGTTCCTGCTTGGCTCATATTACTGGAAGTGCTAAATATAACATAGGACAGGGGGCCAGAACACTTTATTCATATATATTTCCTCTGTTTATTATCACCATAAGCAAAATCATCACTCTCTTGTTTGGTGTTTCTTAAAGTCCAAGATGTCTTTAAATAATCAGTGTTTATTAGCTCAGTCCCGCAGAGAATTATTTTTTTCCTAAGGAGCATAAGAGTCAAAGAGAAAAGAGGTACCTGTCTAAAAACGTACCATGGATTGCCACCTAATAGGACTGACATGCATAAAATAATACATACTGAAGTTGTTAATATATCAACCGAAAGAACCCAAGGCTTCCATGCCATGGACGTGGAATGGCTGACACAATTATTTAACCCCTTAAGGACACATGACATGTGTGACACGTCATGATCCCCTTTTATTCCAGAAGTTTGGTCCTTAAGGGGTTAAAGGAACGCTATAGTCACCTAAATTACTTTAGCTAAATAAAGCGGTTTTAGTGTATAGATCATTCCCCTGCAATTTCACTGCTCAATTCACTGTCATTTAGGAGTTAAATCACTTTGTTTCTGTTTATGCAGCCCTAGCCACACCTCCCCTGGCTATGATTGACAGAGCCTGCATGAAAAAAAAAAACTGGTTTCGCTTTCAAACAGATGTAATTTACCTTAAATAATTGCATCTCAATCTCTAAATTGAACTTTAATCACATACAGGAGGCTCTTGCAGGGTCTAGCAAGCTATTAACATAGCAGGGGATAAGAAAATCTTAATTAAACAGAACTTGTAATAAGGAAAGCCTAAATAGGGCTCTCTTTACAGGAAGTGTTTATGGAAGGCTGTGCAAGTCACATGCAGGGAGGTGTGACTAGGGTTCATAAACAAAGGGATTTAACTCCTAAATGGCAGAGGATTGAGCAGTGAGGCTGCAGGGGCATGTTCTATACACCAAAACGGCTTCATTAAGCTAAAGTTGTTCAGGTGACTATAGTGTCCCTTTAATCATAGTTCATCCCCATAGGATATGCAGTGGAAGCATATTCATATTATTTTTATACTTGTACATACATGTATGTACACACATGTTCATCATAACTCACCAAGTTCCTTTAATAATTCATTGATCTTGGGATGAGGCCTGGCTCATAAGGATGTCAGGGATCACATATATGGTAAATATACAAAGTACTAGACTACATTTTTTTAACATATTATTAAAGTTGAAAGCTGAAATAGTAAAAACCTGATAAATCATAAGGACAAGACATATCAAAGAAATAGGAGGACAGGATAAATGAGAATGCAAGTTGGGTTGGTAACAATAAGACTATAGAATATAAGAATATGCTGTAACACAGAACCACCACGGGGCAAATGTAAATGAAACTAGGAAATTAAAGGAACACTATTGTGTCATGAATAGAAAGACGTATTCCTGACACTATAGTGCTGGAATGTGGTATTGGGTCCATGGCCATTCTCTCTCTCTGGAGGTAAAAGGTGGTTTTACTCTCCTTTTCTCCTGGTCCCGACTCCATGACTTAGATTAGTGATTCCCAGCCCAGTCTTCAAGTACCTCCTACCAGTCCAGGATTTAGGGATTACCCAGTTGTGTATAAGGGGTTTTTAGAAAAAAAAAAAAAAAAACACCTTAGACACAACAGGGTAATCCCTAAATCCTGGACTGGTACGAGGTACTTGAGGACTGGGTTGGGAACCATTGGCTTAGATCATCAATCGTGGTGATTTTAGCTAATCCGAAGCTTTCCCACACTGTGCAGCACTGCCACTAGAAGTGTAACTAGCCAGCAATGTAAACATTGCCTTTTATCTGATATTTGTTAGGCATTTGGGTAGCCACAAAACAGAGTGGGAAGGTGAAATAAAAACTGGCAACGAATGGCTGGGAATAAGCAATTTCATAGCTAAAGTGGGCAAGTATTTTGTGATATAGATGTGGGCGGTGAAACCTATCAGTTTTCCATCCAAGTTCTATTACCCAATATCTCGCTGTTAAACCTGGAGACTCATTTTTAACCCAACTACATAAAATCAGTATCAAATAATAATTATTTGTGTATTATAAAAAAAACTATTATATTGATTGTTGACCATTGTAAGCAGCATAGCAGAAAAAAAACGGTCCATCACATTAAAAATAATACGGTTCACCACACGGTCACATTATGCAATCAAATCATTCTCATGATAGAAAATATTTAAGAAATAAAAAAAAATGCCCCATTGTGTACTAGCGGTAGTGATATTAATAGCTCACACAAAAAAAAACTGCATTGCTGTTACGGGAAAAATAATAATATGCAAAGGAATCCAAACAAACAAAAAAAAACTATACAAAGGCTTAAACCTTAAAGGGAAAAAAATACTATCAATACACATCAGATCTTCGCTGAACAAGACAAGTGGCTGGAAAATTACTGCTGTTTTTAACAACTGGCAGGGAAGTTGTACAATTTAGTGACTTGTACAATAGACTGACTGCTGTGTCTGCTGTGCGCTCTCAGTAATTGAAAGAACAGACTTGAACGTTCCTTTCATCAAGCCCGTTAAAGACATTTCCTGCTTTTATAACTTAAAAAAACTAAGACACTTCAAGCTGCCTAATTATATGTGACTTGTTAGCCTAAATAATTAAACATCCTTCCAGCACTGCCGTGGAAAATCCTGACCCCATGGGTCAGTAAAGTGTATTTTCAATAACTAAGAGTGTGTAAGTGTACTGTGAAAGAATGGTCCATGGTTCGATTTGGGTTATTAAGACACAGTGCATATAGCTTGAGGTTGGACTTTCTTGAGCTTCCATATTTCCCTCGTCCTATGACCCATGGACGCATAGAAATTTGTTTTGGCAGAAAGGGCACTTGTAGTTTTCAGAGAAACCTAAAATATTTTAATACAATGCCTATAAACAAGAAAGGAGAGGTGTGTTCCTTTGTCCCGGGTAGAACTTTACTATGTGCTCCTTTTGATCCTCAATTAAGTACAATTTTCATATTCCATCCCAGTAGAAGATTTGGATTGCCAAGTTGGTAATTTTAGGAATGTAGGAGAAAACTCCAGCTTAACATTCAATATAACCACTTCCCTATTTTGGTACAGCTCCAGTAGGATAGCTAGACCTGAGTGCTCCCTAAAGATTATAGTAGGTAAAGGAGCCATTTTAAATATTGACCAGCCTGAAATTCTTAAGTATATAGCCAAGGCTATAGTACACATGTAAAAATATAGGTGTGATAAGAAATGATTTAATGGGAAGTAAGCTTATTAAAGGATCACTATAGGGTCAGGAACACAAACATGTATTCCTGACCCTATAGTGCTAAACCCACCATATAGGTGGCTTGCCCTCTTTACCCTCCTATAAAAGTTTAAAACTCACCTTATTTCCAACGCCGTGCGGGTCCGCCGGTGATCGCTCCGCCCCCTGTGTGACATCATCAAAATGGCCGATTTTTAGTCAATCCAATGCTTTCCCATAGGGATTTTTTTTCTCTGGATTCCTTTTCCAATGCTTTCCACAGGGAAAGCATTGGAATGGCTAAAATCAGCACGGGAGTGGGGCCAAATGCTGTTTTGGCCAATCAGGACCTCTTCATAGAGATTAATTGAATCAATGCATCTCTATGAGAAAAATTCAGCGTCTCCATGCAGAACGTGGGGACGCTGAACGGCAGAGCTGCCTACTGTGCAGTCCTGAGCCAGGAAGCCCCTCCAGTGGCCATCTAAGGAGCGGCCACTTGGAGGTGTGCCTAGGGGCAATGTAAACAGTGCCTTTTTTCTGAAAAGGCAGTGTTTACATAAAAATGCCTGAAGGGACCTACTATACTCACCAGAACAACTACATTAAGCTGTAGTTGTTTTGGTGACTATAGTGTCCCTTTAATGTAAGTATAAAGTAATACATTAGAGGGTGGGACATTAGTAGACATAAGATTCATAGGTGGAAGCATGCAGGATATTGTCAAAAATAGGTGTTGTTTGAACAACTATTCTAAGCCATGACTTCTCCCTAGTGAGGTACCCTTAAAAAGCAAGAAACACCTCTGTGTACTTTAATTTTGCCCAGCTATTCTGTGAACCCAAGTACAACTCCTACAGCTGTTAATGGCTTAACAGTAAAGCAGTGACTGCAGTATGCATGGGAAAGGGTGAATGATTTTTAGAGAATTTACGCCTATTGATTCCAGGGACATAAAGACAACTCTAATGTATCCCTTTCATTTTTTCGAAGATGACCATGGTGTCTAATTCACCTTAAAAGAGTTTTGTTTAGGCTTATAGTGGGCTATATTAACTAAAAATATTTTTTTTCTAAACCTGTGTTAATTAATAAAAATAAGTTATTTACATACAAAATAAATGATATTTGGTAATTAAGAATGAATCACTTCCCTTTCCTAGGAACATGAAATGATTTATGAGCTACGAGACACATGTCAAATTTATTTTAAAGGTACGTGAGCACAAGACTACGAAACATTAAAAAGAAAGCCTCACAATTTACTGTCCTACCTTTAGCTCTCGAAAGAAGATGCTACTTCTTGCCCATTCAACAATGGAAAAAAGCGTCTGGTCTGCCATTTTGCACATGAGTCCAAAAGTATTGAGTTTATCGTGTTTGCTCCTGTTTGCTTGCTCCTGCTGTAAGTAGGCCATAATCTTCCCTTGCACTTGAGGTTCATCTGGTTCACATTTCAAGAGTTCCACAATGAGGTGTGGGATATTTGATGGGGAGCTAGACTGATAACTGTCCATGTATGAGTATCCCATGATGGACTCAGGTGAACTTGTGTAAGGGTCTGGGTACTCTGATTTAATTGCACGACTGGGAAAGTGTCCATAGGACTGGTAACCTTGCAGACTTCCATGAGGTGGCATTGCCATGCTGATGGGTGATGTTACAAAAGGGCTTCTGTCATAGTCTGTTGGGGGTAGGGCAGCATGGTTCAGAGGTAGACCCTTTGATGCTGAGTGGATGTTCTGGATAGCAGATGAAATGGTTAGGTCCGTTGGAATAGCTTGGATGACTTGACTCATTGCCTCTAATTTTAGTCCATTCGCTCGAATCAAAGCCTTCTTCTGCTGCTTCAGAGCACGGTCCCTTTTGTACATTGGCCCAAACTTGTTCCTTCCTCCACGCATCCGATCGGCCCGTACAGCTGTGAAGAAAGAGTAGAGGCTATTGGAGTAATTGAAACTTATTCTTAAAACCAAAATGCCCACTCTATTTACTTCAATTGTGTAACTGAACTGGACACAGTGTGACTTATGTACTTTGAATCACACACATATAAATAAATAGACAGCACGTGTCCCATTGCTTTAATTTGTTAGTTTTAGGCTGACTGTCTTAATAGTTTATTAACCTCTTTAAGGGAAGGAAAAGACAGCAAAGTCAAGCCAAACACAAACTTAATTCATTATTTAACAACTTACTGATATAAATGGACTAATTAAATAAGTACAATTAGGTAGTTATATTTTCATTTGTAGATAAATCTGCAGCCAAATGTACTTCCATATTTACTAGGAGCTAGAGTTTATTATAAGAGATAAGCATATCTCTGTTAATTGAATAGCATTTTTCATCTAGATGTCAATGAGAACATTTCTATTCAGTTACCAGAGTAAAGTTTATCTTTGGTGATACAAACAAACCCTAAGGGGCCTATTATAGCAAGCAGACCAATGTGCTAAAAAAAATTGGCAAACAGCCCTTTTAGTCTAAGAACAACGATAACACCTGAAAGGGCTAATGTTTTGGTTTTTTTGGTTTTGTTTTTTGGCGTGGGGTGGTTATTATATTTTTGTCTCTGGATTCCTTTTTCATTCTATATCAGATAACTACTTTTAAATTTGCTCTTCACATTTACTATATTTGCATATCTGTAGGTTTATTCACTAAACCATTACAGTGAAGATTTGACCATTGAATCACAAACTTTAGAGCTACATTTCGCAGTTAGAAAAAGTCTCCAGTTTAAACATGCTAGTCTTAGCAATTCGGCTATTGTCAATGTACAATAATTGTACTTTTTTTTTTAATAAACATGTAGAATGATCTGAAGGATTATGTTGCAAAATGTCGCTTATGAATTGTCCTTAGTTGAAATGCCATTTCAATTGTAAAAGAATTTGATAGATGGAAATTGTTAACCCATTCAATAAGATTTTATCGAGATTGGCAAATAGCTTAGCTATGAACAGTTGAAAGTGACGTGAGTGACGGTTAAGATTTATCATATGTGACCCATATATAATTTTAAAATTTATGGCATTTTACTAACTGGACAAAACTTATCAGAATAAATTTCCTGTTTTTTGTCGAACAATCGATTCAGAATTGTTTTCTGTCGGCTATATAGGCGAGATTGATTTGTAATTGACTAACACAAATTATATTTGGAGAATGACTAATGACTAATTTTTGAACATTTCCTTTAATAACTAAAAAAAATAGTTTTAATGGCAAAAGAAGGTGCCATTACTAGTAAATGTATGCTACTGGCCATGTCTGCAAAAGTTTCTGTGTTTCTACCTGATATACGTTTGATGTGGTTTACGTGAGCATGTTTTTGTCGTTCAATATATATTACAAAATTATAGATTTCTTTTTTAACATGTAGAGTGCTGCCTTTTATCCGTAAAATATAAATGGCTATGATGATATAGTAATACAATAAGTCACAGATATACTTATTAATTTATTTTTTGCTATTTGATACTCAATTTTATAAAATGCACCATAATACTTTTTATGAAATACAGATTCTGTAAAAGAAATGAGGCATATTAGATTGGTACCATTATATCTCACACGTTATTTCCTTTTGCATTTCTAAGATTAAGCAGCACTCACCCTTTCCAAATTAAAGTACCACACTTTCTTTTACCAAACTACAGTATTTACCCATTTTACAATATTATCAGTCATTGGAATTCTTTTATTGTTGATTACAATTGATCAACTTTCCTAAATAAATTAATATGTTAATATGTTATGCTATACTATTATTGCTTCCGATGCAATAGTGCCTACGAGAGAGATTGTGTGTGTGTGTGTGCAATCACGCGTATAATGCATTCATATACTACAAGTCTGTCAACTCACCATTTCCTTTTAACAGAAAAGCAAGTTTTAGTTAATACTGTGCTGCTTCTAAAAAGAAAGCTTTTTGGTTTTAGGAATAATTAAAAATAAATGTGTTTCAGCTGCAGCCAGGGGGGTGATTTTAATGGGGTTTGTCACAGCGGTGAGTTTTGTTGCAGTGCAAGTTTAATGGGATAGCGGGTGACACAGACGGAGCCCACCTTGGCCAGTGGCTCTTATGCAAAAGAGAGATTACAGCTCCATTAAAAATGCATGGGGATCTGAAGTACACATCTAGCATAAAGACATCTGCAATTAATGAATCTCAGTAATTTATAGCTGGCAATTTAAGCTTAATTGGACTATTAGCAAAATATACAATGCTGTTTCATTTATAAGGATTGTGAGTTATAGAAAATGATTACGGTATTTTTTTTTCTGGAAGACTGTTCATATCACAGTGTTCAGCAAGATTCGCATACTGTTCAGAATAAGGTAGAATTGTCCAACTTTTTAATATAGACGCGTACATGTAGTTTAAAGTAACATAGCTATGGTCAATGGCCACAGGTTGCAGTGAGTGTGCATTCTAAATATTAAATGTATTGCTAAAACATATTTCTGGTACTTCCACTTAGCGGAGATTATTTAATTGTTATTGTGGATTCCTCTGAGATAATTTATAACCCCTCTGTCAGTGGCTTTCTTGGTTGTGAAGACTATATGGAGTAAGCTGAAGGCTTTGCAACTTGCCAGGAGTTCGATGGTAAGAGAGGCAGCCTCCTTCTTCACCTTCAAACCTTGATATTTGCTTTATTGGGTAAGCAAATCTTCCCCCCAGCTCCTCCTTTGGCCAGTGAGGGTTATTCTGGACCAACATGGCCAACATGACGAATCCACATAATAGGTGCAACAGGATTTAAGATGGTGGATGCCTCTACAGTCTTGTGGTCTCCCCATACTGTCTTATCTGTACTGGCCAAACTATCTGAGGAATTTTGGGTGAGATTATCGCACTGGACTAGATTGTGGAGCAAGGTTCTGCACGACTCCTACTGCCATGTTGTGAGTTAGCGGAAGACTAAACTTTGCATCTGGTAACACTACATGAGAGTCTTCCTGGAAGAAATAGAGTATCTACCTATGGTATCCCTGTTCTTTCAGGGATTCTCTTATATGCTATGACGGTAGGTTTCAATAGACCCTTTCTCAGACCACCTCTTCATACTCTGTTGGACATGATATGCTTGCAGCATGGAGACAATATGATGTTTGGTTAATATGGACATTTTGTTATCTCTGGGATGGATCATCTAGACCTTGGCAACGAGATATTATAACTCGTTCTGATGCTGACATGTTTTCAGTTATCCTTGCATTAATATAATTCCTAAATTTGATATTACACTATCCTGGCTAGCATGTTGTTTGACGAACATATTTACATGCTATCTCCTTCACAACAAAAATAAAGTTTTAGACAAAAAAGGCATGAGGGGGGCGTGGCTTGGCCCCGAAAGAGAATGGCGGCTTAATTCCAGCGCTCCAAGCCCTGCAGCCCAATCCAGCAACAATCAGCACCCCCAGAGACCCGATGGGCCGCACTAAACGTGCACAAATGACCCCGTCCACACCGAGGACACAGAAAGATGGACCATCCGCCTCCATCCGCGCCTACCTGCGCACCCCGGAGATCCTCGACTCGCATCACGAGGCATCCAACATGGCGCCTGCCTCCCCGGGATCCACAGTGTCGGAAGACAGCCTGCATACCTCCGCCGGCACCCGAGACACAGAGGGACCCTCACACAAATGGTATGCCTTATTTGACTCCCTCCCAAAGAAAGAGGATCTGCACACAATAGTCCAGGAGGTAAAATCAACCCTCCGTACAGAGATAGCCTCACTGCGCACCTCCCTGTTAGATTTGGAGGGAAGGGTGGCCACATTAGAATCTGCATGGGAATCAGCAGGCCCAGTACCCCAGCAAACCCCCAGCAAACGCACAATAATGATAGACAGCTTATGGACCTGCGGCTCCATGTTGAAGATCTTGATAACAGGAGCCGCAGGAACAATATTAGAGTGAGAGGGCTGCGAGAACCAGCAGGCACAGAAAATCTGAGGGAGACCCTAACCCCACTCTTTAATCTCATACTGAATAGGCCCCCTGAAGCGCGTCTATACATTGACAGAGCACACCGCGCTCTTCGCCCGAAACCACCACCTACAGCACCGCCAAGAGACGTCATCTGCTATATACATGATGTCCAGCTGAAAGAAGACATTATGAAGGGAGAACGCACAGAATGAACATAGCGGTACAAAGGCCAAAATGTGGAGCTCTACAATGACCTCTCCCACCTCACCCTGCAAATGCGCAGAGCTCTCAGACCGATCACGACTCTCCTCCAGAAACACCATCTAAGATACCGATGGCACTTCCCGTTCGCACTTACAGCAAGGAAAGATAACATAGAGGCTACAATACGACTGCCAGCGGATGTCCCCATCTTCCTGGACACGCTGAGTCCACCAGCCACCTCGGTTAGAGACTGGACAGACTGCCCCCTCAACGAGAGAAACCTAGGCAGACCGGTAACTCGCCCCATCGGCGCAGACGGAATGGACGTGGGCACTGTCCCGCCCCACCAAACAGCACAAGAACAATAAAGCTTGGGGACAATGGAGACCCGACCAGCAACACTCAAGCAGACCCAACGCTAAAGGACTCAACTCCCCACAAAAGCGTGCGAGGGCACTGAGAGAACTGAAAGCCCTAAATGTATCCATAGCGTTCTTCCAAGAAACCCACTTCAAAACTGACAAGCGGCCCAAGTTCTCGAACAAACATTACCCGCTGAGTTTCCACGCCACCAACACGGACTCAAAATCCAAAGGAACGGCGATACTTTTTTCCACCGAAGTGCCGTTCCAAATGGAAGACGAACTATCAGACCCCAATGGAAGATACCTCTTCCTAAAGGGCACAATCCATGCCACACGCTTTACCTTCGCCAACCTATACCTCCCTAACAAGGGACAAAAAGCCTTTCTAAGGAAAGCCCTGATGGCATTAGACCTCTTCAGCGACGGCATACTAATTCTTGGCGGCGACTTTAACGCACCGTTGGATCCGAGACTGGATACATCCGCAGGCCACTCCACCCTTCCAGACCATGTACTCAGAGGCATGCGAACCACCCTGCATGAATTCCAAATGTCAGACTGCTGGCGCACCCTGCACCACACAGAGAAGGATTACATGTACTATTCCCCACCTCACAATTCGTACTCAAGCGTAGATTACTTCTTCCTCCGCCACCGCCATCTAAATGACCTCCTCTCTGCGACAATAGCCCCTATGTCCTGGTCAGACCATGCCCCGGTCATCATCACGATAACCTCGCCTACACCATACCAGAAACAATGGACCTGGAGACTAAACGAGTCACTGATAGAAGACCCCTTAATCCAGACGGAGATACAATCCCACATCTTTCAAACAAACAACACACCGGAATCCACTCCAGACAAGGTGTGGGCCGCACACTAATGTGTGATACGTGGCATCCTGACTCGACATGGCGCACAATGGAAAAAACAGCGCGTGCTAGAAACAGCAAACCTCTCGCAGAAAGTGGCGGACTTGGAAAAATGGCATAAAACCACACTCAACGACAACACCTATGCGCAACTAGTCACGGCGAGAGCAGCACTGAACACCCACCTCTCCCAACGGATCGCCTTCCAATACAGACAAGCCCAGAAGACCTTCTATGAATTCGGAAACAAGAGCGGCAAGCTCCTGGCAAAGGCCCTAAGGAAAACCAGACAAAAATGCTTTATCTCAGAAATCAAATTCAAATGAGCCACCCGCCACACCCCAAAGGAGATAGCGGACGGCTTCCGACTGTACTATGAATCCCTGTATCACCTCTGCAGCCAGGGAGAGGAGACGGGAGACCCTGCCGCACCTAAACCCGACAGACAAAACGCATATCTCACCAAACCCCTCACGTCCAAAATAGATGCGGAAACAACTCAAACACTGGAAGAGCCCATAACACCTGAGGAATTAGCCCTGGCACTGAAAACAGCCAAGAATGGGAAAAGCCCGGGCCCCGACGGCTACACCATTAAGTACTACAAAACCTACTATAAAAACACTGGCTCCACATCTACTTAACATGCTAAATGCCATCAAGGAGGGGGGGAACCTTGACCAGAACACCCTAAAGGCGCACATTGTAGTGATACCCAAAGAAGGCAAAGACCCCACGGAATGTCCAAGTTACCGACCGATCTCCCTGTTGAATACGGACTTGAAACTTTTCGCCCAAATCCTGGCTCTCCGCATCCAACCCCTCCTGTCGAAGCTGATACACCCGGACCAGGTTGGATTTGTCAAAAATAGAGAGGCCAGAGACAACACCAACAAAGTAATCAACCTAATGTATGCGGCCAGGATACAGACAACGCCAGCACTTCTAATCTCCACCGACGCGGAAAAAGCATTCGATAGGGTAGACTGGACCTTCCTATTCGCGACGCTACAACACCTAGGGTTCGGCCCCAACATGAGGACGTGGATCGCAGCTCTCTACAACAAACCGACGGCGTGTGTCTATGTCAACAGCACACTATCAAAACCATTCCAGATACACAATGGTACCCGACAGGGATGCCCCCTCTCACCTCTGCTTTGTGTACTCAGCCTGGAGCCATTCCTGAACGCGGTACGCAGCAGACCGGACATTAGGGGCATACAAGGACAGTGGGGGGAAAGTAAGATATCGTCTTACGCCGACGATCTACTGTTTACAGTTCGAGACCCACAAACCTCACTCCCAGCCATCATGCAAGAATTCGAGGACTACAACGCACTCTCCAATTTGAGCATCAACTATACAAAATCGGAGATATTAAATCTAGGCTGCGAACGCGCCCTAACGACAAACCTAAAAGCGCGATACCCATTCCACTGGTGTAAAGACGCGATAAAATACTTAGGCATATGGCTCACTGCAGACCCACACCGCATATT
Organism: Pelobates fuscus; assembly: GCF_036172605.1. Lineage (NCBI taxonomy): Eukaryota > Metazoa > Chordata > Amphibia > Anura > Pelobatidae > Pelobates > Pelobates fuscus. The sequence goes on along the minus strand of NC_086323.1, from coordinate 78,625,494 downwards.
CAACCACAACTTCCCCCCCCCCTCCTTGACCGCATACTTAAAGACCTTGGAGAATGGGACATACCGCACATCACCTGGCTGGGATGAGTAAACGTTCTCAAAATGAACGCCCTACCACGCTTCCTATACCTGATGCAAACACTCCCAATTTTCATCCTCCAGACCTTCCTAGCCCAAATATGTACAGCCTTCACAAGATATGTCTGGAGGAACAGAACGGCTAGAATAAAATACGACATCCTCACAAAACCCAAACCACAAGGGGGCCTGGGACTCCCCGATCTCAACAAATATCACAGAACCATCCACCTCCAACGAATTGCCGAATGGACCTTAAGGACGGAAGATAAGCTCTGGATCGCCATAGAGGCAAGCTTCATCCAACAGATAAGGGGACACGGAAAGGGACATCCCACAAGATCAGCCACCCTAATGGTCTGGAAGAAAATAGCAGACAACAAAGACCTCGCCCCCCCCGACATCCCCCTTGTACAATATCACAGACAACCCTAGATTTCACATGATCAACAGCAACCAAACCCTGACGAGCCTAGGCCTACCGACCCCATGCAGGCTACAACATCTCCTGGCAACGGGGAACATGCCCCCACTAACGGAATTACCTACACCCGAACCCCCAAACCCGATGACTACACTCAGGTACCATCAACTAGTAAGCGCACTAAAAACAATACCAGATCTCCAAACTGCGGCAAGACAACTCACCCCATTCGAGAACTTATGCACCCAGCCGGCGCCCACGCCACACGCCATATCACTACTATACCAAACGCTGAACACACCGAGGGAAGACGCCCAACCGCCATACTTTGTAAAATACTGGGAGAGAGATATTGGGCACCCATTAACCCAAGACCAGTGGACCACAATATTCACAATGACGCACAAAACCTCCATAAGCACCAAATACCAGGAATCGGGGTACAAGATGATATCACACTGGTATAAAACCCCCGAGAAACTCGCGACCATGCACGCATCGAGTGCGCCGGAATGTTGGAGATGCGGAACCGAATTGGGCACTCTATACCATATCTGGTGGACATGTCCCCGAATCCAGCCTTTTTGGAAGGAAATTCATCAAGCAGTCACCACACTAACAGACAACGCGGTCGAACTCACACCAGAAAATTACCTGCTACACCTGACACCCCCACCACGAGCTACATACAAAAAACAATCACACCGTACCTAATCAACGCAGCACGCAGCCTGATCCCAGCATTCTGGAAAAAGACCGCAACCCCATCCATGAAGGACTGGATAACGAGGGTGAAGACATGAGAACCATAGAAGAACTAATCCTAACAGCCAGAGGACAAACCCAGAGATACCAAAAGATATGGTTCCACTGGCTTCGATGGCTAACGACCAGACAACCATAAAATACCCATTCCTGAAGAATAGAAAATGGAGGTAGGACCCTAGGTTCCAAAGAAGAATCCCAGGGACTCGACCGGACACGGACGCAAGGACCCCCATCGAACACCGATGGGGAACGAGGGGTGTCTCCGTGGAGCTCCAGACCGGGGGAGGAGGCTACGGGTGGGGTGTGGGGATGAGGACCCTCGGACACCTCCCCCCCCTCCATATGGCCTTGGCCCCAGAACTACTAGCCAGGAACGCTCACACACCCTAGCGTGACCAACCTTGGTGCTTCCCCACCGCAGGAACCCCTTGCAACAACGCACTGACACGCACCACTCCCACGCATACCCGCAGCCAAAGCTCAGAGACTCACATGCCACGCACCAGGGGAGAAAAGGGGCCTGACCCCGAACAACCCTGATACCCACCATAGTGCCCCATTATCCCATCACACACCCAAACAAGGGACGGCTCTCCCTAACGCAAGGAGACATAAGACAGGAATCCCCTGGACACTTCCACATAGCCACATTAGCCGCCCTGCCAACTCATTAACAGCAAACATATCCCTGGCACAGGGGACACCCTCACACAGGGACACGAAAGAATAACGAAAAGGGAGACAAAGGGACCTAAGCAAGTAGACACACGATTAGAGACGACTAACGGAAGTAAATAGCGAGATAGGCAATACAACAGCCTTTGACAGACTAAACATGAAGCCAGAAGAAATACATGAAAAGGAAGTTTAGGACACTCGAGACACCAACACACCAGACACTAGGAGAGACAACAAGGGAGACCAAACCAGAAAACGGGAAACAATCCCCAGACAAGAAAAGAGACACGAGTACACCAAAACAAGCACAGCCCAAAAACCCACTACTCCGTCAAGCAAGTAAAGAACCGAGACACGGACGAACACCAGAGATCCCCACACAAACAACTGGTACTCTCCCTACACAACCCCTAGTAACCGAGACCACAGAGAAGCTATGCTTAAAACTCCTGGGAATGTGCAACCTTCTCCAATGACACGCTACTACAAAACATAATGACACAATAATGACATGTTCCTCTACCCGACCATTATTGTTGGATTACTATGTTTTATAAATGTTATGAATATTTTGTAACAACTGAAGACATACTTAAACATGCTTGTAAAATGTCCATGCACGCTTAATAAAAACCTTTGGAATGAAAAAAAAAAAAAAAAAGGGATGAGGATTGGTTAGACCAGACACTATTTCATAAATAATGTAATAATGGATATTTTACAGGCTACAAAACCACTCTTGCAGGCCACCGATTGGACATATGTGGTATAAAGAAATAAACTTTATCCAGAATTTAGAGTCCATAGGATCCTGGTGGGCCATGGCTCCAGGGGGCACTTTGACAGAGGTGGCATTTTGCTGCCCCTGTACCTTTAACAAATCAGCTGTACAGGGCCCAGGCCACCTATTTGTGTGTATATATATCCTGATCCTGAGGAAGACCCGAACGGGTCGAAACGTTGATCAGTAAACTGTAAACCCTTTGATGGATTAAAATACCATTACTTTTCTTTAAAAGACCGGAGAGTGCATCTTTATTCTACATATTATATATATATATATATATATATATATATATATATATATATATATATATATATATATATATATATATATATATAGCGAGTACCGCTATTTACATATGGAATCCCCAGCCCCTGCTAGCGTATCCTGTGAAGAAGGGGCTCAGGAGTGTAATCTTGCACCTCCTGCAGTATTAGGTCATGTCCATTCGCCAGCTGTGTGTTGCCATGACAACACTAACAGCATGCTGTGCCACTGGACCAGCAGGAAAACTACTGTCCCCCCTCCCTTACCACAGGTAAAAGGCAGGGAGGGGGGAAAGTTAGATTATAAATATTAAAAAACCTACTCTCCCCTCACAGCCCTTATCTAGCCCCACACTACACTACAACCACAGACTCTGCACCCACTAAACAAACACAGACTCTGTATCCACTATACACACACACACACACACACTGTATCCACTACACAAACACACACACTGCATCCACTATACACACACAGACACACTGCATCCATTACACAAACACACACTCTGTATCCACTACACACACACTCTGCATTCACTATACGCACGCACACTCTGTATCCACTATGCACACACACTGCATCCACTGCACAAGCACAAACACTGCATCCACTACACAAGCACACACTCTGTATCCACTATACACACACACACAATGCATCCACTACAGAAACACACACTCTGTATCCACTATACACGCACTCTGCATTCACTATACACACACACACTCTGTATCCACTATACAAATACTCTGCATTCACTATACACACGCATACACTGCATCCAGTACACAAACACACACTCTGTATCCACTATACACACACACACTCTGCATCCAATACACACAAACACACTCTGTATCCACTATACACACACTCTGCATTCAATACACACAAACACACTCTGTACCCACTATACACACACTCTGCATTCAATACACACAAACACACTCTGTACCCACTATACACACGCACATAATGTATTCACTATACACACCGCACACAATATGCAATCTTTATTTCCTACACAGACACTGCATTCACTATTCACACTGCATAACATAATGGTTGTGTGTGAGGTGGGGGAGGGAGAGGGGAGGGGAGAGGGGAAGGGGGAGCAGAATTTCATCCTTGTACCCAGGCAGCACAATATCTTGGGCCGGCCCTGGGTGTATGTCATACTATTTTACTATTTCTAGTTATATTGATTAGAACATAAATCTTTATTGTCAGTTTTTTTTTTTTTTTTTTTTTTTACTATTGGTGTAATTGTCTTTTATTCAAATATTTACTCATTATGTTTGCCCCTGTATTTTGAGCCAATAAACCTAATTGCCTTTTTTTTTATTGTTTTACATTCAATATGATTTTGCTCTCATATTCTGTTCCACCTTACTGCAGTTGCTTCCCTTTTCTATTTTTTTCCTCTTGACGCCCTGTGACTGCCGTTTCATTGCATGCTTCCTTACTTACTCTTCACTGAGGGGAGGGTGTTCACACAATCTACCAAAAAATGTCCCCAATGTTACATTGTCAGCAACATATACTGGGAAGAAAATGCAAAGAGGTTTGAAGGAGATAGGTTCATATCCCAACGGGTACACTCAGCCTTTCATCCTTCCAAAAGTCAATAAAGCGGGTAGCAAATCTCTAGTAGTAGTGTGTGACTTATAGTACATTGACTGACTGATAGGAAAACAGACTGATAGAAAAACTATTTAAAAAAAAATTCATATGGGAAGTTGCAAGCAGCTTTTTTTTCTAAATTATTTCTGAAATTCCTACATTAATTAGACACAGAAAAAAAAAACTTCTAGAGAGAAAACCCAGGGCACTCTCACATTTCTTGGTCTGCCACGTTTATTTTTCTTTTTGTGCTTTCTATACACTATTCCTTTCACATCTGGAAACCTACAAATGTGTCCTGGGTTTCTTTCTTTTCAAAAATTGAAAAGAGACTGACATCACTGAACAGATCACTTGATCATAACAGAACATACACACTGCAAACACATTTGAATTACATTTTTTAATTTACACACATGGAAATAAACATCCTGTTTGTGCATTTTTGTGAGATTTGTAATTTTACACACACACACACACACACACACACACACACGTTAATCTTTAAGTTTGTTACAAATATAGTCATACTGCAGCATCATGAAAAATGCGTACACACATATGCAGTTGTATTTTAATTTAAAATATACTGTAATTTTTTAAAAAACAATCACAAAAGAGAAAATTGTAAAACGTGTTTTATAATAAGTTAAAACTGTACAAAAGTCAACTTTTAAGTGACATTGCATTGATTTTTCATGCAAAGCTACCCTAACCTGCACCAGGAACCACAGCCTAGAGATATTCCCCTTAATTTTTCAATGTCTTCTGGTAAAGTGGGTACTACTCGAAAATTAGTATAACCACTCAAAACTAGAGGGAACAAAATGCAGACTAGGCAAAACAAAGCTATTCTTTAACCCAAGAACTGCCCTGGAGAACTACTACAACAACTGCATACATTTGCTCATTTTATCAACTAATTTCAGCTTGACATATTATTTTATGCAACCATTTTTTTTATGACTTCTTGCGTCTCTAACCCTGGTCTGTCAAAATCAACAACTCGAGAAGTAAAAATGATTTAGGTTTTCAGCTTAACACTTATTGAATGCTTTGCAACACACAATGCTGTTTGTTTGATTAATTACACCAATTATATAGAGAAATATTAAAATGTTTGCATGATTACGACCCCTATGGACGTGCTTAAAATCACTAATTCAATCAATGTGCACAGAAATGCACCTGGAAACTTTCTGTAAATTGTCATGACATAAGTCTTAATTTCTAAATTGAGAGAAAAATATTTTGGAGAAACCAATTTTATGATTTAAGCAACTAAAACAGAAAACAACGGAATGTTTCAGCAGTTTGCTTCAGAAGAATACGTAGCAATTATTCTTTGTAAATAACCTCTAATGCCCCTAAAATCAAGTGGTCAACTCAACATCCTGTCCCACCATTCTTCTCCTACCTTCCAACTTCATTCCCACACTCAGACATTTCTGGAACCTACAATACGGACATCTCTTCCTCTGAGTCTTGTCGATCTGGCAGGTCTGGTTCTCGATACACGTGTATCTCTTATTGTTCTGAACCGTTCGCTTGAAGAAACCCTGAACAGATAACAGAAATGGAATTAGCGAAAATACTCGAACAGGCTGTTGCAAGGAATGTAGACAAACTCTACTTGCTTAGCGCTCTACGTTCCAAATAATCATCATGAATTGTGAGTACCGTAAATTATTTGATAGAGATTCATCTGCTAAACAGAAGGGATAGTACAGAATATGGGAAATCAGCCAACAGACACTTAGTTAAATGTGATAAATATACAGAATGCTCTGTTAAATACATGGAAACCCACAGCTTCATCTAAATTTAATAATACACTTTCTAATTCGAAAAATAGATTTGCTGCAGATGATTTAGTTAGAACATAGAAGGTTGATGCAAATTTTGCAATGCGTAAGCAAACATGGAGTTTTAACCCGTTGGTGACCTTTGAAATTATGTTTGCAATTCAGAATATGAAAAGAAACCGAGAATAGTTTGGCCTATGGAGGTTCCTTAATGTGTATAGCAAGGATTTTCTTTGAGACTTTCAGGTTACACAAGTGTTATAAAAGGGTTTTGCTGGCTTACAGGATACCCAGAGTCAGGATAAATTGTAGACTTAGACATGTGCATTCACGAATATTGCATTTAATATAAAATTTGTTTATTTAAGCTTTGGGCCCCATAAGAAATAGTTGTTTCGATTACAAAATGAGTTAACAGTTTTTCCATTTGATTGCAGTTCAGTTTGCTATGGTGTTTGAGGTCTGTACTAAATACTATATAATAATATAAAATGGCACCATTGCAAAACGGAAAGGCTATGAAGCATTTGGCGGCCATCTTAAATTCAAAAGGAAAAGTGACACAAAAGTAAAACATTAAAGGGATTCTATAGTGTAAGGAATACAAATCTGTATTCCTTACATTACAGAACCCTCTGGTCATTCCCCCCCTCCCCCTCCCCCTCGCTCCCTCCCTCCCTCCAGCAGCTAAAGAGTTTAAAAACTATTTAGTCACTTACCTGAATCCTCCGCCGCCATCCGATGGGGGACCTAATGTGCATGCGCAGCGAGCTCTGCAAGTGCATTAGACCCTCCACATAGGACAGCATTGCTTCAATGCTTTCCTATAGGGTTTTACTGATGCTTGATGTCCTCATGCAGAGCGTGATTTACATTGTAGGACTAAGTGTGACAGGCACACTGCACCCAGACCACTTTAATGAGATTAAGTGGCCTGGGTGACTAAAGTGTTCCTTTAAGAAAAATGCATAAGTCTATTTAAATTGATCAGAAGTACTTCAAAAAAGCAGATAAAAAAAAAAAAGATAGTTCTAGGTGAGACACAGCTTTTAAACATCACAATGCACATTATACATTAAGCTGTGACTTGTGAGGAATTGCAAATTTTACACAAAAATGCAAAATGTAACTGGGGTATTAGCTATTTGGGCATACAATTTGTAATCCCTTTGTCAATTCTCCACAGATCCTAATAAAGTGGTTAAACCCCTTTGATAATATGTTTGATCTTTGCTTTAAAAAGATATCCTAGCACCATAACAACCTGTGGCTATAGGTTGTGGCTCAAGGATGTTCCCTGTATCTGTTGTGTGATTACATAGAGTTGCCTATAAGCCTACGTCTTTTTGCTCTTACATCAATAGAAGTATTTACACCTCCTCCTTTAACTGTACAAACAATTGCGTGGCATGCACTTTCTGAGTGGTTGCACACCATGCAAGTGTGTGTCTGCAGCTCAGGCAAAAATTCACACAACTGTTTATGGGGCTGCTAGAGCTGAAACTCTATATCCCATAAATCCCTGCTAGATAGATGTTTGTGGGATACACCATAGTACTTTTCCATATTTTTTTATGTATTACCTTATTAAGTGACTGCTTCTATGAACATGTGTGTCCTACAAGGGACTTACGCATAAAATAATAACATGCTAAAAAACTAAAAAGTATGAGGTTACATTTCCAGATATATTTTCTATAGCTAGTAGAGTTTATACAACAGTTTAAAATTACGAGTGCATTAGAATGCTGACCAATTTATTATTTCCCCGATGTTTTCATATCTATACCTGTGAACTTTCTTAAAGAGTCCACCATGAGGAACTTATTAACTCTAAAACGCCCATCACGAAATTTCTAAGCCCTGCAGTAATCAGTGAGATCTGCAACAATTCCCCCGTGGAAACTCTAAAGTGCTGTAGTTTAAGAGCAAGCATTTCAAATATTGTACCAACTAGCAAGATGAGTACAAATTAGTTTGGGTATCATCAGATTATTGCTGAGCATAGACCAGCATCTCAGAAATAAGTGACCCAGAAAATCTCGACACGTATGCTAACTGAAATACCGTAATTGGGAAAGTGAAACTCAAACGCTCGCATTACCCATTTATCCGAATACTCAATGAACTCCTTCAGTGTTCTCACTCCTAAATCTTTATTCTACATCTGAAAATCACAGCACTGTGCAGAATATGCTATGCAACATAAAGTCACAAAGAGCTAAAAGTGAGGCACAGATACATAAATATATGATTTATATAAGTTCTATAAATCACCTAGAGAAAAAAAACCCTAACATTCCAAAGCTGATAAAAGACAATAAAACTTTTCACAATCACAATTTTAACTTTTGGCTCATTATACAGTTTTCTAGTAATTGTAAGATTTCAATTTAGCACGACGCATAAGAGATCATAATTTAACCATATGAAACTGACCAGAGCACGTACTTTTCATAAGCACCAACTTTAAAATGCATAAATAATCAATTAATCGGTTTTAATGAATTGATAACATCTTCTTCGTATTACGTAACAATCAATGTAAAGAGTCTGTAAATATTTAAATTAGACGCCAACAACACACAAGGGTCTGTACAACAAACACCCAACTGTAGTGGAATTTTCCAAATTTAGGATTAAACGGGCAAATTATGACTATGGTCGAGTTGGTCGAGTATTCCAAAGCAGCACTTATTGCATAAATGTTGCAATGAGTTTTTATCGTGTTATTTAGTGAATAAATAAAAGACTGATAAATAAAACACAAGTGAGACATACTTGTATAAAAAAAATAAAGTTTTGAATGAAAAAAAAAAAAATCTATTAAAACTTTAAACAGATCGCAAAATTCTATTGTAGTGAGCGGACATCTATTTATTTTGCCTGTTCAATGGCAGGTTTGCAGATAGAAGGCTTTAAACGGAAACTAAATTTAAATGTTCATCACCTTCTTACAGACCAATATTTTAGTAAAGTGGTTACAAAAAAATATTACTTGCCATACATTTCTACTGGGACAGGAAGAAACTATTTACTTTGTAAAAGAGATCCATTCGTAGCTCTTTGCAACTTAAACCTACATTTGATAACCAGATTGTCGGCAAGTGAATTGGAAAATTAGGCCAAAATAATTGAGTTTGGATAGACTTTAAATCGACTTAAATATAAATTGTTTTCAAGTCTTATATTTTTGTCTTAAAATTAAGTGCACTGTCTCCTCCCTATTTAGTGAGTAAACTGATAAGTCCACCGTAACACGTCTTTGTTTACATTGATTATAATATTGGCATGCAATTACCCAATATTGAGAAAAAACAAACAAAAACATTCATGGCCATATTAGAAATCAACTATTATTATTACACTGTAATGTTTTTGGACATTATTCCATTCAGCATGCAGACGAGCCAAACACAGATTTTGCTTATCTATTAATCTATTGGGGTGTAGCATATATGAAGCGTGTATGTGCAGGTATCTATGTAGTTCAATATATGTACTACGACAGGTTTGCACCCAGGCACTTGAAAATGCATCAGTAATGGTAGAGTGCAAATCTACAAATACACATATCTATCAATACATACATCAATACACACGAATATTTATGTTTGTATTTTTACAACACAAATATACACAATTTTGTATATAGACTTGAATTAATCTTCAGTTGGACACAAATCTGGTTTCATGTCAATAGGACCAATAATCTAGCTCTAAATTCGTACATATATACCCACACATCTTTTAGTCTGAGCATGTGGACGGAGCTTTCAAAACCAGCTATATCTCTTTGTTTCTGTACGTTAGGTATTATAATATACTTTATGTATCTAGGGCTGCGAAATTTGGTGGTGTTCAATAAATTCATGATGACAAAATTAAACAATACATAGTTGGATCTGTAGTACATTTACAATCCTGCTTGTGAAATCTATCAATAAAATACCCATAGCAATAAGTAGTCCTTATATCCCACCTTGCAGCTCTCACAGGTCAGCAGTCCATAGTGATATCCAGATACTTTGTCCCCACAAACTGGACACAGCTCTTCGAGGTCCTCGTCGTAAGAATAGCCCATCATTTTAAACTGGGGCACTGCAGGAAGAGGAGGAAACAGCAGGATGGTTAGAGATCAAAACAGGACAAACTGATTTATTACACAGTGCTACCATGTAGACCAGCAACAGAGAAAATACATACTAAGGGTACATAAATATGAGTATCCACACCATAGGTATGTGCTTATCCTAGCATATATGAGCGTTATACATGCCGAATCACTGGAGTTTAAATGATATGCAAATGTTATGCTTTCTGCTACAGTCAAAAGAATAGTAGATACCTGGAACCGCCTTCCAATCGAAGTACAATAGTATTTAAAAAAAACAAAAAAAACAACCTATGAATTGCATGAGTGCCTGGGGTTTCTGTAAAACTGTCTCCATGAATGAGGACATTAAATAAGCATGAGGTCTCACAAAGAGCAGATTGGATTGGCCAGTGGCTTCTTATCAACCATCACAACTCACATTTTTATGCATCGGGGGTGTACATAATTTGACTTTTGACTGGATATTTTTACCAATATTTATGTCTTAAAATTATACTTATCTCCTACATTCTGTATCCACTGCTTGGGTGTAATACCTGTGTTATTTATGTAATTATTATATACTTACATAATTATCTGTTATTACAATTCTGCTAAAGTCTGCAGGTTCTATACGTATCACTTTTGTTGGCCAAATATTTGACAGTTGGTTATTATCACTTTTAAAGAAAAATGCAATGTTGTTTACACATCCTTTAAGATCTGAAAATGATCAACTATCTAATTCAACTGTCCTTATATACTGATATTGCAGGGTTCAAAATAAAAATGTAGTCAACTTTGTTGTAGTCTTGCCACTAGCAAATATGTGACATGTTTGCAAACCCATTATTAATTCCCCTTTTCAAGCATAACAAGAGATCGCTTGACCACTCAAACCGTTATTGGACATACAGTGACCTTAGCTTAAAAAGACATATAATGTACACAGCAGTACAAATATTAACCACGAGACAGTTAATTAATTTGACCCGTTCTACACAGGCCTGTTTTCTTTAAAAATATATACCGTATATATATATATATTTTTTTTTTAAATAGCAATTTTGGTAATTAATTTACAGCGCCAATTCCAAGCAAATAAAAGTTGACAACACTAATTTTTGTAATGATATATAGTATTTAGTATGTTATGTTTAAAGTGATAGACAAATGAATATTCTATAAGTCTAGAACTTTGGAGCACTTTGCACATCCTAAGAAATATTGTGTTGCATTAAAAAATGTTTGCATTATCTTAAGATATTACTGATCAACAGGAAAAAAAAGTTAAAATAACAAGAATATTATGTAACTACAGCTGAACTTGGGTTTAGGCATCTGTCTGTGTCTGAATGATGTTTATATCTAAAGAATTGAATTACTGAAGATGTGCAAAAATGAACAGAACGCTATTTCTACATATGGATTTATTTGCGGTTGAGTATACTGATATAATTTCCACCTAGGTATAATGCTTTTCTTATGGCTGTATGTATAGTTTCGATTTCTTTTAAAATTGTATTATATACAGAAGGATAAAAAACGCATTTGTTAAGGCAATCCTGGAGCAAATCGGTTTTAAAATGTTAAATTTGGAGCAATCATCAGAACCGTACCATTTATTAACCTGGTGATTGTTCCACATGTTTTACTTTGCCCCAAAATGTGCTCCTATACTGCCATGTGTGTAGATGGGATGTACCAACAGAATCTCTACAAAGAGTCCAAGTAAATCATGGGGCTTATTCACTAAACATTGAATCGCATTGAATTGAAAATCCAACTTTAAACAATAAGGCAAAAACATGTTGATTTGGACCAGTTCTCCACCTTGGCTATAGTCACAGCTTACCTGTGTTAGCCTAAATGTTGCAGGTTTAGATTTCAATTCACTACAATTTGGTGTTTAGTGAATTCATTGTTATGATGCAGAACGCTGATTATATATGTGTGTGTGTGTGTGTGTGTGTGTGTGTGTGTGTGTGTGTGTGTGTGTGTGTGTGTGTGTGTGTGTGTGTGTGTGTGTGTGTGTGTGTGTGTGTGTGTGTGTGTGTGTGTGTGTGTGTGTGTGTGTGTGTGTGTGTGTGTGTGTGTGTATTCGTAACTGCTCTAAGAGATAGGAGTTCTTATTGAAGGGTTCCTGTCTTAAACATTAATAGTCAATTTACTTCCCGGTGATCTGCAGTTAGAAAATCATTTAAAAGCTCTGAAAGCTAAGCTGGTTCATTCATTAAAATGCCCATTAGAGACATCTGTATTTTGCACAAATATCATTACAATTTATTAACTATTGTTATCTCCACTAATTTTGCTTTTCCAAAGATCGCTTAAAACAATAAAATTGTTGCTTTAAAGTCTTGCACACAGAAACATACATATGCAAGAAAAAAATAATAATTTTAGCATACCTTTCTAATAATTGCAAAGGATATATTTAATAAAAAATACTGATTACAAAGAGATGTATTGACTAACTTGTGAGTTGCGCTAAGTTGTTGCAAAGTTTTGCTTTTAAAACGGTCAAGATAGAAAAATATCTCTTGACTTTAAGATGATTTATTTCTTCATTTCAGTTGGGTTTTTTTTGTGCCTGCTTGTCGCCAGATGACTTTGAGATCATTACAACTAACTAATAGATCTCTTAATTAATTAGTGGTTGGAAAAGTCTCCAACGAAGGTATTAAAGCCACTTGATATCAAATTATTTCAGAAATTCCACTGCATACGTAGGATCAGACTCAGATTAACCAAACATCTGTCTCTATAGATGCATACATACCATATATGTTATCATACCAAAGTGTCCATGTACACATATATGAGTCTTACGTATATAGATATATATGGCTGTATACTTTTACATACTATAACACATACATATATATGTTTACACTACATCTGTTTTCGTATTTCAAGAGAAATAGAAATGTACACATGCAAAAATTAGGACACACAAAAACACTGATCTAACAAACCCTTTCTTCAAAATAATCATTTTTGTTAACTGAACCCCAGATTTTATGGTCAAAGAAATCTTGGGTGTAATAAAGTAAAATTGATTAGCTGGTGTGTTTAAAGTAGCACAAGTTACTGGATAAACAAATAAAACACAGAGAAAATAGAAACACTTGGGCTATTTGACAATAGGCATTTCTACTACATATACAGAACTCATCGCAAACTTTCAACTATTCAAAACAATGCCTACATATAGAGATCAGGAAATATGTGTATGCTAAAGAAAAGGCATGCACATATAGAAAAACTATAAACACAAATTCTGAATAACAAATGTTTGTGCACATATATTACATGTACACATGCCACAATACCATTCAAAAGAGATTGTCTTTTAATTTACACTTTTACTTAATACCATTTAAGTACATATTATACCGGAATTCTTGTTAATATTGTTTGCGGTCATTATTAAAGACTTTTGAGAAAATAAACTATAATAATCATGGTGCACCACAATATGTAACATTTATATGCATGCCGTTTAGCAAAATTATTTAGACTTGCCTTTAAAACTTAACTATTAAAATAAAATATAATGCAAAATAATAGTATATTAGCATATATGGATACTATTAAAATGGATTTTAAATTATTTAAAAATGCATTTGAATTTAAAATATTTTTTAAGTTTCATTATGAATGATAATTTAAAATTTTCTGAGCAGTACAGTAGGATTTATTTTTTTTTACTTAAAAAACAATGCCTAGACTAATTGTTTAACACTGAAAAAGTCAAAATGAATTAACTAGACTAATTGTTTAACACTGAAAAAGTCAAAATGAATTAACTTGATTTCAAACTTTATTTTAGTTTATATATATGTTATTTTTAATTCTGTACAAAGTCGCCTTCAATTACCTATTCAATTTTTTTTAATCTTAAAACTATGTTTAAATCTCAAATTCTGATCCCAAAAAAAATCTAACATATCACTGACTTACATTTTGCACTAAAGAGACACATAAATATAATAAAATCCAGATTTGGAAATGGTATCTATGATTTTCCTTTAAAAACGAACTAGTTTGATATATTTGTTTTCAGCTAGTAATCAAGACTATAGAAAACATTTGGGATTTTCAAATTCCCTCTTCTCTTGATTCAACACAAAGTCACTGTTATGTTATCTGAATACACTATATGTATACATAGATATGCATATACACAAACCCTTCAGTTTGATTAACAAACTCAGAAACCCTCGATCTTTCTCAATAATATATATATATATATATATATATTATTGAGAAAGATCGAGGGTTTCTGAGTATATATATATATATTATTGAGAAAGATCGAGGGTTTCTGAGTATATATATATATATATATATATATATATATATATATATATATATATATATATATATAAAGATCCAAGTTCCTTGCACACTGACTGAAATGTTAAAATCCGGGTGCTTGTAATCCAGGGTAGACTCAAATATCAGGACAATGTTCGTGATGAAAGTCCTGGACGAGGACTGAAACGTCGAGCTGCCATTTTTTTTAACTATGTTTGAATAAAATCTACGCCTTTTATTTTTCTACAAAACCGTGAGTGCTGGTCTTACTATGTATCCTGATATATATATATATATATATATATACCAAAAGAGTTGTGAGTGGGAAAAATGTGTGGATGAAAACCCCTTCCACCTGAAGTAAGTGGATAGTTAACACATTGCTAAACACAAACTCACATAATGACTGGTGTGTGCATTTGTGTTTAGCAATGTATTAACTATCTATATATATAAACTGTATACATATTTTTAAATATTATTATTATGTGAGGGAGCATGTATATACATGCTCCCCAATATAATAATAATATTTACAAATATGTATACAGTGTGGGACTATTTTATATGATATTAAAATATTATATTATATATATTATATTTTTTTGAATGTTGTCATTTTATATTATATATTTATATATACATGTATATTTTATACACACTAGCATTTTTTCTACTGTATATAACTAAGACACTTCACTAAAAAAAACTAAAAAAAAAAGTTGCCAAATGCCTAACTGTTTGGATATTTTAGAATTTGCAGACTAAAATGTTTTGTTTACAAAAGAGTTGAACCATACTTTGCTGTAGTTAAATACTTCACGTAATTAAACTTATTAGTTATAAACTAAACCAATACTAATAATTTTAAGTAGCATTGCTTGCAATATTAATGGACACTACATGTGCATACACAGAGGTATGCAGCAAATTGCATTTAAGAGATTAACTCCCAAATGTACATTTACAAAGCATTACTGTATATTTTATTAATATATATATATATATATACACACACAATTCTCCTTGCAATGTACAGTTGCAGTTTTCTACATGACAAAACACAATTTGTGTTTTAGAATTATTAGTGAAAGCACAATTCCTTATTTTGGGGATTGGCATGGCAAGATGTATGACCCCTATATCATCGTCAAACTAATACACTGCAAGATGCCTATATACTGGGATATCCTGTATACACGGTGTCACAGCTCTCTCTGTGTGTAGGAAGTTGGGAAAGGGAAATGGACAAGTCACACGTGCCCTGTATAAATGTTACATGTATTAACATCAAGCCAATGGTATGTACATCCAGGAACATGTGCGTGTACACACACTTAGAACTGTATGGAGATTGTGATCTTAGTGTTAACGTAAATAACACGTGCAACTAGAACATAGCTAACTTTGTTTTAATTGTGTGTATGTCTGTGTGTGTGTGTGTGTATATATGTATACACACACACACACACACACATATTAAATAAAGCGTTGAATGCTTTCTGCACCTTATCTCCTGTCAATTACCCTAGCTCGCTATCACAACACATTCACATCAATAACATACAGCATGCTATATTCAGCTGTACTGATCAAATCGTGAAATCCTAGACATTTTAAAAATAAAAACATATTACATGGACACGGTAACTGTCCTTATGAATGTATTAGTGTCAGTCAGCCTATAATCAAACTAATGAAATGAACGTTCTATAATAGAATTTATAGAGCGCCCAGTACAGTGAACGCAGCATTCCATGGAACTTTCTAATGATCGATGCGGTATAATAATATATATAAGCCCAGTATGAAGCGGTAAGTCACTTACCGTGCATGTTCTCCGGCATCTGGCCCTGCTCCCCGTGTGATCGCGATAGTCCCAGGGATTCCGACTCCACTTTGGGCAGCATGGCTCGGGCAGGAAGAGGCTCCCAGGTACCCCTCCACCTGGGGTACACACAGGTACCAGGGTCAGACCCCAGCACAGGTGGTGTGAAGAAGACCTACTTGGCTCGGGAAAAATTGGGATTTTATTTTGGGGGGGAAGAGTTGGGGGAGGAGGGGTTGGGGGGGAGGGGGGATAAATTGGGACTTGGGGTTCAGGCAGGGTGGGCTAAATATCACTTCTTGGACGGTATGGGTCTCAGAAAATCGGTAAAGGGATTCTAGAGAGGCCACAAAGAGTAATGTGAGCTCAACTACAATATATTTGGTATAAATACATGGGGTCTTCTCAGCTAATCTTCCTGGGTGCAATGTCAGGGCTAGCTAGTCTTGGTTTGACTGGCTGCAGGGATGGGCTAGGGGTCTCTTCTTAAGTGTGTGATGCCAAGCAGAAGATGATGGGTCACTTTGGCAGATCTCTTGTGTTTTGATAGAGCTGTGACCTCTCAGGTCTGAGGGAAGGAAGGACCAGGCAGTCCAGCACCTCCTGACTCTCCTCCCAACCTGTCTGCAATCCAGCCTGACAGTCTGCTAGCCTTCTCCTCTCTGATCTCCAGGCTGGGAGCACTGGGGGCAGGCTCTGATCTGCTAGGCTCTCAGACAGCCCCTCTCCCCTATCAGAGCCACTCCCCCTCGCCCTCTCCACTCATGTTGTGTCTATCTATCTACAAAGTGTTAACTTGTGAACTTCATGCTATTGCTTCTTGATGTTTACTCAGAGCACAGGACACACACACACACACACTATCTGACAAGGAGGCAGCCAAGACACAGACAGACACAGCACAAAAACCAGCAGTCAAGCAACAGGATTGTCCTATATGCTCTCACTCACTATAGTGTGTCTTTATAGAGATAGACTAGAATATGATAAAATAGAATAGAGATTGATAGACAGACAGACAGACTGATAGATAGGCAGACAGACAGACAGACTGACTGACTGGTAGGTAGACAATAGCACATCCTAACATAAACAGAAAGATATTTAATAATGCATAATACAAAAAAATGATGCACACAAAGAAATACATTGGTATTAAAGGGACAAGTGAACAATGATTTAAACCCCCTGTATCCTGTCCTTCATTAGAAAGGATAACCCCAACACTGTTAGTTCTCCCATCTAGAACAAGGTGGCGTTCCTTCTTGCAAACACACACATCACTCTTTGAATACCAAGAGTTACCCTGTATCAGGGGATTTCGATTGAACCCTGATTAATAACAACATACCCAGTACCGTATGCCTAGCTGTGATCAGTTTGCTGATGTGATTTTTTCCCCCTTCATTAAAAATACACACGTAGACATGTACATTCCACCTTAAAAAAAAAAAAAAGTCACACGCGCCACCTTAAAAAATAGACGTAAGGCGACAGACACACTCTCCTATAAAGATGCACCTGTAGCTTTAAAAGCAAAAAGTTAATATTGTTTTTGTGACTAAGACTGAACTTATTCATTATGATGATATTATAGTAATATTCCTTACTCCCTCGCAAAGATGTGCTAAGATATACGGGTAGCTCAATTTGGGGTAATTATTTATTTGGCTCTGATAAGTGATGCAATGCACATTAAGAGTTATATAATTCTTAGTGACGTAATACTGTCTATATATGCAGTCTGCATGACACAAAGAGATCTGGCAGTGATATGATTGTAAGTGGCATTTGAATTAATGTATTGACCTTTATCAAAATATGACATTGTATATATATATTAAAAAAAAAAGAAGTTATATTACAAGTTTAGACCACCCACACACCCACATAGTATATCATAAATCATGGGATGCATGCATGTAATACGTCATATAAAGTCATGTGTTTGCTTCTAATAAAGATATCAGAAACTTTAAGGAATTTCTCTGTATTAAAACCTTTTTGAAATTTTTAAATTAACATTTTTAAATGAATACTCTACCAATACACTATAGCAAACTTAGGTTCAAGCGATACAATTACCATTCACTTATTTTCCAGGGTAAAAGGGTTTGGGGGAAGGTGACCATTTAAAAAAAATATATTTTGTGATGGCCAGTTTAGCTCCTAAATCTTCCAGGCAAAATGAAAGTGACTATTTTTACAGTGAATGTGTACTTAAATTTTACCCCCGTTTTCCAGATTTATAATGCTGGAAGATAAATTGGAAATATTTCTAATCATACATTTTAAATTTGAATAGTACATGCAGAAAATGAATTGCACAGGTAAGTGAGTTCTGCAATGTTTATCCCCCACCTCTTCAAATAATGTATCTTTACACAATGCAACATCACAGTGTAATTAAAAATTAACCTTATCACTATGTTACTGCTAGAGTCAAGAGGTTGTGCAAACAAATATTTTATTCTTAGCTACATTCCGGAGTGAAGGGAAAAATATCGGTGTTTTCTCCATACACTTTAAGTTATAATTTTAGATATAATTTTTGTAGAATTATCCAATCACAGTGAAGCAACAGTATAATGCTAATTTGACTGTACGTTGTATTTTTTTTGTTTGTTTTTGTTTTATAATTCTTGAACGAATTATGAGTCTAGCTTTCTATGTATCTTATGCAAACACTATGATTTTTTTTTTTACATTAATTTATAAAATAATAGTTTATACTGATAATAAAATAAATATATCAGTTTTGATTATACCGTAGGTTAAATTCTATAGGTGATGTGAATTTAAATGGACAGCTTTTTGTTTTTGAATCGATAAATATATCAAAACAAATAAATAATCGATATTTAATATTCTTTTATTTTATATCAGAGCATCGAAGTGTAACACACTGGTTTGCACTGCTGAGATCTGTGTTGATTTTCTTTAATTACTGTTTATTTAAAGATTGTTAATTGACCAGCGAGTAGCATAATCTCCAACAATGCCCTAATTAAAAACAATATATTAACTCACTTCATTGTATAGGGATAACTTGAAAGCGACACATAGAGCAGTTTTTTTTGTAGTCCTAATCTAAAAGATTTGTTATGCAAATCTCACAACCTCCAAATTTACTTTGTACGAGATCTGACCAGTTTTTTTTAACAACAGTTGCATTAAGTATTATCTTAAGAAAAACGTGTGCATTGCAAAACTACACTTAAACATTCAGTTAATCAACAACAGACAATATTTTTTATAAGGGTAAATTTTGCCATAAAAAAAAAAAATACAAAATGTCATTAAAAATGCTAAATTGAATCCTGAATATTTCATTACAGTCAAATGTACGTTCTATTCTACTTGCTCAGTTAAGAAAAAAATGAATTAATTTATGTACTTTTTCTACCAAATTAGGTCAGAAAGAAGAAGCTTATTATTATCTTAATTATATTTCAAAATATCTGATTAGATTAATGGATGTTGACAAATAAATGTAATCAGGTTTTTAAATCCTTGATAAGTTTTTTTTTTTTACTTTTAAAGCAAAGGATTTAATTTTCTCATTGAAAAGGTTGTCAAACAATCTCATTTTACTGTACCTGGAGAATTTGAAATTATATTTTGTCCACTGCAAACACACACATCATAAAGATTTTTTTTTTCCTGAACTTCAGAGAATGTTATAGATGAATACAAACATTAAAACATTACCAGCATATTTTGTGAGGAACTGATTTAGCTAGTCTATATCTTTCATAGTTCACAGAGCATTTTCACAGCTATTTTTATTTATATTTCAGTATTCATCTTTATAAGAAAATCAGGTTTGGATCTTGAAATACAAGCGATCAATATAATTGCTCTGCATTTATGGGGCACCTAAATGGTTAATCTTACTGAGCAAGAATTCTATGAGAAAAGTTTTTTTAAGGTTTTTCTGTCATTATATTCAAGCATACCTTATTGATTACTAGTTAAATTAATCTACTGTAAAGTACATATTGTTTTTAAAAAAACAAAACACTTTTTAGGAGTCTGCTTAAACTCTTAGTTCTTGTGAATTAACTCATTAGTGACACAATCTATACCAATTTAAGTTGAAAAACAAAACAAAATCCAGCTCAATAGAACTGCATTTTTTTTTTACAAACTTCACAACTTTGGCCTAATTTTAGGAAATTATCTTCCATCTCATTGTTTAGCAAATAAATGCCAAATAGAAAAATAAATGTTAATAAAGGTAGACTCCAACATCAAAAATAAATACATTTATTTTCAATGTGGGAGTGTTCCTTTTTTAATCTCACATTTAGACTCTTCCCCTTTTAATTAAAAAAAGCTATTAAACTCATCTTTTTTTTCACCACCAGGGCAGGTTCCGCTGTCCAGCCCACTCCTCCCATGGTGAGAACATCAACACTAATGGTCTCTGCCTAATCCAATGCTTCTCATAGGGATGGAATGGCTACCCATGGAACATTTCCGTGCTCTGCCAATCACATGCTTCCCTCTGAAAAACATTATCTTCTGTTTTGAACAATGACTCAAAGCAAGTGAGGCAGGAAAAACATTTAAAGGGAAACAAAGTTGTTTTCCTGGCACTATAGTTCCAGATAGTGCCTCCCTTCCAGTGGCACATAAGGGATTACAAACCCCTGCTGTCACTCACCTGAGCTTGCGCACCGATGTCCCTCGGCGCTGGATTGGACTCCTCCTCCGCTCCTGACATAAGCGTGGGAAACCTAAAGCACGTGCGTGACAATAGCCGCACTCGCATTAGGACTTACTTTTGGGTGACACTGGGCATCCTCATGCATAGCGTGAGGACATCCGGCGTCAGTTAGGCGACCAAAAGTCATGTAACAACCCGGAAGTCCCTATAGTGGCTGTCTGACTAGAGGTGGAGTTAACCCTGTATAGTAATTATTGCAGTTTCTCAAAAATTGCAATATTACTATTGCAGGGTTAAAGGGCTTAGGAATATACACCCAGACCATTTCAATGAGCTGAAGTGGTCCGTGTGCCTTTAGTGTCCCTTTAAATGAATGGTTGAAACCTGGGAGGCATAACTAGTAACTAATAACTTTGTCATTTACAAAAGTACTATTTTGTATTAGAAATTGGCACTTTCACAATATAAGCCTTAGGGTACATGCAGTTAAACCCTCAATGCATTTTACCTCAGGGAATGCAGTGTACATTTCCCCTTTCAGAATGACACATTTAATAAACAATTGCCTATAATGAGCTTGCCCTACGTTGTCTTAAACCTAATCTATTTTGATACTGATGGGCTGTAATGCATTGTGGTAGCCATCTTGGAAAAATTCAGTAGTCTTGGAATAATCAGCCAGCATTGAATGGCGAGCCCAGCAGATCACCCCTTGCTCTTTGTCCTAGTCCATAACTCCCAATAAGAATCAAGGATAGACTATGGGCAAGCAGCCAGGGCTGTTTATGATAGACAGGGTTAGCTAGCAGCCTCACTGGCCGGCCCAACTCAGAGCAAACCATATGCAGAGTACCACTGAAGCACTCAGAGTCTGGACTTAATGCAGAGCATCTAATAATGTGCTAATTGGGGAACATCTGCCTTGTGTTCCCAGATGCGGATATCAAGGGACTAGCCCAGAATTTGGGAAGATGCCTCGAACCTACAGACATAAGCTATGCTATCCTATGGCCATGAAATAATAAACAAAATTTGGAAGGCCCCAAGCTCCTTTCTATCCTCTTACCCCTTGAGTGGAACTAGTGAAAGTAATTTTTTTCATTATTGAAGATAAGGGTTAAAAAGTGTAAATAATCACCGGAGGAGTTATTATTATTGGCAGTTAGCTCCATGTGTCTGGAAAAATATAGCCTTTATTTGTGGATATTTTTCTTTAATTCACTGTTGCAGAATGTGGGATGACTGCTTTTCTGTTAAAGGGAGCTTATTACAATGGGCCGAAATTTGGATTTTATTAAGACACGGAGGCTCCTATTATGCTGCACTCTTTCTTTATTTCCCTCAGCAGCAAAGAAAAAACTTTATAAATATAACAGTAGTAACATTAACAGTCTTAGGTGTATTCTTCCTAGTAACAGGAACAGCCAATCAGGAACAGCCAATCAGGTTCCACTTCTCCAGCATAATAGGCTCTGTCAGCCAATCCTGTTCCTCTTTCTTTGCTGCTCCCTCAGTTAAGTATACCTGATCCCTCAGCTCCTTAACTGTGGGATTATTATATCATTATTATTATTATCATTTTATTATTATTATTTATTACTATTATTCTTATTACTACTATTAGTATTATACCGTTATTGTATTTTACTGTTATTTGAATTCATTGATTGATTCATTCTAATTTCGCTATATTTTCTTGCCTTTCATCCTTTCCGCGGTCCAGCCCGTTCCCAGAGCCTAATTTAACGAGCGGCTCGGGGACGCTGGCTGGAACCGCATTCGGCGCTTCGCGCCCCTCCCTGTCATTACTGGCGCCGTGAGTGGCCGCCATCCGCGGAGCTCACAGAGCTCAAATGCCGGTTCCCTGCTCGGCGCTGGAGTGTGTACACTTTATAGTGATCACACATACGCCGCGAGCACAACTTACCGGCTAAATCCCCCTATTTTTTCCATTTCTGCCGCCCGCGGCGGCCATTTTCTTTGCCTTCCCGCGCTCACACACAGCTCCACCCCCAACGTCCGGACCTCGGAGTTGGGTTAAAGCTGTAGTGGCGGTCGGACGGCTCTTTGCTCCCTCCTTGCTATTTCCTACTTATTACCTGTGAATCTTCAATTTGGTCAAACAGTTTAAAGTTTATGTGAGTAATTCATTTTTTGTTCTTAGAGGTATATTGTTTCCTTTGGGTTAATCAACCCATTTTAGTTTCAGCTCTAGATATTATTAGTACTACCAGTGTCATACTAAGCATGCCTGGTGAGAAAGATTTACCCACCCCTTCTGGGTCCCTTGTCACCAAACCAGGGAGTGTTACAACACCCTCAGGGGTATCTGAAATTGGAGCGGCTAACCCCGCTGATTTTGCTCCCACTGCTGATATGCAGTCTCTGATTGACGACACTATGTCTCACGTTATGACTAAGGCCCTCACATCGGCCATGGGATTGATGTCTGAATCTTTCTCGCAGACTCTTACACAGGCTCTGCTTGAGGCACAGAAATCGGCTCAGCCGACCGTTACCCAGGCCTTGCCAGTAGTGGTCCCTTCACACCCTCACACTGGCCGTAAGGCCACTGCAAAAACCAAACACTCTTCAATCTCACAGATGGACAGCTACAAACCTGTCACAGATGGCGCGCCTAATATACCACCGCGCAAAAGAGCCACTAGCCGGGCAAAATCGGCTAGGTTATGGAAACGGGCAAAAGCCCAACTAGATTCTGAGTCAGATCTCAGCGAGATTGAAGAGGAAAACTGCATGGATACTGAGGATCTATCAGATCCCGAATCCGATGATATGGTCGAGGACCATGGCCTCAGAGAGCATAATACGCCTCCATCTGAATCGTTTGACATGGAGCTTAAGGTCCCAGACGATGCAAACAAATTAGTTGACCCCTATGGGGAACCCCTGTTCGACCCCGATGACCTACGTCATCCAAGGTCAGCAGACTGGTCCCCTTCGGCCCATGTGGCCAAATACGTTGCATCAAGGACTCGCAAGCCTTTAAATAAGGCAACACGCAATAAGCTAAGGGCAGAATGCCCACGCCCTACTGTCCCGGACGAGGCCTGCAGAACACCTGCAGTAGACCCAAAAATCGTCCAATTCCTGGGCAAGACTGGCTGGAAGCCTAATAAGGGCCTGGATTTCTCCCTGCGCAATTGCCAGGATAAATTACTGGATATATTGGGCCCAGCAACCAAAATTTTTGATATGGTCGAAAACGACCAAGACTTAGATCGTACCGCCATAAGTGGTTGGATTCAAAGAGTAATATGCCTGATCGGCAATGCCAACTGTGCGATAGCCACAGAGCGTCGCAAGGCGATCTTATTAAAGATAGAGCCAAAATTGGTAAATATGGCTATTACCGAGCCGGGCACCCAGGCCCGTGGTCTCCTGTTCGGAGACAATTTTGTCAAGGAGCTTGGCTCCTTTGTACATACTTTTACTGCCCTAGACAAGGCGCAATCAAACATGCGCAGAGTTTTCCACCCTAAGGTTTTTGGTGGGGCCGGAAGAGCCAGGAGCCGTCTGTCCGGCCGTGTTAACAGGGGTTCATTCCGACAGAACCGAGGCTCCTACACTGGACAAACCTCCTTCACGGAGCACCGCAACACCCCGGCCTTCTTCCCACAACGTGGGCGGCCATGGGTTGCTCGTGGATCACGTGGCACCAGACCAAGCAGACGACCTTATGGTAAGTCATCTCCTACTTCCTTCTTCCCTAGGGGCAGTGGGGGGCAGACTCCGACATTTTTCCCATGTATGGTCACACATTTCTTCAGATGCCTGGGTATTGAACACAGTAAGAGGGTATTCCTTAGAGTTCCTGTCACTCCCAGTACAAATCTCCCCGCCACGGGGAATGTTATTCTCCCAACAAGACGCCTCTCTTGTTTCCAAGGAGGTCTCAGAATTGGCACACAAACAAGCCATCTTAGAGATCCCTATGACTACCCCAGGCTATGTGAGCAACCTATTCTTAGTTGCCAAGAAAGGCGGCGGCGTCCGCCCAGTGATAAACTTGAAACAGCTCAACACTTTTATTGCCTACAACCATTTCAAAATGGAAGGCATACACTGCCTCCGAGATCTCCTCCAACCATCAGACTGGATGGTCAAGTTAGACCTACAGGACGCCTACCTCACTATACCAATCGCACGTCAACACCAAAACTTCCTCCAATTCATATGGCAAGGAAGAAAATGGAGATTCGCCTGCCTCCCATTCGGTCTATCCTCAGCCCCATGGTGCTTCACAAAGCTCCTGAAACCAGTGGTGGCTCTACTTCGAAGTCGAGGGGTTCGTCTAATAATCTACTTAGACGACATCCTCATCATGGGTCAATCCAACCACATTATCAAGACCCATCTGACGTGGACTCAGAATCTCTTGCAGAACCTGGGTTTCCTTATCAATGGGAAAAAGTCCATCCTGACCCCTACACAACGCATAGAGTTCTTGGGCCTCGTAGTGGACTCTACTCTACAGACACTACACTTGCCGACTGCGAAACTGGCCACCATAAAGAAGGAAATCAGACGCACTCTGAAGATTCCCCTGATCTCCCTAAAACAATTGGCGAGAGTGATTGGTCTCTTGGCGGCCTCCATCCAGGCCATCTTCCCGGGCCCTCTACACTATCGAGCGCTACAGCGCCTACAAGCCTCTCATCTGAGAGACGGGTCCTCATACGTGGACATGATCTCTCTGGACACAGAGGCAAAAACAGAACTCAGATGGTGGCTCTCCCATATGGAAGCATGGAATGGCCAGGCCATTTTCGGCACCACACCAGACATAGTAATAGAATCCGATGCGAGCTTGCACGGTTGGGGTGCGCGCTGTGGCAATATCTCTACAGGTGGCAGATGGTCCGAAATGGAATCTACGCTTCACATCAATTGCCTGGAACTCCTGGCCGGTTCTTTTGCAATCCGCAGTTTCTCACTGACTCAAGCCCGATGTGCCATCTTATTGAAAATGGACAACATATCGGCAGTCCGTTATATAAATCACTTGGGCGGGACGAAATCCAAGGTCCTGGCGAATCTGGCACGAGACTTTTGGCAGTTCTGCCTGGCACAGGGCATCTCGGTCACAGCGGAGTACATCCCGGGCCTCTGCAACACAACGGCGGATTGGTACTCAAGACACCTCAGGGATTCCAGCGATTGGCAATTGGATCCCAGGGTATTTCAAGACATCCAATCCCTATGGGGCCCTCTGGACAAGGACTTGTTCGCCTCCCGTTTGAACAAACAACTCCCCAGATTTTTCAGTTGGAAACCAGACCCAGAAGCACTGGCAACAGATGCATTTACCCAAGACTGGTCCTACACAAGGAACTACGCGTTTCCTCCCTTTGCGTTGATCCCCCGATGCCTAATACACCTACGGCAACAGATGGGAACGACAGTGCTCGTGGCACCATTATGGCCGTCTCAACCATGGTTTCCTTCTCTGTTGGAAATGGCGGTAGACATACCCCGCACGCTCCCACACTTCAACTATCTTCTCCAAGACCCGGACGGGTCCCCTCACCCCCTGATTCAACAGGAATTACTGCATCTCACGGCATGGCCGGTTTCCGGGAACCCTACTCAATCGACGGGGTTTCGGAATCAACTCTCCAACTTCTCGAGAGCGCATGGGCACCCGGCACGAGACAAGCTTATAAATCTGCTTGGAGCAAATGGCACAATTGGAGCATGGAACGGAACCTGGATCCCATATCGGCTCCTCTGAATTCGATCCTGCAGTTCTTAACTGCATTATTTGAAAACGGCAAAGCATACCGTACGGTGAACCTCTACAGATCGGCCATTTCGGCCGCACACCAGGGCATCAATGGCGCACCGATAGGACGCCACCCATTGGTATGCCGTCTCATACGCGGCATCAGATTTGCACGACCCCCGCTACCACGCTATTCAGTGCTATGGGACGTCTCCACTATCCTCCTTTTCCTCGAATCTTGGCCGGATAATGCATCACTATCGTTGAAACAACTGTCGGCAAAACTGGTCATGCTCCTATGCCTCATATCCTGCAAAAGGGTCTCAGATGTTAGAGCGTTAGACATCACCGCACGGTCCTACACGCCAGAAGGGGTCACTTTTGATATATCACGGAGAACAAAAAGCTCGACAAAGAGAGTGACATACCCAGCCTTTCCTGACAAGCCTCTCTTATGCCCGGTTAAATGCCTACAACTCTACGAAATGCGCACCATGACGTTGCGGGACCCAAATAAACATGAACTCTTCATCTCTTTCCAAAAACCACACCTACCGGTGTCTACCACAACCCTGGCCCGCTGGGTCAAATGGATCATGACTACAGCAGGAATTGACACCTCCATATTTTCTCCTCAC
Organism: Pelobates fuscus; assembly: GCF_036172605.1. Taxonomy (NCBI): domain Eukaryota; kingdom Metazoa; phylum Chordata; class Amphibia; order Anura; family Pelobatidae; genus Pelobates; species Pelobates fuscus. The sequence continues at coordinate 78,597,758 of NC_086323.1, read as the reverse complement.
TCCATAAGAGGAGCAATGGCTTCCAAGGCCTCTTCCATGGGTTGTCGCCTGGAAGACATTTTGAAAGCGGCCGACTGGTCCTCAGAAACCACCTTCCGTGATTTCTACTTCAAACCAATACAACACTTCGCAGGAACGGTAGTTTCTCAGCTTTAAACCAGCATAATAGGAGCCTCCGTGTCTTAATAAAATTCAAGGATTTTACTATTACCATGACGTAAAGTCATGATTTTATTAATGACACGGAGGCGAGTATTATCCCTCCCTCCCACCCGGCGACGGTGGAAAGGTAGACGGGAGTTGGGTAAGTTGACCTACGGTAAGTCATTTGAACAGACTATTAATTACAGTTATACTTGCAACCAGATGAATCTTCACTATGATAGTCTTTGTCTATACATTCACCAGTAGGTACAGATTAAATAATATCCCCTTGGACTAACATTGACCAAACACTAGCCCAAATACCTATGATTATGCATACACCCAGTTTGATGCTAAGGTATTACCATATTTCTCCTCTTTTACAGCCTAATCTAATCTACATCGAAAGGGACAACTCCTTCCTGTACAGTTTCATGGTCGGTTGGACACTTTACTACTTCGGGACTGCAAATAAAGAGGAACAGGATTGGCTGACAGAGCCTATTATGCTGGAGAAGTGGAACCTGATTGGCTGTTCCTGATTGGCTGTTCCTGTTACTAGGAAGAATACACCTAAGACTGTTAATGTTACTACTGTTATATTTATAAAGTTTTTTCTTTGCTGCTGAGGGAAATAAAGAAAGAGTGCAGCATAATACTCGCCTCCGTGTCATTAATAAAATCATGACTTTACGTCATGGTAATAGTAAAATCCTTGAATTGTATCTCTTTAGCTGACTATCCTAAAAAGTTTTTTAAGTCTAACAATGATTTTAGTTTGAAGTCCTTACATTTTTGTATTTATTTAAAATTTTAAGTGGAAGTTTCATGCCCCAAACCATTCATACTCCTTTGAAATAATATGACATTTCCTTGTTACAATACACTAGCAGTTAAAAATAGGCCTTTCTCCCATTTCTCAGTCAAATCTTTGGCATACACTCTATGCTGTTGATTTGATTGACAAGGGAGAGTTGAAACGGTTCTTCTGCTCTCCCAAACTTAGCAAATAAATTTCATGCACTTTGATTTCTAAGGGAACTGACACTGCTAATGCTGGCTAGGTAGTATAATTTGGTATATTTAAGTCTGCATTTGGTGTAGTATTTCTATTTATTATACTATTTATCTTTTAAGTGTTGGGGGTTGCACTTATACTACACCGTCACTTTTTTTATAACGCTGGCTAGGGACATAGGAACAGAGTGACTAAGTGAACAACAAGTTAGCTGCAATATCTGTGAAATTAAACTAACGGGCTTGTTCTTTCAAACTATAAAATTGCCTTAAATGTTCAACATGTACTTACTTCCAATCTGTACCCCTGACCCTATTGTGGTTTTCACGCTCACATGACATGCACAATATCCCATAATGTTTAAGGAGCAGCCTGGCATCCTGGGAGCATATGCACTCAATGCAAGCACCTTAATTGTAATTTATGCCTCTCTGTCCGTGGTATAGAGTTATAAACTGAAATCATAAAGAATAAATGTAAAATTTTATATGTACATCTGGTAGCAGTTTAACTATCATAATGTGTAGAGAAAAGGTGCCGTTTACAGCATCTGCTGGGAGACTTCTCCAAGTATCAAGCGTATTGAATGTAATTGTGAACACTGATGAATTACACTTTTTACTTGATATTCCCATCAACCCCAAATCAATTCTCTTGTTTTATGTACACTCAGTCCTTATTGGGTGGTATATTTTTAAATGTTTCCAACACATGACATTGTTCCAATAAAGCATGTGCTGACCTCACAAAGTTGTGGAAGATAGACAAATAAAATGAATACTAGAACTGCCATTTAAACCATGTTTGTTTTCAGTGTTCTAAGATCTCCATGTAGACATGAATATTTCTGACTGGGAGTATGCAGAGTTCACTTGCAGAGAAAAAGGAGAAATAACCTAATTCATCACAGCATTCACTATGGTGGTGGTTTCTAAACTTGTCCTCAAGGCAGAGCAACATTTCATGACTTAGGCTTTACCCTATTTTTTTCAGTGTGGTTAATGACAAAACCCGGGCAGTTGGTGTGCCTCGAGGACTTGGTTGGGAATCACTGATAACATATGAAGAGTTTAGCTGTAAAATATGGCAACTCTACCCTCTGCAATTCTCAGTGCAACCCTCCTACAGTTGTAACTTTCACTCAGGAGAGATTAAAAACATCTTATCAACGTCTTGCTTTACAGAACACAAAGCATGTTGATGAATTACATGTCTGTTAGTCCACCCATTGTACAGCGCTACGGAAACTGATGGCGCTATATAAATAATAAAATAATAATAAACAATGAGGTTGACAAATTGGAGGGTCAGTTAACTGGCAGCAGAGCCGAATTATGTTTGCCCAGGGCCCTTGGCAGGAGACCAGGTTGGGGCCCTGGCCTCTGTTTTATGAGTTTGGGGTGCATGTGTGTATATGTATTTAGGGGAGTGTTCTCTAGCAAGATGTCTCTGAAGAGCAAAGCACAGCCAATGCTCTCAGCCAATGAATGTGGCTCTGTATGATTCTGCTTTGTTCTATTGCGCAATCTGATATCCCACTTAAAAAACATGGTGCAGTGGAAGCAGTGTGAGCTTGGGTAATACGGTTTAATATCTTACGGATGACACCAGGACTCTACTATCACCATAACAACTATAATAATCTGTAGTGGTTATGTTGCTTGGAGTTTGCCTTTAAATGCTGAGGCTCTCATTCTGAATTAAACTTTCAACTGACCAACTCAGATCAAAGATTGTTTTGTTCAATAATTTGAGGCAAAGAATCGATATCTAAACATGTGCCTGTAAAATAACAGATGATATTAGTATCTTGTAATACCTTTTTTATTGGGCTAATAGAATTTTGGAATGACAAGCATTCGGGAGATCCTCTCTTTCTCAAGTCTAAGCGAAGGATCTCCTGAAAGCTTGTCATTCTTCAATTCTGTTAGTCCAATAAAAACGATATTACAAGGTACTAATGTCATCTGTTATTTTACATCTGCATCACTGGACTAATACGGATACAATCTCTGCTTCTACACATGTAGATGTTCTATACCGGTTCACAGATACTATATGGTACTTTTATACACTTACATTACAGCATGACGTGTCTCTAATGTGCTAATATGGATCAAGTCCTTGTATATTATCCCCATCAGAACATATTAGAAAAAACATTCTCTGCATCCATTGGAACTAGGCAAGAAGGCTATTTCTCCTATGTGTTATAGTGAAACTGTTTTTCATGTAGCTATATGTTCTAAGTGTGACACATGGTCATGCCATATACACAGTGTTTGTGAATGCACATGTTTAGCTGTCTGGATTTGAAATGTGCCTGTATCTGCAGATAACAAGCTGTACATAATCTTACAGTCTTAACTTTCATTGCCAAATGGAATTCAATACTTTTGTTAAATGTTCCAATCTTAACATCAATTAATATGACTTCTTCTCTAGAAATCCTCATACATTAACATTTTCCATTTCGGCACGTTACCACAAAATAGGATATATGGGAACATAACTTTCAATCCTCATTATGTCAACAACTTGCTCTCTCTAGCTAATACTTTGCAATTAGATCTTCAAAAAAAGGATCTGTCTGCATATCGTACAATTTGGCCACATGTAGTATGAATTTACTGAAGAATAATGTTTACATACCATAGAATGGACTACGTATATATCCAAATTCATATGGGGAAATTGGTTATATCTGTCCTCCTTGATAACCAGACCCACAACTGTTGTGAAATGTTAGCACACTTGCGGCTTTGACTTTATATATTTGTAATTTAATAAGATAGTGCATCACTATAACCACATTCCTGTCTCCAGTACAATCCATATACCTTGTTTTATCATCAGACATGGTAAGTCATACTTTTGGTATCCTGAATGTGATATCTACAAGGAGGTGTCATCCAAATAATGTCACTAGAGTCCACCTGTTATAGACACATATATCTGAAGCTCTTTTATATATATATATATATATATATATATATATATATATATATATATATATATATATATATATATATATATTTATATTTACATGTTTCTGGAATTCCTATCTTCTGTTCAATAAATATTAAATTCTGCTTTATTTATATTTTCATAGGAAAAATATTGCCCAGCACACAAGCCCATGTGTACAGTATCATACAAAATATGATTGCCACCACTATGCTTTTAGGTATGTGTTTGATGTACACAGTTCACCCCATTCAAATCATCAATAGCAGCTGAAAAAGTTATCAACATAAAGGTGACAGTTTCTCTGTAAGTCTTTATGTGTATGTTAAAGTATTATAATGCAGTACCTACACCTTCCTAGAATTTATTACTGCAGCTATTCTCGTTCTGGTTTATTTGTGAGTTTTACACAGTATATATTTATGACGATGGCCCACACCCATTGCACACTTTCCAAGCTGCACACCATGTATATAACATTCTTATGATAAATTGTCACACTTTCACAGACTCACACATTTTTAAGTGTCTCTCCCAGTGAGAATGTGACTGTTAAAATCATAAGCAGCTTTTCAAATTAAAATAACATACCGGTAAGTGAAGATTCACGTAAACACAATCAGGCACTATCACTGACATTATCAGAATTTATCCTGGACATTCAGACATATAGATAGACACTCTTATTTATTCTCTTAGACATTCTATCGGACATTATCAGACACTTTTATAAACCATTACTAAGAAACACTCTCACAGATACTCTCATATACCCTTGCAGTTTAGTGGAGAGAGTGTCTCACCCCTGCATTGGCCTTTGGCCACATCCAGAGCTGCACATGAGTTAACAGGGATTAAAAAGTTTGAATCCTAGTATTATCTAGATCACAGTTTCTAAACTCGCAGTATATGTACCTCTGAAGTAACCAAGGGGTACTTACTAGTAATCATTTTAGATAACAAATAGTATTTGAAAGGTAACATTACTCCAAGGAGTATCTAAGAAATAAAATGTTTACATTATATTCTCCTTCTGCATTAGTGATATCAATTACGTCTATCGTTGGGTAGAATTAATTGGCTGAGATTGTCAGATGAGACAATGAGTTCCACCCAAAATTATACAGAACTAATAGTCGTAAACCAGAAAGGGAATTTCCACTTTAGAGATATTTGTAAAGAAAGTCCAGACCACGCGGCATCAGAAGAACCAGTTAAGTGCCAGATGATTCAAAAACAGTTTTACTCTAAACAGGGATACCCCCAACATTGATGTCCCAAGAGGCGAGATGCCATTTGGATGGGGGCAAAGTGTGTACCAGTGGTGTGATTTTGTCAATGGCTGCAGGAAGGTGGCAGGACTTTCTGGATAACTGGTAGGTCAGCCTGGCATATATGCATGCCAGAATGGCTGCCAATCAATCAGGCCAGCCCACAGATGGCAGGACATGCAATGAACACTGTATCAGAACTACCTGAGTGTAGTTCTAGTGTGTCAAATGGGGAACAAATTCAGGAAGATGGAACAGAAGAAATCTGGACTGTCCCACCGACATTGGGACTGTTAGGGGGCATGTTGCCAAGGGACTCCTGGCACCATAATGACTACAGTGCACTGTAGGGTGTATGGGTCTTAGATTAATCATTTAATGAGAGAAAATAACCATGGAAGTAATTCAACTAGATGAGTGCATCCTGACATTACTCTACACAGGAGATCAGCATGTATTGACATATTTTTTGCCTTATTTGCAGCTTCTTTACTGTACATTGGTATAATCTGCATTTTATGTGCCAATAGCCCTAGGTGGAATACAATAGGAAAGTTTGTTTAGCGGAACACAAAGTGTGTTTCCCTGCAATGTTTGTATGCTTCTTTTTTTTTGTTGGTCTCACACACAATGTTTGTTATGTGTCACTTAAAATACAAAATGGAATCTACACCAAGCTAGTTAGTCAAATAATTTCTTTGTGATCTGCATCAGCTTGTGGGCCTTTGAAAATCACTAGCACCTTCATGAAAAAATAAATCCAACACAGAAATTGAATATCTTGTATCTCATCTAATTTTAATAAAGAGTCCCCAGAACAATGACCATAGTAACTAGAATGCTCCTTTCCCTTACAGTTGCAACTGGAAAAGCCATTACGTTATGATGTCATTTTAGTCTTAGTGAGGGTCCTGAGAAGGGCGGATTTTATATTTCAAAAGGTCATAAACTGAATAAACTAAATGCACTAACATAGGGACATATTACACATGTTCATACATATACAGCACTGACACAGACACATACACACAATGAACTACATGTCTTGTCATGTTCATGCACATACTGCACTGACTCAGACACATTAACAATTACCTACATGTCTTGGCAATCAAGACGCCACAGACACGAGGGACGTGTGAAAACACCAGGAATCAATTACATGCTTATTTATTTTCCTATATATAAGACAATTTGCAGCGGAAAAGCTGTAGGTGAAACACATTAAGTGTTCTTAGCTATATGCTTTCTGTGTTTAGATTTTCTGTTTTTAGAATTGTTTTTACTTGTTTTTAAATAAATATGCGCTCCTACTTCTTGGATACCTGGTATTCTGTTTCCTGGTTGTCCACTGGTGGGTTTCACCTGCATTCATACACTTAGAGCAGGTCTATGCTCTAGTAAATGTAAGTAGATTATTTATACCTATACTTATATTATTCTGGTATACTGTGATATGTATTTTCCTTCTGTCTCTACATATGTAAATATACTGAGTTGAAGACATATCAAGAGCCTTTAACCTACATACCAAGATGGGGATTATACCATCCCAGAGCTAGGATAACTCTACAAAGTGTGAGTGAGCCTTTGTCCTTACATATATACACATTGTATATAACACTGTCCTACGACGGTTTTCTATTTATATTTGTTTATAAGCTATTGATCCACATATTTTTGAAATTTAAGTTAGTATATTTTTTATTATCATGTTTCTTCACTAATCACCAGTTTTGTGTTAATTATTAGAAGTACAGCATTTATTTTTGTTTTATTTTATTCCTAGTTTATTGTTGCAGCTAGTTAGCATAGGCTGATTTTTATTTTGTAAGTGTAGCACCCTTTTTTTCATTACATTTCATATTTATATATTTTATATATCCATGTAGGAACACTTTTCTTTTACCATTATTTTACTATCATAACTATAAGAACAAAAATAATAAAACCAAAAAGTAATTTATATACTTTTTATATGAGAATGAAGTACATTTTTAATCTTAGCAAAACCAGCTGAAAATCTGTGATATGTCTATTGCAAAATATGTTGGTGTATTCTAAATAATCATGGCTCATCTTTAATCATTTATTATGTGCATATGCTGAACAATACTGATACATACACCCATCAGAATACACAGAACAGACACACATAATGGTACGATCTTTCATTTGTAATAGTGGTACTTGGCTTGGGTCATCTAAGAGATAATGTTGCCAATGTGTCTGCCATCACTGCTTAAAATTAATCTATGAAAACACAGAATTGGTAAATTGATCCCGGGCCAAGGATATGCACAGATCACGGCCACAAACATATGCCTATCAGCAGAATAAAGTACTGGAAATTCCTTTACCTTGTCCCTTCTCTTTAAATTCGTTTGCATCCTTATGCTCACAAAATATATACATTGATCATAAATATATTTTACACAATATTTAAATTTCTGAAATATCTCCCAATGGAACAAACATGGCATGACGGCTAACGATCGGAACTTCCTATGAAAAAACAATCACCCAGATGGCTTGCTGAACATAATGGAAACAGCAGCTCAGAACAGTTGGAGAGCCGAATATACGCCACCACTAGCTAAACATCAAGTCTGATTTCTTAAATGTAGATCTTTATGAATATAACTGATGTCTCAATAGGCTCAATGTGTCCTTATATATTTGAATACAGTATATCTATGCTTACATTTATTTTTTACTATGTATCTATAACATACTCTGCAAGTATCTGGTTTGCGACCTCTACAAACAATTTAAAGAACCCCAAAGAAGCTGATAATATTGAGAGGTATAGGTGAGTGGCCTTATCTCTCCCTGGTCCATCTACACACTTCCAGATGTTCTCTTGTCAAGAAGGGGATCTGCATCATAGGAGGCCCAAGTGAGATTGACAGACACTCACTCTAGGAAGAGTATAACATGAAAATTCATTTAGGAGGGGTTAACAGGAATATTGTCCCTGCTGGGGAATATGCTGTTTAAAGCACCATCATCTTAAACATATGTTGGTAGCAATTTCAGGGGTGTGACCTTGCTTTCAAATTCACACTTGGATGACATTTCAGCACGGCATAAGACGAGGTCTGGAGTCATTACCTAATTAACATAGCAAAAATGAGTGGAAACAGCTAAAGTGACCCAGGGTGACACAGTCCAGACTCCGGCATTTAACATTTCCCAGCTCTGCACTCCTGTTGCCATTGCCTCGTCCCATCTCTTATGTGCTCACCTTGAAAGTGGGAAAATTGCAATATAACATTTTATGCCTCTTTGTCCAGATATAAAGGTGTTTTATGGTTCAATACTTCTTTGTGTTATTTGAAAACGTTTGGGTTATCTGCAAACAATAACCACTGTGACCTAAAAAGTGTTTAGCATCGCTGCAAATCAATCCTCTGCTTTCTCTGATACAATGCAGTCATTCTGAGGACTGAAAGAATGTCAAGTTAAATAAGTAATCCTCATTAATTGAAAGAATAGAAAAACTATCTATCTACCTATCTATCTATCTATCTGTCTGTCTGTCTGTCTATCTATCTATCTATCTATCTGTCTGTCTGTCTATCTATCTATCTATCTATCTATCTATCTATCTATCTATCTATCTACCTATCTATCTATCTATCTATCTATCTATCTATCTATCTATCTGTCTGTCTGTCTGTCTATCTATCTATCTATCTGTCTGTCTGTCTGTCTATCTATCTATCTATCTATCTACCTATCTATCTATCTATCTATCTATCTATCTATCTATCTATCTGTCTGTCTGTCTGTCTGTCTGTCTATCTATCTATCTATCTGTCTGTCTGTCTGTCTGGCTGGCTGTCTCTGTCTGTCTGTCTTATAGCATTATAATCATAATGTCCTCCTCCTCATATTCATGCACATATCTAACACCACAATTTCTATATGAACCATCCCAATTTATTAAACTCTCGGTGCACTGTAAATGATTGTTCAGATCTTCCTGTTGCTCCTTATTACAGTTCTATACATCTGTTCCTGTTCTGTAGGACTCCACCTACTTCTACAAATAATCACATCACATGCCAACTTTTTCTACAACACATAGAACTGATCCCCTTACTTTCTCCACTTATTGTGTCATATAACTAACATGTTCTACTGTGTCTATGTATAACTTGACCCAAATCACCCTGCTAGATAACATTCCTATAGTACCGTAAGTGTTATCTCTGGGCAAGGTAAAGATGCTTGGCATACATATAACACTATAAAGTTTCTGCTCTTTTTAAATTTAATTTCTAGCAATTTAAGCTTTGTACACAAAAAAGAGAATTCTACTTTTTTTTAACCAACTTTTAAAAAAAAATTAAAAAATGTTTCTTAAACATTTTCTTAAAATGTCACTCAAACATTTTCTTCTAAACAATATGTGAGAATTAGGTTGCAATAAAAAAAAGAATGCAAAGGTGTAAATCATTTCTCAGTTGTAACAAACACAAGAGATTTTTCTTAACCCCTTCAGAACCTTGTTATTGTGGCAGTCGTGACATTTTTGAAGGGGTTAAAAACACACAGATCGTACCCAATAAATTCCTGAAGACGAACTCACCCTGCGGATTACATCCGTGTTTCATGGTATCCTGTATAATGACACTCTCATGTCTTGCTGCCATGATCAACTCGGGATAATATACAATGTTAACGTCCTTGTAAATTGCATCGATTGCGGCAATGTGAGACTTGTAAACTGTGATGGCCTTGGGACAAGATGGACTGTGGGATGCTGCGGAGAAAGTTACCATACACCTTTTCTTAAAAAAAAAAACAAAAAAAAAAAACACCCTTGCTTCAGTATTGAAAGTAACAGGTATTTCACAGTCTGGACTCTGTACTCTTCTGGGAATTACTGACCTGTTGTAAACCATCCGTCCCATTTGGAGATGGGATGTAATAAGAGAGTTGAGGGCCTCTATTGGTTGCCTTGTATCACATGCTTCTTGCCAGGACGATAAGAGGACTCAGGTTGTAAAATGACAGGAGAGGAGATAAGAAGTTCAGGTAGATAGCAGTGTACAAATCATTAACTCTGCAGCAGAGTTCTGGGTTATAACACTGTGTTTAGATTAGATGAAGTGAGACTCAGTCATAATTTTTTATAAAGCTGCACTGGTTTTTGAATATTAACTTGATTTGTTCCCAGGTAAGAGTCGAATGACAAAGGTCTGCATACTTTTGTCTGCTAGGTAAATACTTGTTACGTACACTACTGCGTTCTGTCTGCCAACAAGAAAATATATGTAACATTCCTACCAACCTCGTTGTTTTACGTGTATCTCTGAATGACTCTTGGGGCCTTGTGGTAGATTGGCCTACGCAATGTTTGGCAAATTTTACAAATAAATAACCTGTATTTGACTAGGTATAGTTGTGGTTCCAGGTGGGAAGGGAGTTGTAGAACCAGGAGACACTTAAGGCAAGAGGCATGAGTGCCTTTATTGAGCAAAGTGACAAGTGCCTTCATGATATTGCATTGCATCGCCATTGCATTTGTGAAAAACATCAAAAAGATTTTATTTACCACAACAAAAAGACGACATTTTGGAACACTATGGACCTTTCTGAGGCTTACAAACAAACGGGATTACTAACATTTCAAATCATGTGATTAATCTAATTTAAATAATGAGGTAATAAGATAATGGGTATACAATAGACAACTAACAAAAAACATGTATATACATCACAATGGAAAAATAGCAATCATACAAAAAGAGATTTCAGAGTGGTTCTAAGTGCATTCTCCATATCATGGAGCAAACACCAGATAACAGGATTATTATTATTTTTATTTTTAGCTTGGGACAGACCTGAGATTCCTTGCCTATAGACAAATTAAATACAAATCTGGTCCTGGGCACAACATAGTGATTTGTGGGCGTGCAGAGAGATTCTCTGCTGAAGGTAATGTGTGGATTGTCTCATAACTTCTTCCTGGATACAAAGGGTGAAATCTCACTTGGGTTTGCTTGGCATATTCCAGTTTTAGCAACACATTGTTTAACATCTAGACAGGGATAGGCAACCTTTGGAACTCCAAATGTTTTGCACTACACCTTCCATGATGCTTTGCCAGCATTATGTCTGCAAGAGTATTGTGGGAGATGTACTGCACAACATCGGGAGTGCCAAAGGTTGCCTGCCCCTATTCTAGGACTTTCTCACAATGTGAGGAAGTGCCTTACTGAGCTGTGGATTTATGGAATGGCCTTTCAGCTGAAGTAAGCCTAGGGTTATTCTGGACTTTAGACAACAGAGATCACGCAATGTTTAAAGTTTAGCCACAGGTAGAAAACTGGGACAAGAGATAGGACTGGGCGCCGGTACGAGGTCCAAAGGCAGATCCTATTGGATAGGATAAAACAACGGTATAGCTCTGAAGGAGTCTTTATCAGGTAAGTAGAAGAATGAGTAGACCAGATAGCCAAATTGTTTGAATTTTCTGTCAAAACCTATTATACAAAGAGGAAACTTTATGCACATTGTGCTTTCCTCAAATTACACTGTCTTTCTAGTTCATTCTATATGCCCATCTTCTCTACCAAGAAATATTAGGTCCTGTTGTGACCGCTAATGTTTTACCTCACAAACTGAGCCTTAGGGGAAATTGAGTTTGACAAAATGCATAGGTTGGAACACATGGGCATTGAAACTGGACAGTTGCCTTGCGTACCTGGATTTTAGTTTATAATAGTTTATTAAATGATCATTGTTTTTTTTGGTTTCTTTTTATAATCTTTATTTTGAAGCCATTCCAAATTACAATAAAATAGTAGACAACACTAAATTTATGAAATATTACAAAGATATATGACATAGTAACAATATAAAAAAAAATATTGGAAGATCAGACTATAATAATGTTTATAACCAAAATAGAGGCAGCTCAAAACACTTTGTTTTTAGCCTATAATTATGTAATTAGTCTCAATTTATGCATAACAAGGTGTTGCAGATAGTAGCAGTGCTTCAGAGGAAAAAATAATACAAGAAAATAATACAAGATAATCCTCAATTTAAGCTTTAGAAAAAAAAATATTCTGTGCAAATAAAGGAGCAGTATTCTATGTTGTATTTCCTTATTTCCTTGGGGTAATCAACATGTGAAGACTCCAACTTTGAAGGCATCTTGGGTGAAGCCCAGGAAGACCAGCTATGACTTTCCTACTCTCATTTCCTTATTATATATTTTATATATGATTATCCTTCTTTTCTTACCTCAAGGTCTTCCTCTGATTACCTTTCACTTTCTTATAGCTTTATTTTCCAATATTATTTTTCTTGTTTATTTTTTTCTTCTCATTTTAGAACTCATTTCTTAAAGATTCATTCATTTTGCACACCTACTACCCTTTTTTGTATATTCTCATGCAGTCAGTGTACCATTCTCATTGTCTTTTATTTTTGTATGATCTTACCTGTACAATAGTTTAGTCTGAACTAGAGAATATGTAATAACTTGGAAAATTTTTATTTTTTAATAAGAGAAATCATGCCGTCTTAATTATTCGGGTGTGAAATGGGCATTTTCTTGAGCACTATCTCTCTCTCTCTCTCTCTCTCTCTCTCTCTCTCTATCTATCTCATGTTATGTGTTGAGGTTGATCATGGCTAAAATAATTAGGAGAAAGGTTAATGAAAAGAGAAGAAAAATAGGACTCGATTTTTATAGTATCTACAATGCTTTACGTCTACATGTGTGAGGAAACCTAGTCTCGGCAGAAGACTTGGCTGTAACTAGTACTAAAGTTTAGGTGGCCCAAGTTCTGAATTTGGCCAAGTCTGGCATATTTTCTTGTTATCTCACTATATATGTTCTTCAAGTCCAAAAAGGTCACTGTGATGATACTAGAGGGTCATTCTTAATACTAAATATTTTACTGTGTTAAATAAAACATATACCAAATGAACAATGGCTTGTACATAATAAGATGAAATTCCAAATCACATATCTTTGAAATGGCTTCATTTCTTCCTTCCACCAATTCTAGTAATAGCTGCAATCCTTCAGCTTCCTTTCAGAATTCTAGATTGTTTTCTGTGATTCCTTTAATAAAGAAATTACTTTGTTCCCCAAAGCCATACGTCACCAGGCCACAAAAAATAAGAGTTGATTATTCCGGTTTATATATATCAAACATCGCCTGTGCTCTTCTCTTTACTTTTTTTTCTAAATCCTTTTGCTTCTCCTTATCCTGGCAACTCTTTTTCACACCAAGTTGTTCTTGGCTGCAAACACTTTCCCCTTTCAAACCAGGCGAATGATTTCATAGACTTAAAATTACAGAGCACTTGTAAACATGTTTGAGGATGGGGTGGACGGGAGGTGAGGGTAAGGAGGGTGTGAGCCCTGCTCTAATGCTTTCAGACCTACATCTTGAACTTGTTTCCCCTTGTAAGGGTGAGCTTGATAAGAACTCACACAGAATTGTGCTCATAGGTATTGGGTGGTCTGAGCGTCCCTGGCTCCCTAGTGATTCTTCAACCCTGCTTGTGAATTGTCTGTCTCTAGGTGATCATCCCGGTTTTACCTTCCTTTTGACCTTTGGCAGTTCACTGTTAGTTTAAGACACCAAAATTAGACTGTGAACACTTGAGAGAGAAGCTAACATTGTAACACTATATCTTTGTTTATTGTAACCTATGGATATTAGATGAAATATTGAAACATATTTCAATAAGACATTTTTGTGGTTCCATCTTGTGATATACTTAAAACTGCAAGCATAGTACACATACGATAGATGTAGTCGCTATAGTCACGTCTTGGACTAGATTTTGCCATTCGGCTTCCAACTCACTTAAATTTCGTGTTTACTGAATAAAACCAGATTGACAGACTAACAAACACAACTACACAGACAGGTAGTTTAAAAAACACACATACTGACACACATGAGTACACAGAATAACAGGCTGACAAACACATGGATTGCTATGTAAACTAACAGGTTGACAGACACCGGCAAACACACACAGAATGATACACAAATACATAGGCTAACACAGAAAGGCTGGTACACATACACATACAAGAGAGTTAATAGTGCGGGATCGAAATAATTTTGTACCCAGGCAGCAGCACATATTGGTTCTGCTGTCACAAGAGGGGTAATGGAAGAATTACGTAGATATATTAGCAACATACAGATTAAATGCAGGTAACTTCAAACTTATAAATAAGAGTGTTAAATTAATTATTTAAACAGAATGGAAAAAAGTGGCAGATCTAGCTTAATAAAAAGTTTTTTTTTTATTAGTATAGAACAGAATACTTACCTTGTAAATTAACTATATTGCCTTTTGGAACACATATCATTGTGTCACTAGGTAACCATAACAACAGGCAGTAATGTGTCACAGGGGATGCTTTACAGTGAGTAGTGCGTATTGCAATGCATGCTATCAAATGAAAATTATAATTGAAATATATAAAAATAAGCAATCCTAATTAACATAAAATAAGACAAAAACATTCTAGAGTTTAAAGTTCCCATACATTATATCATCAACCTACAGCTTTGGGTATTCAAGGAAGTAGCATAGCAAATCAGGGGCCTTTCATTCTTTTGTATGGAGTCTGAACTGTTGGATGTTTTTAACCCAGCACTACAAGGGTTACGGAGTAAGTGGTGGGGCTAAATAGAAGATTTCAAAACACTCTGTGCACAGCCTCCGGCTTACTCAGCAGGGTTTTTTAAAGATTGTAATTTAGTTTAAGGCTTACTGTTTATGAACGCAACTACTGAAGAACACCTTCTACAAATCTTTGTTATGTTTCCTTATGGCAGGTATAACTATGTTATTGGACACTGCAAGCTAGGAGCAAGGAACGGAACGGTTTACTGTGAATAGAAGGAAGTATTTTAGAAAGGGAAGTTGGAATAAAGGAGATAGGATTTAGAGGAAGAATGTGGCAAAACATCTATATATTTATCTTTGCAAAAATATAATATTTTTTTTTTAAAAAGCTATATAATGCATGGAGATTTTTATTAGTGCCTGTAATGTCCCTTTAACCATTTTCAGCATATAAGTAATATAAAAACAAAACAAAACATTAATTGCAATCATAGAGACCACTGTACAATAGACATTGTGCATCAGAGCAGTGTGTAGCCCACCACTAAATATGTCCCGTGGATGCGCTTCTCAGTACTTGACTTTCAGTAAAATCAAATGTTCTTACATTTCCATGTGAACACACACCGTCTCCTATCTAATAATTTATATATTATTGGACATTTCTGTTTCTTCTGTTGACTGGAGGGGGCATGCTGTACAGTGTATTTGCAAGCCTTTCCATTTGTCATGACACTACTGTTTTTGTTATAATTCCCTAAACAATGAATTGAAAATTCAGGCTAAAATAGTCAAATCATGAACATGGATGAGCTGAGCTGGACAATTTTCCATATCAGCATTTTATCTTTAAATTTTGCAAGTTGGTTTTCAGTTCACTCCATTTTGTGTTCATAAACCTTTTTGATTTACATATACATTTCTATTAGTGTACTTTTAGATGGCTGTACTACAATGATTCTTATAAATATCCTGTTTTGTATCTCGGAATTGCTAGAATAAAATTTGTATTAGCCATAAAACCATATATATTTGCACTAAACCTTATATACTTAAGGCATATACTTATTTACCTTAACTTATATACCGTAGCTACTTGAATATAATGTGCACCTTTATTGGCAAAATAAAGTATCCAAAAATTAAATGTTCATTAGATTCGACGGCGCATTAGATTCCTGTATGAATGATGGATTAGATACGATGGA
This sequence comes from Pelobates fuscus, assembly GCF_036172605.1. NCBI lineage: Eukaryota > Metazoa > Chordata > Amphibia > Anura > Pelobatidae > Pelobates > Pelobates fuscus. The sequence continues at coordinate 78,581,523 of NC_086323.1, read as the reverse complement.
TATGCAACGCCAATTCGTTGGGGAGAAATTTGCATCGCTGCGAGACTTGGTTTCGATTTACAATAAAGCTGTACCTGGCATCTTTGTTGTGATGTGGATGCAAATTTTGCCCCGGTCAGAGGGCAGTCCTCGCTTATTGACCTATATGTTGTATAGTAAGATCTTCAAATGTGCATTACATTAGCCAGCGGGACAAAAAAATTCGGCTTCCAGGTTTCAAAATGTGAATGTGCATTAGATTCGATGACGCATTATCTATCGCTAATAAGTAAATCAAAACAATTTCACTTTAAATTAAAGTTCAATTAAACAAATTATTATAAAAAATAATTAGATCACAAGATAATTTTATGTTAGGGAAAATACCTTCTTGTAAGTTTTCTGTACAAAAATAATTCTGGAAAATAATTCATCTCCCAGCTCCAAAACTACTGAAGGATTTTAACCGAAGAAGTAAAAAATAAATACATTTTAAATGTCAGTTTTGAAAAAAAAAAATGCATTATTGTTTTTTAAGTGAGTCCAATAAAAATGTATCCCATGTAACTCACTTGTTAAAATTTGACTTTTAACAGATATTTATATTTTGCATTCCCTTGTCATCATTCTGAAAGAATAGGAATATGAGATTTGCCAGACGCAGTTTCATTAATTTATAACAGACGCTGCTCTGATTCTGAAACGTGCTGGTTTCAGTCCTAGGGGAATTTTCTCGCCCTCCCTTTAACACCTATGGTCTGCCATTCACCAGTCAGACTTGCTTATTGACATTTTAAAGAAATATTATACTAACGAGTTGTACGGCGTCTTTGATGCTCTATCTGGATAGCTAATTTCGTTTAGAGAGAGTTAAAACCTGGTATTTTGCCTGGTGAGAAAAATCCCAGGTTTTTTTTTTAGGACAGGTAAAGGAACAAAGTTGGCATTATGACAAATAACAGGTGGTGTGAGTCTAGAGTTTAGGACTGTTCAGCAGTGCAATGTTAACTGTTTTTCTTTATTCTATTAACTCTGAAAAGGTAATCACCGCTGCACAGCTTCAAAAACTCCTGTCGAAAGTGGTAACCTTTTTTTTTTTTACTCCACGAAAAAAAAAAAATTAAGGAATCTTACTTAAAAATTTGCAGATAAAATCACCTTGGTTTGTTTTCCGATTTCTTTACTGCTGATGTGTTGAAATTGTATATAAAAGTATTTTAAACTTAGGAACTTTCTAAATGCACAATATAATAAAAAAATAAAAAATAAAAAAAAAATATGTTTTCCAGTATAAATGCTGATTTGGCCATATAAAACAATATTTTAAAGCAACTTACATTATTCACAGTGTCTATGGCAGATGCACATGCTAAAGGAACACTATAGCGTTAAGAATACTAGCTTGTATTCCAAATGCTATAGTGTCCTAGGTTACCCCAACCCCTGATTGGAGTAAAACCTGAAATAAAGGCTTTTACTTACCTTTTCTCTGCACAGCTTCTAAATTCTCCTCCTGCAACACATTTTCCTGCCGATAACCAATTTAGTGCTCCTAGAGAAGTATTGGGGACTGATGCACATGGGTGGCAAATAATGCGTGTGCATCCAAATGCTTCTCATAGCATTTAATTCTGTTCTTCCCTATGAGCTTCAACGTCATGTGACCGAATTTTACTCGCCCATTGCACAGGAAGACAGCCACAAGAGGTTTGTTTAACCCTGAAATGTTAACATTGCAGTTTCTACAAAACAACAATGATATACATAGAGAGGAAGTGGTCTTGGTCGTAAGTATGTCCAACGAGTGCTGTCTGCTAGGATGGAGGTAAACATTTTTTTTTTTGTATAATGCATTGGCTCATAACTATATACTTTTTTCTTTGAGATATTCTCAGCCAACATTCATATTTCTACTTCAACAAATGGCCATACTCCAACCCCTACCATTATTAACACATCTACCACCAAGCACACAAACACATAAATCTCATCCAATCACGATATTCTTTCCTTCTCACAGCAGTACATTTCCTTCAATATCCCACATGTTCCCTCAGTAGGCCTCGTTCCGTGGAGCTCTGTACAGTGAAGAGGATGTGCAGCCAAAACATGCCAAGTGTTCTGCAATTCACTTGCTGTTAACAATACCACTAGCCAAGAGGGAAGGGAGACATATTGCGGGCGGCCCCTTCTTGACTTGGCTGCATTCATTCAAAGATGACGTCAGCCATAATAATAACCAAAGTTTAGGAAAAATACAATTTGTGGCCCACTGAGTGGGCTGCCCCAGAGACATAATTGGAATCAAGACTAAAGTCTGCCCCTTTAGTCGGAAACTGTATGTGCTGTATTAGAACAGTCTGGTTATACACTCTCCTAGTCATTGGAAAATGTTGCAATAATTGCTTTATATTTCAGACTTTGAATGAAGTAGGCATGTCAAACACATTTGGGGAAATCATCAAAGTGTCTTGTTCTAAACTGTGGTGGAAAGATGTAAAATGGGGAGGAGTATTCGTATGAAATGTCTGCTGGTTTACATGGTGATTGACCACTTTGCACCATGTTTTATGACACAACACTTTGATAAATCTCTCCCATAGTTATGTTTGATTATGACTGCAGATATGCAATATTTGCTTTTATGTCTATTGAACAATGTTCCTAATATATTATAGTTCTAATCAAGTTGCAGTAAAGTTTACAAAATAACTAAAGCTTTTGGTACAGTGCAATTCTATTCGGTTAATTTTGCGTTAAAAGAAACGTATATCATTATAGTTTGCCCCGTTGCAATCTATAATGAATGCGGCGGCGAGGCTCATTTTCCTGTCCGCCAGCTCCTCCTCTTTCAGTTCCTAAATTGGCTTCAAGTTAGATATAGGGCTCAATTTAAGATTCTGGTGCTTGCTTACAAGTCCCTACATAATGCTGCTCCAACCTACCTATCCTCCCTAATACACAAGTATGTCCCGTCCAGGCCCCTCCAAGATTTCTCCAGGGCTGCACCTCTTCTGTGGAACTCCCTTCCCTTCTCCGTTAGACTTTCACCCAGTCTCCACTCCTTCAAAAAATCTTTGAAAATACACTTCTTCAGGAAAGCATATAATTTAAACTGTTAGCGGGTTTTCATCCCCCCCATGACTCCTCTCCTGCAACTGTCAAAAATAACCCAAGTTCTCAGTGAATACTTTTCTAGCAACCTATTTCATTACCCCTACTTATACCTTTTGTGTCACTTTACCCCACTCCCTTTAGCATGTAAGCTCATTGAGCAGGCCACACCTCTGTTCCTGTATGTCCATTTGTCTGGTTACAATTACGTGTCTGGTTGTCGATCCATTGTACAGCGCTATGGAATTTGCAGGTGCTATATAAATAATAAAATAATAATAATAATCATAATAATCATTTAATGCCTTTATTTGATGTAATAGCATGTGGAGCACTGATAGTTACAGCATAACATATGCTCTGTGCAATGCCATTATTGTCTCAGAAGTAATTTTTGTACGGACATGAATAAGCTGAGGGGTGTGTAGTTGGAGAGTTGGAGAAGATATATCGAAAGACCCTGTAATGAAATGTCTTCTGTTTCCATCAAAGGATTCAGTGTAAAAGAGATATGGTTGGTATTACCACTCCAGTGGAGACCACACAGAGCACTGCAACCCGAGTCATGGGTACCCAAGAGATTCCTCTTGTTCATTGTCCGTCTCTTTGAAGTGGAAGCAAGGAGCTGATCACTAATGACTGAAATAAAAGATGTCTCATTTCAAAACAACTGTGCGTCTAAAATAACACACCTACTGGGGACAAATTCTACATGCACTCCCAAAAGTACGGAAACATTATTTAAATCTAAACATGTGGAATTGTACACCAACTTTGCAAACCAAATCTTTATTAAGACATTAAGTCAAACAATCAGAAAACAAAGTAATAAAAATGACACTTACAGATAAAGATGTTTCAAATAGACTTGTGCATTTAATTGTGGATAGATTGTAGCCCATGTACCAGCGTAACTAAGGGGAGTGGGCCTTGTCATTGCTAGGAGACAGGCATATAGTGACATAGGTGTGTGGGATTGGTTAAAAAATAGCATTGTGGGTGGAGTCACCAGGCCATATGTAAAGGGGCCATTTTAGGTTAAGGAGACATTTTAATTAAGCTGCACTTACCTGTTGTTGTCCCACCCTTCCTATTTTAATTTTCTCCCGTTTTGGTCATGTCGGCGGGGGATGGAGAGAAAATTGGGGGGTAGGTCTTATTGATATGGGTAAAATGTTTAGTTCAGCCTTTGGACTGGTTTGATAGGTTCAGGATCGTTGGTAGCTCAGAACCTGGGTGTGTAGGGGTATCTCGGTATACCCCTACAATTGTGGAGTTGTGAAAATGGATGCTCTTGGTGGCAATGGTTATGGGTTCAACATAAATTAAATGGTGTTATAATATTGTTGGGATTTATTGTTTATGTAAGAGTGGGTCATTGTCGGGGGGGTTTAATTGTATAAAGGTAGGATGCTGGATTCACATGTCAATGTTGGCATGGCGTTGACAATGATCTTTATTTTACTTGTTAAAACTTATTATCAATAAAAGCTGTGATAATTTTTTACCAAAAAATATGGTGTTTCACCCATAGCACAAATTCCTCCCCCACCCCAACCCCCCCCCCCCCCCCCCCAGAGATGATTAATGGGAAAAATAGATGAATGATAGTTAGAGGAAAGCCTCTAAATGTCGATTTTATTCACAGATCAAGTGTAAAGTGACCACTAGAGGGGAAAAAGAGCAGAAGCAGAAAAAAAAAATATATATATATATATATATATATATATATATATATATATTTTTTTTTATATTTTTTATATTTGTCTACTTTTTCTCACTTCATTCGTGAACCAAATTAATTAATATCTAATTAATAATAAATAATTAAATACTCTGGCTAGGACTTTTCAGAACACATACATGATAGAGGAAAGTTTTATTAAGTAAATGCTATTGGGAGAAACGAAGCCATCCATTACCAAAATAACATGAGTAGTAGATGCTCATGTGTGATAGTTTCAGAGCATACTTTGTAATATACTGCATATGGTATAGTCTGGTGGACAGAATCTGAAACTCTACTGTATCTGTTTGTATCTTTTCGAAATGTTGGCTATTGTATCTAATAAAATGACATTTGTAATAGAAATGAATATTTATTTAATAATAGTGTTTAAAGTCAGCATCAATACCTTCTACATGAACTATGTAACTATGCTAACTTGGTCAAATTATCCATTATATTCTGTGTTCAATTCATAGACAATTCAGCAAGTTCAACATGTTGAGAAATGAGTTTAACTATTGGCGCTGTAATAACCAAGTCATATTTACCTCCCTTTTAACAAACCCTATCTACATGACCAGCTGCTGCTTTCTCAGTACGGACAATCAGGCAAATCACCTCAAACAGTACCTCCTTATAGTTAATCAGTTGGTAGCAGTGTATGTTGTCCTTAATAACTTGCCTGTGTTATATATCTAGTAATGACTCTAGGTTTAGCAGGGATACATATTTTGCTGATCACTAGCACAATGATGAAACATATAAATGATAAAATGATAAAATAATAATAATAATAATAATAATAATAATAAAGAACTTTCACTAAGATTTTTTTCAACTTTATTATATTTTTTTAAATAAAAAGGGTTGGGAAACAGAGAGGAAAATACGGATGTAAAAAAAAAAAGTCAGTTTGAGGGGGAACGGTCATACATATATATGTATGTAATACAATTTCAATTTAAGTTTTGAACCTTCTCAGTAAGAGATATATAAGCATGTGCAATTCTAGATAATGCTAAATACCTGCCATGTAAATGGACACAATAAATACAAATAAGTTACATAACCTCGTCTATTCGTGATCTCCATATGTCCAAAAACCATACGGAACTATTTGTTGGGGACATAAATCGAAGTAGATTCACATGAATATATTCTTGTCAAATGTTTTTTATTGAATAGTTTTGCAATTTTAACAAAGAAAACGATAATAATGATCACCATTTATCAAGATAACATGAATGAGTGAAGTCATTAGGCAAAAATTAAAATAACAAACAAAAAATAAAATAATAACAGGGGAAAACATCTGTCCATTATGGAACTGGGAATAGCATCATTATGACAAGTCCCATAGCGTATCAAAATACTGTAACACAAAAAGTTTGCATGGGTTGGTAATTAATATTATGTGTCGTAAATGGAGACGCATCCGGATAAGGAAATTTAACAGCAACATTAGAAAACAAATGGAATTTAAATTATATAAAATAGTTATGTTTGAGGGTTTCCTCCCAAATGTTTCAATGGTATTTGAGTGAATCAGTTAGGCTAGATGGTGAACGAAGATTCATCTCGTACCTTTTATGTTCCATAACCAGTGATAAAACTTCTGTAATAACTGGAATCATAGTCAATTTCCCAATTCTTTAGATTATACAGATTGTGTAATCAATCTTGTCACAGGATGTTATTCAGGTACTTTGAAAATAAAGATTGTGGGAGACAGTATTTATTTTGGGGTGTGCCTTCTAAACACTTCTGATTGTAGGGTGGTAGAAAATTAGACTAGAGGAGCAGCAATCTTTATTCATATATATATTTTTAGAAATATAGATGGATGGCATAATATGTATTACCCACAGTGCAAAAACACATAGTACAGTCATTTATTAAAGAGTTACTCTAACCATCTCTAATAATTTTTTTTTTAATTAACAATTCCCAATTGGGCATTAGTTATTAGCACCCCAACACCACCACCTTAAAACCCCATAAAAGAAAGGATACCATTGCTTGGAATCCAGTGTAGGGGCAAAACTCCCTGTGCTGTTTTCCATTCCTTGTACAACATCACAGCCTCCACATAGAAAATTATTTGATTGGACCGTTCTCTCGGCTCAGTGTGTATGTGCTTGCTCTGAGCCGGGACGGGAGAGAAGACTGAAATACGTAGCAGTAAGCCGCAAATGTTTTGTCAAAGTGATATGTTTGTGTTTCAAGCTAGACAGAAATCTAGTAATCTCTAAATAGTCTGTGGATATCAAGCTGTTCACACACAATAGCGCTCTTGTGAATATAATGCCACATTGTCACAGCAAAGATACATATACTATTTTGGTAAATTACAGATGCCTCTAGACTGTAAGCTCATTTGAGCAGGGTCCTCATCAACCTATTGTTCCTGTACCATTTTGTGATTGTCTCATTTATTGTTAAATTTCCCCCTTTTATAATGTTATAAAGTGCTGTGGAATAAGGTGGCGCTAAATAAATCCCACTAATAATAATAATAATAATAATAATAATAATAATGGCTTGAGGGAAAATTAGTCTGCAGACACATGTAAAGTAGCGTTACAGTGAATGAAGTTTTAAATAAATTACTCTAAAACATGAAGTGAATCAGCACATTTCAATAAACATCAGTATTCTAAATAGACCCCTAACATTCTCACATCTCACTCAACTCCCACCTCTAATAAATATAAAAATCACAAATCGAAGCGGGTCTGTCATTTCTCTGAAAATTTCACAACTGAATAATACATTGAAAATTCTCAACCTCACTTGTGTTAACCACGTGATGCTCTGTTTAGATTTGGGCATTTGTTTTTGTGCTCATGTTTTAAAAGTCATGACTCGCGACTCCCTCCTTGCTATATTAAATTAAAAAAACTATAGAAACAAATAGAAATAATCCCACCCCATATTAATATAGGGGAGATTAAATTCCCCCCCCGTTCCCCTAACTGCTGTGTCGCCAAGTAGGAGCATTTCTACTAAACAGAGCACCCAATACTCACTGTTTTAAAAAAAGACTAGCAAATGGAGTCGCTAATTCAATAAACAGGACCTGGCATAGGTCACCGTGTCCCTATGGTGGGGCACCTATTAAAATAATAAACTGGTGGCTCTTAAATAAACTGCACGGGGTGGCATAGTGTCCTGCAGCCAGAGGCGCTTTTCTGCCGATGACACATAGGCCTGGATGACGTGTTCTCCTGGTGACCGTCAAGAAGGGAGCTTTCCTGCTTGTCACTACATGTAGTGTGGCTTAGCTGCGGATCATGGTAGAGGATCTTCTGTTTCCTCTACCCGACCTGACAGGAAGTGCTTGCAGGGAGCGCTGAACAGCATCCTGTCAGACTGGGTAGAGGAAACAGAAACTCCTCCACTGCTGTCCACGGCACGGCCACGCTACACTGGAGGCAGGTGAGATGGTGGGGGGAGAATCCACAAAGGGACTGAAGAGAAACCACAAATGGATGGGGGATGAGGAACCATAAAAGGACAAGGGGGAGACCACAAAGGGGCGGGGATGAGAGAACATTAAGGGATAAGAAGGAGAGACCATAATGGGATGGGGTGGGGGGTAAAGAGACCATAAGGTGGCAGAGGGTGGTTAGAGATCATAAAGGGGCAGGGGCAGCGAGAGCCCACAAAGGGACAGGGGGAAAACCACAAAGTGACATTGACAGACAAAAAGGTAAACAGAGGGCATGAAAGACAGAGAAACACAGTGAGGTTGGGGGGGGGAAGAGACACATAGTGGGGCTGGGGAAGGTCAAAGAGACAAACAGCGTGGCTGGGAGGAAAAAAAAACACACAAGAGACAAAAGACACTCAGAGGGGCTGGGGGAAAAAGACACACAAAGGGGCTGGGGGACTATGACACACAAAGGGGTTGGAGGCAATGAGACACACTGAGGGATGCAGTGGACAAATATACACACAGAGGATGTGTGGACACCAAAAGACACATAGTGGAGCTATGGTGAAAATGAGACACACAGAGGGACTGGGGGTGAAAAAGATACCTACATAGGGTTTGGGGAGACACAGAGAACACACAGACACCTAGAGAGTGTGGGGGGAACAAAGAGACACATAGAGGGGGTGGGGGAACAAAGAGACACACAAAGGGGCTCAGGGAGGGAGAAAGAGACCCACAGATGGGTTTGGGGGGGGTGAGGGGGAGAAAGAGACCCACAAAGGTGCTGGGGGAAAAAGACACACAACATGGCTGGCGAAAGCTATAAATATAACTTTAAGTACATGGACCAATGAACAAACAATGGACTGCATATTTAATATAAATGAATATCTCAGCATTGTATCTCATAAGCACATGTATAGGCCCTTTCAAATTTTAATGTACAAATTACTTCAGAAACATATAAAATTGAAGGAAAAATTAAAAAATAAAGCGGAAACAAGTAGAAAAAAATAAACAAAGAATAATAACTGGTGAAAAGGATGAATCCAAATTTGGGCATAGGCACATGAAGACTGATTTTACTCTAAACCTCCAATTTCAGGATTGTCCATCTGCATGCCTTTCAATGTTATCCTTCTAAGGGAAAGATATACATATTGAAATACCTATATACAGATATTTGCAAACAGATAAAAACAGATTTGAAATGGACAATTGTCTGATTGAATTATTGTCTCAAACATAGTCATTTTGTAAACAAGCCAATTCACAGTCAGTCTATATCTATAGATTTAGATAACGAAGAACCGGGTGATTCTCCTACACAGGAACACGGTTATCTGTGAATGCAGGCCTACTGTATGCAGTATTTGTTTTTTATTTAATCATGGGAACCTGCAGGACAATCTGATCTATTAAGGGACAATTTCAGTCGCATATTTCACACAGTGAGATTATGTCTATTTGAGGGTAGATTCCGTATTACACAAATGTAAAGTTTGGTGTCACCGTTAAAGTCTTCTCTTTGCAACACGGTTTGTTAAATGACGTGTCTGAAACAAGACAGATTAGTAGGGTCCCTCAAACAAGCTGTTAAAATTGAACCCTCAATTCTCTGTAGTTCACATTACTGAATAAAACATTGAAAATCAGCTATAACGTGTTAATCTTTTTTTATGAGGATCTCAATTTTCTTTTAGATTTGAATTAACAATTTGGCAATTGATGTCGCAATCCAGTTCAGACAAGGCAAAACCAGGGCAAATATTGCAAATGAAGTGGAAAAAAGTAGCATTGTTTAATTTCTCCTCATCTCTGTATGTTTTTTTTTATACTGACGGCCAGGGCTGTATTTACCAAAAGGCAAACAAGACAAAAAACGCCGCCCCAACGCCCAGGCAAATGCCCAAATGCCTTGTTTGCCTCGTGTCTTGGGCGGCCACCTTAGGGCCCCCCCGAGGTGCTAAACATCTAATAATCTACTCCGGCTATCATCTTCTTTTCCTGCTCAGCTCTCTTCTGTGATGCCTTGAGCGGGAATATGACGTCACTCTGGCCCCGGCATCACTAAGCGGTGTGTTTCTTCACCGCCTCCATTGAGCGCCAGCAGTCCTGTTATAGCCTGTCTGCCAGAAGCCACAGAAGAGCCAGCCCAGCAAGCAGAACAGGCACCCCATCAGCCCCATCAGAGGCAGCCCAGCCAGTAGCCCCAGCAGAGCCAGCAAGGAGGCCGCCCAGCCAGCCCATCAGCTGTCAAGGACAGCATCCACCCTAGCTTTCCTAAAAGTATGGAGGATAGGTGGATTTAAATGAAAAAAATATTAATAATTGGTGAGTGTATGAGAAAATATGTGTGTGTTTGTCAGTAAGTGTGTTTGTTTGTGTGTGTGTGTGTGGGTCAGTGAATGTGTGTGCCTCTCGGTGAGAGTGTGTTTGTGTCTCTCTGTCTTTGAGTGTGTCTATCTGTCACTGGGAGTGTTACTGTGAATGAGTAAGTGTGTGTGTCTGTCTGTGTGTGTGCATGTAGCTGTCAGTGTGTGTGTGTGTCTGTGAGTGAGTGTAGCTGTCAGTGTGTGTGTTTCTGTCAGAGTGTGTCAAATCAATGAGGGTGTGTGTGTGAGTGTGTGTCAGTGTGTGTCTGCAGTGTATATGTATCTGAGAGTTTGTGTCTGTCAGAGAGTGGGTGTATCGGTGTGTATCTGTCAGTGAGTGGGTGTATCGGAAGTGTCTGTCAGTGAATGTATGTCAGTGCACGTATCAATGAGCGCGTGTGTCCATCAGTCAAAAAAGTTGCCCTGACACAAATTGCTGGGTCAAATTTATATTAGGGGGTGCCCAAATTTAGTTGTGCCTTGGGCAACACAGTTCCAAAATACACCACTGCTGACTGCTTGGTGGAAAGGACAGCCCTTATAACAATGATCGACAGTGAGCTAAAATGGAGGCTCCCAGCTGCAGGAATAAGAGATGTAGGTTTTTACATTTAATTTTATTTTTCACAACTATATGTAATATTAAATGACCTGGGCAGTGCCTTTCCCCTTTGAGGCTCACAGTGCAGGAAAGGGTACAAAACTACTGCCTCTGACTTTGTCCTTCATCAATCTATGTACAGGCAAACAGTGTACACATGAAATCCAGAGCCAATGCTACCTTTTTGCATGGTAAACAATATTTGAGATGCTAAAAAATAGTTATCAAAAAGTAATTACTGAGAGTTTGCAGACATTACTACCGTTTGTTAAAAGCCGTGTTCATGTGCTGACCATAAGAAAAACATTCTACAAGCTTGATATGCTTGGGACGACACCAAGAAAAAAAATCACTGCTCTCCAAAGTTAGCATTACTGTGAATCTCAAATTTGCCTTAAGACCACCATCATTCTCTTCTTCAGAATTGAACCGTAGAAAAATGAAATGAAAGTAGAACTTTTTGTAAGTTATCAGAAAGGGACATCACGATGTAGGACTTTTACAAATATTATTCAATAGGTCCTCACACAAACTGTCAATGGCTTACTAGAAAAAAAAGGCCTTAAGACATGCGTTTGAATCATTACAGTACCAAAACAAAATACTAAAGAAAGATCTTCGTAATATTGAACTTAAAATTGCTGATTTAAGAGACAAAAAAAATAAAAAAATAAATAGTGTAGCGCTTATAAAAAGGTAATTATTATCTCCAATAAAATAATCCGGGTACTTCAATTTATACAACACTCAGGATGCCCTGAAGTATTAATAATACAACATACAATACATAGATACAATACAACAGATCACCAAAAGCAAAAGGAATGTATAAAGATATATATGTCAAGTACCCGGATTATTTTATTGGTGGTTATAATAACCTTTTTATAAGCGCTACACTATTTATTTTTTTATCTACTTGTCGGTGTTATTTCAGAAAAGTTGTACACTTTGGTGTTTAACTGCTACTTATTAATATCTTTTCTGGAATACTCCCCTTATCCAATTAATCTTTTTTTTTATTCTTTATTTTTCGTGCAACAGGTTGTACAATCAAGCCCGTGTTGCCCCAACAGCAGGCACAGGCATGGTAAAGCAGGATATATTTATGTCGAAATACAGTCGCACATTTTAGTAATACATGATGTAAAACCTATGGTCTTCAGTAGTAGTTATAAGAAGTCATCCATGTTACTGAGTATAAAAGAGAAAACACCGAAAGATAAGAGGATACATAAATGTTACCCTTATAAACTGTGCTGTTGCGTACCCTCCTGGTATAGATAGGAAATGAGGAGGCGGTCTCAAGGGGCCTCAAGTATTTTCTATGTTAGGGGTCTATGGGCATCTTTTTATTCGGTTTAGATGCTCAGGTATTTGAACCCCTTTCCTTTATACCCACTGTCCCCGAACAGAGTAACCTCAGAGTGAGAGCACCGTTAGATATTCTATGTTAACGTTTCAAGTTAGCCTCCTAGCATATTGTTCAGTATGTATTTTTATGTGAGTAAGATGGCTCTTGTGGGACAAACATGCTCGTGCCAGCTTTCCGTTTAGGAGTTGTGCAGGAAGTAGCGTCTTAAGCACGACCGATGTATTGTGAGTTAACTCGGTCTGTGCCATATGTACTAAGTCCGGCACATCGCTATGTAGTATGCCAGTGCCCCTTCTGTTAATATCACATTTAGTATACACAATTCCAGTTATTAACATACTGACAGTAATGTCAGCATTCACAAAGCCTAAGCATTAAATAGGTTCCAAGGCTGCGCTATCTTGCTGGCCCGGGTGTCATAATAGGGTTTCTTTGCGTGATGTCTCTATCCCTCCCTACAGTGTCGCTGTCACCAAAGACATCGTAATGGCAAACCATAAAATCCAATTAATCTTTTTAAAGCGCTAGTACCTGTTATTTTATTGATTTAGGAGAATGTCTAAGGAGGAGGAACATGAGAGTCAGAGGAATACCTAAAGATATCACCAATGATCAGATTATTTTATTGTGTGTCCCTTTCCATTCGAGCACTTGCATAGGATTCCTAGACCCAGGGCTTCTTCGATTGCAGACAAACCAAGAGATACTATAATCTGTTTCAACAATGTGTATGTAAAGGATGTACTCACTAAGGAATTCAGGACTAGACATTGTCCAAATCCATATAAGAACATAGCCCCTTTTCCAGACCTGTCCCTAGCTACAAGGATCAGCATCAGAGCATCGGATAATTAATTCTACATTTAAGAAGTAATAGGATTCCCTATACATGGTCCTTTCCAAGTAAACTATCCATGACTTTCGATAACAACGTCTATAGCTTTAAAGACACACACCTTGCTAAAATCAAACTGTCACGACTTGGTATAATTAAGGATTAAAGGGAAGAGAAGAAGAAGATAAAAGGAAGAAGGAAGAAAAGAGAACTTTAAAACAAACAAAAACAAATATTTTTTATAGCCCTGCGACTTTTATTGTTTTTTAATAAAGCATTAGCCTTAGATTGGAATGTAATCCATGCGAATGGACAAGTTAGATGTTCTCATATTTATTGATTGTATAACAATATGGTGAATTAAGGAATAACACTAGGGATGCCATATTAGTTAAAGGAGAATTAGACCAGGGGTGCCCAAAGGGTAGATCCCCAGATGTTGTAGAGCTGCAGTATATTGCTGATATTCATATCCACTCACAGCTTTGGTTTTTTTAGTTTTATGACCCATATTGTATTAACTGGCCTGGTGATCCAGCTAGCTCCCTCAGATTTGGGTTAAAAAAAGGAAAATGTTGATAGAACTGGCTCTCCATCTCAGTGTGCATGGAACATGCTAACATCCACTTCAGTAGCTGGGCTACTAAATTTACAGTAAAATTGTTATACGCTGCTACATCGGTATATTGTTCCTTCTCGTTTAGGTAAAATTAATAAAATCGGTTTCCAAAAATTGCTGAAGGTGCAATTTATCTGTAGAAACATGAAATCATACATGGTACTAAACTGGCTAATATTAAACACAAGCTCACTATTATGTTTGCTTCCATTTTTAACTTAAGCCTACCTTCAAACTATCAGATTTGTCTTTTCTATCCAGTCATTAACATCCCGTTGGCCACCAAAACAAGTATAGCTAAAACTTGGCATGAAGCTGACCCTGGTATAGTCAGTCAGATCTCCTACCAGGCCAATATGGAAAGTTATTTTCACTCTCCAAATGATGAAGTAAGTTTGGTCTCCACGGTTTAGCTTTATTGAAGGCAATAACTAAAGTTTCTTCCCCAATGGGATAGTGCCATCTAGTTCTGCTCTTCTTTTCTTTTACTTTTTATTATTTTTTTTCTCACTATTCCAGTGCTCTGTGTATGTATGTTTTGATGTCTATTTTCACTGCTCACATTATATAATATGGTCTGGTACATTCAGATTCTAATGAAACACACATTGCTGCTTTTTATTGTAGTTCCGACCAAGCTTTTGATTCATGAATCATGATCAGTGTTGTCTTTGTGATTCTGCATGTTTGTCTATATTATTCTGTAAAACTAATACTATATTTAAGAATTCAAGAAAAATAAAGTGGGACATTTTGTCATGAGTAATAAACTTTGACAAAACGTAAGCATTGCATTCTAGCAACAAATACATAAATAAATAACAACACTGTAAACTACAGTAGTGGTCTTATAGTGGATTAGGACTTGCCTAGAGCCTCAAAATCCAGACCACTTGCCTTTAATTAATTCTGGATTTGAACAGAAAAACTTACAAGATAAGTGTGCTTTTCTGTGAGCTGAAGCCTAACCTGATCTAAAATTGAATGACTGAAGCAGAAAGAATGCCTCGTGTTCGAATTGCTGAATAAGTGTCCAGACAACAAGCCAGTAACAATGTTGTGGCAAGATCTTATACAAGACAGTGCAAAAATATTGATGGTTAGAAACAATTTATTAAAGAAGTATGTGACGAAAAATCCCCAAGCTGATGTGCTGGTATTGGTCAACGGGACAATGTTTTGTTCAAATCACTGGTACCAGTACTTTCTACAACAAATACAGTGGGTGTTGAATAATATATGTCAATGTATGCTTTTGTGTTATTTTAAATGTCAGAATCTATCAATATCTATCATTATATAGTTACATAGCTGAAAAGAGACTTGCGTCCATCAAGTTCAGCCTTCCTCACATATGCTTTTGCTGTTGATCCAAAAGAAGGCAAAAAACCCAGTCTGAAGCGCTTCCAATTTTGCAACAAACTAGGAAAAAATTCCTTCTTGACCCCAAAATAGCAGTCAGATATATCCTTGGATCAAGCAGCTATTACCCCACTAATTAGAAATTATATCCCTGCATTTTATGCAAGTATTTATCCAATTGCAGTTTAAACATCTGTATAGACTCTGACAAAACCACCTCTTCAGGCAAAGCATTCCATATCCTTATTGCTCTTACTGTAAAAAAAACTTTTCTTTGCCTTAGATGAAATCTCCTTTCTTCCATCCTAAATGTGTGACCTTGTGTCCTATGTATAGCCCTGTTTATGAATAGATTTCCAGATAATGGTTTGTACTGGCCCCGAATATTTTGTATAATGTTATCACATCCCCTCTCAGGCGCCGTTTTTCCGAACTAAAGAGATTTCATTTTTTTAACCTTTCTTCATAACTAAAATGCTCCATTCCTTTTATCAATTTTGTAGCTCGTCTCTGCACTTTTTCTAGTGCCATGATATCTTTCTTTAGAACAGGTGCCCAAAATTGCACAGCATATTCAAGGTGTGGTCTTACCAGCAATTTATAAAGAGGCAAAATTATATTTTCATCTCGAGAATTTATGCACCTATTTATACATGACAAAACCTTACTGGCCTTAGACTTAGATGAAGATCTTATAAAATTTTTGGTGAAAGCAAGAAATGGCTTTGATTTAGTATTTTTGGATAAGCTTTTCAATTGATCACAACCCATTAGAGAAACTGTTCAAACGATATATCGACACACGTCACCATTAGAGTCTATGGGAATATTTGTAGATTCATCATTTGAAAAGTTTTTTCTAATAGATTGCAATCACTTGAAAAAGTTATCAAAAAAAATATTAACACCAATATCGGAAGGGTTCACAAATTCTTTTTCAGCATCATATATACCATAGTTTTTCTAAGTATTACTTTGTTGCGAGACAACAATTTCTATAATATAATTCCAGCTTTAAAATGTAGGTTAGCAACTGGGCATTCGTGATGTAGAGAATTGTGGGTAGATCTTAAATTTGGAGGTATATCAGTGTTGGAAAGAAAAGCTCTGCTATAGAGATCATAAAAGTTGAGAACATTATAAAAGGCATTTAATCAAAATTATCACAGCAAGTCAACGGAAGTCTAAAACACGGTTCTGTTATTTGATGTTATCAATGGTTTTGGAACATTGTATGATCACGGACAGAGTTCTGAATCAAATATTTAATTAAAGGGAAACTCCAGTGCCAGGAAAACGATCCGTTTTCCTGGCACTGGAGGGTCCCTCTCCCTCCCACCCCCCAATCCCCAGGTACTGAAGGGGTGAAAACCCCTTCAGTGACTTACCTGAGGCAGCGGCGATGTCCCTCGCCGCTGTCTCCTCCTCCGCGACGCTCCTCCCTGTGCTTCCGTTGGCCTGTGGGCGAGACTGATCCCGCCCACCGGCCAAGGAGACCTAATGCGCATGCGCGGCAATGCCTTGCATGCGCATTAGCGCTCCCCATAGGAAAGCATTGAAAACAAATTTCAATGCTTTCCTATGGGGATTTGAGTGACGCTGGAGGTCCTCACACAGCGTGAGGACGTCCAGCGACGCTCTAGCACAGGTTTCCTGTGCTATGAAGCAGGAAGTTCCCTCTAGTGGCTGTCTAGTAGACAGCCACTAGAGGTGGAGTTAACCCTGCAAGGTAATTATTGCAGTTTATAAAAAACTGCAATAATTACACTTGCAGGGTTAGGAGTAGTGGGAGTTGGCACCCAGACCACTCCAATGAGCAGAAGTGGTCTGGGTGCCTGGAGTGTCCCCTTAAGCTCCATTTTTAAAATTTTTTATTTACTCTCAGTTTGTGACATAAGATTTTCTATTATTTCTATATATCTATTATTTACCTGTCTGTTGACATATGTGTTAATGTTATATACCTTCTCCTGGAAACACGGTGCTGGGAGAAGACATGTAGAAGGTTAAAAGGTTAACTTGTTTTGGCCTGTGCTTGAAAGCAATAAACCTTATCATAGCAAATAAAATAAAACTTACTAATGATGTTTAACAAGATTTCTTCTCCTCTTTGCAATTCTTCTTCTCTGTAATCAAAACAAATAAAATAAAACTTACTAATGATGTTTAACAAGATTTCTTCTTCTCCTTTGCAATTCTTCTTCTCTGTAAAAAACATTGTTTACATTCCCTTTTGAAACTTCCCTCCCTAAACATTCCTGATACACTGGGCCAGGACCTTTGGAGGTTAGAGAAAGTCCCCTTTTAATTATTCTTCCACTTGGGGATAGAACCATAGAGCAGAGAAAATTCTTCAAAACCAGTAGAACAAAGTGCAGAATAAGTCTAGATGACCTCTTATCTGTTCTTATAGAAGATGATCTATCAGGGAGAATCTGATGTGTTTCTAATAAAGAAATAATGCAAAAGGTACTGATGAACTCTAGATAGGGGCTAAACTCATGGAAGAGGAGCTGTAAAAGAATATGGAAATGGGAGTGTTTTCAATCCAGAAGGTCTAAACCACATTATAAGTTGAAGGGAACTAGTCACCAAAACACCTTTAGCTTAATGAAGCAGTGTTGGTGTATAGATCATGCCTCTAATGTTTCACTGCTCAATTTACTGCCATTTAGGAGTTAATTTACTTTAGTTTCCATCTATGCAGCCCTAGCTATGCAAAATTTGTTTCATTTTCAATCAGATGTAATTTACCTTAAACATTTTTAACCCATGCTCTGTAAATTGAGTTTCAATTACACACAGGAGGTTCTTGCAGGATCTAGCAAGCTATTAACGGAGCAGGAAATAAGCAATTCTAGATTAAAGAGAATTTTCACTTAAGTGTAAACATTAGATGTCTCTTTGCAGGAAGTGTTTAGGAAGGCTGTGTAAGTCACATGCAGGGAGGTGTGCCTAGGGCTGCATAAGCAAAGTGATTTAACTCCTAAATGGCAGAGAATTGAGCAGTGAGGCTGCAGGGACATGACCTACACACCAAAACAGCTTCATTGAATTAAAGTTGCGTTGGTGACTATAGTGTCCCTTTAAGAAAACTGTCTTGATTTTGGAACTTAAAATTTAGTGTGCAACATTGTAATATAAATTGAGAATAAACACAACAATGTTGAAGAATCCAGACTTAATGCTCATGTAAATATTATACTAGGTATTACATAGAGGCGTTTGATTATGAGTACCAGCTAACAGAAGTAGTAGTGTGAATTGTTGTAACTAATGCCATACTTTTACTGCCTGCAACAGGCTTCTCTGTATCTTTTTAAACACTATTTTGAACTGTAAGAGGCCATTGCATATCGCCTACCAAAGCAACATACCCCCAGGGCCGGTGCAAGGATTCTTTTTTTTTTTTAAATTCTTTATTTTGTTGTGCATTAATAAGACAAGGTACATTTTATACCAGCAATGCCACAATAGCAAATGACAGAGTTTTCATAAGCATAAATGTACAATCATTTGGCATGGATAGACTGTGCACATTTTTTATGTTATATAAGAGTAGACAACAGTATAATGCTGAGCTTAACGTGTATATAAAAAAATTAAACAGGCTTATCTCCAAGTTATGCAATATAAGAGTGTTGGAAATGCTTGTCTGAGAGTGCTAAGGTAGATGCTTGTTCCCGAGGGGACTATCACTTTGCTCAGTTTAATTATTAGGCAGTTAAACAGTAAAACATGAAACTTAGTACTATTTCACCATGTTCAGTGACGATTAAGTATAGGTAAATATTGTCTGACCTATCAAAAGTTATATATTAGACATATTAACATAATTGCCCGTGTTTGGCTCTGTCTTCAAGAGTGGTGCTGTCAAGGCTGGTAGTAAAATGCCGCTTAGTTATGTTAGCCTGATACCGCTGTATAGTAATGAACTGCCTAATTTCCTAGCAGTTAAAACATAAAGGCTAAAAAATATATGGGTATGTGCTCAAGATTGCCTATGCGTAGCATGGTTAAGTAAACAAGATAATGTGGACGCTTGTGTTTCATAGTATGCATGATGTACAGTGGTAGTCAGCCTGATCCAGCAATTATATACCAACAGTTTCTGCCGATTTTAGACAGTAGATCAAGCAAACTAAACGTAAAACAGGCTTAGAGAACAGGCTTGTGACACAGGCTTACAAGAATATTAATCCAAGAAAAGTAAATGTTAATCTCAAACCAGCACTATGTACATTATAGAGTCTATTTTGCTTGGTTAATCATCAGTGAGTATGTGAGTATGTCGGCATGAATACTATAGGACCATGTGTTGTCCCTTCATAAGTACAGTCCACCACAGGTGCCTGGTATCCCAGTCAGCCGACGCCCACCCTTGAGGCTCGACAAGTGGGCCATGGGTACTTGCGGTGTCTGTTGGGGCCGAGAGTTCAGTCAGCTGATGCCTTCCAAAGGGGCTCTGCAGTCCCGCAGCTCTGAGGGGCACAGTGAGCCTCTGATTCCGACGGACGACAGGTGGGGTCGGTCTGCTGCTGGCGCAGTGAGCAGGCAGATAGCGATATTTGATAGTCCACTGGTCGTAGGATCTGGGAACCCGGTGCAGCCACTGCAAGGCCTCTGGTGTCTTGATCTTAAGTCCGCCACGGTCTGTGTCGGGTCTAGGGCTGGAGGGTTGTGAGTTAGGCTCCTGATATCGTGCCCTCCGCATTGCGGCCCTGTCGTTCTGCCACAGCGGGTAGAGAGGGGAGAGTGCATGGTAGCGGTGTGGCTAATTACTCTGCTTCCTGCAGTTGCGGCCCGGGGGGTGAGTCTCTGCTGTGATTTCAAGCGACTCACCAGTGGGCGAGGATTGGGGCACCGCTGCTTGCGCCACGATCTTTGTTTCGCTGCGTAGGGGCCCCTTCTGTGCGGCTCGTTTGTGGTGCTTCGTTTGGGCCGTGTATAAGGGTGGGCGGGCGGTGGGTTTGATCGTAGCGTGGACTGCATTGTTTGCCGGTGTTGGGCCCTTGGTGTCTCTAGAGGCCTCTTCTCCCTCTGTGGTGCCGGTCGGCCGTCAGGGTGTTGGGGCGCCCGTCGGCTTTTTAATTGTAGCTTCTGCTCTGGGGGGTTTTCCCCTTGGAAAGGAGATGATTGCCATAGTCTGCGTTCCAGCTCCCTCCAAAGCTTCATGAAGTGCCTGTTCAGCCTTATGTGATAGTCTTGTATAGCCTCGTTGTGGTGCTCTGTATCTGCAGATTCGGCCATCTTGGGTGAGGCCTTGCGCTTTCTCTTTACCCCTGAGGCAGTCTGCTCTGCTACAGCATGCCTGGGATAGCCTCCGCTGTGCGGACCGGGATCTCCCCCACCGGTCCAAAGGGGGGGGCAACGGGGCTCGCTCTCTTTGAACGTGTCGGCAGAGTACCTCCAGGACGGGAGAGCGGCCGCCTCTCCCGCCTGTCGTGTGCTAGGCCACACCGCCGGTCCCGGTGTCAGCGGGTCTCTAGCGGGTCTCCCAGGCTCCCACTTCACGCCCACTGTTGCGGGGTGTTTACAGGTATGCGGTACCGCTGTTTCTCCCCTGGGATGTTGCCTTATGTCGCTTGTGCTGTCGGAGTTGAGCAGGAGCTCCTGAGACACACGTCTGGTCGCCATGTTAGTTAGGCCCCGCCCCCCCCCCCCGGTGCAAGGATTCTTACCGCCCTAGGTAACAATCCATTTTGCCGCCCCCTCATGAATGCAACTACATAATCTCAGAGGTGTATTCTCTAAACTCTGAATTGCAGTGAAGAGAGATTTTGGGAAAGAGACACATTGAGTAGACATTAAAGGGAAATTATAGTGCCAGGAAAACAAACTTGCAGTAGACACCAGAACCACTACATTAAGCTGTAGTTGTTCTCGTGACGATAGTGTCCCTTTAATTGTGAGTGTAAACATCACATCATACATATGCAGTCTAAAGTTACATTGGTGATTATATTGCACTACAGCTGTTGTGATATTTGTGTTACTACTAATAGTTGTGTTTTTTTGAGTTAAAAGGATAATCTAAACACCAAACAACTTTCGCTTAATGGTGTGGCATTTGTGTAGAGATCATGTCCCTAAAGTCTAACTATGCAATTATCTGCTGTTTAGGATAAATCACTTGGCTTATATAGCTCTAGCCATACCTGCCATGGCTGGGGCTCACACAGCCGGCATTAAATCAAGGCAATTTTTTACAGCACAGTGTGTTTACTTTAGACGTTCCTTTATCGTGTTACTTGGGCTTTAACCAGTTCGCTATTAAGTGGTTTGCAAAAAAAAAAAAAGCTCTATAATCCAAATATTTTGAGTATCCTGGAAATAAATGTTTCTGTGATTTTTTCCTTTCAGTATGCATATCTCTGGAGACTAGACCATAGGGGCAGGTGGTGCCGGTTACGTGATTTGCATCAGTGGCCCACCCTTTTACCCCACGAACCGACGTCCTCCTTCACAGGACACTGCTCTTAGGGGTATGGATTTGCTTGAGAGATGAAAGCTAGAGATAAGCATAGGGTATGTGTTTTTATAGCTGCATTCTGTGTGTTTCCCTCCAGCATCACCGCCATCACACAAAAGACTCTTAGGAGTTATGACTGTTTTAGTGTTTTCTGTCGAGAATATTCTGTAGTTATGTCCATTGTAATTGTCATCACCAGGCCCAATGGGCTCTTAATCCGGCCCTGGTGGTAGAGATATAACATCTCACTCTCATCTTGTGGCTTATGTTGTCTTTAGAGCCTCTATTTCTTATCAAAGAATATTCACAGTTAAATGGACTCTCCAGTGCCAGGAAAACAATTCGTTTTCCTGGCACTGCAGGTCCCCTTTCCCTCCCACCTCCCACCTCCCACCTCCCATCCCAACCCCTTCAGTCACTTACCAGAGGCAGCGACATGTCCCACGTCGCTGCTTCTTTCTCCGACGCCGCTCCTCCCCTTCAATATGTCAGCCGGTAGGGGAGACTGATCCCGCCGGCTGGGGAGACCTAATACGCGTGCGCGGCAAATTATTTATTGGAAATCCAATTTATTTATTGGAAAATAATTCACGAGTGCCTCTGGCTGATTGCTAATTATCCCAAATTTTTACAGGCTGAATAGAAGCATTAAGATGACTAACAATAAAACCCATTGAATAAGCATTGCACTCAAACTCCCACTACTCTGGGAGTACTGCATTAGCTATAGTATTTATTTGCCCCAAAAAGTTACATGTGAACTATGCAGGTGCAGAGAGATCTGAAATAGTGCACAGACAACTTTTTATATAGGTTAGGTTGATAATAAAACACATATCAGCAACCTCCAAGTGTCCCTTGTTAAGAGGGACAGTCCTTCTTTGGAACCCAAATACATCTGTCTTTTGAGGCACAGCCCCTAAAATGTTAATGCCACTCTCTGACCATTTAAAATTTTATATTTTTTGTGCACTGTGCTCAGCTTGATAATAGTTTGCAGCTAAGAACACATCACACCTCAACTGTGTAAATAATGATAAAGTTAGTAACATCATAAAATAAAAAAGAAATATGATGTGCTTTGTTCATAAAACTACTAACTGACTGTTCACCTGAACAAGTAAAATCTGAATGCAGTTTATAAACCATATATCTAGTATCTAAGAGTTGTTCTGCAGCATTTCTTAAGAGTACCTCCTATAAATATAAAACATGCAATAGTGTGACACTTTTTGAAATATAAACCTTTTAATAGCCAATCTCAAAGTTACCATGTTACCACGGATACCATTTGTATTCAAACAGGTAATTCAATTATGATATTTTAGTATTAAAAAGAAAATATACAACAAATTTATACAAAATACAAAAATGGTGCTAAACAATGGGTGCGACCAACGCCCAATTGTAAAATCAATCACTTAATTTCGACCTTAAAAGCAATAACCAAAAGCGATTGAGACGGGCGGGACTGATTGGGGCGTCCAGACTCCAGACTCTAAGGGACCTTTGAGCTAGGTGGTGAATTGTACTGTCTCGATCCGACCCATGGGGCGAGGTATTACTTGCCTCTATGGGCGATTGTGGCGAACGGGTAACCTACCCCCCATGAAGCCTTTTTACAGGGCTCCACTCCTCGGGTTCCCCCCCCCCCCTCCTCTCCCCTTATCCCTCTATCCTCTTCTCTATTGCCTCGGCCTATCGGGGCGCTACCTATAAATCTTTCTCTCTTTTCCTGTATCTCAGTTCTTTATTTTATCGGCTAGACCGTGCTCAACGGAACTATTCATGTATGACGATTGAATCATGGGAAAGGTAGTCCGCTGGCGTACTAAGCTCTGTCGTGCTGCTCTTTTCCTTATTTCTGCGATGAGTGTGCGGCCGTCCTTACTCACATGTTATCTGATTACTATTTTATATACTATTAAACACCAGGCGGGACATCCAAGCTCCCATGGAGTTATGATATACGTGGTAAATTGGAGATAAACATGTAAATGGCAGTCTATGATCGCGAGCTTTGGGAGTTCACACCAGTTCACTCCTTTTGCTGTTATTACATGTAATGATTTCAGTATACTCGCTTGTCGATTAAGTATCCTGTGTTATTGTACGTGCATTGCTTGTGATGTCTTGTACTGGAATAAATAAAGAATAATAATAAAAAAAAAGCAATAACCAAAAATACGTGTAGTGGCGCACACTGTGAAAACACTCACAATAAATATGCAGAGTCAGGGCTGCCATCAGAAATTTTGGGGCCCCTGACAAAGCACAAGGTCTGGGCCCCCCCCGACCCCTCCCTCCCGGGCCCGCCCACGCCCTACCTAGTCCGCTGACAATGATGCGGGACTGAATGTGGTGTGTATAGTGGAAGCGAATTAGAATGTGTGTAATGGATGTAGTGTTTGTGTGTATTAGATACTGTTTGTGCAGTGAATGCAGAGTGTGTTAGTGTAGCGGATGCAGTGTGTATAGTGAACGCAGAGTGTGTTTGAGTAGTGGATGTAGTGTGTGTACAGTGATGTAGTGTGTGTTTGTGTAGTGGATGTAGTGTTTGTATGTACTAGATGAAATGTGTTTAGTGGATGCAGTGTCTGTAGTTGATGTAGTGTGTGTATTAGACGCAGTGTCTGTGTATAGTGAATGCAGAGTGTTTCAATTTGTGGTGGATGTAGTGTGTGTACTGTGAATACAGGATGTTTGTGTAGTGGATGCTGTGTGTACAGTTAATGCAGAGTGTGTGTCAGTATAGTGAATCCAGAGTGTGTGCATAGTTTAGTGAATGCAGAGTGTGTGTTAGTGTGTAATGAATGCAGAGTGTGTCAGTGTTATGAATGTAGTGTGTGTGTTAGTGCAGTGAATGCAGAGTGTTTGTAAATGTGTAGTGAATGCAGAGTGTGTGTTAATGTGTAGTGAATGCAGAGGGTGTGTTAGTGTGTAGCGGATGCAGAGTGTGTGTTAGTGTAGTGAATGCAGAGTGTTAATGTGTAGTGAATGCAGAGAGTGTTTGAGTAGTGGATGTAGTGTGTGTACAGTGATGTAGTGTGTGTTTGTGTAGTGGATGTAGTGTTTGTATGTACTAGATGAAATGTGTTTAGTGGATGCAGTGTCTGTAGTGGATGTAGTGTGTGTATTAGACACAGTGTATGTGTATAGTGAATGCAGAATGTTTCAATTTGTGGTGGATGTAGTGTGTGTACTGTGAATACAGGATGTTTGTGTAGTGGATGCTGTGTGTACAGGTGATGCAGAGTCTATGTTAGTGTAGTGAATGCAGAGTGTGTGTCAGTATAGTGAATCCAGAGTGTGTGCATAGTTTAGTGAATGCAGAGTGTGTGTTAGTGTGTAATAAATGCAGAGTGTGTGTTAGGGTGTAGTGAATGCAGAGTGTGTCAGTGTAATGAATGTAGTGTGTGTGTAAATTTGTAGTGAATGCAGAGTGTGTGTTAATGTGTAGTGAATGCAGAGAGTGTCTTAGTGTAGTGAATGCAGAGAGTGTGTTAGTGTAGTGAATGCAGAGAGTGTGTTAATGTGTAGTGAATGCAGAGAGTGTGTTAGTGTGTAGCGGATGCAGAGTCTGTGTTAGTGTAGTGAATGCAGAGAGTGTGTTAGTGTGTAGCGGATGCAGAGTGTGTGTTAGTGTAGTGAATGCAGACTGTGTTAGTGTGTAGCGGATGCAGAGTGTGTGTTAGTGTAGTGAATGCAGAGTGTGGTAATGTGTAGCGAATGCAGAGTGTGTGTCAGTATAGTGGATGCAGTGAGTGTGTTAGTGTGTAGTGTATGCAGAGTGCATGTTGTATTATTGAATGCAGTGTGTGTATTGTATTAGTGTATGCACTGTGTGTGTTAGTGTATGCATTGTGTGTTGTATTAGTGTATGCAGTGTGTGTGTTTGTGTATGCAGTGTGTGTTGTATTAGTGTATGCAGTGTGTGTTGTGTCAGTGTATGCAGAGTGTGTTGTGTTAGTGTATGCGGTGTGTGTGTTGTGTCAGTGTATGCAGAGTGTGTGTTGTGTCAGTGTATGCAGAGTGTGTGTTGTGTTAGTGTATGCAGTGTGTGTTGTGTCAGTGTATGCAGAGTGTGTTGTGTTCGTGTATGCGGTGTGTGTGTTGTGTCAGTGTATGCAGAGTGTGTGTTGTGTCAGTGTATGCAGAGTGTGTGTTTTGTTAGTGTATGCAGTGTGTGTTGTGTCAGTGTATGCAGAGTGTGTTGTGTCAGTGTATGCAGAGTGTGTGTTGTGTTAGTGTATGCAGTGTGTGTTGTGTTGGTATATGCAGTGTGTGTTGTGTTAGTGTATGTAGTGTGTGTGTGTTGTGTCAGTGTATGTAGTGTGTGTGTGTTGTGTCAGTGTATGCAGTGTGTGTGTGTTGTGTCAGTGTATGCAGTGTATGTGTGTTGTGTCAGTGTATGTAGTGTGTGTTGTGTCAGTGTATGTAGTGTGTGTGTGTTGTGTCAGTGTATGCAGTGTGTGTGTGTGTGTGTGTGTGTGTTGTGTCAGTGTATGTAGTGTGTGTGTGTGTGTGTGTTTTGTGTCAGTGTATGCAGTGTGTGTGTTTTGTCAGTGTATGTAGTGTGTGTGTGTGTGTTTTGTGTCAGTGTATGCAGTGTGTGTGTTTTGTCAGTGTATGTAGTGTGTGTGTGTGTGTTGTGTCAGTGTATGTAGTGTGTGTGTGTGTGTGTGTGTGTTTTGTGTCAGTGTATGCAGTGTGTGTGTTTTGTCAGTGTATGTAGTGTGTGTGTGTGTGTTTTGTGTCAGTGTATGCAGTGTGTGTGTTTTGTCAGTGTATGTAGTGTGTGTGTGTGTGTGTGTTGTGTCAGTGTATGTAGTGTGTGTGTGTGTAAATGTCCAATGAGGAGGGCGAGGGGGGCATTTTAACATTATTAAAAAAAAAAAAAATTAATTAATTAAATTGTTTCTCCCCCCTCCCTGCTTACCTGTGTCTAGGGAGGGGGGAGATTCCATCCCTGGTGGTCCGGTGGCATGGTGGGGCCCCCCGGCTTCCTGTTACCGCAGAGGGGGCCCAGCACACAGCTTCTCCTCTTCTCTCCTCCAATAACTCTCGCGAGACCCGCGGAGCGTTGCCATGGCAACCGGGTCTCGCGAGAGTTATTAGCAGGGAGGAGAAGAGAAGAGGCAGTGTGCTGGGCCCCCTCTGCGGTAACAGGGAGCTGGGGGGCCCGCGGCTGCACACATAGATAGCGATATTCGCTATCTATGTGTGCAGGGAGGGAAAGTGGGGCCCGGGACTGCCAGAGCAGTCCGGGCCCCCCAGGGCCGCCGGGCCCGTGACAACTGTCACGGTTGTCACCCCCTGATGGCGGCCCTGTGCAGAGTGACTGAGTGGATAAAAAATATATAGTAATCAATAAATACCCTGTATAAATTCCTCTTAGATATTGCTGAAAGAGACGGTTGCTGATAGGGTAGGGTACAGTATGAATAATGCACAGAATACAGGTATAATTATCTTATACACATCCCACTCACATTTGACAGAGCTTGCAGAATACAGGTATAATTATCTTATACACATCCCACTCACATTTTACTGAGCCTGTGAATCACTTGCTCAGGTAAGTCTTCATCAAAGTTGTAAAGATCATGTAAATGAAATCTTGTAAGTTATTTCTCTTCAATACAGAAGAAATATACGAAGGCACCAAATTAAAAAACATCCAATTTATTTTACTATAAACATAAAAATCTTACATTATAACAAGGTGCCTTCAACAAAAAGTCCTTCGCCACAAGGTCCACACACAACGCATTTTGACTCATTGCCTTCCTCAGGTGCATCAGAGAGTTACTCTGTGCTCAGAGACTGGAGCGTTTAGAGACTGAAGTAAAAAAAAAGAAAGCATGAGAACTCTCAGGTATTAACATATCATTTACATATTCTGTAAACAAAATACATTTTATCGACACTGCACAGATGGGTGATCCTCCATATTTATAGTGAATGCAGCTGGTGCTGTAGTGTCAATTGTCAAAATGAAATAATATAGAATCCAGCTCACTGGCCAGTAAAGAGAAAAAAGTACAATAGGAAAAAAGAAAATTAAAAAAGGCACAAAAAAACTATAACTGCAAACAAACAAACAAACAAACAAACAAAATAATGAACAAGGGCCATATTTTTCTAAGTATAATAAGACTATAGTTGCTCAAATAAATCATAGAAATTGTGGTGTTGCTTAAACTCTTTGCAGTTACTTTTTTAATGGACAGAAATGTTGAGCAACCTTAATATTTGAATTCAGTGTTCCGTTTTATGCTTGCTTTGTCTACAATTTCTTCTGATTCCTGATTCTGAGGTATACAAAAGGTTGGAACTGTGTTGGCAGCAAGATACAGTAATGAAGTCATCATTGACACACATGTTTAATATGGTAAGGCTGTTTATTGCAAAATCATACTGAATATGATCATTTTATAAGGTAATGTGCAGTTTTGGGCTCACTGGAGATTCGCAGTCACTTTAAAGAGTTTTTAATCTAAACCAATTTCTGTATTTTGCACGTGGTTGGCAGTACAGTGTAATCGCCTCTGGCATTGTGCCAAAGCTTCCCTTATTCAATGCTAGAATGCAGAACATGTATGTTCATCCATTGCAATACATTGAAACACCACGTAAGAAATGTTGGCTATACTTACCTTTGGGCCATATCATGAGGGATATATCCTAACAAGACGCTGCCCCATTTCTCTAACAAGGTGTTTCCATCCACTACCAACTTCTAGCACATATAAAATATTTCATGGTCTCAAAATACATTTATCACCAGTTCCATGTAACAAATAAATAAAAATATTTCCGAATTTATTCCCAAGTTTTTTTTTCTGATATGCTTCCTACCTCGTTTCCCATTCCAGGAATATGAACTGTTAAATAAATGAATAAATATCTTTGATTATCATTCATTTCACTAAAAAAATATTGTTGTCTTATACATTTCTTATTGATCAGATGTGGTAACATAAATTGTAGGACATGGGAAAGTAAAACATTTAAAATAATTCAAATTGTTATGATGTTGCCTACAGCACCGTGAGCTCCTTTGTGAGTACTAAAGTAGATATCTATTCCCTATTAGACTCTTACATTCCTCACCTGTTCTAGGTGTAGAACATTGGCGGACAGTATGTGTACTACACCCCTAGCTTTTAAGAGACAATATCCCCCAGTTGCTGTGAACTGCAACAGCCATCATTGGTATGACAGTTACCATCATTGCGTTGTGAGGGTAAAAGAGTACTGTAAAATTAGACAAATACTCTGCTTTCCATTGAGTTCAATACTAATTGTTAGTTTAATATTTAAAAATGGCTGATTTTATATACATATATTTTATTTATACATACACGTAGTGGTTATGGTGCAAGGAGAGCCCTGATGTCCCCTCCTCCAATAAGAGTAGTCAAACCATTTATTAATGGTTTGATAACTTACCTGGGTACTGCAAAGCACTTGTTAACTCCATCACTGAGAGCTGGAAGCTTATATATAGACTTTAAGCTCATGTGAGCAGGGTCCTCTTCAACCTATCGTTCCTGTAAGTTTTCTTGTAATTGTCCTATTTATAGTTAAATCCCCTCTCTTATAATATTGTAAAGTTCTACGGAATCTGTTGGCGCTATATAAATGGTAATAATAATAATAATAATATTAAGGAGCTGAGTACTCTTAGTGAATGAGCTAAGCCAAGCTCAGATAAGAGAGTTTCCAGCTCTCAATGGACGAGGTGACTAGGCAGGCACCAGGTAAATTGTCAAACCATTCACAAATGGGTGAAAAGACACTCCTGGCACCACACCAAAACCACTGTAGCATGCTCCAGAGTGTTCCTTTAAGTTCTCCTATATTAACTTAAGAATTCTTGGCACTCCAGTCTGTCTTGTGGAGAAGATAATAATAAAATCAGTAGGTCTGAGTCCATATCAGTAAGATGACAGAGATTTGACATACTTGCTTTGGTCCTAAGTGCATCTTGAAAAACACAAATAAAGATAATGATAAAAGGAGGGTGGGAGAGAGTGTATTGCAAGAGTCTCAGATTTATGGTGAATGAAAAGCTGATTAGATATCTATTCCAGCTGGGGCTCAGTACACAATGACAAGATGACGTCTAGTTATTAATAGAGATCAGATTTATGAGAGAAATGGAAAATCATTTTTTTTTACGTGTTTTCTTCTAAACGTGGAATAACGAATAGTAGTATCTCAACAAAAACCCACGGACATTTAACAAGGGTTTCATGAAAATCCACACTCATACATTTGTTTTTAGGAATTATTTGGGAATTGTTGACCTTCACTTTACCAAATAACATTTTAACTTGAAGCCTCAAATATATATAGAACGATAGGAATAACTCCAGTAGAACCCTTAAAACTGTTGAGTGAAAAAAACCTTAGTATACTTAAGATTAAAAACCTTGTTTTGCCAATTTTATATTGAAAAATTATGAGCTGAAGGATACCACAATTACTTCATATAATTGTAGTTTTTACGGTCCTGGGCGGCACCTTACCTTGTGGGGTTAAACAGTTTTTCGAACAGTTTAACCCTAAAGTCCTCGTAACGGTGCTCGTCTGTTTCTGCCTCCTAATCTGGCCCTGGCTTCATTGCTGCAAACTTTCTCTTTGGTGCTGGTGATGGGCTTAGAGTACCAGCTGATGCTATCAGCCTCCCCTTTGAGAGAAAGGCTTTAGAAAGGTACATACATATCACTAGCTGCCATTTTGAGAGAAACACTTTGGATATGTACATATCATTCTAAAGCATTTTTCCGAATGAGTGGCCACTAATAGGCTTGCATAAATGCGCAGAGAACCGCCAGACACCATAACAACTTAACTGAGATAAAATCCATATGGTGCCGTGGGTGGGCCTTTCAGGGTTATGAGCTGTGGCTTTTAACTATTTTTATATATAACCTAAAATATAGATGTTCAGTGTGGACTATTTTAAAGGTCCACTAAAGTCAACTGGGAAGTGGCCTGGGTGCGATGGTCCTGTCCTTGTAAAGACAGTGTAATTTTTACATTGCAGGGTTAACTCCTCCTCTTGTGTTTGTCATACTGACAGCCACTAGAGGTGCTTCTGCAGCACATACTGAGTAAAACTGTAACTTGATGCATAAGCCCCATAAAAAAGCATTGATTCAATTCTTGCTCCTATTGTGCATCAGCCCCCAAACCCTCTTTATTTAGTAGTATTAGTCCTTATATAGTTGGAGGAGGCCATGCCTACTTTTAAATAGGGACAGGGACACAAAAGCGTTAGGAATACAGGTTAGTATTTCCTTACGCTTTTGTTTTCTTTTAACATTTGATGTTGCATAAGGTTCACATTTTGTGTCTCGTTACAGAATATAATGATGAAGATATTAAATGTAAATTAGCATGGCATGTAAAGGGTCAGGTTTGAAGAATATAGATCTTACAACCCATGTACTTGCCAATATATCTACATTATCTCTATAACCTTAGGTATAGATCATAAAATCTATTGATAAAACCTCATCATTACCTACAACTAATTTAGATTGCAAACTTATTACAAAAACTACGCATGCAGAAAAGGTTATAACTGGTAGTAATCTGCAAGTAACAAGCACAAGCAGTGCACACCAGGAAAATAAACACTTTACTTTCAGATAATCTGATACAAGTATGCGTGATTAAGGAAGTCAGAAATTTTGGGTCATAGTACAAGCTAAAATCACTCCTACCCAGGCTCATGCAAATTCAGTTAATCTTACCCCTTGTACTAATTTTTTTTTATTACTTTTGTTTTACTTTTATGTTTTTTTTTCCTTCCTCTGAGTGGTTTTGTCTTGCCTCTTTATTCCATTTTTGTTCCCCTTTCTCATACGTGTTCCTTATTGTATATTGTTTGTTAAACTGCTTTTTTTTTTTCCTTTTTATACCCCTATTTTCTTCCTCTTTCCAAAACAATGTCAACTATTAAAAGAAATTGGTCTAGATGAATATTCGTGTTCTTGGGTAGAACATTGGCTTAAGGATAGAGTACAACGAGTTGTCATAAATGGTAAATTTTCAAGCTGGACAAAAGTGGTAAGTGGTGTCCCTCAGGGTTCTGTTTTGGGACCGCTTCTATTTAACATATTTATAAATGATCTTGAAATGGGCATTGAAAGCCATGTATCAGTGTTTGCAGATGACACAAAACTTTGTAAAGTAATAAAATGTGAGCAGGATATTGCCTTGCTGCAGAGGGATTTGGATAGATTGGGGGACTGGGCACTAAAATGGCAGATGAAATTTAATGTAGAAAAATGCAAATGTATGCACTTCGGGGTTAGGAATGCACAAGCAATTTACACCCTAAATGGTAGTGAACTAGGGATAACCACACACGAGAAGGATTTGGGAATTGTTATAGACAACAAATTAGGTAGCAATATGCAATGTCAATCTGCCGTTGCTAAGGCCAGTAAGGTTTTGTCAAGTATAAATAGGTGCATAAATTCTCGAGATGAAAATATAATTTTGCCTCTTTATAAATCGCTGGTAAGACCACACCTTGAATATGCTGTGCAATTTTGGGCACCTGTTCTAAAGAAAGATATCATGGCACTAGAAAAAGTCCAGAGACGAGCTAGAAAATTGATAAAAGGAATGGAACATTTTAATTATGAAGAAAGGTTAAAAAATGTAAATCTCTTTAGTTTGGAAAAACGGCACCTGAGAGGGGATATGATAAAACATTTAGCTAGAAGAAAGGAGATTTCATCTAAGGCAAATAAAATGTTTTTTTACAGTTAGAGCAATAAGGATATGGAATTCTTTGCCTCAAGAGGTGGTTTTGTCAGAGTCCGTACAGATGTTTAAACTGCAATTGGATAAATACTTTCAAAACATAACATACAGGGATATAATTTCTAATTAGTGGGGTAATAGCTGCTTGATCCAAGGAGACACCTGACTGCTATTTTGGGGTCAAGAAGGAATTTTTTCTAGTTTGTTTCAAAATTGGAAGCGCTTCAGACTAGGTTTTTTGCCTTCTTTTGGATCAACAGCAAAAGCATATGTGAGGAAGGCTGAACTTGATGGACGCAAGTCTCTTTTCAGCTATGTAACTATGTAACTATGTAACTATAACTATGTAACTATGTAACTATAACTATGTAACTATTCAAAGATTTACTACTGACTTTTTGCATTAGTTTCTGATCTGTCTGGCAATATTGTGTAATCATCTAATCTGGGGGGAAATCAATCTTTAAAAACAACACTATAGCATTAGGAATAAAACTGTATTTTTAAACACCCTTTTCACACTTACCTTAATTCCAGTGGCAAGGTCTTTCAGTGCTGGCTCGGTCTCTTCTTCCCGCAATGTCCCTCTGTGGGAATCAATTATTTTCTGTGGAGATTTTGAAGATGCGGGATGTCCTTAGTTTCTGTGAAATAGCAATATTTTCATTGGCATGGATAAGAGGACAGAGTCCCTTTACCCAGACCACTTCAATGAGATGAAACCCTATAGTCAGGGCCAGCCTTAGGGGTGTGCGAGGTGTGCGGCCGCACAGGGTGCCATGAAGCAGGGGGCGCTGTGCGGCCGACACAGCTCACACATGGCTGGCCGGAATTAAAAAAAAATATTAATAATTTGCGGCGGGGTGGAGCTTACCGTGCGGCGGGGGCGGAGCTAAAAGTGCCGTGTAACTGCTGCAGGGGAAGCAGGAAGGAGTCCCTGCTTCCCCCAACAACCAGAATCCAGGACCTGCACTGCCTGTCTGCCTCCACAAGGAACAGAGGTAACTATGTGTGATTGTCTGCCTGTGTGTGTGTGGTTGTCTGCCTGTGTGTTTGTGTATGGCTGTCTGTGTGTGGCTGTCTGCCTCTGTGTTTGTATGTGGCTTTCTGCATGTGTGTTTGTATGTGGCTGTCTGGGTGTGTGTTTGTGTGTGACTGTCTGTGTGTGGCTGTCTGCCTCTGTGCTTGTGTGTGGCTTTCTGCCTCTGTGTTTGTGTGTGGCTGTCTGCATGTGTGTGGCTGTCTGTGTGTGGCTGTCTGCCTCTGTGTCTGTGTGTGGTTGTCTGCCTCTGTGTTTGTGTGTGGCTGTCTGCATGTGTGTTTGTGTGTGGCTGTCTGCGTTTGTGTTTGTGTGTGACTGTCTGTATGTGGCTGTCTGTCTGTGTGTTTGTGTGTGGCTGTCTGTGTGTGGCTGTCTGCCTGTGTGTTTGTGTGTGGCTGTCTGCCTGTATGCTTGTGTGTGGCTCTCTGCGTGTGTTTGTGTGTGGCTGTCTGCGTGTGTGTGTGTTTGTGTGTGGCTGTCTGTGTGTGGCTGTCTGCCTCTGTGTGTGTGACTGCCTATGTGTGACTGTCTGGGCAGACTAGATGGGCCAAATGGTTCTTATCTGCTGTCACATTCTATGTTTCTATGTCTGTGTGTGCGCGTGTGGCTGTCTGCGTGTGACTGTCTGCGTGTGTGTGACAGGGTGTGTGGGAAGGGGGGCAAGAGGGGAATGAGAAGGGGGTGGGGCGCAGTGAAGATTTTTCGCACAGGGCGCCCAAAGGCCTAAGGCCGGCCCTGCCTATAGTGTCCCTGTAAAGGATGCGAATCCTCAATTCTAGATTGTGTATCAAGAAAAACAGTGGAATATCAGTCTATACAAGTATACAATACACCTGCAAAGATTTTAACTGACAAGGTGTACAATCCTTAAGAGTTTTTACACTGGCAGAAGTGTGCATTTAACCAAAAGAAAACAAGGGATCATTAGCAATGTCTTATGAGATTATCCACAATTTTGCTTTTATCAATTAAAATTGATTATCTAACAGCTGTTGCTTGCCACGGCCAGTCAATGATCAATTATCTACTTGTGTTTCTTTCCCTCTCTCCTTCTCTGTTTTTGTGTAACACATGAAATTTGTGTGTTCCAATTGCCACATTTTGGCTTTTATCTCAACCCTCACTGTTTTTTCCCCCTTTTGCTTTGTTTTTTATTTAAACCATATACAGTGGGACCTCGGTTTACGAATTTAATGCGTTCTCTGGGACGTTTCTTATT
The DNA here is from genome assembly GCF_036172605.1 of Pelobates fuscus. Lineage (NCBI taxonomy): Eukaryota > Metazoa > Chordata > Amphibia > Anura > Pelobatidae > Pelobates > Pelobates fuscus. The sequence continues at coordinate 78,546,571 of NC_086323.1, read as the reverse complement.
GCGAAACATTTGTAAACCGAAATGCGATTTCCCATAGGAATGCACTGAAAACCAAGTAATTCGTTCTGGAGGTCAGAAAAAAGTCAAAATGAGCTGGCATGGAAACCAACCCACATTGCAGAACACACAATAAAAAGCATGCAAACAACAAAGCTCAGCTCCCTACCTTTCCACAGCTTGAGAAATGCACCAAAAAGTCCCAAAACAACTGCAAACAATTTCCAGAATGGCTCCAAAACTCGATGCAAAAGCCGCTCCAACACCTCCAACACCTCCACACTCGACGCCACGTGCTACCCACAGGCTCCAGCATGCAGGGGGCGGTGCTATGAACCTCCCAGGTGCAACGCATCCTGGGAAAACTTGCTTTGTATTGCGAAAATAAATTGTAAACCGAGGCATTATTTTCAATGGATTTTCATTTGTAAACCGAAAATTATGTTAACTGAGGCATTTTTAAACCGAGGTCCCACTGTATTTCTAATTATATGTTATACAAAGCTTAATATGTATGATGATCTCGATCTACTCTTTCTGATGCAACTTTTGTATCTTTTACTCATTTGTAAAATGTATTATAACTAATAAACAAAGGAGGCTACTGAAAGAGAAGAATAACGGCCCAAAATGACAAGTACAATAATGAGGTCCACGTTATAAAATTTGAAATGTTTTGCAAAAAATATCTTAAAAACAACTAAATTGTCTTAACATAAACATACCTTTTCAAGTCGTGTGTCATGTGTATTTTTAGGAGCTGTCAACTTTAAAGATATTGCAAACAAAAGTCTCATGACACGTAAACGATAAATTAAAGGCAATGTTAGCGGAAATTCATCTACTAGCTCACACGTTGTAAAAATAAGCTTAATTCAGCACATCTGGGATATATCTTACATCATTAGTAACTCGTGACCAAAGTATCGCCTTCAAGCTGTACTTGACTGGAAACACTTATTCAGAGATTTTCGGGATAAAGTCTTCTTTCTGGTTCCTTCTACTGTAGCCTATTTTAGTAGCAATTGTAAATTACCAGTTCAAGTCCCAAATAACGATCAAAAGATTTGTTAGTTATTTATTAAAAGAAAAGTATAAGTTCAAATTCATAATCATATACATAACTCTTGGATAAAATGATCAGGAACTACAGGTTTATGATTTACTCATTGATAAAGCAGAATCCCCTACACATGTGCTATTTACCAAGTAAATCAATTTGGAATGGAAAAGAAGTCATAAAAAGTAGAGTAACCACAACCAAATGGTTATTCAATCTCCTTAAATTAAAACAAGTTGAGCTCTTAACAGATGTGTCTCACAATAACGTTCGTACAGGTATATTTGATTAAAAATGTTCTGACGTAAGTCCACCAGTACTGAGACTCGATTCCCTCTTGTTCAGCTGGTCTGCCATTTGTGTCTTCATTACTGAGGTCCTTTTTTACTTTGTAGATATAATATTCACCTTTCAGGGATTTATCGGAGGCAAAAATTGATGTCAATAGAGAAAGATCAGGACGGGAACATGAATGATGGCTACTTTGATGATATCTCATTTTACAGCTAATTATTATTTTGAATAATTAATCAAATGTACTTATCTTATCAAACTTACTTACTTATCAAACTAGTCTGTGGTCAGAACTCAATGCAGTTAGACAAACTCAATACAGTTAGACAAATAAATACCAAAATCCATATATAACAAAGCTATTTCTTCCAAACATCCTTCTTAAAAAGGTTTTGAGAACATCCAAGGTTTTTTTTGGCTGCTCCTGTGCATGTGTATTGATTAAGTATTACTTTTAAGATTATTTGCTTAAGTAAAGGATTCTCCACCAGTCAATCCCAATCTAGGACCTTTTTGGAACCAGTATTCTTGTGTGCTATAGCAGGTAGAGTTTTTTAAATCCTAATCACTCCCTCATTCGTATTTTAAACCTTAGCCGTTCTCTCGTTCCTTTACATTCCCTTTCTTTTTTAACCCTTTAAGGACACATGACGTGTGTGACATGTCATGATTCCCTTTTATTCTAGAAGCTTGGTCCTTAAGGGGTTAATCCTGATCTTCCTTTTATTGGCCTTTTCTTTTCTTAACCCCCAACACTTTCTAATTTTTTGCAAGCTTTAATTGTTTCTGCGTATTTTTTAACACTAACTGTCCTCCCAGTTTACTAACTATAGTCCCATCTCTATTTTCTAATCTCACAGTCTCTATCTATAATATCCTTACTTCTCACATTTGGGGGGATCTATGAAGTTTTCTATTCATGGTGCAATGTGCTATATGTTTAGATATACTCTATACGTTTCCATCGTTATTGCTCCATATTTGGTGCTTTTCTCCATACCAGCACACATTTGTGCTTAGATAAATCTCCCCCATTGTTTCCTAGCTACTAATTTCAATTTCAGAACGTGAGGACAGCTAATGTGACTGGTCGAAAGGTCCAAAATTAAAGAGGTTAAGATAAAATGTAAAAGTGGAATTTCTTTCCCCACTGTTGATGATTATTTTGACTGTATTTTTTATTTATATTACTTATATTTGCATATTAAATAGACCATTCGGAATGGAAGAAATACTGTTTTTAATGCTTCAGATAAAGCTTTAAATTTTGGATACTTTTAAAATAATAATAATAAATAATGAAAAAAAAATTTAATTAAAAAGACACAAATTTTTCCCTTTTTTTGAAATTATTTATTTTGTTTATTTTATGTAAAATTACAAATATAATGAAAAGTACATAAGGATGCACAGGAGCACACAATTAGTCCTGTTTCACGACACAAATTGTAAAATATAGTAGAGAAGTTCTGGTTCAGAACTCTAGGCCAGGCATAGGCAACCTTCGGCACTCCAGATGTTTTAGACTACACCTCCCATGATGCTTTGCCAGCATTATGGGTATAAGAGCATTATGGGGAATGTAGTCCACAACATTGGGAGTGCCAAAGGTTGCCTATCCCTGCTCTAGGCTCTTCATAGTACACAACCAATCAAGAGAGATCAACAATAAGAACTGGCTTTTCAGTCTATCCCCCAAAAATTTGTAGAGCTGGATTTGCAGCGGACGTCTTAGTACTCTAAGAGACCCTATAGTCACCCAGACCACTTCATCTCAATAAAGTGGTCTGGGTACAGAGTTCCTGTCCTTTTAACCATGTAATTGAAAACATTTCCGTTTTTTGCATTACAATGTTTACATTGCAGGGTTAAGTCCACCTCTAGTGGCTGTCATACTGACAGCCATTAGAGGAATTTTTGCTGCACTGACTCAGGAAAACGTGGTCACATGACATGGAAAACCCATTGGAAAACACTGATTTAATTTTTTCCTGTGGAAAAGATTGAATGCGCACACAGTGCTCACCACATGTGTGTCTTATGTCCCCAATGATGCCCTATAAGGAGCACTAGAATGGACCATGGTGGAGGAGGCCTTGCCTTCTCCATAACATCTTGGAGGTGGAGTGATCAACATCATTGTGTAAACTTCAGCCCAGTAAAAATGTAATTTTCATTGCACGTAGGACACACATCTTATTACATCTAGGGACAGGGACATTATAGCGTTAGTGTTCCTTAACCTATTAAATGAGTGTAAGTTAATACTGTACTTGCAGGGTCCCCTACATGCTGGTATATGATGACCTGCAATCTTTTTGTAGTTTTAACTATTATGACACATAATATATTTGGAATTGTTTTTCATGAATTGTTCAGTCTTGTTTTTGACTGACAGGTATTTATGGAACTGTAAGGAATTTTCTAACAAGAGAATAGTATCTTAGGATCACAATAATGTCCCAAAAATGAATTTCTCTAACACTTTGGAAAGACAAAAAAAAATATCTTGTAATCTTTTAGTTGATTTGCGCAGTTGTGTTTTGTGTCATATAAATGGAACGTTTTTGTGTAAAAATAGAAAATGTGGATATGCGTATCAGATAGCTTATCTCTTGTAGTAAATAGGGATTGTTTGTAAATTGCTTTGTTTGGAAATTGCTGAAATAACTAAAGGGTACGATGACTATTATATAATGTTTCCCCTTCTTTGAAATGTATTTCCTGCACAGAGGCTCACATGGCTCCCATGTGATGTAGATCTGTCAGAAACCAAGATAGCCAAAGCCATTGCATTATTTTTACTATTTTGCAGCAAGGAAATATAAAGATAGGTTAGAGTGTCCAGGGCCCTTGACACAATGTTTTCAAATGGCATTGGTGCTCGTAGCAGAAAAGAGTCCATTCTCAAAGTCTCAATAGTTACTATTACTACTAGTATGCACTGAATTAGCATGCTGATCAGTACTGCAAAGGTTAATAAGTAATAATTACTTAAAAGAACTCTATAGTTTCTGAAATTCGCACATGTAGTGTATTCCTGACACTATAGTTCTAATCTCATTATTTAGGCTTCATGTCAGGAAAGTAAAATAGTTAAAAGTCACCTTTTATCCCTTTAAAGTTAAATATAGGCAAACCAACTAATTCATCTCAATGGAGAGGTTTGTGTGCAAGGCCCCTACCTATTTAACTGTGCAATCCTCCTCCTGTAGTGGCTGTCTTCTGTTTTACTACATGAAACGACATTGGGCAACCTTACGTATTGCATGAGGATATCGAACATCTTCTATGTTCTTCATAGGAGAGCACTGATTGCTGTGTATGTGCATTAGGTCCCACCATTGCTGTGATGTTGCGTGAGGAGGAGACCTAGCCAGTGCCGAGGTAGTAAAATATTTTCTTTAGCCATTTTATGCTGGACAGTGGTGGGGGACCTATGAAGTGACACTATAGTGTTAGGACTACAGTTCTGTATTCCTAATGCTATAGAGTTCTTTTAATACAGGGATAGAATACTCAATCATGTCATTGAAAAGAAGCAAGTGGAAACAGGATTTTAAAGGATTAAAATCGCATGGGGTCCTAATTACCAGCTTGACCGCCTTCCTTATTCTTCACATGGGGATGGTTAATGGGACCAAGTAAATACATGTTTCTGGGGCCACTGTAAAACACTTGAGCCCTAGACAGCAGCCTAGTGTTACGTGATGGTTAATGCTGGTCTGGAAATAGGAGCTGATGAAGTTAGCCAAAGGATCGAAGCAACAGAAGACCACAAGATACAAACAGGTCAGGACACCAGGGTAATAGACACAGGATGGTAGCAGGGAAAACATATCTTCATACCAGCAGACGGGACATCAAAATGTGCAGAACTGGACAGCAGAGGTCAAATAACCTCTAGATCTTCATTTAAGCAGTCACTTTAGTCCATGGGTTGAACCCTTATATTTCTGCAGGTGCTAGGTTAATGGTTGTGAAAACCCCAACATACTCATATCTCACCCCTCACATTTTTTAAAATATTTAGTATATCTTTTCATGGGACAACACTGAACAAATGACACTCTGTTACCATGTAAAGTAGTAAGTGTACAGCCTGTTTAACAGTGTAAATGAGCTGTCCCCTCAAAATAACTCAGCACACAGCCAGTAATGTCTAAACCGTTGGCAACAAGTTGTCAGAATCAACTTTTCAGTCCATTATAATGATAACTAGATAGTATTATTTATTTATTTATTTATAAAATATTTTACCAGGATAGATACATTGAGATTTCTATGTTTTCAAGTATGTCCTGGGTACACAAAACATTGCATTGTTACAATAGGATACAATATTACAAAAATACAATATACAAACTATAAATATATATACTCTCTCCTAATTGGTCTCCTAATTGGTTTTCCCAATAGCTGTATCGCCCCGCTACAGTCTGTAATGAATGCTGCAGCCAGACTAATTTTCCTCTCAAGTCGGTCCTCTCACACCTCACCCCTCTGTCAGTCGTTACATTGGCTTCCTGTATACTATAGGAGTCAATTCAAAATGCTAACCCATACCTATAAAGCATTGACTAATTCTAACCCCTTTTATATCTCTTCACAGATCCATAGGTATGCCCCTTATCGGTCTCTCCGCTCTGCCCGTGACCTTCTTCTGTCCGCTGCTCGCACCCGTACGGCCAACTCGCATTTGCAGGACTTCTCGCGGGTGGCTCCCTTCCTATGGAATAGCCTGCCTACCGCCATCAGACTCTCCCCTAGTCTTCGATCGTTTAAGAAGTGCCTAAAAAAACATTTCTTTAGGAAAACCTATGGCCTCCCAGACTAACCTCTACCTCACATACCTGTCTCTTGCTCTCTCCTAAAGGGCAGCACTTTACTCTCTCCTCCAGCTCTGCTTCACCCCCACCTAATTTGACTTCTATTCCCTGTCTTATTGTGTTTTACACCCCACCTCCTATAGACTGTTTGAGCAGGGTCCTCTTCAACCTATCGTTCCTGTAAGTTTTCTTGTAATTGTCCTATTTATAGTTAAATCCCCCCCACTTTTAATATTGTAAAGCGCTACGGAATCTGTTGGCGCAATATAAATGGCAATAATAATAATAAATGGCAATAATAATAATATACACATACACACATATATGTGACTCAGTGGATTGACGTGGTAAAATGAAAAGATTGAATTGACCCTGTGTGCTCCTGTAATATAGAAATCCTAACCCATGGTCGCATCACTAAACCACATCATAGAAAAACCCAACAAGGAGACATCACCTTAAACCTTAATTAAACTAAAGAGTAAAGATCCAGCCTACTGTACTTTCTCAGCTGGGAGACATAGCTTCAGTACTGTAACAATTGAAATTGCTGCAGTAAAGTTGTCTGAAATGAGAGTATGATATTTAGAGAGTGTTTGGGGGAGGGTAAAGGCTGGAGTGCCTGTAGTGTTTATATCTGTAGACCTTTGAGATGTATATCTAACCTTTGACCTGACATCTGTCTGTTTATGTTGGGTGGGTTATGACATAGTAACCAGATGAATGAATATTTCCCCTGCTCTATTATATCTATGATTCTATGCTGTTATGTACAGAGTATGATGATGTAGTAAAAGCACACGATTACTCTAGCGTCACAAATCGCTATGAAATATTTCTCTCACATGCAGATGATTTCTGGTACGACAGCTGATGTCAGAGCAACAGTGCTGAAGTTTCACAAAGTGTAATCACAGCAGGAGACAAGTTAGGTTGAGCGGAAGTCTTGCTTCACATAATAGTAGAGTCTGATACAACATGGCTGCTCAGCCAGATAAAAAGTAGAATTTTCTAAAAAAAAAAATCAATATACAGAATTTGAAAAAATATATAAGTCAGTTTCATTTAATGTAACAAACTTAAAAAAAAAAAAAAAAAAAGACGTGAAAATTTGATTGCCCTTTAATGATAATAAAATCAAGCGCCCAGAAGTGGAATGTGAAAAAAAATCAATAAAAGACTGTAAATTGATAACAACAGGGGTCCCAAAATCTCAAGTCTAACTCTGCAAAACAGGCTTGATAAAGGTTCAGAGAGGAGTCTCCACTTTTTTGTTCCTAATAAAAAGACTGCCTTTTAAAGAAACCTCAGGTATGCCTGGATATTTCTTTTATTCTATTTGATATCTCCAGGGATTGTCCCTCCCTTTCTGGAGCACCTTGCAGGAACTATTCCCCCCTTTTCAATGTGTGCATTATACTTTATGTTTTTTGTTTGCAAATAACTCTGCAATACAGGCCATACAGTTTCTTGGCACTGCAAACCTATATAGTCCACGGCACAAAGGGGAATTTTACTCGGCCTCTGGATCCTGAGCAAGATGCATATGTAGAGACAAAGGTGCAATCCTTTCACATTATGCTTTTAATCCAGAACAGTAGTGACACAAACCTCAATATTTTCTTGAATACTTATTAAAACCTTAATTCACAAAAAGAAAAAAAATAGTAAAAATGGTCCGCGGTACTTCTGACTCCCTGATTTATTTAGCTATACACATCATAAAAATATAACTTTTCTCTTGTGTTGCTAATAATGTTGTATCATTCCCATCATCTTTCTTCAACCCTATTGAGTGAAATCTATAGTAAAAGATGTTTTGTGTGTGTGTTTTAATATCTTTACAGGTAAAATCGTTTAGTACTAATTTGTTCTTTTTCATAATGACCTGAAATAGTTTTATAAAGGATTGCCCTTGACTAACCTTACCCCGTGCTAGTTATAGCTAGGCACTCATATAGTGCCGTATTATATTCCAATAAACATTCTATATAACCCAGACAGTGATAGTATTCCAAACTTGTCTTGCGGTGAACGCTATGAACTTTGTCTTAACAGTGCTGTCCCTCCTCAATGCGGTAACATATGATAGTTTTCTGGACCTTGCCCTCACTTACTGGATTTCATGTTCTGGGTTAAAATGTTTTATTTGTGTGATTCAAGCATCATTTACAGCGGCAAAATAAATGCAAGCAGCAGAGACCATTAAATAAAATGCCTTGTATGTTTTGACTATCGGTCTACTGCAATATTTGGCAAAGTCATTTATGCAGAGCTGTTCATTATTTTTAGTTGCTGTAACATGCAAGAACAATACAAATGTTTACAAACACTTTTTTTTACACCTTCAATGGTTTAGTATCTATTGACCTCCTTATTGTTCTTCTCTTGTGCAATAGTATAGACAAATAATATAATGGGATAAAATTTTACGTAAAAAAGCAATTATTTCTAGGGTATTCACAAGTGATCGAATATATTTCCGGCGTAATATTTTATTAAAATAGTATCATATTCAACACAGCAAGTGGAAAATTAACATTGAAAATATAATTTAGAAAATTGCGTCTTTATTAAGTATCATTCCTTTTGTGAAAGTACAGGACACACTTATAATGTTACTATTTTTTGTGGCTTTACCACATCTCATTTGTAACCTGCTGTGATAGTGTCCATCGGAAGCCACTATACTGACATAATGTGCATTGTATAGCACCAGAGAGATGTCAGAACATGAATCTTCACTATTCATATTATTGAATTAAGTTTAGTGAACTTCCCAGGTTGATAAGGCTATGAGGTCCTTTTCATCAGTTAATGACAGTTCCATGAGCCAATCCACTCACTAATTAAAAGAACACAGCAACGAATCAGTCAGATGCTTCATATCAATGAAGTGGTCTTGTTACAATGACCATGTCCTTTTAATTCTGCAATGCTTTTTTTTTTTTTTTTTAGAAACTGCAATGTTTATATTGCAGGGTTAAACACACCTCTAGTATGACAGCAACAAGAGGCACTTTCTCTGCACTGACAGAGTAAAGCTTGAACATGTGTCACAGAAGCTCATAGGAAAGTGTTAAATACTACGGGGAAGCTTGGGTGGACGCATGTGCATCAGACCCCTAGTGCTCCTCTATGAAGAAAAACGGTTTGGACCATTGCCTTAGAAGGAGAAATTCTCTCCCCTCTCCCCTCCCCCCCCCCTTTTTTTTTGGTAGTACACTAAAGATGTTAATTTTTAGGGTACAGTGTAGTATGAAATGATTTCATACAGAAACTGATTTCTAACAGAGATGAACATGTAAATCTCGATTTCAAAACATCATTCAAACTAAATTGAGATTCATGGTACAAATTATTGAATGAGAATAATTATATTATTATAGGGGGATAATAAGCAATGTAAAAAAATCTTCGTAGGAGTATCAAAAAAGTCTACAGGAGCCACATTACAAGATTATGGAATTCCATAAGGCTACGGTGCAAATCATTTCTTTGAGAATTAGTCAAAATCAATGCAACTTATTTATTTGTAGTATAGGGAGAATAACAGGAAAGTCAGCAGGGAAAACCTCTAGTCAAAGAAGGAATTCCACAAAAAAAAAATCTATTTCTCTTAGTTGGATAGCCTATAGCATTTTTCTGTCTTTCTTTACAGGAAACAAGGGTGGAAATGACAAAATGATTCTTCTTTTTTTTCAAGCCTGTATCACAAAGGGAAATAAAGCCAGATAAGAACAGCTAAAAAGGAACATCAATAAATGGATTTCTGTTATGAAATTGGCTGACCCTCTAATAACCACAATACCTGGGAGGATCCTGCGGCAATTGACTGCAAAGATGTTCTGAAAGTGCCGTGTTTTCATAAAATCTTACAAAGACCGGCAAACAATACCACGCAGACCTTTGTAGGAACCATCTGGAATGTTCTTGAGGGATATCATGTCTTTACAAAAAAATAATAACTAAGGAAGACAAATGTCTTGTGGCTGTTTGGGTTATTTCAGGATACGATAGGGAAATGATATACAAGATCGGGATGAAAGAGGAAAGCAGCAAAATTTCCTTAGTATCTTCCTTTGGAATGCAGAGGGGGGTGTTACCATCTTGACTTAGCAGTATTAACGCAAAAACAAAAGCACACATCTGCAAAGGAATGCTCCTTTTTTTTTTTTTTTTTACAAATTAAAATATTTTTTCTACATGTTTTTAAAGTTATATATCTGTCTTTAAGTCTGTCTGCTTGTCTGTCCATCCACCCATTTAAACACAAGAGTTTATGAGAAAGTCTATGAGAACGGACAACAGCTTAAATAGCTTGTCCTAAGGTGATCCCCCACTCAGGTCTCATACAGACTGTGCCAATACAGAGAGAAACTTAGCCAGTCACATATCAGACTGGATCACACCTAGACGGGCAGTTCACATCCAAAATCCCCCCAGGACCCACCTGCATGAGAGATACAACAAGCCAAGATGATCATTTTGGCTTTCATTGGGTCGTGTCAGTGAGGTGTGGCTGGTACCCTCCTAGGCACAGTGTGCAAAGGGTCTACGTCTGGATTACCCTGGTCATTTAGAAAGACCATATCATATGCAGATCAGCCAGAAATAACAGTTTATGAGAATACTGAGAATGAACAACAGCTAAAATAGTTTTTAATTCTGTGAGTCCCCGCTCAGGTTTTTACAGGTTGCAGCTCACTTGTGACTCGTTGATAACTGTACCTGGGGGGTATTAACTACATCTCACTGACAAGGTGCAAGGAAGGCTTAAACAATTGTCTAGGGTTCCTGGATCTCTCTTGCAGAGGGAGCATGCTGGTATTTCAGAATTGGACTACCCTTGTGAGTGGAATTAGACTGATAGAACTACATTATGAACATACATGCTTTATGCGATTCATTCCATCAAAGTGTTCTCCACATTTGTGGACATTTTTGTAACACAAATTAAACCAGTTTACATGATCTCTTACACCTCTCTGTCTGTTACATGTAGATACTTATTGCAAAACTACACAATTACTTGAATCTAATTTTGTCTACTTGCCATGTTGTCCTCATCCGGGCTTTAACAGCTTTTTTAACTTCTTCAGCTTTCGTTTAATATCATAAGGACAGACAGGCTGCTGAATCCCATGAGCTTATGCCTACATGAACGGAAAGTGTTTTACTGTGATCACGTAACAAGGAGACTTTAAGGGAATTAAGGCTGTCCAACGCAAGACTTCCTAATCTATTAATACTGTTAATGTCATGGATTAGCGGGTTAATCTAGGGATAAACCAGCAAGTGAGTTATTTACTTTAATTTAAATAGGGATTTGCCACTTTAAACAATATATGAAACACACTGGGGAAATGACGATTAAATTACTATAAAGTGAACAATTCTGTATTTTTGATCTCCCACAAAAATAAAGTTCCAAATGTCAGAGACTAATATTAGTTCATGTAATTTGCTTTTATTATAATTTCCAATAATAACTTGAAACAGTGAAAATAACACATGCGATAATTCAGCGTATAGTACAGCAAAGTATAGTACAGAATGAAAACAAATACAAGTGAGAATGTATGATTGTCTAGTAGTCTAAAAAAAATTTCTACAGTTTATTCACTCACTTTTTTTGTTTCAAATCATAAAGAGATGAACAGGATTATTATATTATTGCATTATTATATTATACACTTTATTAAAGTGCCCTGTGTTGTAAATTATGTAGGTTAACCCTAATGTGCAGGATTTAAAGAGATAAATAACAAGGCCACCAAGTCATGTGAATGAACATTGCCTGCAGCTTTAACCAAATTTGTAGTATTTAGGCCAAAGTAGGTGGCCATGAAACAATTAAATCTAAAATTCAGGTATATTCAAAACATTAAAATTATGACAACATTATAAAAATAAGTGAAGCAACTCATTAAGTAAATAAAACAATAAACACAGAGATAAACAGGTATGTAAATACAAAAACTAAAGAAAAACTAAAGGTAAGATTGGTTTAAGGCCTAATTACTAAGTCTAACCGAACAGCAAATTGAAAGCAGTCGTATTAAAAAAAAATGGTACCAAGCAGGAGATAGAGTCATTTTTAAGACTTTAGGTATATAGTTATTGTTGACTAGTTTGATTAAAACATATCACCCATTTCTGTTTCTAAGAAAAATCTATATCTCGATGTGGTCATTAATGGGAGAAAATAAGACTTATTAATACATCATTTTACCTTTGAATATATTTGTTGCACCTTATGTTATCATTAGCTACCACCTCGGCCTGTAGACAGCTCTACGCACCTACTAACCTTCCTGTAAATTAAATCTCCTCATATTTCAGCTGAGCTAGTTAACCTTCAGATTCCGAACATGACCTCTTGTTCTAGCACTTCTCAATATCTGAATTATGCTTCCTTCCTGTGCTTGATGCAATCCCATAATATATGTAGAAGCTACTATCCTTTCCCTGCAGTGAACCATGACAAATTTAGTTTTCTTCGTATAAACTGATATTTTAGTTCATTTTTTTTTTTTTTGCTCACCGAAGAAAAGTTGTATTCTTTTCAGTAATACCAGTTATTGAAACAGACACAAATGCTGCATTACCTGCCAAAAAATACTTGCCGTGCGATTTTTATTGCTCATTCATTATTCTTCAAAGAATAAATCTGGCAGGACCTCTTGAATCATACCGAGGGGAAAATAAAGGCTATGACATGGAAAATATTAATAAACATCAATAGGCCGGGAATAAAACAGGAGCGAGGTGTTTGATCTAGAAATGAAGTGTGGAACATTTCTTCCTGTGAAATAGGAAGAGGTGTGGAGGTGGAGCGGAATCTCATAGACAATGCGTTGTATGGCTAACAGCTAAATGGAGTAGAGAGCATGACCTTAAAACTTTCCTATTGGAGTAAGAATACACTTAGAATTCATGAGAAAATCAGAAATGCTAATAGGAAAATTAGGATGTGTGTTTTTTTATTGCATAAATGTAAATAAATTCTAATATTAGGTATCAATGGTTTGTTCTATGTATTACTTGGAAAGGAAGAGACTGCTTTTTAACAAATTCTTGTGACCTACGGGAGTAATTAGAAGGTTTAGTCACTGTATTCTTAAAGGAATATATTTTATATTTTATATATAACACCAGCTATCTTGTTTGCACTTTTTTATATGTCTCATTTATATGCTTTTTACTGTTTGTAGTCCACAGTGATTTATTTTGGCGCAGCCTTGCATTACTGTAATCGTAAACTTCCTGTTCGTCCCTTTTGCCCTGCCCTGTTTCTAAAGAAGTTTGTTAAAAAGAATAAGGAATCTGGTGAGGGCCAGGCTTCTCTATAGCTAGTCTGTGTCAGGGGTGGAGATGGCCTGGGCCTGGTTTATCAAATCATGCCTGTGCAGGGAAATGTGAGAAGATATCGATGATTGGACCTGAGTTATCAGAGATGATGATGTGCAAAGGGGCAGAGCAACTGCCACGCAGAGATTTTAAATGCTGATTGAATGAACGTAAGTAAATCTTTGAAATTTAAAAATTAGATCTATTACAGGGATGACACCACTATTAGTTAATTATATAACGAGTAATCATATTTCTATAAGGTCATATTCGACCACAGTACAATGTTCCTTTAAACAAAAGCCTTACAACTCTTGGGTTTGTTTACTAGTGTGAACTGTTGCACATTCTATTTTAAGTGAATTTTAAAATGTACCCCTCAATAGCTGATCTGAATACACAGCTTGGGAAACGTGTTCCTAACTGACTTTTGCAACTTAAAATTATAAATGCACTTTGAATTACTGACAATTCATACTAGTTTGATTTACCTTTAAATATTCCTAAAAGTGTTATTGTCTTATTTTATAGTATTAAATATCATTTAGTTTTGTTGTGTTTGTCAAACTCCTGGGAAATTCTGGGACACTGATTCACCATTTTTATAACTATGTTTGTGGAGTATATGACTGTTTCTTGTCATTCTATTGGAGACAATCAGGAATTAAAAGGGAATTTCAGAATGTTCCCAATTCTGCTAATGTGTTTTAAAATTTGTCATGAATTTAGATTTCCAATCAATTCAAACTTTGAAACTTTCTTGAGTAGCGATGTGAGGTCCCTGATTGTGGAATAGTGAGGAAATTGAGCTAGAGTGATATGGGCTAGTTTAGGCAGAGGTTTACTATCCCCTTAGACTAGAGAGTCCACCAGGCTATGCATTTAAAATAGGTAGATCCCCGGATGTTCTAGAACTACAACTCCCATGATTCTTTGTCATTCTAAATGCATCTTTTCAAATGATTTTATATTTTGGATAAACTTTTAAAAATAATTTCATATTTTTTGATATTTTAATATTTTTTTATGTATTGATATATTTTTCGATATTTTAATATTTTAAATTTTTTTTAATTTTTTTAACGCTTTTCCGAAAATATGAAATCGTTTAAAAAGTGTATAAAAAAAAAATATTCAATGGAGGCCTATGCTAGGAAAATGATGGCACTAGGCCAGGGAGATTAGGGGAGGCATAGCTCAAGTAGTTCTAAAAAAAAGTCACAATGTGTACTGTAACAATGTGGATAATGTGTGTTGAAATTTAAGTGCATTAAAACCAATAAAGCATGGCACAGGTAACAGTATGTATATTAATTTAGATATTTAGACTTATTCATATGCACCATCAGTCATTTTCTGGAAATGAATTTCACATATGAATGTATGCGTACCCTGCTCAAAAAATGAATTTGCTATTGTCCTCAATTAGCTCTGGTCCTAAAAAGACTCCAAAGATAATTACCCATGCACCCTTTACTGTCTATTTTGGCAAATTCTATTTTTGACACTTTCTCCCTTCATTTTCTAAATCAATCCTTTACTTATTTTCCTGCCTTATCAATTTCAAGAGGAATTTGCAGGAATGATGTCAAATTGAATCCAACATATCCCTTTTCAAACCTTGTTCATCAAGTCTTTGGCTGAATCCTGATTGTGAAAAGATTTTTTATTTACACAGGCTTTTCAGCAAATTACGTGTTACTGACATTTTAATTAAGGCAGACAGGCTGCAGGAATATAGTGCATATTTCGCCATTAACCCTGTAAGAACTCTACCACTGCTGTGTGATTTCAAGTGAACAGTTTTACTGTCAAATAACTTTGTAATACAAAAAAAAGACAGCTACCCTTTCATTGATCTCCTAAATGTATACGTTATGCTAGAATAAATCCTGGTATATTTCTATGTATATGTGCATAAAGTTACTTAAGGTTAAGTACATAGTGATACTTATTTGTTACTGGGGAGCTGAACTTTCTTCTAAAAAAAGAATAAATCTGTCTGTCCAAGTTATTACATGGTGTGACAGCGTCCATGCATTTATTTTCCGCAATGGTGAATAATGCATGGGTCACCTCCATACATGTCCTAGTCTGACCGAGACTGGGGGAGTTGGCAGCTGACAGAACCTAAATTAGCGTAAATAACTATAACTCCCACCAATCTCAGGCAGAGATTACCGTAATGCCATACGGTAACATCCCTCCCTGAATCCATATACTACCGTAACACACTGCAGATTAAACCCTACACTACACTAACAGTAATCATTAACCCCTGCACTACTCTTAAACTAAACATTAATCCCTACATTGCATTATACTTATACTAACCCTAGCATAAACGTTCCTTAAACAACCTTTTTACCCCTTAATCAGATAGAAAATTCACTCAGTGTCTACACATTGGTATTTATTCATGTAACAGAGGTCTACAGACCTCAAAACCAAATGGCAAAATTGAGGTTAACAATTTTGCCATTTATTTTACAATTCACTACATTTCTATGCAGAGGCGTAACTAAAAACCACGGGGCCCTGGTGCGAAAATTTCCCTGTCCCCCCCCAGTGCGTCTACCCCCCCGCTACCCTCCCCCATATGTCTACTGTCCCCCTCCCATACATTCGCCCCTCCCCACACACATGCAAACAGATACATATGCAGACCCACACATAGCCACACACACATATACAGAGAGACACACATACACACACACACACACAAAAAAATACATGTGCAGAATAATTGTAATTGGTTAACTCAAGACAAGGTGCTGCAGCAACTAAAGAAAGTTAATATAAACAAAGCTCCAGGGCCTGACGGCATCCATCCATGAGTACTTAAGGAACTAAGTGTAGAAATAAGTGAACATCTGTTTTTAATCTTTCAAGATTCTTTTCTTTCAGGAAGCGTTCCGAAGGATTGGAGGAAGGCAGATGTGGTTTCTATATTCAAAAAGGGTTCAAAATTCTTGCCTGGAAATTATAGACCTGTGAGCTTAACTTCTGTGGCTGGGAAAATATTTGAAAGGTTATTAAGGGAAAATATTCAAGACTTCCTTGAGAAATCTGCATGGTTTTACGAAGCACAGGTCATGTCAAACTAACTTGATTGTGTTCTGCGAAGAAGTAAGTAGAAGTATAGATCAGGGTGTTGCGGTGGATGTGATCTATTTGGATTTTGCCAAGGCATTTGATACAGTTCCACACAATAGATTAGTGTTCAAACTCAAGGAAATCGGTCTAGAGGAAAATGCTTGTTCTTGGGTAGAACATTGTTCAACAGTTACATGTATAGTGCTACTACCTCTGGCCAGTGAGTTGTAAAGTTAAATAAAATAACATTTCCCATAATTCTCCATCACAAGTAGACAAGAAACTGATCAAAGGCCAAGGCTGGTTCCTAAGCTTAAATCACTGTTGCCTAAATGGAGTTCTGTAGGACATAATTTGTTTGTTACCAGGCCCCAGCTTTCCTGAAACCACAATAAATGCTGTTGAAACTATTAGTAAAACATATGGGCTAGTCTCCCAGTCTCCTTTATGCTATGGACATTTCCCCAGCTATTGCACTTTAAGGCTACCAGTGTTCATATCAGATAGGCAGGTCACCTGATGTCTGAAGTGCAACTTGAGTTACATGCAACTAGGATTAGGAAAACGTTCTTGGAATTTTGCCATGTGTTAGTGAAGAGTCATGCCATATCACAGATAAATACATGTCCAGGTTTCTTTTTTTATCAAATAAAAGGGCATTTTGGTTCTAACATTACCCTTAAAGCAATTTAATTACAGTGTTAATAATATAAATGTTGACATGTCAGCCACTGCCAATGATCCACTGATGCTGTCACAGAGATTACAATTCTACTGTTTCTATTCTTTTTGACAGCATTCCTAAACGGACCAATGCCTGATATTCAACTACCAGGCTTAAGGAACCACAATTCTGCCAAAGAACAGTTATCGACACACTAACAGGCCCATCAGCCACTACGTAAGTCTAACAACTAACAAGATTTGTACATTTCCTGAAATTGCTTTTATAACAATTAAGCAACACTCCGAAAATTGTCAAAGCAGAACTAACACTACAAACCAACTGTAAAACAAACAAATATTGTAAATACAATACAATACAAATATCATGTATTAATTTGACAGTATACTGAGAGGGACATTTTATGGCCATTTGATTTACAGATCAAGTGAGAAGAAGTATCCGATAGAGGGGAAAAAGAGTAGGAATGGCAAATAATCTATATTCATATATTTACACATTATAATATTATTATTATTATACATATAATACATAGACATAGATTTCTACCGATCCTCACTTTTTTTGTCACTTCTGTGATTGAAGTCAACATTTAGTGGCTGTCTCCTAACCATCAATCACCCTTTTTTCCGTCAATCACCTTTTTATTTGGTTATCCTGGATAGAATTCTAAATCATGGATCAAACTAAACTGTTCATCTATTGTCCGTTTAATTTATTTTGTGATTTGGTCATCTGGTGATTTAGAATTACACAACTCTCAATTTGGATAAATTGCAATGCATTCGAAACGAAATGCACAAGTCTAACACACACCAAGAAGATATAAACACACAACAATGTCCATATGGAACATAACATGTTAATACCACACCTGTCACTTCTTAGCACTTTGCTGTTAATAACCTTTTACGTTTTGATGCAATCAAATATACTACCAAGTTATTCATCTAGAAGGTGTGGTGTAACCTATAATGACCCCATCTGCTGCATTAACTAAGCCAGTGATATATACGCTCTATTCTATGTAATTTTCTCATTGGAAGTGAAATTCCCATAGTAGAATGTCACAGATTTGCACTATTTTTGTTTTTGTTTCTTTTTTTTATTCCATGTTCCATATGTGGGTGGCTCCTGTGGCATTCAAATAATTTAAAAAGGTAATGAGCAGGCGCTCATTGCTGTGCATAGCTCTACTGTCAGTCTGGTCCCTCTAACTGTGGCCCCAGCTTACAGAAGGGAACCACAAGTAACAAAATATAACTGGGGCTCCTTGATACGAGCAGGGATTTAACCCATGCTGATACCTTTACTGCATGACGGTCTACACCGTCACTAGGCGTCAAAGTCTTGCATTGCATGACGGCATAGAACGTAAACATGAACGGCAGAATTCAGTCTAAAATAGCCAAGCTGCGACTAGAGCTGAGTTAGAAAATTTTCAAAATAAGCAATTTTAGCTTTTAGATTTTACCGATCAGTTTTCAATTCACTACAATTTGATGTTTAATAAATTAGTTCCTTAGTTTATTATCGCTTAAATAGCATTACAAGATCAATATACATAACAAAATACATACAGCATTGTGTGTTCCATACACTAGATAAAGCATAGAAGAAATGTTTTGAAATCACTGAGTTTTTCATCTTTAATGTGTCCAGGGATATGGTTTCCGGATATCACTACGTCCTTTCTATCACTCTCTGGAGAAATACAGTGTGTAAGGATTACTATTCTTTAGCACTATTGATTTGCTTTCACGTGTCTTTATCATTGAGACAAAACACACATTTCACCATGTGCAGCATTCCCATTCAGTTGGTAAATTTACCCAGTGCTGACTTTGTGCCAAATGTTTTTAAATATATATTTGAAACAGAACAGAATGTTTCTTACTGTTCCCTTTAATATTTATACAAACACTTAAGATGGAATACAAAATATATAATTAAACAGTTACCCCCACAGCTTCTTCCAAAGTTCTAAAACCGGTCAGCATTATTTTATGGACAAACATCACTTGATAATTTACATTTAGTTTTTTTCTTTAGATGATTACAGTACAGATAAGAAATGTAGATGAATATAACCATTTTGAAAGTAATTTCACAATTTTTTTTTTTTTTTTTTAGTATTGTACATCTGTTACAGTGATGGCCAAAACATATTCACAAACTATTGATCAAGGATTAAAAGGGGCAGTCTGACTCCATAAAGGGACACTCCACTGCCCAAAGAAGAGGCCACTATGGGAGGGAAGGGGTTGGAGGAGAGACCACTAAGAGAGCGTGGGGTGGGGGAGAGACCACCATGGGAGGGGGGGGGGGGAGAGGGGTGGAGGAGAGACCACTAAGGGAGTGAAGGGGGTGGAGGAGAGACCACTAGGGGAGTGTAGGGGGTGGAGGAGAGACCACTAGGGGAGGGGGGTGAGAAGAGACCACTAAGGGTGAGGGGAGTGGAGAGATCACTATGGGGGAGGAGGTAGAGGAGAGACCACTAAGGGTGGGGGGGTAGGAGAGACAATGAGGGAGTAAAGGAGAGACCACTAGGGGATGGGGGGGGGGGGGGAGACCACTAATAGAAAGTGGGGCAGGAGGGAAGAGACCACTAACAGAAAAGGGGGGAGAGGAGAGACAACTAATGAAAAAGGGGGAGGAGAGACCACTAATGGAAAGGGGGAAGAAGAGGAAAGTACACTAAGGGAGGCCACTAAGCACACTAAGGGGGAGTAGAGACTGAGGGGGGGGGGAGAGGAGAGACCACCAATGGGGTGGGGGAGAGGAGAGACCACTAAGAGACGAGGGGAGGAGAGATCACTAAGGGGCAGGGGAGAGCTCTATGGGATGTGGGCAGAGGGAAGAAGAGAGCACTCAGAGACAGGAGGGGAGAGCTCTAAGGGATGGTAGGGGAGCGCACTATGGGAAAGGGGGCGGGGAGATCACTAAGGGACAGTGTGGCAGGCGAAAACTCTAAGGGACAGGAGGGGAGAGCAGTAAGGGACAAGAGGGGAGAGAGGCTGAGGAAGGGGGGAAAGAGAAACACAAAGGGGCTGGTAGGACTATCCTGCCCCAATTCTGCCCCACAAACTCACTCTTTCACACTACACTCACAATGCTTCCTTATACATACACAGAAACACATAATGCATCCCTACACACATGGAAACACACTATGATTCCCTTACACACAGAGAAACATAAAATGCATCCATTACACACACACACACACACACACAAACACACACACAAACACAATACATCTCTTACACACACTCAATGCACCCCTTACAGACACACACACTGCATCCCTTACATACACATGAACACACATTGCTTCCCTTACACATAAAAAACACAGATTCCCACAATGCATCCCTTAAACACAAACACACACTGCTTTCTATCCCTTACACAAAAACACACTGCATCCACTACACACACACACTGCATCACGTACACAAACTGGTATCCCTATACACTACATTCCATAAGCACACACTTTAGATCCTCTCCAATAACACGTAACAATCCCTAACACACTACTCCCTGTGAGCGAACTCATGGGTGGAACATATAGGTGGACTTATGGGTGGGCCTTATGGGCATACTCACCGTCAGGCCCTGGGGGCCCAGACCTAGAGCTGTGCAAGGGGCCCAAGAAAATGGAGCTGCTTCACATTCCCCCAGAACTTTGACTTTTGTGACCACTTTTGTGACCACAGTTACAAAAAGCCGCCAGAGAGCCTGTTCTTCACCAGACCACTGGAGCCATCATCATCCTCATCTGGTTGTTAGTAGGCAATCTAGTATATTACTTTTGGCACTAATCTCTCATTCACCTTACGTTAAAGGGACACTATAGCCCCCAGAACCACTGCAGCTTAATGTAGTGGTTCTGGTGTTTATAGCCTGTCTCTGCAGGCTTTGTAATGTAAACACACACTGTGTGCAGCACTGGCGTTAGTTCATATGGCAGATCATATGGGTGGGGCATTGTGATGTCACATGGAGGGGGGAGGAAGGGGGCGGCAAATTTTTCTTTTGCCTAGGTCGGTAAAAATCCTTACACCGGCCCTGCTCGTATATGAAGCTTTATGTATCTATGCTCTCGAAAATCTATGTCAGTTGATCAACTATGAGTTGTGTAGAACTGATATAATAAATCACATGCTAAAATATGCCCTCCCCCACGTAAAACAGCTGAGTTTGAGATTTTATTACCAATTTTTTTAAAAAAAAATTGTGGTTTGTGTGTCGGTTCCACATAATTTGCGGTTTAGTGAATAAACGTCAAAGAAATCATTACATCTGCAATGAATCCATCTAGAAATCCATGTGGTTGTGCAAAGGTTAAATGCCAGTCTGCATCTTTTAACCTGCTCCCCCGCATGAGATGTTAATAATTATTTGCTTTAATTAGCAGAGGTAATCAGGTCTGTTGAATACAATAAGAAATATAGTAGTATATACAGTATGATGGATGAGTGCTAATTACAAATTCTCCTGTGGGATTAAATCAGAAAACGTTTTTTTTCTTTTTCTCCCAGTAGTCAAAAGAGGCACATTAGTCAAACCTCATCAGTAGCCTCAATTAGAGGCTATTATCTCTGTTACGGTAAAACCATTTTAGCAGAAGCTTTACTACATTAGTCTAAAATGCAGCATTTAAAATACCAGGCCAATGTCTGCAAGTGTCCTGTGTTTGAGAGTAGAACATCCAGGCTCTAGATCAAAGATTCATGAGACATAGCAAATGCACTATACATACCGTCTAATTTACAGACAATACAGTAGTTCTTGTTAGCGAAAACCAAATGTCCAGACTGGCCAATTCAGAAATACACCAGAATTGACTAAACTGATTTCAGAAAAAGTTATATTTTTATTGGACAAGAAGAAGTTATATTTTAAGTAAAAATACTAAGAAATCCTTGTTTTTTTTTCTATCCATTCATCTCTGCCTAAACTTTTCTCTTTTTTCCCCTTGTATAAACTCTCCCCCACTCCCTGATCTCTACTGCAAAAAACATTTTTCTAGTTTTACCCTTTTCACCATGATTTGCAGTGCGACCCAACTAGAGTGGATCTTCACTTCTTTTTGTTCCAGTGTTCCGAAAAATGATGCTTGCATGCCGTATATATCTGTCATGTAGAATATGTCAAAAATATACAAGCTAGTTTTAATATCCAAGACTTCTTTTTTTCAACATGTAAACAGAACAAAATATATACATAAAAATATATCATAAAAGCTAGCATTAAAGTACATTGATCAAATGGCTGTCCTCCGAAATCCCAATGTAGTTTAGTGACATGTGAAAATGAGGGAACAACACATAGTGTAATAGTTTGAAATGTAAAAAAAAAAGACAAAAAGGATTACACTCTACAATTGTACACAGCGTGAAAAGGTTGCTTTGATTAATCTTTTTTTTTTGGCTTGGTTGAATTTCCGATTTAGAAACCGAATCAGAAGAACAAATAAAAGCACAAAAATGGGCAAAGCAGTGTTCAAAATATATACATAATATAATAATATATTAACATAATGGGATATAATGTAGATACTGTATTTACTCAAATCTAATGCGCACCTCAATTTTTTAAACCTGGAAGCTTAAAAATATTTTTGCTGGCAAATGTAATGCGCATTTATACAAGAAGATACTACTATACAACATTGTGCTATGCTTATTGCCATATACCATAGTAACATTGATGGCATTTCAATTTTAGTGTTACATGTTAAGTCTATACTTTTTCTTAAGCTCGCTTTCAGGAACAAAATTTGCCTGTTTGAATTCGTCTGTTTGAATTTGCCGGTTTGAATTCGCCTGTTTGAATTCGCCTGTTTAAATTCACCTGTTTAAATTTGTCTGTTTAAATATGTGTTTAAATTCATCTGAATTCGTCATTATTTGTCTGTTTGAATTTGTCTGAATTCGTCTGTTTGAATTCACTAGTTTTAAATCGCCTGTGTGAAATCGAATTTTGTCCCGAATGTAATGCGCCATTGAATCTAATGCTCATTCAAATTTTGGAAACTTTATTTTTCAAAAAAGGTGCGCATCAGATAGGAGTAAATACAGTATTTGGCCGTACACTGATGAGAGCCATTTTCCTACAATTTGGATTACAGATCAAGTGGGAAAAAGTAACCAATAGAGGGAAAACAGGAGGAGCAATAAAAATAATCTATATTTATACATCGTATATTTATTAAATATAATATATCAATACGTTTTTTTTGTTTGGTTTTTAACTTGTCCTCCTTTTTGCAGTCTATTGTTGACTTCTCACTTGATCTGTGAGTAAATGCAACATTTTTATATTCTTTATTTTAGTAGTGCATAGTTTAACATTCACATGTATGTAGACATTTCATAAAGTACAACAGCAATTGCAAAAGGTAGAGACTTGACATGAAATGTTGGATAAACTGCACATTTTTGGTAATAAGAGGAAACATAAAATACACAGTTCTCTCAAATGAAGCAAAATGAGGAAGACAAACTATAACTTAGAACTGTAGAGAGATACATGATGCTAAATACTGGGACCACTGGGTCTTGTGATATTAACTATGCCATGAAAGAGCATTTGGGGAGCTATGAGCAAGTATAGCAGTGGAGGCACTGTAGGCAACGATCCAGAGGTAAGCTGCCCGGCTGCAAGCTATACTGTCCAGTCAGCCTATGCCTAGGGGCGGTAAATCACTTTTTCCGCTGCCATCAGCTATCTCTTTTGGGGCCCCCCAGTCATTACAAGCTTGTGTGCAGTATAGTGCCATTACCCACTGGGCGACTGCAGGACACCAAGCGGTAGCTTGCTTTTGGCGGATCTTGTGAAGCTGGTATAGCGGGTATAGGAAAGGCAGGATGCGTTGTGGGAGTGCATGCTTGTATGCCCGACATCGGATCTTGGAGGTGCGAGTGTAGGGCCGGAGGCGAAGTGCGGACCCCAAACGAGGCTGTCTCCTGCGTCCTCCTCTCCGTGGAACCCTTCGTTGAGCACGTGGGGGAGGCCCACTCAGGCGGCGCGGCCCAGCACAGTGGACCCGATGTGCATCAGGTCGGCTTATAAGCTTGGGGGTAAGTTCCCTTTTGGCAAGTTTAGCCCAGAAGGCAGCACAGATGCGGTCAAAATTTAGGAGCAGAGAGTCCGTCGGTGAGGGTGACCGCGGGAACGTGTCTCCGGCTATAGGGCTCATCTTGGTAGCCATCTTGGGAGATAGGTCTCAACCCTGTGGTTCAGCTGCAAGCTGTGTGTCAGCGTGATCCCAGCACCAGTGGGGACCGGGATAACCCCCACCGGTCCAAAGGGGGGGGGGAACAGGACCCTGCGCAAGCGGTTTCAATTCAAGGCTGGGGATCGGCCGTCTCCCTCACCTCTTGTGTGATTGTAGGCCGCAGGAGAGTCGAGCATGGGCACAGAATCGCCTGTTACGGGTAGAGTAGTCGCGGAGAGGCTCTAGGGGGACTCCTCAAGATTGTCTGCAGGATTTTCCCCCAGATATAGTGTAGTTTTCGTCGGTTTTAGTGCTGAGTAGGTTAATATATTGAGGAGCTCCAGCACCATGCGACAGTCCTGATCGGCTGTCAGGCCCCGCCCCCCGTAAATGCAACATTTAGTGACTGTCTCCATAAATCATTAATTTTTTTCCCATCAACCATTTCTTTTTTTGGCATCATGGGTGGAATTCAGAATTCCAATACCAAACCAAACATATTTAGCATGGCGCTGTTTGGTTGGTCCGTAATTTGGGTACATTTCGACCCAACTGATCAACTACTTGGCCAAAATTCAGCCAAATTAATCTCCAATTCTGCTTTCATAACATTAGAAGAGGGCAGAGGCAGCTTTCACAGGTGCTGGATACCAAGGTTCCATTTATGGTTCACTTACAGCCATGTAGTAGAGTATACGAAGTAAGTGCTTTAGCTGTTATATTTATCATTAACTTTAAATTGCAGTAGCATAATGAACTTGTTTAAAATCTGGCGCATACACATGTACTAACTTTCTATTTTTTATTCAATGTATTTTACGGAATTTATTAAATGTCTTGCCACTTGTTCCTGTTTATTCTACCATGGACATGAGCTACATGTGGAGACATCATTTCTTGGAATTACTTTGCCCAAGTTGGACTTTTCATGTTAATACTTGAGACATGCAGATGATGCACAACAGTAATTTTTGTGCATATAAATACTGAATCAAAGGAACATGTTTAGAGATCACACTTGTTGTTTGCTCGGTTGGACATCTGTATTGTCCTTCGAATATTTGGAATTCGGATTAATTTCGATTTGTCTGAAACCGAATGCACAAATCCAATGGATACATCAATTCATTTGCTTCTCTGTAGAATTCATTTTTTTTAAGTGTCATGCGTTAAACTGCATGTTTGCTCATTTAACATATATATTGATTTAAGAGATGTATTATTACTATAATATATGATGCTTTTGTAGAAGCTGAGAGTGAGAATGAATATTGAAGTGTCCCAACAGAAATTATTTTTGACTCTTAATAATTAGATCTTAGTAATTAATTTGTCCGGTGTTGCTAGTTGTTGTAATGAGGAGGCTGAACACAACTGTTTTATGGGTGTCAGCAATTGCTTTTGTAATTAGCTTGTAGAGGTAATTAACCCATCTGTAGCCAAAAATCCATCCACATTTTATCTAGGATTATTTTATTTTTTTAAATCTGAAGTATTTATTATAGTAACATGTTATCCCTACAACTAAGTTAACATTGTAATATATTTAAATGTTATTTATAAAGGGCTTTATTTAGTTTTAAATGAGCCTGTGGCAAACATTTATTACTGAGTAACCAATGGTTACATCACATTTTTTTTACTGCAATTAAACAGGTCATCAGGGAGCTGTTTGTATTGACTCTGTATATACCTCTGTCAGTCCTTACACTGGCTTCCGGTAAGATTTAGGACTCAATCTACAATTCTGGTTCTTGTTTACAAATCTCTACATAACGCTGATCCTACCTAGCTATCCTCCCTAATATACAAGTATGTCTGTCCAGGCCCAAAGACCTGTATCTTTGGCAAAAACCTGCGTCTATTCTCTGTTCGTACTTGCACCTCTTTTGCATGCCTTTAAGACTTCTCTAGTGCTGCACCATTCCTATGGATCTCCCTTACCGCTTCGTTAAAATCTCACCCAGTCTCCATTCCTTCAAAATATAATTGAACACTCACTTCTTCAAGAAACTAAATCCCCCCCCCCCCACCCCCCCCCCCCCTCCAGCACCTTTGGTAGCCAACCTTGCTTCCTCTCTGGCAACTGTGTCATCCAAAAAAGCTAAAGCCTCCATTGTAAACTATTCTAGAACCCTACTTCTCCCATACTTGAAACACATCCTACCCTTTCTTCTTGTGTTATTTTACTCAATTGAATGTAAGCTCATTGAGCAGGGCCCTAAACACCCTCTGTTCCTGTGCGTCCAACTTGTCTTGTTGCAAATGTTAGTCTGCTAGTCCACCCATTGTACAGTGCTGTGGAATTTGTTGTCCTGTTTTAAATAATAATAATATGCCTTTTTACATTGTGCAGAACTGCACCTCGGTTTTACCTTTTTTTGTATAATCTTTGATTTTATTGCAAGACACGGAGGCTCCAATTGCATATCCCTTTCTTTACTGTCCACCATGTGGCCTGTTACCTTGAGAATTGGGTACGGCGCCCAAACAGAAAGGCGGCCCGAAAAAAACTAAGGGCTGAGTGTCCCAGGTCTGTAGTGCTTAACAAAGTATGTGACAACCCGAGGTAGACCCTAAGATGACTCGGTTCCTGGCTAAATTGGGTTGGAACACATGTAAAGGGCTAGATTCGGCACTTAGATCGTGCCAAGACAAACACCTCAATGTTTTTGGTCCCCTAGCAAAATTATTTGATATGGCGGAGGACACCAGGGCCGAGAACCGTATGGTAGACTCGGAGGAACTCCGTGATTGGGTCCAGAAAGCTATATTCATCGCTGGGAGTGTAAATGCCTCCCTGTCCATAGAAAGGCATAAAGCCATCCTGTTTAAAATAGAGCCCAAATTGGCCAATCTCGCCTTCAATGAAGCTGGCAAGGACGTCCAGGGCTTACTACTTTGTGATTCCTTTATAAAGGATCTGGGTCGTTTTGTAGGGGTGTTTACTGCCCTTAATAAGGCCCAATCCTCCATGCGAAGGGTGTTTCAGGGGAGAGTCTCTACCAGGGCTGGCAGATTCAGGGACCAACTGGCCGGCTGCAATTATTTCCTGTCCCGTGGCTCAGGACGAGGCTCTTTCCAACACCGCTCCAATTTCCAGGAGACGAGGACCTGGTCCCCTTTCTTCCCATCACAGAGATGACCATGGCGGTCGAGAGGTTTCCATGAACAGACCGGCTCAAGAGTTTACACACACCTCAAGTTTTTTTCTCATGTTTGTGTAGGGGGCAGGCTCCATCATTCTTTCCCAGTTTGGTCAACAATTACCTCAGACACATGGGTACTTGATACAGTTCGAGGTTTTCATATAGAACTCGTGAGCACACCTTGCGATATTCCAACTCCTCGACCGATCTGTTTCTCCCTCAGAGACTGCAGGTTGATCGACCTCTCAGCGCTTTAGTCTGGTACCTCCATTTCAAGATGGAAGGCATTCTTCTGCTGAGAGATCTACTCCCACATGGAGATTGGTTGGACAAACTAAACCTGAAGGACGCCAAAACTTCTCGGGATCTGCTTCGCTTCCGTTGGAAGGACAGGATTTGGTGCTTCTCATGTCTTTCTTTTGGTCTCTCCTCTGCACCCTGGTGCTTCACAAAGCTGTTGCGCTCAGTTATGGCCTTGCTATCCAGTCGTGGCGTTCGCTTGATTGTCTACCTGGTTTGACATCCTAATCATGGCTCAAGAGCGTTCCGTCCTCACGCAACATCTGCAATGGACTATATACCACCTCAGCCAGCTGAGGTTCATCATCAACTGGGAGAAATCTTGCCTGAACCCATCCAGGCGCATGGAATTCTTATGGTTTTCTTGTGGATTTGGAGGCGGAATCTTTGAGCCTTCCATCAGCCAAGATTTGGATGATACACAAGGAACTTCGCAGGGCGCTCCTCCAACTGCGGATCACCCTGTGTCATTTGGCATGACTTATCTGACTGCTGGCCTCGTCTAGCCAGGCCATGTTCCCGGCCCCTCTCCATTACAGGGTTCTCCAACAATTAAAGATAGCTCATCTGCGGGTGGGCTTGTCTTACACAGATCTGGTTACCTTGGATGGCAAAACAAGGGACTAGCTGCAGTGGTGGATCCTAAATCTGTCTGCATTGAACGGCAGGGCAATCTTCGGTTCACAACCGGAGTTCACCATAAACTTGGACGTGAGTCTCCGTGGCTGGGGTGCCCACTGCGAAGGTGTGTTGATGGGGGGGTCACTGGGCGGGCTCCAAAGCCCAGCTCCAGCACGTTGGAACTTCTGGCGGGTTCGTTCGCGATCACACGTGTGCATTTGCCTCTGCATTGACAATATTTCTGCGGTGAGATACGTCAACCACATGGGCGGCACCCAGTCGGCAGTCCTGGCCAGATTGGCAAAATAATTTTGGGAGTTCTGTCTGACTTGGAACTTGGTGGTCCAAGCAGAATATCTACCGGGCCTACACAATATCCGGGAGGATTGGAGTTCACGCTATCTTTCAGACAACAGTGACTGGTAAATTGGACACGGAGGTGTTCTCAACTGTATCCTCTCTCTGGGATCCTTTTGTTATTGACCTCTTGGCCTCGTGCCTCAACGCCCAACTCCCACGGTTCTTCAGCTGGAGACCAGACCCAACCGCAGAGGCTGTGGATGCGTTCCTACAGGATTGGCATGGGGACCTTGTACGCATTCCCCCCATTCTACATGATTTCATGCATGCTCATTCAGGTTTGCTGCCAATAAGCTGAACTGGTGCTGGTGGTTCCTTTTTGGGGGATGCAGTCGTGGTTCCTTTAACTTCTGGAGATATCGGTGAACTGTCCCAGGCTATTGCCATCTTTTCCAGGCCTGCTTCCTCTATTGGTGGAAGGATCCCTCCTTCTCATGGCATGGCGGATTTCAGCAGACCCTTGGAGGTCCAGGGAGTTTCAGAGACTACTCGATGATTGTTGGCAGATGCATGGGCTCACGGAACTAGGCGGTCATATGGGTCAGCTTGGCGAACTTGGGCTGGCTGGTGCCTGGCTAGGGACATGGATCCCATTTCAGCTCCTGTGACAATGATTCTGGAGTTCCTGACTTCTCTATTTGAAGCTGGCAAGGCTTACCAGACAATCAATTTATACAGGTCAGCTATATCTTCAACCCACCGTGGCTTTGATGGGTGTCCTGCAGGCCAACACCCTTTAGTATGTCGACTTCTACGCGGTTCCAGTCTCATCCGCCTAGACCACATTATTCATCTACTTGGGATGTCTCTGTTGTTCTGTCCTTTATCATGGCCTGGCCCTCTAACCAGGATATCTCGCTACGCCAATTGTCGGCGAAGTTGCTTTGTCTTTTGTGCCTCTTCTCTTGCAAAAGGGTGTCAGATGTTCGTGCTTTGAATTTTTAAATGCCAAATCATATAACCCAGAGGGTGGGACTTTCAATATTTCCTGGCGCACTAAGACTTCTATTAAATCAGTGTTGTATCCAGCTTTCACTCTGACACCGGCCTTATGTCCGATAGCGTGTTTACACGCATATGAGGATCGCACCAGGTCACATCGCTCTGCGTCTACACCCCAACTTTTCTTGTCTTTTTTACCTCCTTTTGCTCCAGTAGCGAGCGCCACATTATTTCAATGGTTGAAATGGATTTTAGATTAAGCTGGTATCGACATTTCCATTTTTTGGGCACATTCTGTTCGTGGTGCCTCTGCCTCCTCGTTTATGGCATCAGACGCATGTTTAGAAGATCTTATGAGGATGGGATGTTTCGTGAATTTTATTTTCAACCTATTACTCATGTGTTTTCTGTGGTGGTTGATCAGCTTTAACCCCTTAAGGACACATGACATGTGTGACATGTCATGATTCCCTTTTATTCCAGACGTTTGGTCCTTAAGGGGTTAAACTTGCAACAGGAGCCTCCGTGTCTTGCAATAAAATTACATGATTTTGCTATCATATGACGAAAAGCCATAATTTTATTAAATACAAGGAGGCGTGTATTGTCCCACCCGATACAAAATATGTTGTCAACCTATATAATTTTATGTGTTTTCCCACCCAGCTTGCTAGTTACTTGTGATTGGACTTGTTGGTATGGTAAGTGGGGCATTGTATTTATGAAATGTTGGTTTTGATAATACCTATTTAGAGTTCTGGGATTGGCTGTTGTGCATTTTGGGATGAAGATTAAGGTCTATATGTTCTCCTTGATGTTGATCTACAGTACCGATTATCCCTTGGGCTCCTGTTCTCTATGTTTTTCACAGCCTGATTCGGACCTGTTGGATATTCTTTTGATCTACCTAGGAGGAACGTTGCTTGGTTGGAGCTGTTCCGTGGATGTTCCAGACTGGTCTCCTGTCCTTGATTCAAAGGTCCTGTGTTAACAGTTATGGACTTTTTTTAATTTATAATTTTATTGAAGTTATATATATTTAAACATCATTATCTGTCTTATGCGTTACAAAGTTTCATATGGGACAAGTAATGTAAAACATCAATTATGCATATGGTTAGTATGTAGGCGTATAATATTAATGTAGAACTCTTAGTGTACATATAAGTATTATATAGGTGGTTAGGTAGGGGGTTGATCTCTCGTTATGTAGCAGCAGTCCTGGGTAACAGACCCATTTCCAGTGCTATCCTTGAGTCACTTAGCAAATCTGCGTTCTGGCTCTCTCATGACTGCAGGTGTCAGCCTCTTTATTGCCACGGTGCTCAGTGCTTTGTGTTGCTTGCGCTCATGGTGGAGACATTGCTCCGGTTCCTCTACTGTGGCTTCTAGCAAAGGGGTCTCTTGCTGTTGCCTTGGGGCCAGTCCTGTGTGTTTGAGGAAGCTGTCTAGGTCATCTGCTGAGGTGAGTGTACAGCTTTCACCTGCGACGACAGTGGTGAGGGATCCATCCATGCCCCAGCGGTATCTCAGGTTAGCGTCTCTCAGTTTCTTAGCCACAGGTGCCAGTTTCCGCTTTTCTGTGAGCGCTGAAAACGGCGTATCAGGGTATACTGCCACTTTATGGCCTTCGTGGGTCACTGTACCTAGTTCCCTTGATCGGGTCATAATTGCGGCCCGTATGGAGATGTCCCTGGTGACAATGATGATGTCCCTGGGCACTTCTGTGGGGGCTGCTGCGGATTTTCGCACCCTGAAAGCTGAGGTGATTTGTTTCTTGTCCGTGGGGCCTCTAATGCTCATGGCTATCATGAGGTTATGTATATAGGGCAGGAGCTGTGCGTCGTCTATGTGTTCTGGGACTCCTCTAAGGCGCAGGTTTTTTCGTCTGTGCCTTGCCTCCATAATTGACATTGAGCGTCTCAGGTCTCGTACCTGTAGGTTGAGCTCCTGTAGGTTATGCTCGGTGGCAGAGATTTTTTTGTCTCTGGTTGTCTCCCTCGTCTCCAGGTCGTGGACTTTGCAGCATACGTCCTCCACTTCCATCTGGACCTTCTGGAGGTCTTCTTTCCAGATCTGCCTTTGGTCGAGCAGGAGCCTCTTGATATCCCCTTTCGTGGCTGGGGTTTCGTCTGCCTCATGCTCCGGCGAGCTGTCTCTGGCCTCTGAACGGGACGTGGGCAGGGAGTCTACTTCTTCTGCAGAGGCTTCTGGTGAGTAGCAGGCCTCAGGCGCCATCTTGGGCCTTCGTGGAGGGTCAAAGGAGAGTCTGATGTCGGGCTGCCGGACCGATACCGAGCTCAGATTTTTTCGTTTTTTCTTCCCCATAGTCTCTGCTTGGGGGTTTTGTTTGTCTCGGGTGGTTTTTCTTAATTTTCCCGGTGTTTATGGCCTTAGTGTCTATTGTGGAGAGCGGAGCTCCGTGGAGAGACGTCCGCTCAGTTCAGCCGCTGGCCTGTTCTGGTCCACAGTTATGGACTTTTGCATTTTTGTTTGCTGATGGATTGGTCTGCTGGTTTCCTGTTTGTGGACTTTTTTCTGTTATGGTGTGTCTTATCTTCAAGAAAGAGGAAGATATTAGGGTGGTGCCTGCTATTATACTGATACTTGACTGGGAGTGGCCTATGTTACCATTTATACATTATTTTTTCATTATGTTTGTATTCTTTGCTGCTATTGGTGGACAGTAAAGAAAGGGATATACAATACTCGCCTCCGTGTCTCTAATAAAATCATGACTTTTTGTAATGTAATAGCATAATCATGTAATTACCCTTATACAATCTGATATCTTTTTTTCTGAACTGTTTTATTAGCAGGGGTGCCCAAAAGGTAAATCCTCTGATGTTATAGAACTACAACTCCCCTGATGCTTTGCATGATTTTAGAATGTCTTTAGAATGACAAAGTATCATGGAAGCTGTAGTTTTAAATCAGGGATTTATTGGGCACCCCTGACGTACAGTGTACTAAACATTTAAGTGGATGTGCAACAGCTGGAAGAGATTGTGCCAGGCTGTGCTCCTGTTGGATGAGAATAGGAAGATAAAAATACAGTGGGCACATGATCTCCAAAACTGTTCCTGCATCAACAGGAATATTTATTTCTACTGCAAAAATATGATCCTACCTAAAAGATAGAAAACAGCAATACTTGCTGCATTTGGTTGTAAATTGCTACTATGTCCTGTTTCATCAGTCAACTCATGTGTTTTATTCATTTTACCCCAGTCAATGTAAAACAAAGGATACAGACAATGTATCTAGTAACGCTGTGTTACAATTATCTGTCATTTTATTATTGAAGTTTGATGAATATTTTTCAATTATAGTCTTTTTTTTTCAGATTGTGAAAAGCCAGTGATTGCAGCAGGAATTACGGGGCATTTAAAGATTATCTTATAATTATATATTAATGCAGCTATTGCTTGTGTTATACCACTGTTAGCCTATGTAGACAGTGAGCCTATTTTTTATTTGAAAATATCTACTCCTTGAATTAATACGTTATTTAAATGATTCAACACTGTTAGAAAAAGTTGCCAAATGATTATCTACAAAAAGTCCCAGAAACTTTAATGGTGACTTCTATAGCTAAATCATTTCGTCCATTTTTGTAACAGTAGTGAATCATATGGAAAACTTATTAAATCAAGGACCTAATTGACAAATTGCCGTGTTTCTAATCCTTGCAAAATAATGCATTTGTTGAAAGATTCATAATAGTTCAGGAATTAATTCGCTACTTTCACTTAAAATTCTGTGACATTATTTATTTTGTTTTGTCAATTTGACAGCTATTAATACAGCAAATTGCAGTCAAATTGAGCAAACTGAATTTAAATAAACTTCTATACTTTGATCTAAATAACACCACAAGGGAGATTTCCGTGCAGTGCTAGTATATCCTGATACATTCACACAAGACCAATTACTATTTAAATATCAGTGGCTGGTTTATGTTTGATAATAATGGTGTTTCCATTTCAGAATTACTAATATAATTAAGTTGTGTAAGGCCAAACATAATTATGTATTTTAACATATGTTAGACATACAGAATACCGAATTTTCAAATCTTACAATCTATACAAAATGACCAATTGTACAATTTTCCGTCAAATTCTGTAATGCATTAAAATCTTATATACAGATGTACCTCAATTTATGGCGTTTCCATTTACGGCACTTCCCTAGTGTTTTTCAATGATATTTACATGATGAATCTCCACTATTACTTTACAATACACTTTATAATTTTTAGGTTAGCAATGTGTACACTAGTAGCGTTTTTAAATGTATTTTTCCTTTCACATCAGTTTTCTGGTTTAGCGATATTCCGCGCTTAATATGTCTGTAATGTATGATAGTGTAAACAGATTGCATAGCTTTTATATGCGCTATTAAAAAAGCCTGTGATTTGCTTAGTAGTGGTGGTATGGAACCTAACCCACAGTGTAAGTAAAGTATGCCTGTACATCATCAGCTATATTACCTTTATAAATTTAAAGAACTCCAAGCACCATAACCACTGTAGTTGCAGTTGTTATGGTGGCAGGAGTGCCCTAGTGCCCTCTATGTAAGGAGTGTTTCAGAGGAGTACTTAAGTTAAGCCCTGCTGTGCGCGGTTAGCTCATTGGTTGAGTATGTCATCTGATTGCTCTCAGCCAATCACTAAGCACTGCCTAGTTTTGCTCAGCCATAGTGTTTCTGGCTTTTGTGAAAAGTAGTGTATCCCGGGAGAGGTGTACGGCACACGCCTGGTAAGAAGTGAAACAATTCTAAAATAAAGGATGATAAATCTAGCAACATTGAATTTGGCAACATATCTTTAGCTTACTACTTACTTGAAAACAAGAGAATGCCTTAAAACATCATTCCCAGTATAACACCTAATGATCAATTAAAACATTACGCAAATATATTGTCCTTGTACATCTATAGATTATTTCTATTTAAAGGACCACTATAGTGCCAGGAAAACATACTCGTTTTCCTGGCACTATAGTGCCCTGAGGGTGCCCCCACCCTCAGGGACCCCCTCCCGCCGGGCTCTGGGATGAGGAAAGGGTTAAAACTTACCTTTATTCCAGCGCCGGGCGGGGAGCTCTCCTCCTCCTCTCCTCCTCCGATCCTCCCTTTCGGCTGAATGCGCATGCGTGGCAAGAGCTGCGCGCGCATTCAGCCGGTCTCATAGGAAAGCATTTACAATGCTTTCCTATGGACGCTTGCGTGCTCTCACTGTGATTTTCACAGTGAGAATCACGCAGGCGCCTCTAGCGGCTGTCAGTGAGACAACCACTAGAGGATTTGGAGGCTGGATTAACCCTATTATAAACATAGCAGTTTCTCTGAAACTGCTATGTTTATAAAAAAAAGGGTTAATCCTAGATGGACCTGGCACCCAGACCACTTCATTAAGCTGAAGTGGTCTGGGTGCCTAGAGTGGTCCTTTAACCATAGTACAGTCTTCCTATAGACTAGCCCCACTCGCTCTATGTGAATGACCAGTGAAAAGCACAAGAATGTGGATGGTTTTCAATATATCCCACTAATTGTTATAAATTAAAAGTTGATGCCAAAATATTTAAAGCTGTCACTTTAAATCCAGCAAAAAAAAAAAAGTTTCATTACGTTTTATAGCCCGACTGTTTTATCACCCTCATTATTGTGATTTATGTGTTTCCAATAGACCCTGTCAATAGTAATTGCAATGTGTCCCTTGTGCTCAGAATGTATTATATTTAACTTAGAAATATGGTGATAAATTGCTTTTCAAGCAAAAGCCTTTTCATCTAATTTAAATGAGGCAAGTGCTTGTATTGTTATTTTTAATGCTAACCATCTCATTCACAGATATGATATGTTTAACATCTGTTAATGTGTCCAGTAATGCGCATCACACATTACATGTGTACACTGAGTGTTCTATCGGTGGAATCCTCTCTATTATACAGGTGAGGTTCAGATTCTCATTGCCCCAGCTTCATCATATATGGTCGTGTAATAAAAATGTAAGTCCATACAGTAATGCTAAGTGGACTAATACTGTATCACGTGGAGTAACAAGATTCTTGAAACATACTTTTTTGCAAATAACGTATAATGAGGAGTCACCAAATGATTTTACTTTAATGGTAAAGTTCAGATGTGGAACTTAGGGGCCTGGAAAACATTTGTCTTATTACCTCCTCACTATAATTTCCTAGACAGAAAGAAAGGGGGTCTGGTTTCCTGTGGCGTCGCTGCTTCAATTCTAGGTGATTCAGTGTAAAGGAGCAGGTAGGTATCTCTCACACTACTCAATCACAACATTCTTCACAATGATTATGTATGGAGCTTATTAAAGGAACACGCCCACTCACACAACAACTTCAGCTTATTGAAGTTATTATGGGGAAGAAGAGTCTGGATGCCATTCTACCTTTAGGAGTTTAAACCAACATTTGGCTCCTAATCACCTAACACCACATTCCCATCGTTTTATTCTCTCTGATGCCACTGTTGGTACGCTACAGTGGCACATTTTATAAGGGTGATCAAAGATTATACAAAAAGAGGTAAAAAAAAAAGAGGTGCAGTTCTTCAGTATGGAGAAGTTTTTTTTGGACGGTCAGTGATATGTTAAAGCATCACCTGATGCTTTCAGGTTATCACCGGCTGAGAGAAATAGTATGGTTTAACCTTTGAAGGTAAACCGGTACTTTTTATTTTATTTTTATTTTTTATTTTTATTTTAACTAAGGGTTACTCCGGTTCTGTTTTTTTAATTTTAATCAACTACCCTCTTTTTGTGAAAAAAAAACCCCCAGCATTAAATGGTTTAAAAATCCTGCTAAATCCTGCCGCTTCAAAAACATTGCACGCATCAGACCCTACTTAACGCCAGATGCGACTAAGGTGCTGGTCCATTCCACTGTCCTTTCTTGCCTTGACTACTGTAATCCACTTCTCAGTGGTCTTACGTGCTCCCAACTTGGGCCGTTACAGTCATAATGAATGCGGCGGCAAGGCTCAACTTCCTGTCCTCCCGCACCTCCCACGCCTCACCCTTCTGCCAGTCTCTACATTGGCTTCCTGTGAGATATAGGGCTCAATTTAAAATTCTGGTTCTTGCTTTCAAATCTCTACATAATGCTGCTCCCACCTATCTATCCTCCCTAATACACAAGTATGTCCCATGCTGAAGACTTACGTCTATCTTCTGTCCGTACTCTCGCCTCTGATGCTCACCTTCAAGACTTCTCGAGGGCTGCACCATTCCTATGGAACTCACTTCCCTCCTCCGTTAGATGCTCACCCAGTCTCCAGTCCTTCAAAAAAATCATTAAAATTCCACTTCATAAAAGCGTAACAACTAAACTGTTAATAGCTCCTGACCTTACCTTTTGTGTCATTTTACCCCCCTTCTAGCATGTAAGCTCATTGAGCAGGGCCCTCAACCCCTCTGTTCCCGTGTGTCCAACTTGTCTGGTTACAACTACATGTCTGTTTGTCCACCCACTGTAAACCGCTGCGGAATTTGTTGGCGCTATATAAATAATAACATAATAATACATACCTGGAATAAAGTTCTCTGCCAAATCCTCCACAATCACATCCCCATCTTATCTGACATCACACTGCGGCATCCTCTTTATATCCGCAGTCCAATCAGGAGGAGGGCTGTATAGAGGGCGTTGGGGGTGTGGACTGGTTAAAGGCAGATTGGGCTTTTTATTGCAGGCATGCTGTGAAGTGAAGACCCTAATTATGCCCTTGCCAGTGTGTTGATAGGCAGTCTTGAGTTTTGTGCTATCTAAGTTACATGTTTTGGAGGTGTAACTAGCCCCTTACAAAAAAAATCAGAGATATGTGTGTATGTGCATAACAAGATAAAAGCAGAAGTGATCATGGTGGTTGGAATACCCTTTACAATTTCAGTGAGCTGAAGGGTAGCAGTTTTCCTTTCATAATATATGGCAGAAAGATTATATCTTTGTGTTTACAAAGAGTACGTTATCATTTATCAGGCTGATCTTTATATACGAATAACAACTATGCTATAATGAATGAGACCGGTATCTCCTCGTTATACTGCACTGCAGAATATTTTTGCAATTGATAAGTAAAGCTAATATTTTGCAAATCATTTATATCTGTTTATATTTATAAATGAAACTAAATGTGGTCACTTATGCACAAGGCTGTTTTCAGAAAATGATGAGAACTTACACAAGTCACATTATGCATTGCACAAGATTTTGTATAAATCAGATGGATGCTATACAAATGACACAGAAACGTTGAGCAATGTAATGAAAGTACTGCAACTATAGTGACAAAGATGAAGGCAGACAAGCAATAGGGAGATCCTTAGACTATGCAAAGACCATAAGTGTTTATGGTACTAGGAGTCCCTGTTAACTTTTCCTCAACCCTAATCTTAGCATCTCCCTAGTTCCCTCTCCTAACACCAAATAATCTAGCACAGGAATGTGGACTTTCTTTGAAATCCTAAAGGTGTATACCTCATGGGTATAGAAAAAATCAAATGAAGGATCAGCGCTGATAGGCCAACAGGGAATACAGGGAAATAGCGTCTAGGCAGCACACCTATGGGAGGGGGGCAGTGGCGGATACGGGGAGGGGGGGGGGGAAACGGGGCAATTGCCCCCCCAGAGAAAACCGACGGTCTCCCTCTCCCCATACACACACACTGCCCCCATACTGCCCCCATACACACACTGCCCCCTTACACACATACTGCCCCCCATACACATACACTGCCCCCCATACACATACTACTCCCCATACACATACAGCTCCCCATACACACACACTGCCCCATACACACACACTGCCCCCATACACATACTGTCCCCATACACACATACTGCCCCCCATACACACATACTGCTCCCCCATACACACATACTGCTCCCCCATACACACATTCTGCCCCATACACACAGACTCTACACACATACACTACCCCCATACACACACTGCTCCCCATACACACACACTGCCCCCATACACTGCCGCCCCATACACACATTGCCCACAGTCACACATACACTGCAATACTCACACACACACACACACTGCAACTGTTACACACACATACTGTCCCACACATACACTGCATCCCTGACATACACTGCCACCCAGGGGCGTACCTAGAGCATATGGCACCCGGGGCGGGTCCTAGTTTTGGCACCCCCCCCCCTCCCCCTGCACTTTAAAATGTACAAAACACCCACATTTTTTTTAGTGTATGTAGCATTGAGCAGTGCTTGCATGTTTCAATGTAAGCATGCTTTTGTATGGAGTAAGTGTGAGTGAATGAATGGGTGTGTTTGTATGTAGTGTTGGCATTTTAATGCAGGCATGCTTTTGTGTGTAGTGTTGGCGAGATGCAGTGGTGTGGTTATATATAATGGTGATGTTTTAATACAGAGGTGTGTTTGTATGTAGTGTTTGCACTGGAATGCGTTGTGTGTAGTGTTGGCAAGATGCTGAGATGTGGGATTGCCATATTTAAGGACACCAAATAAGGGAGCTATCTGCTAAACAGCACCCTAATTTGGTATCTTTACATATGGAATCTCACATAAGGGCACCAATTTAGGGAATTCTCTACTAAATAGCTAAAAGATCAAAATTTAAAAAGCCTTTTTCTTAATTTTAATCTTTAGGTTGTTTAGTAGATAACTCACTTATTTGTTATCCTTATGTGGGATTGACATATTTAAGGACACCAAATTAGGGAGCTATCTACTAAACATATACACAACCACAGATATACAAACGCATTTAGTTATTAAGAGGTCCAACCAACCTCCCTACCTTACTCTGGGAGTGACAAGCGGTTGCTGCTGGGCTGGGATCTCTGTGCTCTTCCTTCACAGCTCACTTGCACGACCAGTAGTGATGCCGATGCCAGAATGACGTCATACCCCGGCTGCCGGCTTACTGCAGGGCGTACACAAACTCCTAAAAGGTCCATAAACATGTTTAATCTCACTGCCTTCCAGTATATATCTGTCTGGGGGAATGTGACAACGTGGATGTATATGTAAGTGGGTGAGTATTACTATCAGGAGAAAGGTATATGACAGGGTGGGACAGTGTGGTGGATACTATGACAGTGTGTGCCATTGCACACAGTGGATTGAAGGTGACTGCAGGTGAGGTGGTGAGTATATGGTGTTTTATGTCACGGGTGGGAACAATGGGATTGGGTGTTATATGGAAGAGAGGATATTATGTCAAGGCAGGGCCAGGGTGTATGGCAGGGTGTGTATTATGATACAGTGGAGGTATATAGCAGGGAGGGGATTATGGCAGTGTGGGTATTATATGACATGTTAAAGGGGTATATGCCAGGGTGGGAATTATGACCAGGTAGTGGGTTTATAGCAGGGAGGATATTATGACAAGGCAGGGGTGTATATGGCGGGGGTGTATATGGCAGAGAGGGCAGGGGTGTTGAAATAATAAAAAAAAAAAACTACTTGTCCAGGGACTAAAGTGTTTGCCCAATCTACTTGTCTGCCGTGACAATCTACTTGTCCTGATACAAATCTGTATTGATAGTAATTTAGGAGACAGACCTGGTGTAGGGGTGATAGGGATGTAGTATGGGTAAGACACATAGTGTGGGGGTGGGATGTAGTGTGTGTAGGGCAATGTAAGGCACATAGTGTGCTGTGGGATAGGGTTGGCAGAGTGAGGAGGGGACAGGTGGCAGAGCGTAGGAGGGAGGGGCTGACAGAGCGTGGGAGGGAGTGACAGGTAGCAGAGTGAGGGAAAGAGGGGTTGACTGGTGACTGAGGGAGGGGGTGACAGGGTGACTGAGGGAGGGGGTGACTGGTGACAGAGTGACTGAGGGGGGGTGACTGAGGGAGGGGGTGACTGGTGACGGGGGGGTGACTGGGGGGGTGACTGGTGACAGAGTGACGGGGTGACAGGGTGACTGAGGGAGGGGGTGACTGGTGACAGGGTGACTGGGGAGGGGGTGACTGGTGTCAGAGTGACTGAGGGGGGTGACAGGGTGACTGAGGGGGTGACAGGGTGACTGAGTGGCTGAGGGGGGATGACAGGGTGACTGAGGGGGGGTGACAGGGTGACTGAGGGGGGGTGACAGGGGGACTGAGGGGGGTGACAGGGGGACTGAGGGGGGTGACAGGGTGACTGAGGGGGGGTGACTGGTGACTGAGGGTGGTGACAGGGTGACTGAGGGAGGGGGTGAGAGGGTGACTGAGGGGAGGTGACAGGGTGACTGAGGGAGGGGGTGAGAGGGTGACTGAGGGAGGGGGTGAGAGGGTGACTGAGGGGGGGTGACAGGGTGACTGAGGGAGGGGGTGAGAGGGTGACTGAGGGAGGGGGTGAGAGGGTGACTGAGGGAGGGGGTGAGAGGGTGACTGAGGGAGGGGGTGAGAGGGTGACTGAGGGAGGGGGTGACAGGGTGATTGAGGGGGGTGACAGGGTGACTGAGGAAGGGGGTGACAGGGTGAGGGGGGTGACAGGGTGACTGAGGGGGGGTGACAGGGTGACTGAGTGGGGGGGTGACAGGGTGACTGAGGGAGGGGGTGACAGGGTGATTGCGGGGGGATGACAGGGTGAGAGGGAGGGGGTGAGAGGGTGACTGAGGGAGGGGGTGAGAGGGTGATTGAGGGAGGGGGTGACAGGGTGACTGAGGGAGGGGGGTGACAGGGTGACTGAGGGAGGGGGTGAGAGGGTGACTGAGGGAGGGGGTGACAGGGTGATTGAGGGGGGTGACAGGGTGACTGAGGGAGGGGGTGACAGGGTGAGAGGGTGAGGGGGGGTGACAGGGTGACTGATGGGGGGGTGACAGGGTGACTGAGGGAGGGGGTGAGAGGGTGAATTTACAATAATATTAACTTACCATGATTCAGGGGCTGTCTCTCTCCATCCCAGCTAAGGCAGTGCAGGATGTGCAGGCAGAGTGGC
Organism: Pelobates fuscus; assembly: GCF_036172605.1. Classification (NCBI taxonomy): domain Eukaryota; kingdom Metazoa; phylum Chordata; class Amphibia; order Anura; family Pelobatidae; genus Pelobates; species Pelobates fuscus. Next base: position 78,504,699 of record NC_086323.1, on the reverse strand, counting down.
CGCAGGGGAGAAACCTGGCAGAATACACGCTCTGCGCCCCCTGCTGGCACACTCCATAACAGCATCCCTGGTGCTCAGTGATGACTCAGAACACAGGCTGGGAATCCCCTCCCTGTGCTCTGACTCACTCACTGAGCGCCTGAGCCGCGAGGGAGAGGACGACCAGCAGGAGGGACAGAGTGTGGCACCCCCCTACTGGATGGCACCCGGGGCGGACCGCCCCCCCCGCCCCCCCCTTAGTACGCCACTGCTGCCACCCTCACTCACACACTACAACCTTCACACACACACACACTGCTCACACACTGTCCCCCTCACACACACACACACACACACACACACACACACACACATTGCACCCCTTACACATTGCACCACTCACACACCACTGCTCCTATGCCCTGCTACAGCCCCATTTCCCAGCAGACCTCAGGTAAGCTGTCAAACTGTTCTTAAACGGTTTGACTACTTACTCTGGGAGGGGGTCCCGGCACTATTGACACCATAACCACTACACTGAGCTGTAGTGGTTATTGTGTCTGGATTATTTCTTTAAATAATCTACAAGTGCCCCTCCCGAGATCAGGCTCTGGATCCGCCACTTGAGGGGGGTCCCCTCAGATCCCCTCAAGAAAAATATAGAAGAAAAGAAAGAGAAAGGGTGTGCCTAAAAATAAGTAAAAACAATACTTGTATAAATGATGATAAAAGTCCAAGCAGTGCTGCAAAACAGTCCAAAATATAAAGTTGTTCTGCGTCCAGAGGGAAATATCCTTATTGTGCAGTGAGTGGAATATATGGTCTCAGATGCAGGCTCGTTGTCCCGAAGTGGATATGTGAAAAAAGCAGAAGACAAATAAGACTCCAATGGTACAGTATGTTGTAATATGGGATATTGAGTGTTTCGCCACAGCTGACTTCATCAAGTAGAAACTTATAGGTATGCATCCCTAGGTATGCTATAAGATTCTACTTGATGAAGCCAGCTGTGGCGATAGATTCTAGAAACTCTTTATTACTTTTTATTTACTGTTCAAGAGTTAATAAAGGAATTTTGGCTATCTTTTACATTGTTGCCAGATTCCTTTTTTCACTATAGCAATATACTACCTTAATTTTTGGTATTTTATATATTTTTATTTTTCTACTTTTTATCCTGACCTGACACCACTGTTCTATCATCTACAACGAAGTACCAAGAATCCCTAGGTGGGGATTGTACCACCCATACGCTACCCATCAAGCAGTGCGTTTGCTCAATATACCGTGAGTATTTTTTATCCTGATTTTATTATCCCTAATAGTTATAAAGGGAGCACTATATATTTTATCTACTCTACTGAACTATCCTACTGAAGAACACCAGAGAAGCTTTATATATCCTTGAGTGGGGATTGTTCCACTTTGTGCCATTTAAACCAGAGCTGGCCTTAAGCTCTGGAGATTGTTAGTAGTTTTATTTCTATACACTCAATATCCCATATTACAACATACTGTACCATTGGAGTCTTATTTGTCTTCTGCTTTTTTCACATATCCACTTCAGGACAACGAGCCTGCATCTGAGACCATATATTCCACTCACTGCACTATAAGGATATTTCCCTCTGGATGCAGAACAACTTTATATTTTGGACTGTTTTGCAGTACTGCTTGGACTTTTATCATCATTTATACAAGTATTGTTTTCACTTATTTTTAGGCGCACCCTTTCTCTTTCTATACCTCATGGGTACCCTGATATTAGTCTCCATGGCAGTAGACATCATCCACTTATGGAGTCAACACTTTTTGATACGTGCAAGAGCATCTTAATCCCCAGACCTTAGCCATGAGCTCATCCCTCAGAGCATGGCTAGAGTTGGATATTTTATTTAGATTACCTGATACACTAACACCAATTTACCTAAAACGTAGGTTGATAATGATCAGATGCCACTCTTATTATTGCTTTTAATCCCATATGGTCTAGCAATTTTCATCTTAGATGTCAAGTTGACTCAGTTTCGTATATATACATGGCATATTAATATATTAAATATATATTAATATTAATATATTAAATACATGGCATATTAATATACTTGTTAACACACATACAGTATATTAGAATTATATTTAATACATTTGTGAATACTCTACAGTGTAATAAAGACATATTGCATACAAAAACAGGAGGTTATTGAGCACAGCAAGGAGTAGGGTGTTGAGAAGAGTGATACTTTTGATGACTCCAATGATCATGTGATGCTGCAGATAAAACACATACATGAAAATAGTTGAATTGAAGAATCCCAGGACGTATCTGATCATGTATCCACCACCACATTGTTTATAAAAATATTGGAATAGCCAGTCTTCAGTCCTATTAACCGATAATGTTTTTTTCCTTTAGAAATATACTTGGGCCATCTGTGTGTTTTTCTAGTTTACACTAAACACACTTTGTATTTACTCTTCACAGTTCGAAAATCTCTTGGGTTATAGCTGTTGACTGCCGTGAGATTTTATTAATAAATTCTGGTAAAACATTTACATTTAGAATCAATATGTTAAAGAGACACTATAGCCAGCAGTATAATTACAGCTTAATGTAGTAGTTCTGGTGTCTATAGCCTCTCATTGCAGGCTTTTCAATGTAACCCTGTCTTTTCAAAGAAAAAACAGTGGTTTCATTGCTGTCTACTAGCACCTCTAGGTGCAGTCACTCAGACGACCACTAGAGGGAAAGCATTGGATTGGCTGAGATCTTCAAGAGGAATGATCTGAGCCATGGAAGGAAGACTGATGTGGTGAGGGATAGAGGGTAAGTTTAATTCCTTTTCACTGCAATCTGGGCTGGGAACCTAAACAGACACTCTAGGACTACAGCATTAGGAATACATGTTTGAATTCCTAACACTGAAGTGTTCCTTTAATGAACATGAGACTAAATTCCTGTAGCTTTTTCATTCTAGCCTACCATTCTCAGTGTAATGTTTCCTGCCTATCTCAATAAAAGAATGGTAGGGCATGGGAACTTCCATCCAGACTGATGTGACCTCAAATCGAGTAAGCACATTGTTTATATTTTTCCTGAGTAGTAAACAATTGATGTGTAACTAATAGGAAACCGAGATTTGTGCCGTAGCATTGTATGTTTTATACTGTGTAGTCTATATATTTTTATATTAGGTAAAAGTCAGTGAAGTGTGAGAATGGAGGTATCGGCTTTCTTACTGAATATAAATACAGTACATTGTCTAATAGTATTTATCACACCAAATGGGTAGATGATATAAAGCAGAATGTGTTTCTTGAAGCAATACGATATCTGCCTGTCCATCTTATGTCACTATACACCCAATATGGAGTGAATCAAGCCCCTTGGCATTACTACATAACAGTTTAATAAGTGCATGAAGTTTTAAAATGGGAGACAGTGATAGGTTCACAGCTCCATTACGCGTGACACGCTTATTTTAAAAGGAGTGGAAAAGGCATAGGGTTTCAGAGATCTCTCAACAATCTAAAAATTTTAAAAACTTAGCTGTCACGCCAAAGTGGTGGGGACAGTAAGGGATAAAATAATACTTGTACACTTTCTAAAATAAGCATATAAATGATGCCAGACTCTCTCTCTTTATATATACACACACACACACACACAGTTAAGATGGAGGATCTGCTGGGAGTAGATGTTGTCTGAAAGTTTTCCCAGCAACAGTCCAATCCATTTTTAAGGTGGATGGTCTCACTGGTGTTCAGGCTTTAGAGGTAATAAGGGGAGACTAGCCCCTTTGTCGGATGCAGAGACCATCTTCAGGATTGGAGTTGTTAGTGGTAGTAGTAGTGCCATGGTCAGGAATCCCCATCTGTATATCCTGTTATGGTGGAAGAGAACTGTAGTAACAGACTGGAATTCCCTTAATCTCGTGATAATAGAGATAAATCAGGAAGAATTTGGATAGCTCTGTATTCTTCTGCTGAGATTAGATTTCCCTTTTCCACTTGTAAATTCGGTTCCTTAGCAGTAACATATTGGATCCTGGGGATTGTACCTCTGTTAGAGAATAAGCCCCTAGACTAACAAGCTCCCTCCTTTGTTCACAACGTGAACATATACATAAGACAGACAGATTATATGGACAACTGGGGTGTTGCTGGGATAAAAAAACAACAACCTAGTACTGGAGCCCAAAGACTATATGGTGACCCCTTTCTAAAGCCCTTCCCCTGACCCCTTTTCAAACACCACCTGTTAACAAGCCTCCTGACACATTCCAATTAACTTACAGTCACACAAAGATACACACAGACCCAGATGCACAGATGAGCAGGCACAGATAGACATGCACAAACATAAGCACTGACACTGGCACTGACACATACACACTGGCATACACAGGCACACACAGACACCGTCCGGTACAGGCAGACACAGACATGGATACACAGGCATACATACACACACACACACACACAGGAACACACAGAATCAAACAGACATACAATGTATGAAATCCAGGGGAGGTTGCACATGCTTTTTTTTAATATTCCAACTTAGGTGCAGCCAGGCAGGGATGCAAAATCCCAACGCATAAATAGCTCTATTACAGGAACAAAAGACAGAAGTCCTAAAAGTTGATAAGTCGGCATTGCTTCAAGGATTGGTGTTAAAAATGGTCATAAATTTGTGTTCAAGATTAATACTCGATCCACTAAGGTCTAAAAAACGTATTGATAGACATTGGCATATTCTATCAGAATTCAAAAGTCAATGAATTCATCACGAATATCTCTGTCTATTCAAGACAAAATTGGGAATAGTGATTTAAGTAGCCCCCAAAAATTCAGTTCATCAAATATGGGGCCCTGCCAAATATGGAAATTACCCATCTCACCAGTGCTTAGCTTGGAATACCACCTGTAGATGATGAAAACATTTGTCACCTGTAGCTCTAATTTAGCAGTTTATCTATTGAAATACCCCTACTAGAGATGAATTGTTTTTTATTTAGAATGCCTAATACACTGCTGGCTTCATGTACATTCCTCACTGATACATCAAGATTTGTGATAAACCTTTATCACTTGCATTTTTATAGTCTTCATCACTTTTTCACTAACTGTTTTCTATTTTTAAAATAATATCTAACATATTGCTCTCCCATTTTGGGAATCCATTGTAAGGCAGCTTCTAGTCAGTTTAGCACTATAAAAGGTATGTTGTATATATATATATGTGTGTGTATTTATATTTAACGTACATAATTAATTTGTATTTATCCACTGTGTGTTTTAAAATATCTGGTATATACAATTCATTCTTGTGAATATAACTGATTATGCATTTACTCTTTGATTACATGATAGCACTTGTCACTTTATGTTTCTGTTACACCTTTGAGTTTTGTTGCACCCGTCGCTTTAATTCACCAAGTAATCTCATTAATGTGCATTTTATTCTAGACATATGCCACTTTCATTTGTTTGCTATGCTAGGGTGTAGTTTACAGTTGATCTCTGAATTGATAATGATCATTCCATTGGATAGCTGTTACATGTCAGGTCAAAAAGATTTGGGGCTTCAGGGCCCTATATTCAGGGTTATAGCACTCCCAGGACCCTACAAGCAACATGCATGATGGGCAGGAAGATAATATACATTAGACAGACAGCGAGATTTGATAGGACAGGATAGATAGATAGATAGATAGACAGACAGACAGACTGACAGACAGATAGATAGACAGACAGACAGACAGATAGATAGACAAGCAGACAGACAGACCGACAGATAGATAAATAGATAATATACATTAGACAGACAGCGATATAGATGGTTTTTGATATATAACTAGAAAGATAGATATACTGCTAGCTAGATAGATAGATAGATATACAGATAGATAGATATATAGATAGATAGATAGATAGATAGATAGATAGATATAGACGGATTTCTCCTGCCTGTCTCCTCATACATCATGGTTTTAAGAGCTAATGACATTCATTAAGTTTTAAAGACAATGGTTATCACTTAACTAGACATTGTTTAATTGTTTCTCTTGCAGTATTTACCTTTCAATAGCCTGACTACCCGCAGAGGCCCTCACTTAGCACACAAGGTCACAGAGCTCTCTGAACAGACAAATGGCTCCTGCACCCAGAGTCACCTTTTTACAAGGAGCACATGCCACAAATTGGATGTACGGGCGGGCGCCACTTGTAAAATCATGACCATTAATGTCTCCCAATGCGTTAAATGGCACCGGCCTCAAAATGCAGGAAATACTATAATTCTGCATTTACAATTCTCAGTGGATTAAAAAAAACACATTCACACACACATACACTCACTCATATTGCATATACATTTTTTTCATTATCTCAATGCATTTTCACTAATTGATTTTTTTAATTCACTTTATTATTTCAAATAATTTCTAAAAAGAATGTTACTTATCAGAGTTTCAAAGATACATTGTTTTTAAACTGATTTTTATGTACCACTATTGGTTCTAATTTTAAATCAACACCTGTTTTAGACATTTAAACATTTACTTAGGATATTTTTTTATTATATTATACACATTTGAAGACTACAAATGTTTTCAATAACTGCGTGTACTGGCGGCAAATCTTTATAATATTTTGGTGAAATTATATAATCAAATTACTTTTTCTTTTCTTCTCTTCAGAGCTGTTGAGAGTTTGTTTACAAAACAATGAACATTGACAAACTGTGAGCAAAACTGCAAAATGTAAGCCAAAATAACAGAATTTTACTATTATTCACTACTACTAACACAATGCAATTAAAATAAATATTTATATACATATGAAAAGCATTGCACAAATGATCATTTCATCAGTTTTTATTTTTTTATGATTGTCAAAGTAATAGCAAATATAATTGCACACAATTGAAAAATAATTAAGAAGAAAGGTGTTCATAAAATTTATGAAGCTTGACTGGCGTCTCTGAGGACAATCTTCCTCCAGACCAGGCAACCAAGAATATAGCTCTGGAGACCCTCTCTCCTGTACTGATTATAGCTTTACTATAGTTAGTCCTTAACACATTAGACAAGTTTTAATGTATTTATACATAGCAATATTGGCTCTCACTGCAGGGGGTCTTCCAGGCATGCAACAGCTTAGTCCTGGTCTCACAAAGGATTTTGTGGACCTCTGGAGATGGGAGCACTCTCAAGCTCCAGGTATCCTCCGATGCCTCCCCGACCTCCCCTAAAAACAGTACTCTATTTGGAGGTTGGGGGAACCAAGTGATATGCACTAAAGATTTACTGGACCTCGGCACAGTCCCGATCTGTGGAACAGTTCCAGAGTGTTAATGTATTTACTGGTCAGGCACTCAATGTGTAAAATGAGTCCAGGCGATTCTCAGAGATCCTACAGTCTGGCTGGAAAGCACAGTAAGCATGTGGGGTATCATATCCCCTCGCAGAGTGACAATAGCTCCCTTTACTTGCTCTTGGAACCAGACTGATACTTTCAGGGCAGGTGGCTGGCCTTCAAACCTCTTCAAAAGTCCATAGCATAGAAGCATCCGTCACAGGAAGGACATATCATTATTTGAACATTGTGGTGTAGTGATGCCCAATTTTCCACTATTTAAAGTTTGTCTCTTTAATTAACACATCTGTTTACACCTCACAATTGATGCCTAAAATTTACACTTTAACCGGACATTATAACTATATGCAAAAGGATTTTGAAGAAAGAAAATGAGCAATAATTGGTATTACGCTGCTATACTGCTTTTTCTTGCATTACTGTTACTTAAGAAGTTAACAGACAGTCTAAGGACCAAAATGATTACATTTATGCAGTAAACAAAGAAGAAGATGTCTTAGTGACTATTGAACTCCATAGAAAATCCACAAAGGAATACCGTAAATTAATCATGAGCACAGCAATTTATTCACTATTTCTTCTGTCCTATGTTGCTGATAGGTTGCTGATCATGCTGCTATAAGATGTTAGTTTTCACACCATAGCGGGCATACTCCATGCTGCAAGATGGAGGCTGTTATTTAAAGTAGCAGTTTAAGCACCATAAGCAAAGTATGCTTGCTTAGTGCTATTAGGCTGCAAGCACTAGGCTGATTGTAATCAAACTGTCACGGTGTACTTTGACCACAATTGGAGAAACTAAAGTCACCCATAGCCCAGTCTGCACTTACCGTATTGCTAATGTGGAAGATTCACTGACAAATTAGTCTTATCAATATCTTTCATATGGGGTGACAGTGATTGGTTGAGTACCTATCCTGCCTACAACTAGAGATGTCCCGAACAGTTCGCCGGGAACTATTCGCCGGCGAACATAGCTTGTTCGCTGTCGCCGCGGCGGGCGAACATATGCGATGTTTGGTCTGCCCCCTATTCGTCATCATTGAGTAAACTTTGACCCTGTACCTCACAGTCAGCAGACACATTCCAGCCAATCAGCAGCAGACCCTCCCTCCCAGACCCTCCCACCTCCATGACGAATAGGGGGCGGACCGAACATCGCATATGTTCGCCCGCCGCGGCGACCGCGAACAAGCTATGTTCGCCGGCGAACATTTCCTGGCGAACTGTTTGGGACATCTCTACCTACAAATACATTATAATACCCTAACAAGAATAACTCTGAATGTATAGTATTTCAAGCAGAAACGCTGAACATCCAGACTCCTACCTCTATGAGAAGTTCAAATCATGTGTTCATGGTGGTTGGAGTACTCTTTAAACAAAAGTGCGTTCTTTGACAATGACTAGTTGAAATAAACGTACCTTTTTAGACAAAGAATATAGCTCTTACAGTAGATACATGTGGGTATAGCTATTCTGAATTTGTTTATGTATTTTCCTTGCATTTCCATAAGATCTATCTATTACTATTTATATGTTTTCATCTAATTTACTAAATGTTATACTGTTTCATTGTGTTTCTTTTTCTTCGTTTTAAGTCTTCGCCATTTAGTCAGACTCTTTTTCTTTATTTCTATGAAAATGAATGCATACTTCTATATTACCAGAATAAGGAACATCAAAATACAAACAGCCCTTGCATTCTAGAAGTGGAGTTCAAACTATTTAACATTAGGAAACCGCATCTTCTGAACCGCAGTCCTTAAATAAAAATGTTGTGTCTGATCTCTGAGCTCTTACCAGGAGAAGCAGTAGAGCCTCAGACCAGCTTCCTTTGATCTATCGATTATGCTAATGTTATTCCTGTTATTAAAAATGTAAGAGCCTTTTCAGTTAACATATTTCACTTAACTCCAGTACAACATGTTTAAATTCAGAGCCTGCAAATCTAGGATCTGCTGGAGAGAGCCACAGGAGAGTTGCAGATTCGGCAGACAGGGATGCAAAGCTGCCTTGGTGAACTTGTTCTTACAAGTGTTTCGGGAAATAGGCACGATCCATGCTCTCATTGTGAAGTCGATGTACTTTCTCTACAGCTGGAGCAATTCTTTAATATTTTGTTTAACATCTTAAGGAAACAAAGCTGAAATGCAAACAGACATCACATATATTTATATATATAGAAGTCTTTGCTCAGAAATGCTTTAGACTTGAGAAAGGGATGTTCTCCCGAAACCTTGTCATTACAAAATCCTGTTAGTCCAATAAAAAAGGTACTACAAGATACAACTTTTATCTGTTTTTTATATCTGCATCACCGGACTAATACGGCTACAATGTCTACTTGAACACTATGGAAGATATATATATAATTATTGCCATTTATATAGCGCCAACAGATTCCGTAGCGCTTTACGATATTATGAGAGGGGGGATTTAACTATTAATAGGACAATTACAAGAAAACTTACAGGAACGATAGGTTAAAGAGGACCCTGCTCAAACAAGCTTACAGTCTATAGGAGGTGGGGTTTAAAACACATTAGCACAGGAAATAGCAATCAAATAAGGTGGGAGTGAAGCAGAGCTGGAGGAGAGAGTAAAGTGCTGTCCTTTAGGAGAAAGCAAGAGACAGGTAGGTGAGGTAAACTGGTCAAGAAGAGAGTTGGAATTGAGAAAGTGATACATACTTTCTGTGTCATGGTGTGTGTGTGTCTGTCATGGTGTGTGTGTCATGGTGTGTGTCTGTCTGTCATGGTGAGGGTTTGTGTGTGTCATGGTGTGTGTGTGTGCGTGTGTGTGTGTCATGGTGTGTGTGCCTGTCATGGTGTGTGTCTGTGTCATGGTGTGTGTCTCTCTGTCATGATGTGTGTGCGTCTGTCATGGTGTGTGTGTGTCTGTCTGTGTCATGGTATATGTGTCTGTGTGATGGTCTGTCTGTGTCATGGTGTGCGTGTTTCTGTCATGGTATGTGTGTGTCTGTCATGGTGTGTGTCTGTCAAGATGTGTATGTGTCTGTCATGGTATGTGTGTGTCTGTCATGGTATGTGTGTGTCTGTCAAGGTATGTGTTTGTCTGTCATGGTATGTGTGTGTCTGTCATGGGGTGTGTGTGTGTGTCTGTCATCTGTCATGGTATATGTGTGTGTCTGTTTCTGTCATGGTGTATGTGTGTGTCTGTGTGTGTTTAAAAACAGTGTTTTTACTCACCTTTTTTTCCCCCCACGCCATGCTGTGGGGCTGGCATAGTTTTTTTTTCAGGGCTGCTTTGTATCCCTAGTCCGGCCCTGTATGGGACGATAGTTAGAGCTGGAGGACGGATGTTTTTTTCAGGATAGGTAATACAGTGGCATGTTTAAGGTCAGCAGAGATAACGCCAGAAGAGAGAGAGCAGTTGAAGATGTGTGTTAAGGAAGGCACAAGACAAGGGGAGAGAGATCTGATAAGGTGAGATGGGACAGGATCGAGCAGGCAAGTGGTGGGGCAAGAGGTAAGGAGAAGCGCAGTCACCTCTTGTTCAGTAGCCGGGTAGAAAGTCTCAAGAGTAGGAAAGGCATGATCTACGTGTGGTTGAGAAAGAGATCGGCAAGATGGGGAGAATTATTTTCTTAGCTTTTCAATCTTGTCGGTAAAGTAGCATGCAAAGCTATAGGCTGTAAGGTTAGTTTGGGGGGTGGCCACAGCAGGGCGAAGAAGATAGTTAAAGGCGTCAAAGAGAAGCCTGTGATTGCAGGAGCATGAACTAATGAGAGAAGAAAAGTATGACTGCTTGGCGAGGGCAAGGCATGCGCTGTATGAACACCATATGAATCTTTATTTGAGAAAGTCTGACTGGGTGCGAGACTTCCTCCAGGAGCGTTCAGCACAACGGGAGCATCTTTGCAGGTAACGTGTTGATTTAGTATGCCATGGTTGGGGGCGTATCCTCCTCAAGGTGCATGTTTGGAGCAGGGCTGCAGCTTTCAAGGCAGAGGTGAGGGTAGTGATACACCTTAACAGATACAGCATAATTATGTGCATATTGTGTGGGTGTATCAAAGTTCCACAGTGATAAAACTCAAAGTTATTAACAGAATGCATGCATGTATCGCAGAGCTCCTCTGTCTGTGGGAAGGTTGGCTTAGTGTGATGTGTGGACTGTATGTTGGCGGAAGGTGATGTGTGATTGTGTGTGAGGAGATTGAGTATGATTATGTAGGGTGGGTGGGAGTGATTGTATGGTGGTTAGGTGTGTGATGTGTGTATAATGAAATTTGTGTGGAAGCTGTTTTGTGATTCAGTCTCATCCCCCATTTTATTTCATCTATTTGCTTAATAAAACCAACAACGAATCCCTCCTTTTCACTGCATCCTGCTTACCTCTCTGCAGGGAGGAGGTATGATTCTAGGTTGTCCGGTTAGGATATTATCCTTCTAAGGTTCTAAGGGTGCTGCTGACCTGATCCCTTGTAGTTCAACGGGGGAGCACATTATAGTAAATGCTACGTCCTGGTGTCTATCATTGAATGTATCAAACTGTAGCCACAGTAACCATTAGCAGAAGTTGACTCACCCGCCAGCTTTCCCAGCATCGACTGCAAAATTTAAAGTGATTGTGTTGTGTGTAAGGGGAGCTGCTTATGGTCTTTGTGTGTTGTGTTTATGGTGAGGCTGATATGGTGATGATTGTGGCAGGGTGAGGGGATAAGTGCGACAAGGTGTAACAGGTTTTGACAGTCTCTCCACACTGACCAGTAATGCCTTTTTTAATATATTTGCCCCCTCTTGCTTACTTCATGGGCAAGAAAGGGGGGCAATTATACATCCCCATGTGGTATGGTGGATTCCATGGTGGTCCACTGGGATGCTTCTTGTCTAGCATTCTGTGAAGAAGTCAGACTGCAGGCTGGGAAACCAGGCACTTGTGCTCTGACTCCCTCACAGAGCACCATAACCGCAAGGAACCATGTACCACTACAGAAGGACTTCTAAAGAGCAACGCAGGGAGATCTTCTGAACTTCCTGTTGGCTGGAGGGGGGACTCAGAGTTGGAGCTTATGGTAATGCATTTCTGGCAGCGGCTGCCCTCTACAACTTGCACCCCAGCCTATATGCAGTACCGTCCCTGTTCTGCCTGCCACATAAAGGCCATTGCTTTGGTTGTCTTATGGCAACTGCGGAAACTGTCGGACTCTCAGATACTCTGACAAACACTCAGAAAATCTCAGACATATTCTTGCAAAGACATGAAAACACCTCCCACACACTGTCAGACACCACATCCCTTAAACATAGTTACAGACAAACATGTAAACACAGTAAAGTTTTAATTAATGCTGAATGGGATTTGGACATATCACGGGCAAAAAAAAGGCATTAACCCAATTCCATTACACTTAGATGAAGTAATCTGTTTAGGAAACTGTAGTATCTTTGGCAATTCTATAGTTTCCAAAGGAAGTTAGTTAACATACTAAGATATTCTAAGACGCATTGATAATTTATAACACTCTTTGTACATATCTTAGCTAATTGTTAGGTTTATTTTTTACATCAAATTACAGTACGTGATTAAAAAACAAATATACATCTCAGATAGTTGCTTCAATATAATGTGTGCTATAATATATGTATATTATGCTGTTATACACACACGCACACACACTCAGGAATCTGGTCCAATAATGCTACACATTTGATATCCTTCTCAGATCCCTATATGAGACAATGTGTTAATATGCATGTATTGTTAGAACAGACCTGGAAGGGTTTATATTGTTACATATGCATCTGAGCCGTGTTCCTAATTATTTTGCATGCAGCGATAGCATAACGTAACTAATCCCCATTCACAGAGAAAAATATACACTACATCATTATTAGCCTCTTCCCTTACCAAATCAATAGCGTGGACGCTTGCAGAGCAAGCTAATTAGTCTCGCTGTGGGGCTATGTTACAAGGTCGACAATAGCTCACTAGTACAGTACCCTGATTATTGACTGGATGCTAACAATGTACAAGGCATCTGGGGTTAAACCTTTTAAAGGAGCAATAGTTCTTAGCTCAGAAGAAATAACACTGTAATTGTCTTACTTTGTCCACTATTGCCATACTATAAAATTAATATCGGCTGTTTCGGCTATAGTAAACTATGGTGTGATATACTATATCTGTGTTAGCAAACGGTGTGAAAATAGCAAAGTAACACTTCATTTGTTTAAAGAATAGAATTTTGTGTATGACAAGTAATAACATTGTTTTTTATTGCAACTACATAAAGATTTGTTTTTGATGAGTTAAAAATGGACTTGCGAAACTTAGTCAGATCATCAAGTTGCAAGCAAATCTCCGATTTCCCTTGAGAATTATGTTTGTAAGAAACACATTTAAAATGCAAAAAAAATCATCTTTCACACATTTATCACATTTGCTGCAATGAGTCTTTTGTTTTTTTTACATTTATTTTATTTGGGGTACTTACGTAAATAAAACGTTCTGTTTTCGAGACGCGAATGCAGAATGATTTCCAAGATCTTCATGTTTGGTTTCGTCGCACGCAAAACCAAATGATGCAGAACTCAGCTAATGCTTCTCATTGAGTTTTGAGTTCACTGGTTTAAGTTCTCTTAGAGAAGCATTGGACTGATGGAGCACTGTGGACAAGAGCTATCAGAAGATAAATGTATTTTTTAATAGTTAATACATTGTTAAACACAGATCCGCACACCAGTCAAGCCATAAGACTTGCTTTTTCTACAAAAAAAACTAAAATTTGCAGTGATGTTACTACTGCAAAAGGATTCTGGGTGGTATATGCAAATGAGTTCAACAAAGAATCATATTTTTGCCTCATTATTCCAATTTAAACATGGATTCCTTTGAGTCTGTGTTTGCTGTATTCAACAGCTTTGAAACAACTCAGGAAGAGATGCAAAACCAGTGAATCACTCATGGACAGCTGTTTCGTTGTTAATGCAACTCATCAGCATGAGGTTGGTTACTGGCTTGGTGTTGAGGCTTGGCGTTACTTTCACAGCAAAAAACAAGTTATGGTTGGGAAAAATTGTGATTGAAAATCCCTTTCACCTGACTATCCACTGAGTTCAGGTGGAAGGGGTTTTCAATCAAAGTTTTTTCCAACCGTAACTTGGTTTTTGTATTTTTATTGTTAGAGTATCTTTAAAGAAAAATAAAGGCATATCCATGTTCATTTGGAACACAAACGGTCACCACTGCTCTATAAAAGAGGTCCACATCATATTACTCTAAGGTGGATCCATTCCATTAGTCATTAAAGGCTTTCTCCGACACTTGTTTTTTTACAATAATGGTCTATCTGCAATATTCTGTGGGTCCCCCCATAAGAAAGAGCATTTTAAAATGAGTTTTACTTACTTTAATCCAGCGTGGGGCAAATCTCCTGGCACTGTTTAAAGAGAAGCCTGTGATTTGAGGATTTAACAGGCTCAGAGCGCATGCACATGCATGCACGCAATCTGTGCCAGCAGGAGGAGGGGAAAAGAGAGGAAGGGAGGAAAAAGAGGTGGAGGGAGGGCAAGGGGAAACATATATATGGAGAGCTGCTTTCATTGTAGAAGGGAGAGAGGAAGGGTAGAGAAGACTCTGCCTGTAAGGGAGAAACTGTAATGTATGTCAGCAGCAGCGTGCAGTTCTCACTGACAACACAGGCAAAGTATATAAAGAATTGGCATTAGGCAGCCCAGAACCAGCGTTCTGGGCTGCAATTAGCCCCGGCACACAATTCAAAATAACTCAGTATGTGCAGTGTTTCAAGCTGAAACACTACATGTACATACTCCTACTACCATGACCACTTTAAACAGCAGAAATAGACATGATATTTGAATTAACACTTTTACCTTGTGATCTCTGAGTATCTATCACGATCTCATGGAACTAATGATGACCATTGTTAAGCCTATTTTATGTTGATAACGATTTCTAGCTGCAGGGACGTTACCACCAGAAACAAAAAGCTGTGACATTTTGCATTGTGACTGAAAAAACTAATACAATGACTGATGAAAATCAGATAATGTTATAAATCGGACACAATCCCTGGATTGTAATGAATCCAACAGCATTTTTGCTTAGATTTAGTTTAGACTTAGGTAGCAGCAATTTTGCATAATAACACATATAGCGGGAGAAAAAAATATTACCACCCCACTTGATCCACGTGATAATAAAATTAAAATTTTGCTTTAGAACTACATCCCAAAATGCTATAGTACATTCTGCTATGGGCACCTAGAAATAAAATATCATTGTTAAGCACTAGAAATGATTAAGTATGCATCTGCCCTAAACGTACACACGTTTTTTGGGGTCTACTCACTTAAACTAAATGTTTGGAGTGTTTATTAAAAACTTTCAAAAATTATATAAAAAAATGGCAAAGATGAAAATATAGTTCCATATTCGACCTTCATTTAATATTTTTGGATACGATTTTGAAATGATTTAATGATTTAATATTTCTGGAAAAAAAATTAAAATTATTTTTTTTAAATATTAAAATATCAAAAAATGTTTCATACATAAAAAAATATATATCAAATCCAAAAAAAAGTTAACATATTTTCAAAATACTAAACCATTTCAAAACTTATTTGAAAAAAATGAAATTATTCGAAAAGCTTATCCAAAAATATGAAATTGAGGCTTATGTGAAATATATATATTTTTTCTAATAGGCCTAAACATTTTAAGTTTGATAGCAAGTTCCGTGCAGCTCACTGTTTAATATTTAAATCCCTTGATTGTAGACTATATGCAGGGAGTGGGAAATTCTGTCATTCTGTGTGTATGATTAATGGACCCAGTTGCCCTCAGGTTACAGCTCGTGATCAGTCCCCTGCAGCCCAGTAAGAGAGACACTTTACCATCGCAGATTTCTAACTTTGAAAAAAAGATACAAATACTTTAGTATACCATTCACCTTTATTATCAAATCAAAATTAGAATTAAAATATATATTTCTTAATCACTTATTGAAATTTGTATTTTAAGCAATATATCTCTAGGGACGTTCATTTCATCCCAGAATGGATAATCAGCTTTAAGTTTTTATGAGGTGGGCAGATGTCAATTAAGTGTTTCAAGCTACATCATGAACAGCTTTCATATGACAACATTCTTCTTCTCGTCATCAGGGGTTTGAACTGAATGCTCAGAAGTCAAAATCTATTGGACTCCAAAAAGATGTTCCCTAGGGAACCACTGAATACATCTAACAGATTGTTACTGAGATGTCTTCATTAACCCCATTTTCACCAAAGTGCCCAACGGAAACGGATACTACATTTCCCTAAACATCACCTTGTAACACTACCCAATGTCTCGTAGTTTTGCTCATTTAGTTCGAAAGAAGGCCATGTAACAGATTTGACTTATAATACACCCGTGGCCAAATATATCCTTCAAATCCTTTCGTTTTAATTAGAATAACTTGTTATAATTTTATTTCACTATTAACCAATGTGAATTTCACATATTAGTAATAATAAATCCCCATAGTTAGCAAACATCAGCCATGGTAACGATGGTGCCTTGAAAAATATTCAATATAAAAAAAAAAGACGACCCCTTTTTTGAGCCCATAATTAAGAAATCAATATTTTAAACATCAAATAGAAAAACTTTGATATTTTAGAGGTGACTTCTGTGGAGACTAACACACGATTCTCATGCCTCCCCTCTGCTACGGTACTCTGTGAAGTTAATGGCTCTATAGCGCATGCTGGGAGACTACAGCTCCCACAATACAGCAGGTGGTGTGAGGGCATACTGGGACATCACAGTAGTATTTCCTCTACTCTCTGATCCCCATTTCCTCCCTTATAAATATAAATCAGAAAGCAAAACCTACCTGAGGTGGAGCATACCTTAATATGGCTGCTCCTTTTATGGTGTGGCATGTCTCTGGAGCTCCCTTGGTGATAAGTACTGATGTCTGCTGCAGCTCCCACACATATAGGGACAACGTCCTCCTTGCCACAGCATTCAGAAGTGTATCGAAGGGAGGGAGGCCAGTTATGTGCGGGCCATGGCGCACTGAAATACAACAGGTGCCTTCTTAACTTAGGCCCCGCGCACAAGCAGTTTTTTTTAACCCCTGCAGTGACATTCCGTGTATAAGACGACCCCCAATTTCAGACTACATTTTTTTTTTTTTTTAAACATAGTCTTATACATGGAAAAATACGGTGATTTAATCCCTAACTTAGGTAAAATGCAGCACAAACCTAGTAAATGGTAAACAAAGCATAGGAATTCAGATAAGTTTAGTAAAAATAACACCGAAAGCACCGTAACCACAATAGCTTAATGTAGTTTTTATGGTGCTAGGAAACTCTGTATACAGTCCCTTTAAAACTCAAGAAGTTTGAGCTCCTAAAACCCATCCCCTTACCATGCAGAGCTAACTTGGGAAAATCAAGCTTCCTCAATCCCATCAAAGTTCTTGTACAGTGTGGGTGTGAGCATGAACAAGTTAGAACGAGAGTATGATGATACAGCCTATCAACAGGTTCTGTTTTGAACTGGATCAACTCAGTCTTTAATCTTTCCACATTTACAAAAAGAAGTATCATTAAGTTGTATACGTTGTAATAAAAGTATATATATATATATATATATATATATATATATATATATATATATATATATACACTTTTATTACAACTTAATGATACTTCTTTTTGTAGATATATATATATATATAAAAGATATATATATCTATCCCGGACACACGCCAAAAAATATTTCAGTGTATCTTCATAGTAAGACACTTTAGTTGTTAAAATAATAGTATCTGGGTTTGCCACTTTGTCACTGATTACAAAAATAAGTTTTTTGTTTATAAAATGTGAGTTATGGTAATTTTACTTCATTGGACTTTAATTTAGTTTTATCTCATTTAATTTAATCTAGTTTAATCTAATCTGTTCTAGGAGGTACAAATGAGTTAAATCATAGTCTAATCTTCAGGGGTCAACACTTTGCAAGTTCAGAATTGCTTTTCTGTACCGCGCTGTTACAAGTGGCCGTGTAAGCGTTTTTGGTCTTTTTTTCTACTGTTCTGCTCTGTCTTATAACACTAGCAAATAAAGTTTCTCACAAAACTAATACCTCACTGAATGTTTATATTTATTATACCATTCTCTGTAAACTCTGCAAACTAATGGATCAGAATCACAAGAGATCGGCTGTTTCTGATATCCGGAAACTCTGAAACTATCACATCTGCCAAAAACAATCAGAGTACAATCAAACTTGCATTACGTTTCACCATGTTTGGTCAACTGTTTGGTCCTAACATTTACATGTCTCCTAGCTTTACATGTTTCTTGCTATGTAACTAATAGTGCTAACCACATCACATATATCCTCCATGTTTTCCCAACATGCATGCTTTACATGTCTATCGTTATGTAACTAATTGTACTTACATCAATTGTACGTTATAAAGTGACCACTGAGTGTATACACACACACACAAACAAAATACATTTTCCCACCAAAGAATCTCCTGAACCTTAATGAGAATGGTGATGGATAAGGATTCTCTGTTAGTTGAGCTATTTCATCATATTTAAAAGAGAAGCCTTATTTCATGACAAAGACACACAAAAGAACACCATGAAAACATTATAGCAAGTCGGTACGTCTGTAGTTTTCTTTTGCCAAATAAAAGTGGATCTGATATTTTTTTTAAATTGACCCGTTTTATAGATGTTGTCATTCTAGAGAATTAGATCATACTTTGAAACTTAGAAAAGTTTATAAAAAAAATATTTGTAAGAAAAGTTTATGATTGCAAAACAGTTAATGTCTTTACATGTGTAAAAAAAAAATTACTGCGTCAAACGGAAAAAAATTACGCCAAAACAGAAAAACAATTTGTGTAAAAAAAATATTTTAGCAATTTAACATCATTAGGTGTAAGACTGATGGTAAAGAATACCATTCCAACAATGGCTTTGATTTCATATTTTTGTGTAAGATTTTGAAATAAACTGTTAAAATTATTTTTTCAGAATATTATATAAAAAAATTAAAATAAATCTAAAAAAATACAATATATAAAAATTATATATATATATATATATATATATATATATATATATACATATATATATATAAATATCAAAGTATTACAATATTAGTCAAAGTATTAAATCATTTTAATTATCATTAATTATAATCATTTGAAAAGCTTATCCAAAAATATTAAATCAATGCCAATTACGGTTAGTTAATTAGACAAAATGTATCAAGGAAAGAGCCATATAGTAGCAGCATAAGTGGTTATGGAACCTGTTAGTTCTAGAACTGTATAAAATAAGACCTTGAATAGCCCTAATATGCTTCACTGGCCTGACACAATACCAAAATGGAAGAGAGTGTGTGGTCACATCCAATTCAGAGAGAGAGCAGATTTAGCCACATTTAGAAGTCAGACAGTGCTAGATTTGGTTAGATTTAGAATCCTCTGTCGATATTGATGGTGGTTTAGAATTCTAGTTAGATACTGACAGTAATTTTGCTTTCTAGGTAGAGCTAGGCAATGATTTCATGATGTCATTAATCTTCTTCATAAAGGGCTGGATTAACAGGCAGTTTCACCCAAATAAAAATGGCCAATTATGTTTCAACACCACAATGCCAGGTTGTATCAGTATAATAGAAGGCCTGGAAAATGCAGCTAGCAGGTCTATATCACAGAATAAGCGTTTTATGGGTTTTCTCCTGGCTCCCTGAATGAGCTGGCACAGGGGGAAGTATTTACCTGACCCCACTGCAGCCCACTTCACACACATCTCTCATTATGCACTTCCAGCCCGGACTTCATCAGTATCAGACACGGTGACAGGATTATCTCTGTACTCTGTTTCAAGCAAGCCCGCACCAGACTGCAAGAGAACAGGGAGAGATGGGTGGAATCCAGAATACATGCCTTGGGCACAGTAAAAGCAAAGTGAATTTTCACCTTAGTAAATAACCCTGCAGTTTACTCGAGTAGGAGACGTAACAAGCAGATATATTGCAATATACTCATTATTCAACGTGCCAATATTATTATTATTATTATTATTATTATTATTATTATTATTTATATATAGCGCTTTACAATGGGTGGACTAACAAACGTGTAATTGTAACCAGACAAGTTCTACACACAGGAACAGAGGGATTGAGGGCCCTGCTCAATGAGCTTAGATGCTAGAGGGAGTGGGATATGGAGAAACGAAAGGTATCCTCTAGTTACAACAGAAAAAAAGAGTATTAACCCAAAAATCTCTGTTTCTTAGGTGTAAATTGTGTACAGCGAACACTTGGTTTTAGAATGTTTGTGAATTTTTAAGTATATTTCATATGGCATTTGCATGGACGCCCAGAATCAAAAAGGTTAATTTTATTTTATAGAAGAAAGTTATACTTCCTGTATGTAAGGAAATAATTTATAAGCCGAGCCCCCAGTGGAGAATCTCCAATCACTTGCGAGGCAGCAAGTCTTGTACATTCTATTTATCTGCGTACATGAACTGCCTCTGAGACCAGTATATAGGGCTAATTTATGCTTCCTACACTCCTGTTAGCTCATGCAGGAGAACGCAGAACAACCCATGCTGATGTTTTTTTTTCCTCAGTTGATGTTAGATTTCCTGCTTACCAAGACGAAAAACAAGAGAAAAAAAAAAAAAAACTACCAATCTGATTTTATGCATCCTCAATGTGCCTGGAGATAAAACGCAAACTATTTTTTTTCATTCACTTCAAGCTTTCATCTACTAAATTGGCCCAAAGAATGTATATACCACTAACAGAAAGTCTAAATCGAATTGCATCCAATGCCTGTAAATGTATCCAATGCCTAAACAGGAATTAATTAAACAGAGACAAAGAATATCTATGAAATCGGAAATCGAGCTTGAACAATTCCACTTCACACATATTTGTCTTTTTGGCCAAAAAAAAGTCCACATAATATGATAAAAGAATCGCAATCTATTAAGAAAAAATACTGTTTGATATTTTTTTTTTTTATTATTTTTACAAGTCGTGATTCCCCTTATAAGTAAATTTGACTTGTAAACGTCACCTGTAAATAGGCCACTGTCATTATAATGATGTGTTAAAAAGACATTGGCTTTATAGAGTCATTAAATTAATGGGTGTAAATATGTTGGCCTGGAACCTTCTCTAAACCTAGCTATCCACAACACTACAAAGTGGAGAGCCCCCAACCCTAACTTCTATGGAAACCTAACCTTACCCCAACCTCAGGAGAAGGATTACACGTGGCAGCTTACCTGTTTGCCTCCCACCCCTTCATTCTTCACATAGGGATGGTTAATGCTCTGTTGCTAACCTTACCCAAACCCCCTCCTTGATATTAGCCTTACATTTCCATTACCTATGGATTCAGTCCTTACCCCAATCCTCCCCCAGATGCAAACTTAACCTAAATAAATTATAAATAAATAATAACCTCCCCTAAATTCCAACCTTAACTTAACATTTATTCTTAGTGGTTAAAAATTTAGCTTTTTCAGGAGGACGTTTTAGCTGTATGCAGAGATCCGATGGCAAAAAATCCAATCTCTTATACCCGCAAGTATGATGTCCCTCCAAAAATGTTTGAGAAAATGTAAACCAGATAAAAAACTCCCTAAATAAATAAAAAAAATGGTTTAAAATAAATAAGCCAGACAAATGTATATTAACCACATACTTCCCAATCCTGTATTTATATATATACAACATTTCAGTAACGCAAAATTAAATCTATTTAATAAAGCTTAATTTACCATGTCCTCTGCTCCAATGCCAGTTTGTGTCCAGTGTTAGTTAGAAGACATTGGTTATACCCATTTAAATATATGATCAAGAGCCCCTGCCAAATACAACAGTGTGTTGTTTAAGTGCCATAGCCCACTAGTATATATTTGTGGTAGGGTGGGCATTAAATGGCACACTAAAAGTATGTCATTGCCAGCTTAAATTGAGTTACCACTATTTTGCAGGAAAATTAGCAAGGTGACATTTCTGTCTTAAACAAAACTTTTTGAATTGACTTCTTTACAAAGGCAAAAAAAAAAAAATAAGAAATGTATAAAAAAAATAAAAAAAATAATTTTATGAATTCTGACACTTGTCTTATCTAAATGTGACGTCTAAAAATATTTTTTCATCAAGCTTGACAGTGGTTATATTTAAACAGGAGGATAATAAATGAAAAGTGGTGTACTTTAAAAAAAACAAAACAAAAAAAAAAAACCCAGCTCAGTTGACAGTTGTTAAAAGAAATGTCCAAAGGAAGTCTGACATTTTTGCCAATAACTTTGTGGGTGTTAAAAAACATTCCTGTCTTTCTAGTGGCTGCTCGCTCCCTCGAGAGGCTTTCAGTCTCAGGCTCCTAGTAAGAGGTTGTCTAAATCGTTGTGTCTGGCAAGTGTTTCTCCTCTGAGCAGCTGAGAAATTGTAGAAGGGACAGGAGGAAACAAATAAACAGCAAGGCAACCAAATACTAGTGGGTCCACTGAATGTGGCATATGTTACACAAAATGGAATCAATTAAAAATACACTTAATATTTCGCTTTGGCAGAGTAGTAGATTTTTTCTTTTAAGCATATTAATGGAACCCCATTACCTTCCATACAAAATCTAAAATCTTCAACTATTGACTAATCAACAAAACTGAGACAAACAGAGCAATAACAGAGAGAGAACCAGATGTCGATTTCATCCAGGAACATATTTATTATATCACTTATAATGCTCTTACTCTGTACAAAGCATTTATTTTAAATGTCCAGGTATAAAGGGAACATAAGGACAAACTATTACTGAATACTTGAATATCTTTAAATTCAAGCAGGGAGACCTAATGCCCATGGGAATATAGGCATCAGTCTATCTGCCAAAAAAAAATAGCAAAATATTCTTGCATTTTCTGGAATGATACTTTCAAACTATTAGTCTGGGGATGGATAGTCCAGTGTACCAATGCAAGGTCACATGACATCCTTTTTTATTTTCTTACCATCTATGTGTAGTTGGTTATGAGCTAGAGTGTAATGAACCAGGTAGGAGATGAGCCTTGATCTTAACCCTGTTCCCAGCAATGGATTGTGTAATGAAATTGATGGGTCATAGTAATGGTAGACCAAGCTATTCCAAGGCTCCTGACGTACAAACTCCCCATTCTTACATCACAAAATACCAAGGGATGCTCTGTTCTCTGATTATAAGTCTTGTTGCCCCCATCCACATCAGTGGAAGCAGGATCACTTGCAATATAAAAAGGTGCAATTTTCTGCATTTAATTTACATTTTCGCACCTCACAAATAATAATAAGAAGAAAATATTTAACCAGGAAAGGTACATTCAGATTACTCTGGTTTCCGAGTACGCCCTGGGGATGTTAATTTTGCCCAACATCCAGGGGATGTTACTATTAACCAATTTACTTTAATACGTGTTTATTAAATATAGGGATAAGTAAACTTAATATTAAAAATCATGGCAAGTCACATTTCCCTTTTAAATCATGTTAAGTAGATTATTTACCCTATATTTTCCTTCTTTAGAATTATTTAAAGTTTGTCATATGGTACATCTGGTTGGCTTTGGTTCCAACATATACCTATAAGACAGATATTTACTGTCCCCCGTTTTATCTGATTGCTATAAAAGAAGAGGAGCTTTAGCGAGTCGTGAACTTATCAAGCGGAAGTGCTCGCTTTTATTTTTTAGAATTCAGGACCTATTCGCTATGTGCCTGATTAACTCAACTTGTATGAAAAATCTTATATTGAGGACCGAAACCCTTCTGTCATTACCTTTTAAGAAATCCACAGGGCATTCCTTCTGGTGTAAAGTATTCTGCAAGGCTTTAATCTCTTCTTTGTGGCAAAGGACCTCGTTTTGTCTACGCTAAATAAAACCTCCCCTCAGTGAGTCCCTAAAGTGGATTATAAACCATAAACATTTTAACAATATTGATAACAAATAGGATATAGAATTCAAAGCTCGCATATACAACATGCAAACACTCTCTCCAGTACCTCTCCTCTCTAAAAGCAACTTCCATAATGCAAATAGAATGTATGCGAATGTATGTTATTTAAATTTAACATAATTAATTGCGTAACATAAACATAAAGAGTGATTTGCTCTTACATTTACATGGCCAAATAAATTTTTAGATGCACTTTGCATGCACTTAATTTTAGACAAATTGTCTGCCATTATTAAGTACTGCAGATATATTTTGTTATTATAATTTATTATCGCCCTTATTAAACAGAAAAATAAGCATTTCTTTTCTGCATAGATACAAAAGTGTCAGTCTTCTTCCTTTTATATTTTAATAAATTCATATTGATATTACCTTATAGAACACCAGATCAGTTTCATAAAGCTTAAAATGCTCATCTGAGTGGCGATAGGGAATATTGTAGATAGGTACGTGACTCCCATCAATATTAGGCAGCTGTAAATCGCAAAATATATTGTCACTATATATATATATATTCCAGAAATGAAGGGGTGCATTCAAAGGTCTTTCCTTAAGCATACAAAGGGCTTTATTTAAGCATACGAATTTTGTCTGTCCCGGGCTATACAAAAATCTCAGAAGTAGGCCCGTGGGTTGTTAATCAAAGATCTTTTTGTTTATCTAGTACACCTTGCATATTCCACTTTGCACGTTAGCTCATATTTCTGTGTATGTTTATGAAATACTGTGCACTGGATGGAACAAGGGCTCGTAGAGTTAAATAAGTACTTTTTTTGTTACTGTAATAACCTACTCGAAATCTTTTTGTATGCATTAGGTTGATCTTGATAATATTCTTTGAATAAGACAGAAACATTGACCTAAAAAAGTTTTGTGCATGTTCCTGTATCTCATGTAATGTATTTTATTGCACATACAGTCTTATCCCATAATCTCCTCTTACTACTCCATACAGACTCTCCAAATCTATATTTTAGTGCTCCAAATACCTCTTCCTATAGCTCCAGAGTCTCACAAATATTACATATCCCATTGCTTGATATAATCTCTCCATATAACTTTTCCTGTTCTTCGATATTATGTCCCTAGTTACTCCCTATAACATCCCTACAATATATTCTCTCTATGTAGACTGCATCCTTATAGCTTCTGCATTATTGCATATCACTATCTGATCTCTCAAACCACAAATTGATGCACTTGGGGAAAACACGGAACCCAAACCCTTTAATGCATACTAATGGAAAGTGCAGGTCAGAACACTTAATTTGACAAATACCTTTTAAAATAAACAAATAAATATAGAATTTACTCTAGAGTGTTTGAAACTGCATAAGAGTTATAATGTAAAAGCATACTTAGACAACTCAAGAACCAAAACTGCAATTAATGATTTCATCATTTTGTTTATTTATTAGTAAAGAAAGTAGAGAAAGATTTGACCATGACAATACAATTTTTAAATTTTACAAGCATTAGCACATATTGGTGGTTTTTATCTCTGAACTTCAATTTTCAGCAATTTCTTTTTCACAATAGGGTGACTGAAGGTGATACAATAATTGTTTTATTAACTTTTAATAATGTGAGTAAATAATTATACTTATCATCTCTATACAGTAACAATTCTTTAATTTAGCAAATTAAAATATGTGCTAAAATGTAAAAATTATGAGCAAATTAAAACATGTGTAATCCCATAGAGACACGCATTTGGAAGACATTTACTAAACATAGCATGGTCTGAATTGTATCAGAATCATCTAACTTGACGCTGGATGCCTCTGATAGAGCCCATCTAATTGAGTAAGTATTTAGAAATCCAGTCCTGACAAATTCCCCAAATATTCTAAAATAAATAAATATAAAAAAAAAAACTAGCACCCAGAGTCAATCATGATTAAAAACATTTGATAAATGAATAATACACAACTGCGCCCCCATAAACCCTATCACACTATTGTTAGGGGTTGCTACTGTGGAATGTTTCCTCTACAGTCTCAAGCCTTGGACAGTGGTGTAAGGGTTAACATACGTGTATTGTTCATCCTCAATGTACGTCTTATTAATCCTTATTCTGTTGCTCATGTTCCGGGAGAAAGGGGAGCCATTGTAGCCAGTTCCTCCTTGTTTATTTAAATACTTATTTATAATCTATAGCCTGATGGTCGTTTCGGCAAGCCTTGGATAGAATTCATGTTTGCACTAATTTTGATTTATCTGAAGTGAGTACTACTTTTTCAATGTGTGCGATCAAGTTACAGGGAAACCCCCTGACAGACAGTATAAATATGTGCTTGTATTTAAAACCTCATGAGGAACGTTGAAACATTGGACACAAATCCTCAGTTGTAGTACATGAGTAGTCTGTGATGGGGATTGAGGGACCAATCGGAGTTCTCAGGCGTGGGCTTCATGTGAGGCCTCTGCATCCAGCCTTTGAAGTTACCCCAGGAGACTAACTACCACCTGGGCCCCATTCACACAACATGTGCAGTGTTGATTTAATGGATGTGGAAACAAATCACTTGGTAGCTCTGATTGACAGGAGCCATTTTTCACACAGCTTTCTTCGCTCTGTCACTGGCAAAGAGGATCAAATGGATTGTCTTTCTTATATCTCTTCCTATTGTATAAACCAGTTTGAGAGTCGGTGGACTTACCAGCTGAGATGTCTCACCAGCTCTTTCAAGTTTAGCAGATAAACTGGCATTGTAAGTGATACAGTATATTAGAGGTCCCCATCCCATAGACATTGCAAACTACATCTACTTTAAAGAGCTTCTGTCATGCACAATTTAGTCTGTCATGTATAACAGGCCTGTTTTAATGTGATAATAATAGTAGCCATATAGAATATGAACCAGCAATGTACTTAGATTGTGAGTTGCCAACAACATGTGCCCCTATGCTATGGCCCTTCCTCACTGGGTTCTATATCTTCTTCCTCAGTTATTCATTTATCTTAATGTTTTAACCCATTAAGTGTCAGATGCGCAGTCACTACATTATTTTGGTAATCGTGATCAACAGGCATAGAGGGGGAAAGACATCCTTTCGCAGTTTTCTACAGACACAGAGAAAGGATATAATAAAACAGTAGCTTTATTAAATCCACTCGACTGACTATATGACTCACAGAACACAAAAGTTTGGCATGTATCTATAAATATTAAAATAATAACTTGCTTAGCACATATCTACTTCCCAAGCTTGCAGCACATACACCTCACACCCTCTTGTAATCTGTCCCAGAATACTTTGCAATGTTTGGAAATTATAAGCGTGTACTGGAGAAGTGTAAGCACACAATACATTTCCACACGGATGGCACTGGCTACCATGGATATACTGCACTGGCCATAATGGATACACTGCACTGGCCATCATGGATACACTGCACTGGCCATCATGGATACACTGCACTGGCCATCGTGGATACACTGCACTGGCCATCGTGGATACACTGCACTGGCCATAATGGATACACTGCACTGGCCATCATGGATACACTGCACTGGCCATCGTGGATACACTGCACTGGCCATCGTGGATACACTGCACTGGCCATCGTGGATACACTGCACTGGCCATCGTGGATACACTGCACTGGCCATCATGGATACACTGCACTGGCCATCATGGATACACTGCATTGGCCATCGTGGATACACTGCATTGGCCATCATGGATATACTGCATTGGCCATCATGGATACACTGCATTGGCCATTGTGGATACTCTGCCCTGGCCATCATGGATATTCTGTACTGGCCATCGTTAAAACTCTGCCCTGGCCATCGTGAATACTCTGTACTGACCATCATGGATACTATGCTCTGGCCATTGTGGATACTCTGGTTTGGCCATCTTGGATACACTGGACTGACCATCATGGATATTATGCACTTGCTACCATCAAAACTCTGCCCTTGCCATCATGGATACTCTGCACTGGCCATCGTGGATACTCTGCACTGGCCATCGTGAATACTTTGCCCTGGCCATCGTGAATACTTTGCCCTGGCCATCGTGAATACTCTGCACTGGCCATCGTGAATACTCTGCACTGGCCATCTTGGATACTCTGCCCTGGCCTTCATGGATACTCTGCACTGGCCATCGTGAATACTCTGCACTGGCCATTGTGGATACTCTGCACTGGCCATCTTGGATACTCCGCACTGGCCATCTTGGATACTCTGCACTGACCATTGTGGATACTCTGCCCTGTCCATCTTGGATACTCTGCACTGACCATCTTGGATACTCTGCACTAGCCATCATGGATACTCTGCAATGGCCATAGTGAATACTCTGCAATCGCCATAGTGAATACTCTGCACTGGCCATCATACATTTTCTGCACTTGTTGTCGAGTTCTTCTGATCTTTGCCGGCAGACAAAGGATGCGCAATCACAGCTATGCCCCCTGGAACCTCAAGTCCTCGTTGCATGGCCAATGTTCCTTAATACTCCACCCTTCCCTAGTTTTTAGTTCAGCTATTTTAAATTCACTTGGAATTCTTGACAATTCTCACTTTAGTGAATAATACTATTTTTATTTAGCGTTCTGTAGTACAGAGCATATCTTAGGACAGGGGTAGGCAACCTACGGCACTAGTGCCATGCACGGCACTCAAGGTGTCTTTGCATGGCACTCAAGGCTGCTAGAACCAAACAGGCTCTGGCCTATCAGGAGTCCCAGTGAAACTTCAGATATCTGCTAATACGAAAAGGTGGTGAAGGACAATCCTCAATTTATGCATTGCAGCATGTAGAGGAAGTGATCTCAGATAACTATCTCATATCACTTGTAAATGGGAATCCACACTGTAATAGAGCTGTTGCAGCTCCTGTCCTTGACCTGTACCTGGCCAGCCTGGCCCCCACTGGAACCCAGGGAAGCCACCCACACTGCTAGATATACACAGAAATGCACAATAACCCTCCCCTCATACAAATAATACGAACAGCCCACACACAAACATACACACAATCTGCACAAATGTAACCCGCTAACAATCCACATACATGCACACAACCCCACTGTAACGGATCCACTGGCACCCCGACTGGGTACCTCCGTTGAAAGATGCTCCTAGCGCTTCCAGAGGACTCCAAGCACTCCACCAGACACCATAAGCACCGCAGGCTGCAGCTATCTCCCTTCAGAACGAAGCAGGAACAAGCTCTTACAAGAGCTCAGTGATTATAGCAAGGGAATATGCCTAGCATAGCAATCCCTTGTAGCAGATTCCCCCAATAAGACACAGGACTCAAGTTGAGGGTAAAACAGGAACTCTGGACTGGCTCATCCAGCCTGGCTTTTATTTCCAACTAACACATACAGGCCACACCCAGGGGGAGGCATAAAAGAACCAATGACATAGATGTTACCTCCCACACATCCCCTCCCCTTAGTGTGACACATAATCCCATTATGCATACAGTGTAACATATACTTTTACACAACTTTCATAACTTTAAAACCATACATCACATTCACATAAAAATACATATCCACAATCAATCCATTCAGGGGAACAACATATTAAAAAATGGCATGAATCCGACCAGGGGTTAAAAAGTTACTAAAAGTATCTTTTGTTCCTTTCTGGCTGGCAGAAAAACATCCCCACAATGCACCCTGGTTTCCTCCCTTCTGCCCTGGAGTTAATTGGAGAAGTAATCCAATTACCCAGGACTAAAGGCAGACTCCATTAACCACATGGTTGCAAAACAACATAAAACACTTTAAAATACATAAAGTCACATTTACACATAACACACAGACATTTCACCTATCCCCAGATAGCTGGGATCTGCACGCACAAAACTACCGAATAGCGCGCAGATCCTACTCACACAGTACAATTGCCATGGAGCTAAAGTCTTTCCCATAGTCTTTCATTATATAGATAGGCTCCATGGTATGGCTATCTGGGGTATCACATTCCCATAAAGTCTGGTCCATAGTCCAAAGGCAAGAGGCGGGCAAGCAGCCCCCTCCAAGGACACGTGGCGAGTTCGGTTTCGCCACACTTCTCCCCTTTACCCCCCAGACTAACAGGGTATCTGACCTCCTGCCGGTCCGTGCCCTGGTTAGTCCAGCAACCCACCCATGAAGCACAAACAGCAGTACCTCCCACCCACAATAACTGGTTACTACACCTGGGTAGAGGAGAACTTTGTCCAGGTCCAGGTGCCTCACCACGGCTGTGTGGGGGACTGGTAGTCTGCCTTGGTGGGTTGCTGAGTGGGCAGAGACCAGCGGTACTCTGCCCTGGTGCCAGCGCTACCACTGAAGTAGCCTGATTGGAGCCTGGTTGTGGGAGGGGGAGACCGACCGTCTCCCCTCTGGGTACACAGCTCTGCTGCTGGAGACAGACTGTCTCCCCTTTGGCTAAACAGCCCTGTCGTGGGGGGGCAGGACCGACCGTCCCTACCCCCTGTGCTGGAAGTGCAGAGACCACTGTCCCATCTGCACAGGTGTGGGGCTTACAGTCTCCCCCTGGTACATTAAGCTGCCGCTGGGGAGAGGTGGTAACCAGCTCCTCTCCCATTAGAACACTCTGCCGCTGGGGAATGGAGACTGGGCTCTCTATTCCCTGTACATTAATGATCCGCCGCTGGGGAGAGATGGTAACAATCTCCTCTCCCATACATACTTCCCGTCTCTGCGGAGGGAGACCGACTGTCTCTCCTCCCAGCACAGAGTCCTGCTGAGGGGGAAAGGGGGCTGGGCTCTCCATTCCCTGCTGGATACTCTGCCGCTGGGGAATGGAGCCTGGGCTCCCAATTCCCAACAAATCACACTGCCGCTGGGGAGGGAGGACGGCCCCTTCAGCTCCCTGTAACTTGGGCGCAGAGACCACGGTCCCATCTGCGCTGGTGTGGGGCTTACTGTCTCCCCTTGGTGTGCTAAGCTGCCGCTGGGGAGAGGGGGTAACAAACTCCTCTCCCTTACACACTTTCAGCCGCTGGGGAGCAGGGCTGACCCTCTGTACTCCCTGTAGGCAGGGCGCAGAGACCACGGTCCCATCTGCGCTGGTGAGGGGCTTACTGTCTCCCCTTGGTGAGCTGTGCTGCCGCTGGGGAGAGGGAATAACAAACTCCTCTCCCTTACACACCTTCAACCGCTGGGGAGAGGGGATAACAGGCTCCTCTCCCTGCACCGTAGACTGCCGCTGGGGAGCAAGAACGGCACCTTCAGCTCCCTGTAACGCACACTGCCGCTGGGGATCTGGGCCGACTGCCCAGCATCCCTGTAGGGCCGGTAGAGAGACCGCAGTCCCATCTCCACCTGCCATCTGTGAGTCTTCCCAGGACCAATCCGTGAGGCCCCTCAACATTTGTGAGTAAGGGCCACCTGCTTCCCCACCTGGCAACTCTGGCTGCTGCTGGGGATCTGGGCCGGCTGCCCAGCATCCCGGTGGAGAGACCTTGGTCCCATCTCTACCTGCCTGTTGTGGTTCCTCACAGGACCAGTCTATGAGGACCCCCACTTCGGGTTCTTCCCGCCGCCTCAGGGAAAGACGGCTAACCTCCTCGGATGCAGCCTCTACTCGGCTGCTGTAACGCTCCTGCTGCTGAGCATACTTCCTCTCTTTCGCCAACCGGAATTCTCGGTCCAGCCTTGTGTTTCGCTCGGCCATGACCTGGTTCCAGATCACCCGGCGTGTCTCCATGGGTATATCATCCCCATACTCGGCCACTCGCTGCCTCACCTCGGCCAGCCAATCATCTCCAGAGCCAGAACCTTCCATACTAGTCTGCTCCCAGGGGCGCTGCACGAGTGCTAGCGTTGCCCTCAATTTGTAAATCCAAACAGTGTCTCTGAGCTGCTTTACCTCGCACTAGGACGCCATCCCACCGCTTGCCACCAATGTAACGGATCCACTGGCACCCCGACTGGGTACCTCCGTTGAAAGATGCTCCTAGCGCTTCCAGAGGACTCCAAGCACTCCACCAGACACCATAAGCACCGCAGGCTGCAGCTATCTCCCTTCAGAACGAAGCAGGAACAAGCTCTTACAAGAGCTCAGTGATTATAGCAAGGGAATATGCCTAGCATAGCAATCCCTTGTAGCAGATTCCCCCAATAAGACACAGGACTCAAGTTGAGGGTAAAACAGGAACTCTGGACTGGCTCATCCAGCCTGGCTTTTATTTCCAACTAACACATACAGGCCACACCCAGGGGGAGGCATAAAAGAACCAATGACATAGATGTTACCTCCCACACATCCCCTCCCCTTAGTGTGACACATAATCCCATTATGCATACAGTGTAACATATACTTTTACACAACTTTCATAACTTTAAAACCATACATCACATTCACATAAAAATACATATCCACAATCAATCCATTCAGGGGAACAACATATTAAAAAATGGCATGAATCCGACCAGGGGTTAAAAAGTTACTAAAAGTATCTTTTGTTCCTTTCTGGCTGGCAGAAAAACATCCCCACAATGCACCCTGGTTTCCTCCCTTCTGCCCTGGAGTTAATTGGAGAAGTAATCCAATTACCCAGGACTAAAGGCAGACTCCATTAACCACATGGTTGCAAAACAACATAAAACACTTTAAAATACATAAAGTCACATTTACACATAACACACAGACATTTCACCTATCCCCAGATAGCTGGGATCTGCACGCACAAAACTACCGAATAGCGCGCAGATCCTACTCACACAGTACAATTGCCATGGAGCTAAAGTCTTTCCCATAGTCTTTCATTATATAGATAGGCTCCATGGTATGGCTATCTGGGGTATCACATTCCCATAAAGTCTGGTCCATAGTCCAAAGGCAAGAGGCGGGCAAGCAGCCCCCTCCAAGGACACGTGGCGAGTTCGGTTTCGCCACACCCACATGCAGCCTCTCACATGCAATACCCCAAACAACCCCCACACATACACACACTGCCAAACACACAATGTGACTTATCCATCCACACACACAATTCCACAAGCAGTCCCCATACACAGCCCACATTCATATGTATCATACACGATACCACAAACTACTCCTGAACATATACAATATAATAGCTCAAATATGCACAAATACAACGATACAAAGCAACTGCAGTATAAATAACAAAAGCAGAATACGACAACATACACACCTCAATTTAAAAAAAATAGGACCGACACGCTACGGGACATCACAATCCTATATCGGCACAGTGCTGCTAAAAGGTTGCCTACCCCTGTCTTAGGATATTAGTTTTATGCACCATAGAGTCCCTTTTACTGCTATCAACTACTTGGATGTTTTCTTTAATAAAATCCTTACCTTCTGTGAAAAAGTCACCCTAACAAATTCCTTAGAACTGACTCAACCATTGGCAGTACATTTGTTTAACAGTGAGGAGAATCTGTCTAACTTTCCTTCATTCTCCTTTTTTATCAGAGGCAATAAATGAGATCGGAATCATTCATTATTCTGAAACTACACAAAGAGCAGTACTAAGGGTGCCCTTTGTGAATTGCTGTTTTAATTAGCAAAGCCAAAGGCTGTTTACACTCCGTCCCTTTATTACCAATGAGGAAATACTGATTTTTCTTTTGCCAACGGTTAGAATACATATTAAAATCCCTTCATATCAACATCTGTCACAACATTTGTTAACGAGACATGAAAAATTGATATATCACCAATACATAAATCATTATTTCTCTAAAGCTACTCTTCTATATATTGTTTTAGGAATTATTGTGATGTGACTGCAGGATATATACATGGGTGAGACATTATTTTGAGTAATATGTGTCACAATTAATTTCTGGAATGCACAGGGATGAATTGGGTCTGTAAGAGATATTTTTTTTCTTACATCAAGGTCAAGACGAAATGATATCAATTATTTTTCTTTTGTAAACTAAGGATATGCTCACTTTTTTCTTCCACATATTGTCGAGATGTAGTATATACCACACAGTTTTCTTTCACGTAGGTGCTTGCTATTATCACAGAAGCAGTAAAGACACTTTGTTTCTGAACTCAGTAAAGTTAGTCTCATCCTAGCTGCCCTGTGTCGAGCAGAACAGTCACTATTTATGACTCGTGCCAAGCCAACCCCCGTTATTTCTCTACTGTTTTGGTTTCCAGTGATACCTAGAAAAAGTACATAAAAATGTAAAACAATGCACGTGTAGGCATAGAACTTGCTTGCTCATTTATGATATACCCTGTAAGCTTTTCCAACTAAAGTCACTTTCTTTTATTGTTCCTCTTATTATTATAATAATAATTATTATTATTGGCATTTATATAGTGCCAATTTATTCCACAGTGCTTTACAATATTATAAAATGAGGATATTTACCGTATATACTCGAGTATAAGCCGACCCGAATATAAGCCGAGGCCCCTAATTTTACCCCCAAAAACTGGGAAAATGTATTGACTCGAGTATAAGACTAGGGTGGGAAATGCAGCAGCTACTGGTAAATTTCTAAATAAAATTAGATCCTAAAAAATTGTTAAATGCAAGCTATTGTGACACCAGTGAGTGAGTGGTGGCACTGGGCAGGCCCTGAAACGCACACTAGTGAAGGAAACTGACTGCTATTATACTACATTAAAAAAAAAGGTTTTTTTTGTTTAAATGCAAGCTATTGTGACACCATTGAGTGAGTGGTGGAACTGGGCAAGTGGGCACAGTATATGCTGTGAGCCTGACACACAGGCTGGCTGGCAGGCAGGCAACTGCAATTACATTACACAGAAAAAAAAAGCAGACTGATGTTCTAGCCCTAAAAAGGGCTTTTTGGGGTGCTGTCCTTACAGCAGAGATCAGATGAGTCCTTCAGGACTGTAGTAGACACTGAATACACTAGCCTTTTACTGGTGCAGTGATACCAGAGTTCTATACACCATCCCACATTAGTAAGCGCTAATCCATTCTAAGTTGTACCAGCAATTTTATTTTTAAATCATGCACCATGAAGATCGGGAAAAAAAATCAGGATTATTTGTGCATGATTCTTCATGTATTATTGCATATTGTGTGATCGCAGAGCCCGTAACGGAACCTGCACTCCACGGGTCATAAGACACAGCAGAGATATAAGTAATGTAGGAAGAAATGAGAATGGTGACATGACAAATGGTACTGTGTGAGTATGTGCAGTGCAGCTCTGCAGAAAAAGATGCCACATAATAAACTAATATCAATATATATCCATGTGTGCATTTTCCCTAAGAGGAAGATCGATGTGTGAAAGGAGCCTGCAGGCTTCTGGAAAGGGTTGTGGGATAATAGATGTCATACATTGCCTTTAGCACAATATCTACAAGACAAAGCTTATCAGCTTTTGGGTGCCCTTTACATGTATAAATTGGAATAGAGAGGTTTGAGATAAGAGAGTTATTCTAATACATTGTCATACTCACAAAGAGCAAATGGTTACACATTTTTCAGACAGCAGAAAACTCAAACAATACAGCAGGTTCTAAAGCCAAGCGGTGATATTTTGGGTATAATGCTATAAAAAAGGTCAGCAGTTAAGTAAATTCACCTTCGTTTACAGCTAACAGGAGATTATATCATGGATATCATATATATTATGATTGAATTTAATGTACCGATATTTTGTTCTAAAAAGTCAGATGATGTGACTAAGATCACTAGAAGTAGGTTTTCTGATAGCAAACTTGTAACAGAACAGAGAGGGGCCTAATTTTATTAAAGACACGGAGGCTCCTATTATGCTTCTCTTTCTTTAATTTTCCCTCAGCAGCGAAGAGAGAAATGAGTAAAAAGAGAAAAAACATATCATTAACATATATACATATTCAACATATTCAACAGTGCTACATAAGGGAACCTCCCCCTTCCAGTATATAAGGTGTAGCACTCTCTTCCTCTTCCTCTTTCTTCGCTGCTCCCTCAGACCAGCTAAGTACCTTCATTGACTATTTAATATTATTGTCATTTGTATCTTCATTGACTGTCCCTGTTTTTCTGCAGGGCTTATTTCTAATTTATTTATTCCTATTATATATTTTCACTACTGTGTTTCTTCTATCCTTTGGGGTGGGCTCAGGTCCCTCTTTTCTCTCTGGGCTGTTTTGACCCGGCCCGTTTTCGCCCCGGGTCCCTGGGCTCTTCGAGTGCCCCTGGCATTCTCCCCCCCCCCCATAGCCGTTTTCGGCACCCTTAGACTCCCGCCGGCGGCTTACCCCAGCGGTTTTCTCTCTTTTCCGGTTCCGCCGCGCGCACGTTCTACGCATTCTACGGCCATTTTATTGGTTTCTTGTCGCCGGTTGTGCCGGCGGCCATTTTCTCAGCGGTTTTTTGCTTTATTGCTCCGTGGAGGCTGCATGCTCCCTGCTCCTGCTCCTATACCGGGTATTTCTCTCCTGCTCTGTCCTTTGTGCGTGGGTTAAGCAATCCAGCACCTATCTCTGTCCTATAATCTCGGTATTTGCACTATATTATCTATAATTATGCAGTCTGCCTGCGGTGATTTAATTCCTCACCCTGTCCCCCCTAGGGGTACCACAGGTTCTGACTCCCAGGCTGACTCTAATCTTATAGGCTCTGAGGAGTTCCAAAGCCTCCTGGACACCACTATGTCCACCTCCATTAACAAGGCCATCTCCTCGGCCATGGGAGCTATGTCCTCTAGCATCTCCCTGTCCATCTCCCAGGCCCTTAGGCAGGCCCTCCCTGCCCAGTCTGGGCTAGGACTCTCTCCCATCTCCCCTGAAGGGGCTACCCCAGGGTGCAAGGCACCTGGTAAGCGCAAACACACTGCTGACCACCCCCATACCCAGGTAAAGCCTGGTTTGAATGACACGCCTCAGGCTGTCGATGATGGCGCGCAACAACCGTGCAGTAGAGCTGCTGGCCGGGCTACAGCGGCCAGAGAATGGAAACGGGCGCGAGCCCATGATTTATTGTCCGATTCGGACGAGGATGGGGATGATGGGTCAGATGATCAGTTCTCGGACCCCTACGGGGACGAGATTTCAGGGGACGATGACCTCCCGGGAACCCAATTCCCTTCCAAGCCAACCCAGACCAAAGCCCCTTCAGGGGCCCATGATGCAGAGCTAACCTCTGACGCTAAAGATGCCCTGGCGTTTGACCCAGACAACCTCAGGCACCCCCGCTCGGCTGAATGGGAGCCTTCGGACCACATAGCCAGATACCTGGCCCTTAGAGTCCATAAATCCCTCTCACAAGAGGGTCGCAACAAACTAAGGGCGGAATGCCCCCGCCCGATCATACCCGATGCTGTGGCTAAGACCCCTGAGGTAGACCCCCAGTTTGTACAGTTCCTGGGCAAGACAGGTTGGAAACCCAAAAAGGGCCTGGACTACTCCATGCGCAATTGTCAGGACAAATTCCTTAACACCCTGGGCCCAGTCACCAAGCTGTATGAGCTGCTAGAAATGGCTCAGTCTAGTGGGGCTCCAATAGACTTTGATGTAGCGTTCGGATGGCTTCAACGCCTAATATGCATGATAGGCAACGCCAATACGCTATGTCGACTGAACGCAGGAAGGCCATCCTGCTTAAAATTGAGCCCAAGCTCGCGAGCATGGCCTCCAATGAGCCCAGTGCCTCCGCAAAAGGCCTTCT
Organism: Pelobates fuscus; assembly: GCF_036172605.1. Taxonomy (NCBI): domain Eukaryota; kingdom Metazoa; phylum Chordata; class Amphibia; order Anura; family Pelobatidae; genus Pelobates; species Pelobates fuscus. The sequence continues at coordinate 78,466,689 of NC_086323.1, read as the reverse complement.
ATTTGGAGTCCTTCGTAAAGGACCTAGGGTCTTACGTCAAGACCTTCACGGCTTTGGACAAAGCCCAATCCTCCATCAAGCGGGTATTTAACCCGAAGGTTTTTGGCGGGGCCGGTAGAGGTAGGAGCCGTCTACCCGGCCGCAACCCCCGGGGTTTCTCCAGACCGGGTAGAGGCTTCTTCAACCAGCAGAGACCGACCCAGGAACGGTCCTTCACCCCGTTCTTCCCCTCACGAGGACGGGCTTGGCATACCCGCGGCAGTCGAGGAACACCCACGGGAAAATGCCCTTATGGTGAGTACCATGTTTCCCCTTTCTTCCCATATACGGGTAGGGGGCAGACTGGCCCTGTTCGCTCAGGCCTGGACTCTGATCACGTCAGACAGTTGGGTGTTACAGACGATAGGGGGTTACCTCCTAGAGTTGACTGCTCTCCCCCCATTCAGATCTCTCCCCCACGGGCGATTCACATGCCGACCACACACATAGACCTCATCTCTGCAGAGATCAGAGAATTACAGACAAAGAGAGCCATAGAGGAGGTCCCCCTAGACACACCAGGTTTCGTAAGCAACCTTTTCCTAGTGCCCAAAAAGGGAGGCGGGGTCCGCCCGGTAATGAACCTACGACCCCTGAATGCCTTCATACAATACCGGCATTTCAAGATGGAAGGCATTCATTGCCTCAGAGACCTGCTCCTACCTGGAGACTGGATGGTCAAATTAGATTTGCAAGATGCTTACCTGACGATCCCAGTAGCCTCAATACACAGGAACCTACTCCAGTTCTGCTGGGAAGGCAAGAAGTGGCGCTTCACGTGCCTGCCCTTCGGTCTGTCCTCTGCCCCATGGTGTTTCACAAAAGTTCTGAAACCGGTGGTGGCCTTCCTCAGATTACACGGGGTCCGCCTCATCATCTACCTGGACGATATTCTCATACTCTCCGGGACTCGATCCCTCTTACTAGAGCACTTAGGGTGGGCCCTACACCTCATACAGAACCTGGGCTTCCTTGTAAACTGGAAGAAATCGGTTCTGATTCCCTCTCAACAAATGGAATTCCTCGGATTCCGAATCGACTCAGTCCTACAAGTTCTCTGCCTCCCAGCGGACAAGATGTCCAACATCAAGAAGGAAATAAGGAAACTTATGCAACGGCCAGACATATCCCTTCGCCAACTGGCACGGGTCATCGGCCTGTTGGCAGCCTCTATCCAGGCGATTTTTCCAGGCCCGCTACACTACAGAGCGCTACAGCGTCTGAAAGCGGCGTGCCTGCGAAGTGGCCACTCGTACGAATCTCACATTACCCTGGACATGGAATCGAGGGAGGAACTGAACTGGTGGCTAACCCACATGGAAGCATGGAATGGCCGGGCGATCTTCGGGTCCACTCCAGATCTGGTGATAGAATCGGGCGCCAGCTTACATGGTTGGGGCGCACGCTGCGGCAATATATCCACAGGAGGCAGATGGTCCACGGAAGAGTCCTTCTTACACATAAACTCTCTGGAACTGCTGGCGGCCTCGTTCGCCATTCGCAGTCTTCCCACCTTTCCATCTAATAGCTCATTGTCTAGCGCACCTCCGACGCTTCAAGAGCTCGTTGGTCCTGATAACCCCATGCTGGAGATCTCAACCTTGGTTCCCACACCTACTGGAGATGGCGATAGACCACCCAAGGCTACTACCGGACCATCCATCTCTGCTGACCAACTCAGACGGGGAGAACCACTCCCTAGTGGAACAGGGCCTTCTCCGCCTCATGGCATGGCTCCTTTCCGGGGACCCTGGGAAATCGCAGAGGTTTCGAGCACAACTATGCAACTCCTGGCAAACGCATGGGCACCTGGTACACGGCAAGCATACACTGCGGCATGGAGACAGTGGGCCACTTGGTGCCTGGAACGATCGTTGGATCCGGTATCAGCCCCTGTGAAGTCGGTACTAGACTTCCTTACACACCTGTTTGAGTCGGGCAAAGCATTCCGCACGGTCAATGTATTCCGCTCGGCCATATCGGGCGGACATGACCAGGTGGACGGCCTCCCACTGGGGCAAAATCCTCTAATTTGTCGCCTGCTCAAGGGAGTCCGTTTCTCACGTCCCCCCACATCCAAATATGGATCCTTCTGGGACGTCAACTGTGTGTTCAGACTCCTAGATGGCTGGCCCACGAACGTGGATCTATCACTTAAACAAATATCGGCAAAACTACTTATGCTGCTCTGCCTACTATCCTGTAAGCGGGTATCGGACGTAAGAGCCTTGGACTGGCGAGCCCGCACATTCACTCCGGAGGGGGTGTCGTTCGATATCTCACGGAGAACGAAGTCGGCTACCAAACAGGTTTTCTATCCACGAATATCGTGCTTGCCAAACTTATGCCCTATAGCATGCCTAAAGGAGTACGAGTCTCACACCTCTACACTACGCCCGTCCAATGATGGCCCCCTGTTCATCTCCCTGAAGAAACCTCATCTACCGGTATCCACACCGACACTGGCACGATGGATCAAATGGCTGCTAGCTACGGCCGGGATAGATGTCTCAGTTTTCTCATCACACTCTGTTAGAGGCGCCATGGCCTCAAAAGCATCAGCAGCCGGATGCCGCTTGGAAGACATTCTGAAGGCTGCAGATTGGTCTACGGAATCCACCTTCAGAAATTTTTACTTTAGGCCGATACAAAATTTTTCGGATAAGATTATAGCTCAGCTTTAAAAAAGCATAATAGGAGCCTCCGTGTCTTTAATAAAATTCCTAGATTTTACTAGTAACATGACGTAAAGTCATGATTTTATTAAAGGGACACTGTAGGCACCCAGACCACTTCTGCTCATTGGAGTGGTCTGGGTGCCAACTCCCACTACCCTTAACCCTGCAAGTGTAATTATTGCAGTTTTTCATAAACTGCAATATTTACATTGCAGGGTTAACTCCACCTCTAGTGGCTGTCTATTAGACAGCCACTAGAGGTCACTTCCTGGGTTCTAGCACAGGTTTCCTGTGCTAGAGCGTCGCTGAACGTCCTCACGCTGTGTGAGGACCTCCAGCGTCGCTCAAAACCCATAGGAAAGCATTGAAATTATTTTTCAATGCTTTCCTATGGGGAGACGTAATGCGCATGCGCGGAATTTCCGCGCATGCGCATTAGGTCTCCTAGGCCGGTGAGCGAGATCAGTCTCGCCCACCGGCCGACGTAATCACTAGGAGGAGCGTCGCGGAGGCGGAGACAGCGGCGAGGGACATCGCCGCTGTCCCAGGTAAGTCACTGAAGGGGTTTTCACCCCTTCAGTAACCGGGGATTGGTGGGTGGGAGGGAGAGGGACCCTCCAGTGCCAGAAAAACGGATCGTTTTTCTGGCACTGGAGTTTCCCTTTAATGACACGGAGGCGAGTATTATTCCCTCCCTCCCTCCCTGGGTTGGAAGTGGTGGTTTGTTTTCTTTCACAGCCTATTAGTCTAGACTGACTCACGACTTACCCTCATACTTTCAGGACGGGTCTTCCTGGCCCAGGTTTATTACGTTACGCTTAACCTAGTTGACGTTGTTTTTTCTGTAGACGCTGTGACACCTATTTTTCTTTCAGACATAGTTGACATTAGTTTAAATTTGGTTATATCTGTTGCATATCTAATATTATGTCAGTATAATATGACGTTTATATTCCTTTCAGAAGTGAAGGTTACAAGAAATACTGGAATATGTTGCAACCAGTTGTCAGTTGAGATTTTACCATATTTCTCCTCTCCTTTTTAGCGTGATTCCACAAGCCAATGGGACTGACAGGAGCTTCAAGGTTGACTCCGCATTTCCATAGGAAGAGATGTTCAACTTCCCAAGATTACAGTTTCAAGTTCAAAGTTATTGTTCGGTTGACTGGTCTTCGGATCGCTACGGAAAGAGGAAGAGGAAGAGAGTGCTACACCTTATATACTGGAAGGGGGAGGTTCCCTTATGTAGCACTGTTGAATATGTTGAATATGTATATATGTTAATGATATGTTTTTTCTCTTTTTACTCATTTCTCTCTTCGCTGCTGAGGGAAAATTAAAGAAAGAGAAGCATAATACTCGCCTCCGTGTCATTAATAAAATCATGACTTTACGTCATGTTACTAGTAAAATCTAGGAATTTGTAGTATCATTTGTAACAGCATAGTAAAGATAATAATAAAGGTGCTAAGCATAAAAAACAACAACTTTAAAGGGACACTAAAGGCACCCATACCATTTAATCTCATTGAAGTATTCTGGGGGTTATGTCCCTGTCCCCCAGGGACATTGGAGTTTTAGAAAAAGTTCAATGTTTACATTGCAGTACTAAGACTGCCTCTAGTGGCTGTTTGCCAGACTACCAGTATAACTCTGTGAAATGAAGCTGGATGTCTTCATGCTTTGCATGAGGATGTCAATCGTCACAGAAAACCTCATAGGAAAGCATTAAGACAAAGCTTTCCTAGGGAAAGGCCAAATTAGCACGCTGTTTATGTGCATTTGGTCCCCCCCCCGTTGGATGATGCCAGAGTAGGCAGATCGCGACCACCACCGAGGGATATCAGTGCGGTAATCGGTTAAGCGAATAAAGGGTTATTTAACATTTTACAATGCTTGGGGGAGAGGGGGACATCGTTGTAATCCAACATTCCAACATAATAATTTTTTAGGACGATTCCAGCAAGAGTACTATGCAGGTTTCTTTAAGCCCATATAACAACTGTGGGGTACATTTATTAAACACTTAATTACGGAACTGTAATATAGGAGGTAAAATAGCCAAGCTGAGACAGTATTTGATCTGGAGCTGCATTCCAAATCAAGACTTGTTGTCTAAACTTGCAATTCAGTTTTCAATTTACTGCTATCTACGATTTAGTGAATAAACCCTTAATGCATATCGTTCTGCCTTTAGATATGCCCTGCTGCTCATTGACAGATTGCTGGAATGAAAATAATATGTGAGCCTGGTTTGCAATATAAAATTAGAAATAAGTTTTGCTCTCTTCTCTTACCAAGATACACAGATATAAACCATTTAGACAGATTCTGCAGTATTATCCACCTCACGCACAGATATAGTTTTACAAACACTTCACTGCCTGTTATCTTTCTGGTGATTTAAAGTGTACTAAATATGAATTCTTTACTGTAGACACAGTCTGCTACATCCCTCCTTGCCGTAAAATATCAGAATTTGCCTGATATTTTAGGGTTCATTCACAAAACAGAGAATTGTAGAATTCAGGCTAGAATATACAAGCTGTATCTATGGATATTTTCTTTCGAAGCAATTGTCTTTTCTTAATGTTGCAATTTGGTTTGCATTGCTTAGTGAATACGTTTATTTTAGATTTGTGACCGTGTGGTCCGGAAGGGATGCTTATTTCAATTTCTTTTTTATTGAATTAGTTGCTGCGGCTTGTGCTCTGGTAGGTAACACAATCTAACATATTCATCTAGAAAACGATGCAGTATTTATTAATAGTAATTAAGCATACCTTCCAGCTGTGCCAGAGGTCATGGGCAGTCCCTCCAGGTTCCATTATTACTCTTCTTCAAGATACGATTGCGTTTTAGAGAAAACAAGTATTATAAGTACAGCTGTTTGTACAAATCACCACAACTATGAGACTGCCTCTGGATTAGTAACAACAAAGGATACATTTTATTTTTTATTATTATTGTTATAAAGCACCAACAAATTCTGCTGCGTTGTGCAATAGGTGGACTAACAAACAAGAAGATGCAACAAGACAAGTTGAAGGTACAGGAAGAGAAGGTGCTGAGGGCCCTGCTCAAACAAGCTTACATTCTAAGGGGAATGGAGTAAAGTGACACAAGGCAAGGGTAAGATGTACTTCAGGTAATGGAAAAGTAGGTTGCTAGAAGAGTTTACAATTTTATTACATAACAGGAGGCATCATATTTTGCTTAACTTTCTTTACTAAAACTCCACAGCAGCACAAGTTTGACTAGAAACAGAAAAAAACAATTAGAAAACAACAGAGGTAATAAGACTCCCTCCCTCTGACGACTCATCCTCTTTCTTTGCTGCTCCTCATCAGCACAAGTCACTAGTGCCACTACCTCATGCTTATTGTGGGTTACTGTGGCCTTTTTATTTGTATTTACTTCTGTAATTTATCTGCATATTCTAATATCTTTTGTTATATTTAATCTATATTTATATATATTTAGTTATTATATGCCATTTGGTTTAACTTGTTGTTTATTTCCTTTCAGTCATATTACTTTTTCCTTTTATGTATATATTTTTTCCTTTATTTCAGCTGTATCTTAGCGTTTTGCATATTATATTGTTTTTTTTAAACTTTATTTGGGGGTTTTGCTCATGCTCAGGACTTCGAGAGGCTCATCTCTGGCCTCCTTCGATTTCCTGGGCTCTCGAGGACCATCTTGGATCCTGCAACTTGCATGAGATCCCGGTGGCCATTTTTTGATATGCCGCCATTTTCGCACTGCATGTCAGGAATTTGACTCTGAGGCACAAAGGGTCTGTCTGGGCACTCATACTGCTAGCCTAATATTGATATGTATACTGCTTCCTGTCAGTTTTATTGTTTATGTTACAGCTTATGTCAGTACATAATACTGATTTCCTTATTAGAAGGTGAGCCCCTCTCGTAAACACAGCCCAATATTGATATTTATACTGCTTCCTGTCAGTTGTTTCTTTAAGTTACAGTTTATGTCAGTACATAATACTGCTTTCCTTATTGAAGGGTGAGCCCCTCTCATAAACACTGCATCATATCAGCTGGGAAGTCGGGGTCTCCCTACATTACTTCTTTCTTACGTCTTACAGCTGATCTATTATTATTAATTATTATTATTATTATTATTATGTATGTGCTTCTGGGATGAGATCCCTGATATATAAGTGGTATCTACTACTATTATTGGAATATTTTCTATACTAATATTACTGGGGATGAGCCTCCCTTTAAATTATTGCATATCTTGGTACCTTACCTTATTTGATCTGTCTGTCATTGCTACAGCTCCTATGACTGGCCCGCTTTGTCTGTGCCACTGTACTCCTGGAGGTTTTATTATTACTGGGTGAGCCCCAGTTATTACAGATATGAAGCTCCTCCTGCTTCAGCCCTTTAGGTACCACAATACTATTATTTACGCCATTATGGACAACCCCTTTAGGCAGTTCCCCTGTTGGAGGAATCGGAAGATGCTGATGCTTCCAAAACGAAGACATGCACAATCTCGCAAGCACTACTAGAAAGGGAAAGACCCACAACCCCATGTCCGAAAGTGCATGGCACTCGCTAAGCGAAAGAAAAGACTGGAACCTCTGGTCAGTCCTACGATTCCTAACAATTATCAGTTTTGGATGAATGGCAGGTGGAACGCTCAGTCTCTGAGGATGAAGATGGATCCAGATTTGTGGAGGATTCTCCCTATGTACACGAATCATTCACAAAAGTCTTCCATGATTTATCTTCCGCACAACTGCCTAATTCAGGTGCAGACGATGACATAATCTTGAATTTGATAGGGAAACCTTTCTTCGAGCCACATTCCATTCCGAATGGTTGCTCCTGATCATTTGTCCAAGTATTTACATTACTGGATTCATAGATCCCTAGACCGGGAAGTATGTAAAATATTACAGGCAGAATGACCCAGACCATCACTATCTGATAAGGTCGCAATGACCCCAGATCGCATGATCTACAGGTCACATGATCTACACTTACTTCACAAGATCGGGACGCGACTCTCACAAGGGTATTGATTGCAGCCTGAGACTGGCTCATGTCAAGCTATTAAATGTTCTCGGATCTCTGGCAAAGACCCTACTTTTAGCGGATGAAGCACTTACGCAAAGCGGTTCTCTGGATCCGTCTTTTATTAGAGACTGAGCTTTACGTTCTATATGCCTACCAGGCAATGCTAATGAGTTACTGTGCACTGAACAAAGAAAGGCAGTATTCCTTTGTATAGATGCCAAGGAACTATAAAGAGGAAGGTAAGTAAAAAGGGAGAACAGAAAAAGATATTTAGGCAATATGCCCCAGACAGATAAATAACAAGATATTTAGATAGAGAAGAAAACCTATAGATAAAAGTATAGGTTCTTTAGAGAGACAAGTAAAACAGAACAGAACGGTTTCAGAAATGCAAGTAAAATAAAGAAGTTTGTAACAAGGCAGGTCTGTAGCATAGGTAAGGTTGTTATAAAGCAGATTTGTAACAAGACAGACTGTAGCGTAGGTTAGGTTGGTATAAAGCAAGCTGGTAACAAGGCAAGTCTGTAGCATAGGTAAGGTTGGTATAAAGCAAGTTGGTAACAAGGCAAGTCTGTAGCATAGGTTAGGTTAGTATAAAGCAAGTTGGTAACAAGGCAGGTCTGTAGCATAGGTTAGGTTAGTATAAAGCAAGTTGGTAACAAGGCAGGTCTGTAGCATAGGTTAGTTTAGTATAAAGCAAGTTGGTAACAAGGCAGGTCTGTAGCATAGGTTAGTTTAGTATAAAGCAAGTTGGTAACAAGGCAGGTCTGTAGCATAGGTAAGGTTGGTGTAAAGCAGATTGGTAACAAGGCAGGCTGTAGCGTAGGTAAGATTCTAGGAGCCAGGAAAATAAGTATTTACAGGTAGACCATCAACTTCATTCAATGTAAAGGCACAGTCTTGAGCAGGGTGTGCCCTTTAGTAGCATAAGTAATTAGCCCAGGCAGGTGAGGTAGGAAAGTGCTAGTGGTGAGGGAGGCCACTAGTGGCAAATCATAGTACTGCTGGAATAAAATTGAATAAAAATGCATAAAGTTCTGAAATTAGGGTTTGGATCCTGACACATTTATTAAAGAGATTTACAAACACGTGAACCTATATACCACACTCAATAAAGTTCAATCTTCAATAAGACAAGTGTTTCATCAGACCCCAGCTCGGGTTTTTGGCAGGGCTAAATGACAGCGGGGTCATACCTACCTACACCATTCTCTCCCTTTACAGACAACACTCCCAACGAACCTGGTCTTGACAGTGGACCACCAGAAACTTGTAGATGCCAAAATCCAGACCTTGTTCGACAAAGGAGCGATTCAGTTCTCACTAGACACAGAGGGTTTATACAGCTCCATCTTTCTTATTTGAAATAAGTCAGACGAGTTTCGCCTGGTCTTAAACCTCCGGAATCTGTATGCTTTCGTTCCATATACCAACATTTGCAATGCTTCCTGTGGAACTGCTGACCCTGCCAGTTCAACCTGTCTACCCTTCGGCCTAAGTTCAGCCCCTTGGTGCTTCACCAAGCTGATAAAACCAGTGACAGCTCAACTTCATTTACAAAGGTTTCCATTGTCTCATATATCTGGACGACTTATTACTCTTCTGCGATGATGCCTCCGGACTGAAATCTCAACCTCAATTTACAATCTCATTGTTCAAATCTCGGGACTTTGCAGTCAACCAACGAAAGTCGACCCTCCCCCCATTCCACGTGGTGCAGTTCTTAAGATTGAAGATAGACTTACCCTTATGGGTGCTTCTTCTACCACAGTCCAAAACTTTCTGCAATTCACGTAGAGATCAGAGGAAGTCTACGGTGCGACCAGATTCCCCTCTGTACACAAGTCCGCGTGGTAGGTCTACTCTCGATTATACCACTCACTTCGGAGGTCAAGGGTGACCAGAAAGGAGATATTCGGTCTTGTCCCAGACTTTGTCGTGGAATCAGATGTGAGTCTTTGGGGCTGTGGTCCTTGGGCGATCGGAGAAGCCGATTTCCACATAAATTGTCTAGAACTGATCGCAGGTTCTTTCATAAACTGAAGCCTCGCCAATAATTTATCAGACTGTTGCATCTTACTGACAACATCTTGGCAATACAGCACATCAACTGCCTTGGCGGAGTCAGATCACATCTTACCAGGTACAGTGAATCTAACAGTGGATTAGTTTTCCCAGAATTGGAGGGACACCAGCGACTGGTGTCTCCATCGATCGATGCGCCTAAGCATTTCGCAGTTGAGGGGTCCATTTGTGATAGATCTTTTTGCCTCCCGCACTAATTACCAGACTCTCAAGTTCTTCAGCTAGGTCCCGGATCGTGAGTGCACAGCAGTGGATGCATTTTCCTCAGGACTGCCCGATACAGGGAACCTCTGCGTTTCCTCCATGATTTACAGAGTTTTCCTTCAGGTTCGTCACCAACAGATCACTCTGGTATTGTTGATACCCCTTCGACAGGGCTAGGCTTGGTTCCCGGATCTTCCAGTCTTGTCATATCAAGACCCATTTATTCTCCTGTGAAAACCGGACCTCCTCTCCAATTTTAGTGGCAATCTTCATCAGATGGTGACAGAAGACCATCTGCATTTAGTAGCCTAGACTCTTTCCAGGGATCCTGGAGTTTGCCTACCGCAGACAGCTAGAGTCCTTCTCTGGGACTCCTGGGCCCCAGGAACTAGGAGAAGTTGTCTTTCCGCCTGGAATGTCTGGTGTAGTTGGTGCCTGGAATGACATACCGATCCCTTTATTGCTCCTGTCCCCTCAGTCTTGAGTTTTCTGTCTTACCCCTTTGATCTAGGGAAATCGTATCTTTCCATTAATGTGATCCGTTCAGCTATATCAGCGGCACACATCCCAGTTCATGGTTCTCCTGTTGGACAGGACCCTTTGATCTGTAGATTTCTCTGAGTCATCAAACCTTGCATCCTCTGGCACCCAAATATTCACACCTTTGGGGAGGTTAATCTTGTCTTGAGATTCCTTCTAGATTGACCAGATAATAAAGATATTTCCCTTCATCGACTTCAGTGAAATTCACTCTTCTCTTGTATCGTGTCTCTTTCCGTCGATCTTAGTTCGGGCACTCGATGTAGACATTTTACCTTCGATCCAGAGGGGGTTAATTTTTCCGTGTCTAGACTTACTAAAATCGGATTCTTGTACAATTTTTTTATCCCCATTTTAGAGATTTTCCTAAACTTTGTGTAGCTTTAGCGCTATTTCCCTACAAAGAAGTCACCACATCTCTCCGAATCTTTCATTCTAGTGAACTGTTAATCTTCTATGTTGGACCTCATGGCCCAGTCTCATTTACTACTTTGGTTTGTTAGGAGCGGTGGCTTTCGGGTCTTTAATGCCCCGGGACTCCCTGCAGGACATTCTCCAATAAGCAGATTAGTCTCGTTAAGATACTATCTGACATTTCTACTTTTGTCCTACTGAACATGCCTTTTTTTGTGTTGTTGACTAAGCATTAATTAACCTAATTTTATTAAGGACAGGAGGCAAATATTTCCCCTCCCATTTTCTCCCTACCCAGGTTGTTTAGCGTTGGAAGAGCCGGTGCAAGGATTTTTTTCCCGCCCTAGGCAAACAAAAAGGTTGCCGCCCCATTCGTTCCACCCACTCATGCAGACTTTCATACACTGACCCATACACACACACGCTGACCCATACAGACATACACACTGACCTACACACATATACATATACGCTCACATTGACCCCCTTCCATCTATGGAGACACACACTGACTCATAAAGACACATGCTGACCCATACACAGACCGAGACCCATACACACAGAGACCCATACACACACACAGAGACTCATACAAACAAACAGACCCATACATACACACACTCACTGACCCATGCAGACACATGCTGACCCATACACAGACCGATACATACAGACACACACACACTCACACAGACTCACACACTGACCCATACACACACACACACACTCTGACCCATACATACACACACAATCCCATACATACACATACACAGTTTCATACATACACACACCCAAGCAGACTGACCCAAGCAGACTGACCCAGACAAACATACTGACTGAAACATACTGACACACATTCTATGAAACACACAGTGCATTCTCTCTTACCTTCAGTGCACTTTGCTCTTTATTCCTGTCTGCTTTACTGCGCCAAGCGGCCGACACTTTTTTCCCAAGCCTCATTTCCTGTTATTCTCCCGCCCCCTTGTCCACATGTACAGGGCAAGGGGCTGCTTGACTGGGACAGGGGTCCTGACTTAGCAGGCTGTGGTGAATGCCGGACCGACGTCTACAAGTGCTACCTAGCGCCCGTTAACGCAGCCGGCGGCCCACTTGATAGGGGGGCGGCCAGACAAACAGTAAAGCCACTGCTGGCGCACCTCCCTAGCATTGGATTTTGGAAGTAATCTTATAGTATCTTACTATTATATTTTATTGGTCATCATATGTGTCTGTGATTTATTCTATGACATTATATTTATGGATTATACTTGTATGACTTCCATGTCGTTTTTCAAGTTAATTTATTCGATTAATACTTCTTTTTCGACTCTGTTCTCTCGTTTCAGTTTAAAGGTTCCTCATAGATGTTGTGCCTAAGGCCTTATTCTGTTGCCTATCGAAATTTACTGGATTTTCCTGTTGATTACTTCCCAATGGATTCACCCAGTTTAATTTGGTCATCTGTTCCTGTTCAATTCTTCCACAGCATGAAAGAGGATGAGTCATCAGAGGGAGGGAGTCTTATTACCTCTGTTGTTTTCTGATTGTTTTTTTCTTTTTCTAGTAAAACTTGCGCTGCTATGGAGTTTTAGTAAAGAAAGTTAAGCAAAATATTTGCCTCCTCTCCTTAATAAAATTAAGATTATATGTACACTAAAGCTAGCATAATCTCTAATTAAAGCTTATTTTTTTTTTTATGACAGAGATACAGGAGAGAAGGTGGGTTAGTGAATTGTGGGGAGGGAAAGCTGCTAACAGTTTAGTCAATATGCCTTCTTGAAGAAGTGAGTTTTCAGGAGCAGCGCACGTCTTTAATATTGATTGGACCCTGGGGCCCCCTGCACCCCCCCTACTTCCTGCCATGCAATCAAGCCCTCCACCACAACATAGTGGTGGAACTAAACTAGAAAAGGCATCTTTTGGGCCCTCCTATCGCAAGTATGGCCAAAAGGTACTGTTTATTTTGCACCTTCTAAACTAAAGCATTCATCTCAAACTCCCTTGCCATTACTACAACTTCCATGAATCTCTGGCCACCTTTGGAATTCTAAGAATTCTGGGAGTTGCAGGGTATCAACATCTGGAGGCCAGAATTAAAGACCCCTGTTTTAAAGTATCCAAGGTCTCCAACCCAGGCATCGTGAAAGGACAATACATCAAGAGATAATGGTATACCAGAATTAGGCTCTTCTTGCTATTGTTATTAGTATTTAATATTAAGAATAATAAAACATGTATAAAACACTAACATATTGCCATGTTATACGCTGGTTTAATCAATTAGGTGGTTATATACACTTTCTTAGCTTAACTCTAGATTAAGAGCTAGGAATTCTCAGCGTTATAATTTTCATTAAAATGGACTGATATGGTTTTTTTTTTAAATCCTAAAATGATAAAATTTGGACTAAAAATACTAAATGACATAAACTTTATATCCCTTTCTATTAACAAGTGATCTATTTGACCTTTATTTTTTTTCATATGCTGCATAAACTTTGTACATATATTTGATAATTTATTCTCAGAAGTTGTGATGCGTAAATCTAAGGTACTGTCTCCCTCTTATCGCGTCCTTGGGGGGGTGAGTTCAGATGCAGACAGAGCCTGCTCTCCACTTTCCAGATAAAGGCTTCAGGGATGAAATAATAGAACTGCAACCGGAAAGATTAAGAGGCAACAGACATAACACCTTCATAATCTGTACATTGTCTTAAAAATTGACCCCTTTTCTGCCAGGGACAAATCAACATTCTGAAGCAATTTATGTCTGATTCATCAGGCAGAAACAGACTAGCTATCACATATAAAACAATTTGTAGACTGGATGGCGGATTTATCAAGGAAAAACAGTAGTGATTGTGGGGCAAAGTGAAACATTGGTTTCCACGGTGATTGCTCCTTTACTTAGCACATAAATAGCACCATAATTCTCTTGTTAAAAACAAATAAAATGAAGTTAAAATGTATATTAAAAATACTTTATTGTTTTATACAAACACTTGCATGTAAATTGTATTAATAGATATTAATATATTATACATGTATATATCAAGTAAATAATGTTTCATTATAAGATAAAAAATGGAAAACAATCAATATGTTGCTTGATCTTAAAAAATAAAATGTAATTCAATATTGGCATTTGTGTCCGATGTAACATATTTTGTGGAATATAAGAAAAAAATAGCTACAGATATAAGTTATACAAACCTCAATCCGCTTCGACTTGGTACTTGGTGGCATAACCCTTGTTGGCAATCACAGAGATCAGATATTTCTTGTAGTTGGTTACCAGGTTTGCACACATCTCAGGAGGGATTTTATCCCACTCCTCTTTGCAGATCCTCTCAAAGTCATTAAGGTTTCGAGGCTGATGTTTGGCAACTCAAACCTTCAGCTCCCTACACAGATTTTCTATAGGATTAAGGTCTGGAGACTGGCTAGGCCACTCCGGGACCTTAATGTGCTTGTTCTTGAGCCACTTCTTTGTTGCCTTGGCTGTGTGTTTTGGGTCATTGTGATGTAGGAATATCCACCCACGACCTATTTTCAATGCCCTGGCTGAGAGAAGGAGGTTCTTACACAAGATTTGAAGGAGTTTCTTACACAAGATTTGACGGTACATGGCCCCAACTTCCGTCCCTTTGATGTGGTGCTGTTTCCTGTCTCCTTAGCAGAACCCGCCCTAAAAGCATAATGTTTCCACCTCCATGTTTGATCGTGGGTATGGTGTTCTTGGGGTCATAGGCAGCATTCCTCCTCCTCCAAACACGGCGAGTTGAGTTGATGCCAAAAAGCTTGATTTTTTTTCTCATCTGACCACAACACTTTCACTCAGTTCTCCTCTGAATCATTCAGATGTTCATTGGCAAACTTCAGACGAGCCTGTACATGTGCTTTTTTGAGCAGAGGGACCTTGCGGGCACTGCTGGATTTCAGTCCTTCATGGCGTAGTGTGCTATCAATTGTTTTCTTGATGACTATGGTCCCAGCTGCCTTGAGATCACTAACAAGATCCTCCCGTGTAGTTCTGGGCTGATTCCTCACCGTTCTCATGATCATTTAAGCTCCACAAGGTGAGATCTTGCATGGAGCACCAGACCGAGGGAGACTGACAGTTATTTTGTGTTTCTTCCATTTGCGAATATTCCCACCAACTGTTGTCACCTTCTCACCAAGCTGCTTGGCGATGGTCTTGTAGCCCATTCCAGCCTTGTATAGGTCAGAGTAATCCTCACTATCCCTGTCCCACTCTACCCCAAAATGGAAAAAAAATGTTAAAACTCACCTCTCTTCCTGCACAGTTTTCCTGGCACCTCAATCCTCCTTTGTTAACGTCATATGTGAGGGAATTCTTAGGCAAGGACGTGGGCAGCATGAGGGTTGCACCACCACTGGTTGTGTGTCGCCAGGCTTCTGTGTGCATGGTGGCAACAGACGGCAAGCATGCACAGAATTAGCATTAGCCACCTAGATATCTTGTTCTGTGTCGGCTAATGATGCCCCAGTGACGCTTCTGGAGGTGGAGTTACACCTCTGGCTGCAAAGGGGTTAAACTCTGTATGTCACTTACTGACTGAATATCAACATTTTACAAGTAATGTTCTCATAAGAAAATGTACCTCCTTATAAGTCTTCAAATGCAAAACAGGAACTTCTAATGGTAAATGGTAAATGCCATTTACAGGCATAGTTGGTGTGGGAAAATTCTAGCTTGAAGATTATGGAGCCCCAGTTACAAACGCTCATAAAAGGTTTCAACTGGCCACATTTTTTGTCTTTTCAGCCTTAAACAGACAGACAGCGTACAAAGGAAAAACAATAGGACTTGTATTATCTAAGGTGACCCTCACTCATAAGTACTATAATTACAGAGACATCCCTTCACATCAATAAAATGTGATTAAAAATATATCTCAGTAATAAAATGAAATATATAAGAGCAAACTGCAATGACTTTAGAAACTTACACTTTTTTTTTTTAAAGATTCTTTATTTTTCATTTTTCAGTTTTCATGAACAAAAGTTAATGAACGTTTTTTACAGAAAAAAGAGGTTGGTTAGTTAGGGGGTTACAATAGGATACAAAATATTTTAGTAGAACATGTTACTGGCATTGTGGTTTGGTATCTCTCATAACCTTTTTTTGGAGGACCTTGAGTCAGGAAAGCTAAGTGTGTGACCGTTCAGATCGTGTTATCTGTGGTCCGGTGGAGTTACAGGGTTCTAGGGTTGGTCATGAAGCGTCCATCGAGGTACCTGTTCCGGGATATTCCGGTTATTAGAGATAGTTGAGGTCGTAAGGCCATTAGCCAGAAGCTTTCAGTGGTGGTCGTCCCATTGTTGGGGGGATGGGGATAACTGTCTGGGGGAGTGTGGCCTTCGAGTCGGTCAGAGATTGTGGTTGTGTTAGAAGGGCCAGGAAGTTAGGGTGGGTGTTACAGGGAGGGTAGTGTTAGGTAGGGGGGTAATTAAGGGGAGGGAGGAGGAACTGTGGAGGGGTGAGTAGAGTGGAGTGCTGCTGCCCTTCTGGGTATTCCCTCCGGACCCAGGGCGGTGGGGTTGGGTTAGGGGTGGTTTGAAGCTGTGTGCCTCACCCTTGTCATGGTTAGCGTTGGTGGTGTAGGTCGTTGGGTCTGATATGTCACCATGGGAGGGCAGTGTTTCCGACGAGCCATGGGTCCCAGACTTTGTGGAATGATTTAGGGGTGTCATGTATCTGTGCTGTTAGTCTGTCCATGTCTATGCTGTCTGTAATTTTCGTGTGTATTTGAGAGTGAGTGGGTATACGTGTTGTGGACCAGCTTTCGGCGATTGCTCGGCGTGTGGCTAGGGCTATTCTTGCTATGAGCTTATTTTCACTACGGGTGAAGCTGTCCAGGGGTTTAGAGAGCAAAAGGGCCCACGGGTCAAGGGGTATTGGTTTGTTGAGTAGTCCGGATAGGAGGGTCGTCATAGTTTTCCATAGGGGTGTAAGTTTAGGGCATGTCCACCAGCAGTGGAGGAATGTGCCTGTTTCTCCGCACATTTTCCAGCAGAGGTTGGTGGGGCTTTGTTTCATGGCCTTCAGGCGGCAGGGGGTGAGGTACCATCTGAAGAGCATTTTGTATGCCTGTTCTTGATGGGTGACGCAGATTGAGATGGATTTAATGGATGTCCAGATGTCAGCCCAGTCCGTGGAGTCCACGGGGGGTCCGAGATCTTTTTCCCACGCCGTGATATATGGGAGGGCTATCTGAGTGTGGTGTGTGGTTAGATTTATGTAGATAGATGATATTTGGCTCTTCCTGGATGGGGACTGAAGGGTGTCTCTTTCAAACCTGGTCAGGGACGAGGTGGCTGCTATGCGAACCGTGTCGGTCGCTGCGAAGCTTCGGAGTTGGAGGTAGCGGAAGTAATCAAATGTGGTTAAGGTTTCGGGGTTGGGGAGTTCTGTGTATTGCAGGAGCTTGCCGTTAGGATAGAGGTGTCCCAACCTAACTATGTCGCGGTCTTCAAAATGGGCGTAGTGCTGAGGTGTGAGGCCAGGTTGGAACATTTTGTTGCGGAGGATTGGGGTGAGGGGTGAGAGGCCTGTGGACAGGTCAAATTTGTCGCTGAGTCGGTCCCAGAGGTCTAGGGAGTGGGTGATTGCTGGGGAAGTGGGGGGTGGCAGTGGCCTGTAATGCCTTTGGAGCCACATGTATTGGGAGGGGTGGTCTCGGCCAAAGATGAGGTGTTCCAGGTCTACCCATCGTTTGTGTGCGGGGGGAGGTGCCAATGTTGGATTTGTGTTAGGTGGGCTGCATGTAGGTAGTGTGTAAGGTTGGGGAGGCCTAGACCTCCGGAGAGTTTGGGTACATATAATGTGGCTCTGCGGATGCGGGGTTTTTTCCCGTTCCAAACGAATCGATCTATGGCAGTTTGTAGTCTTTTGAGGTCAGTTTTATTGCAGGGGATGGGTAGTGCTTGGAAGGCGTAGAGGAATTTGGGTAGGAGGTTCATTTTAACGGAAGCTATCCTTCCTAGCCAAGATATGTTCATCTGTTTCCAGCGTTCTAGGTTTTGGGTTGCTTTCTGGAAGAGTGGGGGATAGTTGGTTTTGTATAAGGCGGTGGTGTCACTAGTGATTTGGACTCCCAGGTAAGTGATTGCCGTCGGGCAGATCCGAAAGGGGAGGTCTTGTTTTAGGGAGTGGATAGTGGGTTCTGTAAGGTTGAGCGGCATGAGGTCTGATTTAGTGGCATTGAGTTGGTATCCTGATATCTTGGAGTAGTCTTGTAGGGTTGTGATGAGGGTGGTCAGGGTTGGGATGGGGTCAGTCAGGGTGAGGAGGATGTCGTCTGCGTATGCTGCTATGGTGAATGTGTCGTCCCTAATTTTGAGTCCTTTGATGTGTGGGTTGTTACGTATGGTCTCCAGCAGTGGTTCGAGGGATATAGCGAATAATAGAGGGGACAGGGGGCAGCCTTGTCGGGTTCCGTTCAGTATAGGGAAGGAGGGGGGGGTAATATTGGGGATTAGCAGCTGCGCGGTCGGAGTGTGGTACATGGCTTGGAGAAAGTGGGTGAGTTCTTGTGGGAATTTGAATTTGCGAAGGACTTCGAATAGGTAGGGCCATAGAAGGCGGTCAAAGGCCTTCTCGGCATCTAGGGAGAGTATGGCGGTCGGGAGGCGTTTATGGTTGGCGTACCAGATTAGGTCTATGACCCGTCTGGTGTTGTCTTGTGCCTGTCTGTGGGGGATGAAGCCTACTTGGTCTGGGTTGATGAGTTTCGGCAGGAGGGGATTAATTCTCGTTGTCATGACTTTGGTCAGGAGTTTCAGATCTATGTTTAAGAGTGAAATGGGGCGGAAGTGACCTGGATCTTCATGGGATTTCCCGGGTTTGGGTAGGAGGGTAATGTTGGCTTGTGTCATGTCGGGGGGTAGAGGGTTGCCTTTGAGCATTGCATTGAAGACTATGCATAGTCGTGGGGGGAGTATGTCTCCGAAAGTTTTATAATAGATAGCTGTGAAGCCGTCAGGTCCGGGGCTTTTATTGGGTTTCAGGGATTTTATAGCTGCTTGTAGTTCTTCTGGGGATACGTCTGCTGAGATAAGTGTTCTGGCTGTGTCAGTGAGGGAGGGGAGGGAGAGTTTCTTAAGGAAGTCGTCCGTTAAGGATTGAGTGAGGTCAGTTTGGGGGTCCGGGGTGTGGTTGTAAAGGGACGTGAAGTATTGCTGGAAGGTTTTCCCGATTGTGTGTGGGTCGGTGCTCATTGTACCTTCTGATGTGCGGATCTTAGAGATTCGCTTTGTGTCTGTTAGGTTTTTGAGGCGTTTAGCTAACATCGAGTCTGCCTTGTTGCCCTTTTCATAATACTTTTGTTTGGTCCATGTGAGTGCTTTGGCCGTGGTTGAGAGGGAGAGGCGTTTAAGTAGGGCTCTCGCTGTCGTGAGTTGGTCAAGGTGAGAGGGGGTCTGGTGGCGTTTGTGGAGGGTTTCTAGGCGGCCTATTTCTGAGATGGCATCCATTAGTTGTCTGTTGTGCTGCTTTTTACGTGCTGTGGCTATTGCTATGAGTTTGCCTCTGATTACTGGCTTGTGGGCCGCCCATAGGGTGATTGGGGAGGACACGGAGGGGTCATTCAGGGTGAAATATTCCTTAATGTCTTCTGTTAGGGACGAGGTTACGAGCTTGTCTTGTAGGATTTGTGAGTTAAGTTTCCAAGTCCAGGGGCGTGTCATGTTGGGGATTGAGAGGGTAAGGGAGATGTCGGCATGGTCCGACCAGGTTATGTGACCAATGGAGGTGTGCGTGATTCTCGATGTTATGTTTGGGGAAATGAGGAAGTAATCGATGCGGGAGTAAGTGTTGTGAGGGTGGGAGTAGAATGTATAGTCCAAAGTTGAGGGGTGTTGGGCTCTCCAGATGTCCAGGAGGTTATGTGTGTGTAGGAAGTGGGAGAAGGGAGCGTCGTTGTGTGACGGTCTTGGGTCGTTCTGAGTTCTGGTGGTGCGGTCGATGGACGGGTGGTGTGTGGCGTTGCAGTCGCCTCCTACAATGGTGAATGTGGCTTTGATCGTAGTGAGATGTGCTGAGAATGTTTGCCAGAAGGTTGCGTCTGGGGTTGTAGGGGCGTATAGGGAGGTGATGGAGTAGGTTGAGGAGCCTATTTTGCCTGTGAGCGTAAGGTATCTACCTTGTTTATCTGGGAAGGCTTGGATGTCGTTCAGGGGGCAGGATGCTTTGAGTATGATAGCCACCCCTTTGGTTTTAGCGTCTGGGGAGTTGGCGAGGAAGCTGCGGTTGTAGTGTTTGTTCCTGAGTGGGAAGTGTTTGTGGGGGGTGAAGTGAGTCTCTTGGAGTAGGAGAATGTCTGCTTTTTGGTTGTGTGCCCATCGTAATAGGGCATGGCGTTTTTTGGGATTGTTAAGGCCCTTAGCGTTAATGGAGATACAATGTAAGTTGAGTGGCATGGTCAGGAATGGCCTGGTCAGGTGTCGTAGTGTAGGAGGGGGGTGTAGGACTGGTCAGTGGGGAGGAAGGGAGGAAGTCTGGGCCCGGGTGGTCCCAGAAGGGCAGCAGAAGGATTCAGAGGACGGGTAAGGTGTATGGGGAGGGGGGTAAACGTGCTGGTCTTACGTCAATTGCCAGCAAAGGTGAACTGTGGTACCGGGGGTCTCACTGGTCAGTGTGATCGGAGACCAGCGGTACGGAACAGGTTATGTGGGGGGAGTAATGGTCGTTTGTCTGAGAGTGGGCGGCAAACGGTAAATAGGTTCGTATGGGCAGTCTTGTCTTAGTAAGGAACCGGGGAGAATGAAACCTGGGAGGTAGGCGTCTTAACTATGTACAATGGAATTTAGAGGTTGTCGCGTCTTTTGTTTTTGGCTTTTCTTTTCTATTACATTTCTGTTTCGTCCGGGGGGGGGGGGGAGGGGGACACACAGAAACAAGTTGTGGGAACAAATTGTGGGGTACAATAGGTGTCTTTCAAAATAAGCATATTTAACAGTTATCATAAGTTGTTACATATATCACAAGGAACTGTATGGCATGCGTGTAAGATAAGAATAGTTTGGGTTGTCATCATGTATCTACGCTTGATCAGCCGAGGTTGAAACTGCTTTCATACCTTAAGTGGGTGGGATGTTAGAGTATCAAACCACCGTAGTTGTAAGTGGCTGGGAAATATCTCCCTGCAGGGATCCCTGTCATTGACCTCTCAGTGGTTTGTCAGGCTCTTTTATCCTGTTTTAAGCTACTAATC
This sequence comes from Pelobates fuscus, assembly GCF_036172605.1. Lineage (NCBI taxonomy): Eukaryota > Metazoa > Chordata > Amphibia > Anura > Pelobatidae > Pelobates > Pelobates fuscus. Next base: position 78,445,434 of record NC_086323.1, on the reverse strand, counting down.
AATTAGTAGTCAGTATTTTTTGTCTGAGATTGTCTAGGGCATGGAGGCACTGATCTGGCTAATCATTCTTTAGGTGTGGGTGATCCGGTCAGGCTGAAGGGTCGTGTTGCCCCGGTCCCAGTCTCTCTGGGGACGTGAGGGGCTATTGTGCCTCCAGAGAGTGTCTGGGGTCTCCGTATTTGTCGGGGAATGCCTTTTCTGAGTGGTTCTAGGCCGTCGCGGCCCGCCGCCCCCCCCGTCCCGTGGGAGGGGGGGGGGGGACGGCCGCCAAGGCCCAGACCATCTGTAATTTACTGCCTGTACACTCCCGCCCTCCGGCTAGGTCGTGTGCTCTGTGACTCAGGGGAGCCGTTACCTTGTCTGTTACTGGGTCTCCGCAGCCCACCGCCCCCCACCCCCGTTGGGGGGAGGGGGGGGGAAGGCCGCCAGAGCCCCACTGTGTTCCGTCAAGCCCGCCTCCCCCAGCCCCCCCAGTGCCTCAAGAGAAGTTGTGTGTAAGCCATGTGGTGCACATATCATATCATGTCATCCCTGTCCGAGGCCGTCGCGGCCCGCCGTCCCCCCACCTCGGAAGAGGGGGGGGGAGGGGGGACCACCAGGGCCCCGGGTCCCTCCACCCTGTCCATTCCCCCCCACCCCAAACAGTAGGAAGAAGGCAAAAAAGTTGTCCCCACAGTAATCTTACTGTAGTCCCAATGTACTTAGAGCTTTCACAGTTCGATCTCTATCAGCCGGATCTTGGGGTGTGAGTTGGAGTGCTTCATCGCTGGGTGAGGTCTTCTTCGTCTGCGGTTGTGGATGATGAACAGCGTCCTGTGGATCTTGGAGTGGGTCGCTGGAGTCTGTTGTGGCCCCAGGTTGAGGTCGGCAGGCCGGTATGTCCCAAGGCCGGCGGCGTGGGTAGCCGTGGTGGGTGGTCGCACCTGCCGGGATAAGGCCCTGGTGATGTTGAGTGAGTCCTGGGGGGCCAGAGGGCAGGTATAGGTGCTGAGTGCATTTTGGCAGGTTCTGGGGTTGGCGGTTAGGTCGTTAGTTTCGGCTTGGCAGTGCTGGTGGTATGAGTTCTGTGTGTCCGGGGTCAGTTAGTAGGGTGGGCTTGAAGTGAAGGTGCCGTGAGGGGAGCCAAGACGCGGCTGTGACAGTGGGCTTCGGTTTAGGCTGGAGGCTGTCTAGGGCGCTGTCTTCTGTCGCGTTCCCTTTGTGGCTGTTGGTCCCATGGTCCGTGTTGGGCCGCTGGTTGTCGTTGTGGGGCAGCGTTCGAATCCAGGATTAGGTCTTGGAGGCCCAGTTGTGTAGCGAATTCTTGGGCTTCTGATGGTCTGTATAGCGTGTATGTGTGGTTGTCTCGCCGTACCATAAGTTTGAAGGGATGGCCCCATGAGTAGCGAATTCTCCGTGCCTGGAGGGCTTGGGTCAGTGGTTTTAGTTCTCTGCGTTTGCGAAGGGTCGTGGGTGCTAGGTCTTGGTACAATTGCACCGTGTGGCCTTCAATCTGCAGTGGGGTCTCTCTGGTGGCCCGCATGATCGCCTCCTTAATGTGGAAGTAGTGGCAGCGAACTATAATATCTCGGGGTTGCGATGAGCCTGCTGTGGGTGGGCGAAGGGCTCTGTGTGCCCTGTCTAGGAGGAGGTCGGATGGCGAGGCGTCTGGCAGCAGGCTGCTGAAGGCCTCAAGGAGCATGGCGTTAAGGGTTTCTGGTGCAGCGGATTCAGGCAGACCCCTTATGCGAATGTTGTTTCGCCTGGACCGGTTATTAAGGTCTTCTTGTAAGTCTTCCAGGTAAGCTATTTGCTCTTGCATGTCTTTAAATTTGTCCTCATGGTTGGAGGTCATGGCGGTAACGTCAGCCATTTTGGATTCTAGCGTGTGTGTGCGCTTAGTTAGGGCGGTCAGGCCTTCATTGATTGGGGCCAGATGCTTAGTAAGTTCATCTGCCACGAGGGATTTCATGTCTGTGAGTAGTTCCTTGAGGTCTTGCCTGGTAAGGGGTGATGTCTCTTTCCTGTGGCTAGTAATGCTGGTGTCAGAGTCTGAGTCCGAGGCCTGCATGCTGTGTGCGCATGGCGCCTCTCTGTCTGACCTGGTTCTGAAGATTGGTGCCACGGCCGTTCCGGACTTGGATTTTCGTCCGCCTCCCATTTCAGCTTGCTCTGGTGTGGGTCGGGTATGCAGTGCTCGGTTCACGGGTGGATTGCCGGTGTTAATGCCCGTTTTATGTGCTTAAGTTGCGTTTGCCGCCACGGAGCTCTCTCAGACCGCGGCCATCTTCATCGGCAGTCAGACTCCGCCCCCAGAAACTTACACTTTAAAAGCAATATGTCAAATGAAATATATTTGTTTTAACCTATTAGTGGATCGGGGGGAGGGGGTGCCACAGAGCAAATATTACCCACAAGAAACCAAGAAGCTCAGTAATCCTTCTACATATGCAGAGGAAAGGGGTGTATTTAATTGCTTTTTAAGGCAGGAAGCAGGGCATCAATGTAAGTATCATTGCAGAAGCTGCATGCCTTAAAGTGTGTAGGGATTTCACGCTGTTTGCATATCTGTAAGCTTGTGTATTTGTGCAGTTGTATATGTCTACCTTTTTGTATCTGTTGCACAGTCCAGCAGGGAGCGGTATGCATGGGATCTTTACTGGACAAACAAAATGCCATTTACTCGGTGGCTGCACAGCTCCCTGTGACATTTCGCACAAAATCCAGCTGTACCCCTCCTAAGTTTGGGCTCTAGATCCACCCCTGTTCTAACCTGTTTCATACTAAATTTCAAAACTCAGTTCTCAAATCACATCTCTCTGCAGCAAACTAAAATTTATATGTATACCCAACCTCTTCATTTCAAAATCTAACACTTACTGAGGCATGGCTGTGCCCCTCTGAGAGTGCTACTACTGTTTCTCTATGTTTCGTGGCCTACAATTCTCCCAGACTCTCAGACTTAACAAGTATAAAGGTGGCGGTGTATGCATCCTCCTCTCCCACCAATGTTACTTTCAACCAGTCTTCCGTACCCCTGCCTTATTTTTTCTTTCTTTTGACGTTAACACTGTCTGCCTATTTAAACCCACTCCTTTAAGAATTGACATAATTTATCATGCCCCCCTGGTCATCCTAGCCTTCATTTAAGACTTCTCTTCCTATCTACACCACTTACTCTCCTCAAGTAGTCCTTGACTTTAACCTCCTAATCAGGAACCCTAACAGGTCTGATGCCTCTCTACTGCTCACTGTAACCTCCTTTTTTAAACTTAGGCAGTGGTCTAACTCAGCAGCTCATACAACTGTGTAAACACTCTTCACCATTCTCTGTACTGCCTCTAGTCCCTCCAATATTCAATTTCCTCTATCTGACCACCATTTGATGACCGTTGACATCAGCATACCCCGTGGCCAAATTATACCACCCTTGGCACAACAGTCTAGCAGAAACCTCCACTGTCTTGACCTACAGTGATTCTCCACTAACCTCCAAATTTTACTTTTACCTCTCTCAAACCTCACTTGGCCTAACTCTGCAACCTCTCTCTACGACTCCACCTTTTCCTATGAACTAGATAATATATCATGTCACCTCCTATATTTAAACAGTGGAAGCAACCCCGGTTACAACCTTGGCACAATAAGCTGCCAAAATATCTCCAAACACTCCTGGAGAAAGTCTTATTCTGCATCTGACTTACTCCACTATAAATTTGTGCAACGCTTGTACAGTTTGGCTTTTTCCTTTGCAGAGGAAATCTGCTTTAATACCCTCATAACCACATTCTCCCAAGAACCCAAACACCTGTTTCACACTTTTAACTCTCTACTTGGTCCTGTTTTTGCTCCTCCTCCTCCTACTACCTTGACCCCTACAAACTTCACAACTAAGTTCAAGGAGAATATTTCTGCAATGAGGAAATAAATCTCTAATCTCTCTCTTATCCTTACCAATACATCTCCCAACCCCACTCACTCATCTGTTCTATACTCACTTGCAACTGCTATACCAGAAGAGGATTCTGCTCTGCTTTGGACCTTCCGCCCCACCATCTGTTCCCTTGATCCTATTCCCTCACATCTCACTCACCTTCTGTCTCCTTCTCTTGCTCTGCCCTTCACTAAAATATTATTCCCTCTCCTCTGGCATATCCACTTCACCCATAAAGCATGCAACCATCACTGTGATTCTAAAAAAGCCCAACCTTGACCATTACTCTCCATTCAACTACCATCCTAACTCACTACTACCGTTTGCTTCCAAGATCTTTGAGAGACCGACTTCCTCAAATCCAACTTTCTGCTCAACCCGCTTCAGTCTGGATTCCATGCTCGTCACTCTCTTAAAAGGTATCCAGTGATTTAAATGTTTTTAAATCCATTGGTCACTGCTCTTAATCCAGTGGTCACTGCTTTTTTAAATCCAGTGGTCTACTCGACCTTTCTGCTGCTTTCAACGCTGTTGATCATCAACTTCTTCTCATCCTCCTATGATAGCCTGGTTTTTCCTAGGTCTCCTCCTACCTCCCTCAGCGCTCTTTCAGTATTTCTCTTTCTGTCTCTTCCTCTTCTCTGCAACCCCTCTCTGTCGGTGTTCCCAAAGGATCTGTCCTTAGTCCCCTACTGTTCTCGATCTCTACTGCCTTCTTTGATAAACTCATCAGTTCCTTTGGCTTCCAATATCACTTAGAAATTACATGCAAATCAATCTCTCTTGATCTCTAACTGTCCCTTTTAATTCTTGTCTCTAACTGTCTCTTGGCTATTTCTAACTGGATATCTGCTCATTTGTTTAAACTTAACCTGTCCAAAACAGAACTTCTTGTTTTTCCTCCCTCAATTGTTGCTACTCCCATGTCTGTCTCCTTACAAGTCAATGGCACAACCATGAGCTCTACCTCACAAGCTGTATGCCTAGGTATTCTTTTGACGCCAAACTCTCCTTCAAAGCTCATGGCCAATCACTTGCCAAATCCTGCCTCTCTACTGCTCACTGTAACCTCCTTCTTTAAACGTAGGCAATGGTCTAACTCAGCAGCTCATACAGCTGTGAAAATACTTTTCACCAATCTCTGTACTGCCTCTAGTCCCTCCAATATTCCATTTCCTCTATCTGACTGTCTCATCTAAAAATATATCTTGGATCTGCCCCATCTAATGCCGGACTCGGCTAAGATGCTGGTCCATGATGCTATCCTCTCTTGCCTCGACTACTGCAATCCACTTCTCGGCGGTCTTACATGTTCCCAGCTTGCCCTGTTACAATCTATAATGAACGGACTTCCCATGCATTACCCCTCTGTCAGACCTCACATTGACTTCCCATAAGATTTAGGACTTAATTTAAATTTCTGGTACTTGCTTACTAATCTCTACATAACACTGCTCCTACCTACCTATCATCACTAATACACAAGTGTGTCCTACCCAGTCCCCTAAGCTCTTCTGAAGACCTGCATCTATGCTCTGTTCATACTAGAACCTCTGAAGTTCACCTTAAGGACTTCTTTAGGGCCGCGCTATTCCTATAGAACTTCCTTGCCATCTCCGTTAGACACTCACGCAGTCTCCATTCCATTAAAATATTATTAAAAACTCACTTTTTTAGGAAAGCATATGAACCAAACTGTTAATAGATTTTCCTCGAGCACCTTTTTTTCATTGTAAACTTTACCAACCTACCTTTTCCCTTACATGAAATACGTCCTACCCTTACTTCTTGTTTCACTTTACGCCACTCTCTCTAGAATGTAGTCCACCTATTGTACAATTTGTTGGTGCTTTACAAATAATAATAATAATTTATTTAATATAGCCAAACATGTACTCCTAGGTGTATTCAACTAAACCAGGGTAGTGGAGACAAACTGGAAAAGATATCTGCAGCTCAGTTATTTTCCAGATTGGCTATTTTAGCCTAACATTTCCAATACACTTGTCATTTCTCCCTGGTTTAGTGTGTAAATATCGTAAATATATTCATATAATCGTCAATTTGGTAATTTTTACAGTTATATCTCGGATTTCAACTCAAAGCGGCAATATCATGACCATCTATAAAAGTAATATGTATCTTGCCACTGTGGATACTTATGAACTTATTTGCCCTTGATGTTCAACAAGTCTTAAAGCAGCACTCTAAACATTATAACCACTACAGCCCACTGTAGTGGTTATGGTGCCACGAGTGCCCTGGCACCCTGCCACAGTAAGGAGTCAAACCATTTAAGCTGGCTGTACTGGTTATGGTGTTCGGAGTGTTCCAATAAATAGTATGAGGGAAAGTGCTGATACATACATAATGAGGGCTGGAGGTATGAATGGAGATATACTATAAGGTAATCATAACGCCACTGTTTTGCTGACGTGGGGCTTCAAGTAATTTTGTACATCTCTGGCTTTTCAAAACTCACATGGTGGAAAAAGTGTTATTAAAAATAGTAAAATGTAAGTATTTCATTCATATTAGTATTAGTAGGTAATGTTTTCTCCAAGCACCATGACCACTTAAATGATTTGAAGTTGTAATGGTACCTGGAGTCTGTATGAGCATGTGTTTCACTTTGAACCACTGGACATACGGAGATTAACCCCCTCTGCTCCCAGCAGTGTAACTCCACCTTCGGCAGCATCATAGGGCAGGATTACCCAGTCCAGAACTAGAGGTCCAGTTAGTTAATGTCTGTTCTGTGCAAAATTGGCATCTGACTCATGCTGACATCAGACAGCCAATGGCAGCTTGAACCCCCTCTGTGCTACCTCTGACCACCTCTCAACTCTTACTCTGGCTAATCTGGCTGATCAGGCAGCATAGGTATAGGTGGAGCAGCATGGCAAGGACTATTTATGAAAACATTGCTTTTTGGTTGGAGTAACCATTTAGGTGATTCACACTTTAGCTGCCAATGCTTTTTTATGGGGCCTTCTTTAGATAAAAGGTTGCTTTGTGTTGACACTAGTGTAACTATTTTGTATGTCTGAGATTGTGTAACCTTTCTCTTTACAAAGAAATTACTTGTTAACCTGAAGCACAAACAATCAGTATAGCTCTGAAATAGAAGGATTACTGACAGTCTTCAATAAAAAACACCAAGACAATAGCAATACTAAATCCATATGGACACTGAGTTGCACAGTAATGTCTGGAGTCCTGGTTTTCGGCAGCAGTAAATACAGGTCAGGAACTTTCAAACCCATGGGTGTATGGGCAAAGGTTGTGAGCTCAGATTTCTTCAACGTATGTGATGTGTTAACAAGGGGCAATAGTAAAATAATAAATGATCTGCAACAATTATAAGAGCACAAACTATTTACTTTCCATAGTCTATGTTGGATGGGGTGTCTGACCGAGGTTGGAGCCACTGTGTAGGGTCCTGAAAAGCGCCAAGCACACTGTGAAGGTATTGCTGTGTGTGTAGGGGTTTAATGCTGTGGGTGAAGGGTTAATAGAACAGTGTTCTTGTAGCATGTGGGGAATTTAGAAATATGGCTTTATATAATACTGTGAATTAATTCCAAGCTTTGATGTCAGAATATTATTTATTGAACATGTTAGGGTTTGTTATTGGACTTGGTTATAGTATAAGGTGAGGTTTTGGGAGGGTCTTGAGTCAATATATGTGGGAGGGACCATAAAATGTAACCTTGGGCTAAAGCCCCTGTCTGTTTTGATATTTGTCTTTTCTTAAAGGGTCGTTCTTAGCATCATAGCCACTATAGTTCTCTGTAGTGGTTATAGTGCCAGGAGCCCCTTTGTGCTGCCCCATGGTTAATAGTCAAACCGTTTTTGAGCAGAATGATGCTTACCTGCCTCCTCCAGGTGCCTGTGTTCCAGCTTGCTCTTCTGATATATTTAAGTGGAACTTTCCCTTCTGCAATATTATGTAAATGTTGTTCCTATTTGGATAGAATTCAGTTGATGCTCATAGCCACAGATTTCCATTCAAAATGGTTGAAATTGACATCACTAATGCAGAAGGAGGGACTTTCACATTAATGATTTTAGAAGAGGGGTCGGACTGGGGTTGCCGGGAGAACCTTTGTAAGTGTCAAACCATTTAAAAACTGTTTGACTTCTTACTGTAGGATGGTGCCAGAGGACTCCTGAAACAATAACCTCTATAGCAATCTGCAGTGGTTATGGAGTCTAGGCTGTTCCTTAAAGGTTACCACAAGTTATTCCATTATGTCTGCACTGATAAACAGTGTATATTGATTACTCAATATTGTTTACATACAATAATAACTAGCAATGCTAGATCATCAGAGAAGCAATGCAGGCAGACTGACCACTTGGGCAAATCAGTCATGAACCATGGCCCTGAAACCCATGAGTAAGCAGATGTATGTCAACGTTAAGAGTATTTCCTCAAGCAGCTCAACAACTGTAAGATGCCTGGCCCCAATGGAGCCTCTGTTTAAAGAGCCATTTTTGTCACTCATCTTCATTTGCAGGGATGGGAAAGAAACATTGTTGGGGATCCACATTCTCCCCCATTCTCATTGAGGTAATTAGCCACACACATGCACAACGTGTAACTTGCACATGCACATTACTTGCCACATACCCTAACCTATTCAGAAAATTAGCACAGACACACAGATATAGACACACACGCAAGCACACATACATAGACTCACATTGGCATGAATATATAGATACTCACTAATATGCAAACACAGACATACTAGCATTCACACAGTAATACATTGACACCGATACACAGACACCCACTGACATTGATACAGAGACAAGCACTGACACTCTGGTACAGACTCCCTCTAACAATCATATATTAACACTCACACTTATTTGTATACTCATACTCTCACTGGCATTCATACGCAGACTCATACTGACTCTCAGACTCTCGTACAGTTACACTGTAACTCACATAGTTGGGGGGTAATGGAGACTTGAAATATGTGGGCTGCTGTTAGACCTTAGCTTCTCCAGCCTGGGTTATTAATCACCTTTCCTGCCCGGTTATGTAATGTCTTCTCACAGTGGTCTAAGCATGGGAAATGAGACTCTAAAGTTCTCAAAGTATAATTGTTACAGATGGTATATTATATGTACAGCAATGTGGAATTTGGTATCCACTGTATAAATAATAATAATATTAATATGTATGAAAGAGCTGCAGCAACCAAATGTTCACTGTGACAGTCAGGATGTTTTTAAATGGCTATATGATATCGTATAAACGCTTGTTGACATTTCTAAGCTTTATTATGGTGATGTTCTAAGGTACACAGATCCTAAACTCAGAGCACTACAAACAGCGTTAACAGTTTAACAAAGAAACTAGAGTAGGTTCATTAAATGGTACTGTCCCTTTTAATAAATTAAATGGTCCATGGGATAGAGCTAGTCATCCATTATACTCCATTTTGTGTGACTGTAACATATGCTATCTCTAGATACTATAGCTGCAATAAGGCTGACGTGCTCGTTTATAGCGTTGGTATTATGCCTCTATCTGCTGTGGAGAAAAATATTATAATGTATAGTGACTCTGTGTGACTCCTTCCTTATACCCACTTCTAGATCTCTCAGTACAAACTCTATATCTATGTCATTTATTTTATTACCAAGCCGAGATAATGAAAAGAATGGTGTGTATTTGAGATGCAGGGCAAACTCTCCCTTTGTTATCAGAATCCATTCATCTTTATTGCCAGGATAAAATTACTGTGTATACAAAGCACACATACAATTTACCTGCCAGACTAATACTTGGGTCACATACATAGCACGCACATATTCTAAAAACAAACATTCCTAACCATTCCCAGATTTGTCCAAAATATGGCCAGAATTATAATTACTGGTGATGGGAGGCGGGCAGGTCTATGACATATTTGTACACTGTAATAATGTATTAGTAATAATGTAATAGCTACACACCCCTGGTGGTATAGTGTGAGGGAGTCGTAGGACCCCCTCACGTTCTTCTCTCTAGCTTTTCTGCCTGACAATTAATGCACGTGCTAGAAGTTATGGCAGTCAATAGGTATATGGTGACCCGCTCGTAATTAACTCCATACACCAGGGATAGAGGATACTGGGTAAAATCCCACATTTTACCTACAGGTCCAGCAGCAGTTCTGATCTCTGTGGCTTCCATTGGTAATTGTATACCTCTGTTTTGCGTGATGAGAAGTTTTACATCCTTGTTCATTCATAGTGAATATTCACAAACTAAGCTTCCAAATACATACCTCTTCCAGACAGAGACTGGAAACACACCGATACATCCGTTCAGAAACAAACTAATCCTAAACACAGAGTCGCAGTACGTGACACACACATATGCACACACAGACCATAATCACACACTTGTACCTTATAGACAGACTGCATCCTAGGTATATGTATATGTGAAGAGACAAACACTTCATTCTGTGCTATAGACCTCGAGTGCCTGTATTTCTGCCTCTGGAGGATGATTAACTTTTACAGGGGCCATAAAAATAATTTATGACTTCAATAATTAGCTTTGTGTCAGGAATCTCTTCTCCACTCTTGAGTTTGTGGTAAGAGAGGTATGTTTTATTTAATGAGCTGTGGAGGTCCATTCATTATCAGGTGGAATTGATTTGAACACTTCATTTTTATAACCCCGGTTTAAGTATCCCAGTAATGTTTGTCTTTTTATTTATCGAATGATGTAGCAGTATATAAAATTATTATGTTATACATTATGGGATTAATAGAAACTGTCCTTCATCCTTCGAAAACTCTACAAGGGGTTTGTACATTTACATGTGATTTGTAACCATAGATTTGAGTACCGCATACAGTCTGTGTGTTCGGAATAACAGCTCAGTAACTGTCTGTATCTAGGGTTAATACTGAGATTATTCAGTTCTTGCAGTAAATCTCACTCCTATACCTGATAGGAAACTGCTATATCTGTCAGTGTACACAGTCATCGCTCCTAGTCAGATATAAGATTTGAAAAGTACAGATAGAATTGTTGCTAATGCTATATTTTAGATTTCCATCCTGTGCCTGGTGTATAAGAAATTAATCTGCTTGTTAATCCTCGGCCCTGGGTTTGGGATGGCAGAGGTTGTTAAAACACATGAAAGATCCCATTATTAGTATGATAGGCGTAGGCAACCTTTGGCACCCCAGATGTTGTGGACTCCATCTCCCATAATGCCATAATACTGGCAAAAAATCTGGGAAGATGTAGTCCAAAGATCTGGAGTGCCAAAGGTTGCGTAATCCTGTGCCTAGTCTATCATTAAAACATTTACATTAAAGGAAATTGAATGCCATGTTGTCAGGTCCATCTCCTCAGCTACATATAATTCACCTTTCTTCTGTAGAATATCATCGATTATAATGGCTGAGATTCATTATTTTGTTGCACTTTGCTACCGCTTAAGGCAAAGGACATATTTTCCTTTCTATTTACAATTTTATTTGGGGTGAAATGTGCTTTATTGTCCAGATAAATAAGATAAGTAACACTCAAAAACAAGTATTGAGATAATAATGCCACCTTGGGGTTCTGGAGACATCCATAAACCACTTGACCTTCAACCATGTGGTTTACAGGTTGACTTTAACCTGGGTAAGTGTCTGTCTTTTTTGCATGCCCAAACATACACAAGCAATGGTAATAAATATGTTTTTTTAAATTTTAATTTTTTTTTATCAATTCAGCTGTTTTATCACACACAGAACGAAATGAGATCTTATAATTTTCTAAAAACAACATACTTCAGGGCAGGGTAACTTGATCTACATGGCAACGTAGATCAAGCTGGTCCTCATATGACATTGAAACTTACAGATCTACATAGATGATCATTTGTAATTGTCCTGACAATCTCCTTGTTAGTTTTTATTGTCAGGATATTGGTTATAAGCCTGGCTCCTCTAATAATGTGTATCAGTGAATTCAAGGCTGGACACGGTACAGCAGCCATTACATTCAGACATTCACCAACATCTACTCAGAGTGTACCGTAACAATTTATCTCCTGTTATCATTCTGTTATTAGTTTATTTGTATACTTCCTCGAACTGCTGTGTTATGATTCCACATTTTATTAGAAACATCAGTACATTGGTGATAGATTATTTGAAATTACGCATCCACAAAAATATATTATAGATAGATACAAAGTTCGAAAGTGCTAAAAAATACACATACTTCTTATATTTTTAAGCAAATTAAAGAATATAGAAACACAGAAATGCATAACATAAATATAAGCATGCCCAATAAACTATATTGATAAAAGATATCCAATAGAAATATATTTAAAATATATTGTTGTAGTTTAATACCTAGAATCTCTATTAAATAGCCAAGTTAAATGGTTCCATGATACTGTGTAATAGAATAAATGAATAATAGGTAAAAACATCTCCGCCGAAGTGTATGGAGCTCTTAGAATTATAATGGTGCCTCATAATTTATTCAGAAAATGACAACACATGTCAATAACACCGGCCTGTTTGAAACCTTTCCTGTAAAACAAGATCATTAGCACTTTCTAAAATTTAGCACGAAGGACACTGCAAAGTGTTTGCCAATCAATCAATAAGGGATAGCTGGCAGGTATATCTCATGCAAAGTGCCATCTTGTTCAAATTCACTTAAATCTGTCAAACATTTGTAGTCATACTTACAACCATCTCACCTCTATGGAATTATAACATCCGCAGTGTTGGTATTGTGTCATCTGAAGTTGTAATTTTGGTCTCCCAGAATGCCTTTCTTCTCTGACACCGTATCTGGAAAGATAATATATTTTACAGTGAAACAGAGAGCTCCTTTAGTAAATGCCCCCACCCCAAATCTATTCACAACTTAGAATTAGAAGCTCCATTGGATGGCCCCATTTAAAAAATGCAGGTGGGATGAGTGCTCCTGAGACAGGAGCAAGTTTAACATTAAAATCTAGTCCTGATAGCAGCAACACCACTTTGTTGCTATAAGCTATGTCCACAGTATAAACCCACTCCATCCACAGTAACATTAAATGGAACAAAACATCTTGGGTGAGGCTAGGCTTACAGAAAGCAGGACTGACTATCGTTCAGGATCCTGTGCCCAGGGCTGGACTGGGAGACAAATTTGACCCGGGACCAGGAACCACGGAAGTGTTTGCAATCTATACACCGGCAAGACCAGTCATGATTAGAAGGAGGAAGACAACGGTTATTTTCCTACTGTACTTCACTCCCTAGGGGCTGATGAGCAGACAGTGGACTATATATTGCTGCTAGAATTGTTTTTAAGAGTATATTAATAAAGTAGTTTTACCTCCTACCCGGGTCACCGGAGCATCTATTGGATCCCACGTACTCTAGGGAGATCCTCCATGGGCGTTATAGCGTTGAAAGGGGCTATTACCACTCCCAACTTGTGAGTTTTATACCTACAGAGGGTTTTATATGTTATATTATTTTTTATTTGATTGCTGCTTGGCACAACTTTTCCTGTCAGGACAGTAATATTGTTCGGCACAACTTTTCCTGTCTGAACAGTAAATTCCATTAATCAAATTTTTATAGGGGAATGAATACGTGACATTACCTCCCACCCGAAGAACGCCCACCGGGCGGGCAGGACCAGGCTTGAGAGGAAGTTTGGCGTGAAAATAGCGAATCTTGCGGCCAGCATGTATATCAGATGCCGGAACCCAAGAACGATCGGCCGGTCAGGGCCGCCATCAGGGGGTGACAACCATGACGGCTGTCACGGGCCCGGCGGCCCTGGGGGGCCCGGACTGCTCTGGCAGTCCCGGGCCCCACTTTCCCTCCCTGCACACATAGATAGCGAATATCGCTATCTATGTGTGCAGCCGCGGGCCCCCGGCTCCCTGTTACCGCAGAGGGGGCCCAGGCAGCACACAGCCTCTTCTCTTCTCGTTTCTGCTAATAACTCTCGCGAGACCCGGTTGCCATGGCAACGCTCCGCGGGTCTCGCGAGAGTTATTGGAGGAGAGAAGAGAAGAGGCTGTGTGCTGCCTGGGCCCCCTCTGCGGTAACAGAGAAGCCGGGGGGCCCCACCATGCCACCGGACCACCAGGGATGGAATCTTCCCCCTCCCTAGACACAGGTAAGCAGGGAGGGGGGAGAAACAATTGAATTAAATATTTTTTTTTTTTATTATGTTAAAATGCCCCCCCTCCCCCTCACCCCAGATTGCACATTTACACACATACACTGACACAACACACACACACACTGCATACACTGACACAACATGCACACACACACACTATATACACGAACACAACACACACACTATATACACTAACACAACAGACACACTACATACACTAACACAACACACACACACTACATACACTGACACAACACACACACTGCACACACTGACACAACACACACTACATACACTGACACAACACACACTACATACACTGACACATCACACACACTGCATACACTAACACAACACACACTCTGCATACACTGACACAACACACACTCTGCATACACTGACACAACACACTCTGCATACACCAACACAACACACATTCTGCATACATTGACACAACACACTCTGCATACACCAACACAACACACACTCTGCATACACTGACACAACACACACTCTGCATACACTGATACAACACACTCTGCATACACCAACACAACACACACACGGCATACACTGACACAACACACACTCTGCATACACTGACACAACACACACTCTGCATACACTGACACAACACACACTCTGCATACACTGACACAACACACACTCTGCATACACTGACACAACACACACTCTGCATACACTAACACAACACACACTCTGCATACACTGACACAACACACTCTGCATACACTGACACAACACACTCTGCATACACTGACACAACACACACTGCATACACTAACACAGCACACACACACTGCATACACTAACACAACACACACTCTGCATACACTGACACATCACACACTCTGCATACACTGACACAACACACACACTCTGCATACAAAGACACAACACACACACTCTGCATACACTGACACAACACACACTGCATACACTAACACAACACACACTGCATACACTAACACACCACACACTCTGCATACACTAACACAACACACACTGCATACACTAACACAACACACACTCTGCATATACTGACACAACACACACTGCATACACTAATACAACACACACTGCATACACACATACACTGCATACACTAACACAACATACATACTGCATACACTAACACAACACACACACACACTGCATACACTAATACAACACACACACACTGCATACACTAACACAAACAGTGCATACACCAACACAACACACACACGGCATACACTAACACAACACACACTCTGCATACACTGACACAACACACACTCTGCATACACTGACACAACACACACTCTGCATACACTGACACAACACACTCTGCATACACCAACACAACACACACTGCATACACTAACACAACACACAATCTGCATACACTGACACAACACACACTGCATACACTAACAAAGCACACACACACACTGCATACACTAACACAACACACACTCTGCATACACTGACACAACACACACACTCTGCATACACTGACACAACACCCACTCTGCATACACTGACACAACACACACTGCATACACTAACACAACACACACTGCATACACTAACACAACACACACTCTGCATACACTGACACAACACACACTGCATACACTAATACAACACACACTGCATACACTAACACACACACTGCATACACTAACACAAACACTGCATACAGTAACACAACATACATACTGCATACACTAACACAACACACACACACTGCATTCACTAATACAACATGCACTCTGCATACACTACACACTAACCTACTCACTGCATCCACTATACTGACACACACTCTGCATTTGCTACACATTAACACACTCTGCATTCACTACACTAACACACTCTGCATCCGCTACACACTAACACACTCTCTGCATTCACTACACATTAACACTCTGCATTCACTACACTAACACACACTCTGCATCCGCTACACACTAACACACTCTCTGCATTCACTACACATTAACACACTCTCTGCATTCACTACACTAACACACTTTCTGCATTCACTACACTAACACACTCTCTGCATTCACTACACATTAACACATTCTCTGCATTCATTACACTGACACACTCTGCAATCACTACACCCTAACACACACTCTGCATTTATTACACACTAACACACACTCTGCATTCACTAAACTAACACACACTCTGCATTCACTAAACTATGCACACACTCTGCATTCACTACACTAACACTCTGCATCAACTGTACACACAGCATCCACTACACAAACATCCTGTATTCACAGTACACACACTACATCCACCACAAATTGAAACACTCTGCATTCACTATACACAGATACTGCATCTAATACACACACTACATCCACTACAGACACTGCATCCACTAAACACATTTCATCTAGTACATACAAACACTACATCCACTACACAAACACACACTACATCACTGTACACACACTACATCCACTACTCAAACACTCTCTGCATTCACTACACATTAACACTCTGCATTCACTACACTAACACACACTCTGCATCCGCTACACACTAACACACCCTCTGCATTCACTACACATTAACACGCTGCATCCGCTACACACTAACACACACTCTGCATCCGCTACACACTAACACACTCTCTGCATTCACTACACATTAACACACACACTGCATTCACTGCACTAACACACACACTACATTCATTTCACTGACACACTCTGCATTCACTACACACTAACACACACTCTGCATTCATTACACACTAACACATACTCTGCATTCACTAAACTATGCACACACTCTGCATTCACTACACTAACACTCTGCATCAACTGTACACACAGCATCCACTACACAAACATCCTGTATTCACAGTACACACACTACATCCACCACAAATTGAAACACTCTGCATTCACTATACACAGATACTGCATCTAATACACACACTACATCCACTACAGACACTGCATCCACTAAACACATTTCATCTAGTACATACAAACACTACATCCACTACACAAACACACACTACATCACTGTACACACACTACATCCACTACTCAAACACTCTCTGCATTCACTACACATTAACACTCTGCATTCACTACATTAACACACACTCTGCATCCGCTACACACTAACACACCCTCTGCATTCACTACACATTAACACGCTGCATCCGCTACACACTAACACACACTCTGCATCCGCTACACACTAACACACTCTCTGCATTCACTACACATTAACACACACACTCTGCATTCACTACACATTTACACACACTCTGCATTCACTGCACTAACACACACACTACATTCATTACACTGACACACTCTGCATTCACTACACACTAACACACACTCTGCATTCATTACACACTAACACACACTCTGCATTCACTAAACTATGCACACACTCTGGATTCACTATACTGACACACACTCTGCATTAACTGTACACACAGCATCCACTACACAAACATTCTGTATTCACAGTACACACACTACATCCACCACAAATTGAAACACTCTGCATTCACTATACACAGACACTGCGTCTAATACACACACTGCATCCACTACAGACACTGCATCCACTAAACACATTTCATCTAGTACATACAAACACTACATCCGCTACACAAACACACACTACATCACTGTACATACACTACATCCACTACTCAAACACACTCTGCGTTCACTATACACACTTCATCCGCTACACAAACACACACTCTGCATTCACTGCACAAACATTATCTAATACACACAAACACTACATCCATTACACACATTCTAATTCACTTCCACAATACACACCACATTCAGTCCCACATCATTGTCAGCGGACTAGGTAGGGCGTGGGCGGACCCAGGAGGGAGGGGGTGGGGGGGGGGGCCCAGACCTTGTGCTTTGTCAGGGGCCCCAAAATTTCTGATGGCAGCCCTGCGGCCGGTCCATAACCTTTCCAATCCACCAAGTACTGCAAAGTGCCCCGAGAAAAC
This sequence comes from Pelobates fuscus, assembly GCF_036172605.1. NCBI lineage: Eukaryota > Metazoa > Chordata > Amphibia > Anura > Pelobatidae > Pelobates > Pelobates fuscus. The sequence goes on along the minus strand of NC_086323.1, from coordinate 78,427,323 downwards.
CTGGAATCAATTAAGGAAGACACCTCATACTCTTCCTGTCCAGAAACAACCAAGGGAGGAGGAGGGACACTTGCAACAGTATACTTATTGCAAAAAAAAAGAGGTTTGAGTAAGGAGATGTGTTAGGAATTTTTAATGAGGCCGGAAGGGCCAGAGAGTATGAAACAGGATTGAGTCTTCTAAGGACACGAAAAGGCCCAATTAACCTGAGAGCAAATTTCATGCTAGGGACTTTAAGCCTGATGTTAACCAAATCCTCTCACCCACCTGGTAAACAGGGTTGGCACCTCGCCGTTTATCAGCATAATGCTTAAAACGGTCAGCAGCAGTCCCCAGTGCGGAGTGAACTTTGACCCAGGTATCAGGAATAGAAGCAAGACAATCATCCAAAGCAGGAATAGCCGTGTCAGAAAAACAGCCGGGAGGACAGTAGGATGTCGCCCATTATTAACAAAAAATGGACTATGTCCATTGTTCCTAGCAAACTCGGCCCATGGTAGTAATTCGGACTAATTGTCTTGAGTGCTATTAACAAAACAACACAAATATAATTCCAAGGACTGGTTAGCCCTTTCAGCTGTACCATTAGTCTGGGGGTGGTAAGAGGATGAAAAAGACAATTCAATCCCTAATTGTTTATTGAAAGCCCTCCAAAACCGGGACACAAACTGAGAACCTCTATCTGATACTATATTGTGAGGAATGCCATGCAGATGGACAATTTCTCGTATAAAGATTAGTACCAGGTCTTGAGATGACGGCAATTTCTTGAGTGGGATAAAATGAGCCATTTTAGAAAAACGATCCGCAACCATGAGAATCGTGGTATAACCTTTAGAATTAGGAAGTTCAACAATGAAATCCATGGACAAGTGGGACCACGGAACCTCAGGAATGGGAAGAGGTTGCAACAAGCCACAAGAGATTTTATGAGGATTTTTAGAAACCGCACAAACAGAACAGGCCTGCACATACTCCTTAACATCCTTCCTGAGGGAATCCCACCAAAATGATCTCATGATAGCAAAAGTGGACTTATTAATACCTGGGTGGCCGGCAGATACGTTGTCGTGAAACACCTTCATGATATTAACCCTTTCCCCTAATGGAACGAACAATCAGTCCTGAGGTTTACCGCAGGGCGCCTGAGACTGAGCCTCCATGATGGAGCCAAGCAGCGGAGAGAACAATGAAAGGATAGTGGAAGCAATGATATATTCCGGGGGAATGATATGGGACTTTTCTTGCTCTTGTATAGACTCAGTATCAAACTGTCTGAATAAGGCGTCGGCCTTGACATTTTTAGAACCAGGTCTATAAGTAATAAGACAAATGAAGCGAGAAAGAAACCGAGACTCAAGATCTAGAAGACAATCATTTAGCATCTCCTATGTAAGCCAGGTTTTTGTGATCAGTAATGATCAAAAGGAGGTCCTTGGAACCCTCTAAAAGATGTCGCCACTCCTTGAGAGCTAGAATAATGGCCAACAATTTCCTATTGTCAATATCATAATTGCATCTTCGCCTATGTACCCAAAAATCCTTGCACCGGCCATGCATTCAATATACACCTTTCATAGCAATCTTTACCCCATTCTAATATTTCCCCATTTGCCGAGTCAATATGAGGGTTATGCTTGTTAAGCCATGGAAAGCCTAATATGATCGGACAGGAAGGGGATGCAATAACCTGAAATGTAATCTCTTCCTTATGTAAGGCACCAATGAAAATATGAATGGGTAAGGTTTCGTGTGTAATCAATGGTTGTGAGAGTTGTCTCCCATCAATAGCTGCAACAGCTAGGGGTGATAGTCTCTCCTTGATAGGTATAGTATTACCTTTAACAAATCGAACGTCAATGAAGTTTCCAGCGGCACCTGAATCCATCAGGGCTTTGTATGAAAAGTTCTTCTTTTCAAAGGCAATAGAAATATCAAGGAGAAACCTATTTTTATCCTTTCCAGAGGACGTTTCCGTTGCACCTAAGACCTTTCCCCTTAAGGTGCTTAGGTGCGGTAGTTTTCCGGACGTATGGGACAATTGATTCTCATATGTCCTTTCCTACCGCAGTAAAGACATAGGCCTTCTTTTCTCCGATATTGTCTTTCTGCTTCCGACAGTCTAGTGACCCCCAACTGCATGGGTTCGGGTTCGGACTGTACAGGAAATTCAGGGACAATAGGCTTGGAGAAGTGGGGTGCTAAAGGCATATTCATGTGTCTGGTCTTGTTTCTAGTAGCTTCTCTGGTTCTCAATCTATTATCAATCTGCATGACAAAAGTGATACATTCATTAAGCTTTTTGGGTAAGTATTTGGTCGGCAATCTCATCAAGCATAGTTTCAGATAGTCCCTTTTTAAATGCAGAGATTAATCCACTGTTAGTCCAGTCTACCTCAGAAGCCAGGGTACGAAATTCTATGTTATATTCCGAGATAGACCGGTTCCCTTGTCTGATATGCATCAGGGCGTCATCCTCTCTGCCTAAAGGTTCAAACGTAAGTTTGAATTCCGTAATAAACTCCTGGTATTTGTGTGCCACACTTCTATTACTCTCCCATAATGGATTGGCCCAAGCTAAAGCTTTACCTTTTAATTGATTCATCAGGTAACCAATTTTAGCTCTGTCTGTGGGAAAAGATCCTGGTGAGGCCTCAAAATGATACTCCATTTGGTTAAGGAACCCACGGCATTCTTGGAAATTACCATCAAAATGCAGAGGAGGAGATAAAGAGATAGTTGGTGCCTTGTATACTATAGGCGGAGGCAGGGCCGGCCTTAGGCATTTGGGCGCCCTGTGCAAAAAATCTTCACAGCGCCCCCCCCCCCCTCCCCCACTCCTTACCCCTTCCCACACACCCTGTCACACACACACACACACACACACAGGCAGGCAGACAGCCATACACACACACACACACAAACACACTCAGGCAGTCATACACAGACAGCCACACACAAACACACACACAGACATAGAATGTGACGGCAGATAAGAACCATTCGGCCCATCTAGTCTGCCCAGACAGTCACACATAGGCAGTCACACACAAACACACACACACACACACAGGCAGACAGCCACACACACACACAGGCAGACAGCCACACACAAACACACAGGCAGACAGCCAAACACACAGAGGCAAACAGCCACACACACACACACACAGTCACACACACACAGACAAACAGTCAAACACACACAGACAAACAGTCAAACACACACTGTCAGACAGCCACACACACACAGACAGACAGACACACACACGCACTGGCAGACAGTCACACACACACACACACGCAGACAGTCACACACACACGCACAGACAGTCACACACACACACGCGCAGACAGTCACACACACACAGACAGTCACACACACGCGCAGACAGTCTCACACACACACACAAACATAGGCAAACAGTCACACACACACAGGCAGACAGCCACACACACACAGTCAGACACACACACTCACTAACAGACAAACACACTCACAGACACACACACACTAACAGACACAGACACACACTAACATACACAGACATACACTAACATACACACACACACTAACATACACACACACACACTAACAGACACAGACACACACTAACATACACAGACATACACTAACATACACACACACACTAACATACACACACACACACTAACAGACACAGACACACACTAACATACACACACACACACACACACACTCACCCACATTGACACATTTTTTTAAATTTATTTAGACACCCCCCCCCAGCCTCCTTACCTTTGGGAATGCTGGGGGGGGGGGGTTCTCTTCCTCCCTGGTGGTCCAGTGGCTGCTGGGCTGGGCGGGAGGCGCTGGCGGGCGGCTGGCGAGGGAGCACTTCCTCTGAGCTGTTTGCTCAGCTCCCTCGCGCGCCGCAGAGTGAGGCTGGGAGCCGGAATATGACGTCATATTCCGGCTCCCAGCCTCACTCTGCGGCGTGCGAGGGAGCTGAGCATACAGCTCAGAGGAAGTGCTCCCTCGCCAGCCGCCGCCAGCGCCGCCCGACCGCCCAGCAGCCCGGCATGTCTGTTAGCCGCAAGGCTAACAAGACATTTGCCTTGGGCATTTGGGGGCGGCTTTTTTTGCCGCCCCCTGGAAAATACCGCCCAAGGCAAATGCCTTGATAGCATTGCGGCTAACAGACATGCTGTGTGAGCTATGCGGCCGCAGGGCGCCCCCTGCACCATGGCGCCCTGTGCGGCCGCACAGCTCGCACACCCCTAAGGCCGGCCCTGGGCGGAGGTACATAAGGTGGAGGGGAGACAGTAGGAGCAGCTGCAGGTTGCAGATGCGCTGTACGGGTAAGAAGTGTACTGAAAGCCTGGGCAAATTGATCCATGCAGTGATCATTCTCCTCTAGTTTCCTTTCGCAAGCAGCTATGTGCTTACGCAATTCTACAGGATCTATGGCCATGTCGTAATGTCAGGATTACAGTATGATCCAGCACGTAGAATTGTGTAACACAGAGGACTGATAGGTAATGTATACCAGACCTTAGAATGGCCGGACTAACGTACCAAAGAATAGTCAGGAATAGCCGAGGTCAAGGGATACAGAAAGAGACACAACGATAAGGAAAAGCCAGGGGTCAGGGATGCCAGAAAACAGGGAAGTCAAAAACAATGCCAAAGTCAAATAACCAGAATTACCAGAATCAATAACGCGCTCTCAGACAACCACAAGGGAAACCACGACAGGGCACTGAGCAGGATGAGAACTGGGCCTAAATACCCCTCCTCTGGATCTGATAGGCTGCAATCGGCCTGTGACCAGGTTCCCATTTGCATAATTGCTGATCAGCACAAACCCTCCTGTGGATTTGATTGCTGCTTCGCACAACTTTTCCTGTCAGGACAGTAATATTGTTTGGCACAACTTTTCCTGTCGGAACAGTAAATTCCATTAGTCACATTTTTATAAGCAGATAAATACGTGACAACTACAAACTCATTGATGACGTCATGTATAATCCAAATATCGCAGGCAGTGTTACGCCGACTGACTTACACAGCTTCCAAATCTTGGACTGGACATGTCTGAAAGATTGGTGTACGGCAGACCAATTGAAACCATTACCAGACATATATACTGATAACGAACCCAGCGACTTGAACCTCCAGCAATGGATTTCTAGGGTTGAGGAAATCTATAACATGGAATCGTTGACCGCTGCCCTTAAAGAAACCTCTGATGTGTACTTACCTGGATGCCCTGATTGGACTATATATCGCGGTCAGCTGTAGAGACCTAGAGGACAGGGGAACTGGGAACCTGAGACTTACTCGCCAACCCTCTTACGATGACCGACCCTATCAACAGTAAGGACTGACACTATAGATTAGGAACACCTGAATGTTCACTCGGACTGCTGAGCCCCTCCTCTAATCTCTCCACCCCTACCCCCCATTTTTTTTTCCTCTACCTATTCCATATAATGGTCACAGGCTGCTGTAATTAGAGCCCCATCACGGGCTATTTACTCCATAACCTTCTATTTCTCTTAGAGGCCTTACAGACACATGGACAGGTTGTATAAGGTGCCTTTATTTCTTGTTTACGACCATATAACCCTTATATTATATAAGCAGTTCAACTTCTGAGATTCAACTTCACTCTGTAACCCAGGAAATGTTGATGTCGATTTTGAATGCTACTGTACTGTTATTCCTTTTTTTTTTTAAAGTAGAAATAAAAATTGTCACAAAAAAAGAAGAAAGACATGAAGTAAATCACAAGTCGTGTCAAACATACACAAACAGACAGTTCCATAACTCTCAGCAGCAAACCCAGTCACATGTAAGCTCAGCAACTGTAAGGGGAAATGGAGGATTACAGTTATTAAAATAGCTGCCAGAAAGAAAAGCAGAGTTTATAGAGGCCCAGCGATGCCGACTACTGTCACATCCATAACAAGTCAAAAAGTCCTTTATTAACGAAGTTTAACTTTATATTGATTCAGCCAAAGACTGTATGATCCGTGAAAACTATGAAAGCTTGCTGTCTTTAGGATTTCACTCAAGTATGATTTTACTTCTGATATGACTGCAGCCTTCAGGGTTTGTTTAAGTTTGGGTCTAATAAAACATTTTTTATTTATTGATGGAAAGTTCTGTTGATGGAAAGTTCTGTTGATGTTCTGTTGATTCTCTTTTCACAGATCATACAGGCTTTGGCTAAATCACTTCTAAGTGGAACATCGTTAGTAAAGGACTTTTGGAGGTTTTATGGACCTTTACTTACATTTTGCTATATAGCTCTGATTTTAGTAGTTAAACCAAAGCGATTGGATTATATAAAGTTTTTGCGATATCAGATCAATAAATAGTGCAAACAACAAGTTGCACCACTATATAAAAAAATAATAGACTGCAAAATAATTTCTGGACTTTATTTTACTCCTTGTTTTTATTTTATTGTATTTTGCTTTATTTAATTCCATACATTCTCTAGTATCTAGTTTTTGTTCATTTTTTTTTTTATCCAGTAATTTGTTTTATTATTCTTTCTTATATTGCCTGCATTAGGGCTTTACTTTTCTTTTGCTATTTTAATATCAGATAAATGCCATGTTTAAAATGTTTAAATTTAGCTTATATTTACTTGTATATAAGCATGCATATTTGTTTAACTTTGGACTACATGACTGTACAGTTTATGTACTGGGACAGAGTGCAAAACAAACATTTTCAAGATAAGCTACTTTTTTTAAATAGTGATTTGATTGCACTTGAGTGAGAAGCAACATATGGTATACTACTATATTTAAAGCTTTACAAAAATGAGACTACTAAATTAAATATAGATAGGGGCTATAGAGTGTAATAGGAGACATGTTTAGAAATTATAGAATACATTTGTGATTTGTGTAGTTATTTTGTGATTTTTATATTTAAGATTTTTATGTTTATCTTTTATGTTTATAGAGAAATAAGGCAGACTATTTAGTGTAAGGAGAGATATAAGAAACAAGGTTTTAGATAAATGTGAAGAGCAGAAATGAAAGTCTATAGAGAACATTAAAGATTATAAGTATTTATCGTACTTTGAGTTCCAAGGACTTTCACAATTCTGCCGTTAAATCTGATAAATAGTTAATTTTGTCCCCCTTAACTCCCTCAACTTCATCTTTCTTTTTCTTCCCTTTTATGTATATTTCTATGCTTGAGTGTATTCGGACTTGGTCATTCTGTAAAGTGGCTCTGTCACCTAATTTTTCAAATCCCCAATGGTGACATCGCCTGGGATCCAGTTGCCCGAAGATGCAGCTAGGGGGAGTTGTACTTACCTAATGCTGTCCTCCATGGTGTCGCCATCTTCTTTCTTCAGCTCCCAGGTCTTCATTCACCAGTAGCCCACTTCAGTACAACACTGATATCTATGGAGGATCCTGTGAGAATGTGGGAGCCTCCACAGATATTATCTTTCAATGATCGATACAATGACTTATTCTAGTGAAGGCTGTAGAAGTCGCTCTGCCTTTTGTCATTTCAACAAGTTAGAGTGTTACCACAGGACAAAGTAGTCCCTTCATTTGTGATATTTTTTGACTGATGGAATTGCACTGAAATTCCAATGCAGTTTTTATGAGCATTTAATAAAGATGTAATCTTCATGAAAAGCTCAAAATTTGTTGGGTGTGACAGAGACCCTTTATATATGCTTTACTCCCCTATTTCACCCTATTAATTTGCCTCATGAACATCTCTAATCAAATCCAATTCTATTACTTACTGTAGTTGTCCCATTATCTTTCAGTTACCATCACACTGACCAAACTCATTTTCAGAGATTCTTTAAAAATTAATTGTTGGACTTATCCCTCTGAGACAAAACATTTTCAATTTATTTGACAGCATTCTTTGTGAGTTCATGAGCTTTTGTTGAAGTGGAGCAGCAGAGGTGATTAACATTAACATGCCATCCCTTGTAGCCCTGTGCCTCAGGTCTAGGCCTAGTCAACATTATTGGAAATATGTGGCTGATGTAATTATGTGTGGTTGCATAGAACAATATGAGGAACTATTACAGGCTACATTGGGAAGTTATGTACAGCAACAGGATGAACTGCAGTGGAATGTAATGTAGACCAATCGCAGGAGCTATCTTGATTGTTTACTTTGTTTAGTAAGAGGAGTTAGAATAGCTGCTTACACAAAGCACTAGCAGAGTTGGTATGAGTGGTCACAATAAGCACTAACAGAGTTGTTATGAGTGGTCACAATAAGCACTAACAGAGTTGTATGAGTGGTCACAATAAGCACTAGCAGAGTTGGTATGAGTGGTCACATAAAGCACTAGCAGAGTTGGTATGAGTGGTCACATAAAGCACTAGCAGAGTTGGTATGAGTGGTCACATAAAGCACTAGCAGAGTCAGTATGAGTGGTCACATAAAGCACTAGCAGAGTTGGTATGAGTGGTCACATAAAGGACTAGCAGAGTCGGTATGAGTGGTCACATAAAGCACTAGCAGAGTCGGTATGCGTGGTCACATAAAGCACTAGCAGAGTCGGTATGAGTGGTCACAGTAAGCTCTAGCAGAGTAGGTACGAGTGGTCACAATAAGCACTAACAGAGTCGGTATGAGTGATCACAGAAATCACTAGCAGAGTTGGTATGAGTGGTCACTAAAAATGCAATGAAGAGTGAGTATGGTTCCACAAACACTAGGGGAGTCAATAGGAGTGGTTACACAAAGAAATATAGCTAGTTAGTATGAGGGGTCACACCAACACGTGGGTAGTTCGTATGAGTGGTTACACAGAGTACTATGAGGAGTTAGCTTGAGTGGTTACACAGAGTACTATGAGGAGTTAGCTTGAGTGGTTACACAGAGTACTATGCAGAGTTAGTATGAGTGGTTGCACAGAGTACTATGGGGAGTTAGTATGAGTGGTCACACAGAGTACTATGGGGAGTTAGTATGAGTGGTTACACAGAGTACTATGGGGAGTTGGTATGAATGGTTACACAGAGTACTATGGAGAGTTGGTATGAATGGTTACACAGAGTACTATGGAGAGTTGGTATGAATGGTTACACAGAGTACTATGGAGAGTTGGTATGAGTGGTTACACAGAGTACTATGGAGAGTTGGTATGAATGGTTACACAGAGTACTATGGAGAGTTGGTATGAATGGTTACACAGAGTACTATGAGAAGTTAGTATGAATGGTTACACAGAGTACTATGGAGAGTTAGTAAGAATGGTTACACAGAGTACTATGAGGAGTTAGTATGAATGGTTACACAGAGTACTATGGGGAGTTAGTATGAGTGGTTACACAGAGTACTATGGGGAGTTAGTATGAGTGGTTACACAGAGTACTATGGGGAGTTAGTATGAGTGGTTACACAGAGTACTATGAGGAGTTAGTATGAGTGGTTACACAGAGTACGATGGAGAGTTGGTATGAATGGTTACACAGAATACTATGGAGAGTTAGTATGAATGGTTACACAGAGTACTATGGAGAGTTGGTATGAATGGTTACACAGAGTACTATGGAGAGTTGGTATGAATGGTTACACAGAGTACTATGGAGAGTTGGTATGAATGGTTACACAGAGTACTATGGAGAGTTAGTATGAATGGTTACACAGAGTACTATGAGAAATAGTATGAATGGTTACACAGAGTACTATGGAGAGTTAGTATGAATGGTTACACAGAGTACTATGAGGAGTTAGTATGAATGGTTACACAGAGTACTATGGGGAGTTAGTATGAATGGTTACACAAAGTACTATGAGAAGTTAGTATGAATGGTTACACAGAGTATTATGGAGAGTTAGTATGAATGGTCACACAAAGTACTATGAGGAGTTAGTATGAATGGTTACACAGAGTACTATGGGGAGTTAGTATGAGTGGTTACACAGAGTACTATGGGGAGTTAGTATGAGTGGTTACACAGAGTACTATGAGGAGTTAGTATGAATGGTTACACAGAGTACTATGAGGAGTTAGTATGAGTGGTTACACAGAGTACTATGGAGAGTTAGTATGAATGGTTACACAGAGTACTATGGAGAGTTGGTATGAATGGTTACACAGAGTAATATGGAGAGTTGGTATGAATGGTTACACAGAGTACTATGGAGAGTTGGTATGAATGGTTACACATAGTACACAGAGTACTATGGAGAGTTAGTATGAATGGTTAAACAGAGTACTATGAGGAGTTAGTATGAATGGTTACACAGAGTACTATGGGGAGTTAGTATGAATGGTTACACAAAGTACTATGGAGAGTTGGTATGAATGGTTACACAGAGTACTATGGAGAGTTGGTATGAATGGTTACACAGAGTACTATGGAGAGTTAGTATGAATGGTTACACAGAGTACTATGAGAAGTTAGTATGAATGGTTACACAAAGTACTATGGAGAGTTAGTATGAATGGTTACACAGAGTACTATGAGGCGTTAGTATGAATGGTTACACAGAGTACTATGGGGAGTTAGTATGAATGGTTACACAAAGTACTATGGAGAGTTGGTATGAATGGTTACACAGAGTACTATGAGAAGTTAGTATGAATGGTTACACAGAGTACTATGGAGAGTTAGTATGAATAGTTACACAGAGTACTATGAGGAGTTAGTATGAATGGTTACACAGAGTACTATGGGGAGTTAGTATGAGTGGTTACACAGAGTACTATGGGGAGTTAGTATGAGTGGTTACATAGAGTACTATGGAGAGTTGGTATGAATGGTTACACAGAGTACTATGGAGAGTTGGTATGAATGGTTACACAGAGTACTATGGAGAGTTAGTATGAATGGTTACACAGAGTACTATGAGAAGTTAGTATGAATGGTTACACAAAGTACTATGGAGAGTTAGTATGAATGGTTACACAGAGTACTATGAGGAGTTAGTATGAATGGTTACACAGAGTACTATGGGGAGTTAGTATGAATGGTTACACAAAGTACTATGGAGAGTTGGTATGAATGGTTACACAGAGTACTATGAGAAGTTAGTATGAATGGTTACACAGAGTACTATGGAGAGTTAGTATGAATAGTTACACAGAGTACTATGAGGAGTTAGTATGAATGGTTACACAGAGTACTATGAGGAGTTAGTATGCATGGTTACACAGAGTACTATGGCGAGTTAGTATGAGTGGTTACATAGAGTACTATGGAAAGTTAGTATGAGTGGTTACACAGAGTACTATGGGGAGTTAGTATGAGATGTTACACAGTGTACTATGGGGAGTTAGTATGAGTGGTTACACAGTGTACTATGGGGAGTTAGTATGAATGGTCACACAGAGTACTATATGGAGTTAGTATGAGTGGTTACACAGTGTACTATGGGGAGTTAGTATGAGTGGTTACACAGAGTACTATGGAGAGTTAGTATGAGTGGTTACACAGAGTACTATAGGGGGTTTGTATGAGTGGTTACACAGAGTACTATGAGGAGTTATTATGAGTGGTTGCACAAAGTACTATGGGGAGTTAGTATGAGTGGTTACACAGAGTACTATGATGAGTTATTATGAGTGGTTGCACAGAGTACTATGGGGAGTTAGTATGAGTGGTCACACAGAGTACTATGGGGAGTTAATATGAGTGGCTACACAGTGTAGTATGGAGAGTTAGTATGAGTGGTTACACATTGTACTATGGGGGTTAGTATGAGTGGTTACACAGAGTACTATGGGGAGTTAGTATGAGTGGTTATACAGAGTACTATAGGGAGTTAGTATGAGTGGTTACACAGAGTACTATGGGGAGTTAGTATGAGTGGTTACACAGTGTGTAGTATGGAGAGTTAGTATGAGTGGTTACACATTGTACTATGGGGGGTTAGTATGAGTGGTTACACAGAGTACTATGGGGAGTTAGTATGAGTGGTTATACAGAGTACTATAGGGAGTTAGTATGAGTGGTTACACAGTGTACTATGGGGAGTTAGTATGAATGGTCACACAGAGTACTATATGTAGTTAGTATGAGTGGTTACACAGTGTACTATGGGGAGTTAGTATGAGTGGTTACACAGAGTACTATGAAGAGTTAGTATGAGTGGTTACACAGAGTACTATAGGGGGTTTGTATGAGTGGTTACACAGAGTACTATGAGGAGTTATTATGAGTGGTTGCACAAAGTACTATGGGGAGTTAGTATGAGTGGTTACACAGAGTACTATGATGAGTTATTATGAGTGGTTGCACAGAGTACTATGGGGAGTTAGTATGAGTGGTCACACAGAGTACTATGGGGAGTTAATATGAGTGGCTACACAGTGTAGTATGGAGAGTTAGTATGAGTGGTTACACATTGTACTATGGGGGTTAGTATGAGTGGTTACACAGAGTACTATGGGGAGTTAGTATGAGTGGTTATACAGAGTACTATAGGGAGTTAGTATGAGTGGTTATACAGAGTACTATAGGGAGTTAGTATGAGTGGTTACACAGTGTACTATGGGGAGTTAGTATGAATGGTCACACAGAGTACTATATGGAGTTAGTATGAGTGGTTACACAGTGTACTATGGGGAGTTAGTATGAGTGGTTACACAGAGTACTATGAAGAGTTAGTATGAGTGGTTACACAGAGTACTATAGGGGGTTTGTATGAGTGGTTACACAGAGTACTATGAGGAGTTATTATGAGTGGTTGCACAAAGTACTATGGGGAGTTAGTATGAGTGGTTACACAGAGTACTATGATGAGTTATTATGAGTGGTTGCACAGAGTACTATGGGGAGTTAGTATGAGTGGTCACACAGAGTACTATGGGGAGTTAATATGAGTGGCTACACAGTGTAGTATGGAGAGTTAGTATGAGTGGTTACACATTGTACTATGGGGGTTAGTATGAGTGGTTACACAGAGTACTATGGGGAGTTAGTATGAGTGGTTATACAGAGTACTATAGGGAGTTAGTATGAGTGGTTACACAGAGTACTATGGGGAGTTAGTATGAGTGGTTACACAGTGTAGTATGGAGAGTTAGTATGAGTGGTTACACATTGTACTATGGGGGGTTAGTATGAGTGGTTACACAGAGTACTATGGGGAGTTAGTATGAGTGGTTATACAGAGTACTATAGGGAGTTAGTATGAGTGGTTATACAGAGTACTATGGGGAGTTAGTATGAGTGGTTACACAGAGTACGATGGGGAGTTAGTATGAGTGGTTACACAGAGTACTGTGAGGAGTTAGTATGAGTGGTTACACAGAGTACTATGAGGAGTTAGTATGAGTGGTTACACATAGTACGATGGGGAGTTAGTATGAATGGTTACACAGAGTACTATGGGGAGTTAGTATGAGTGGTTACACAGAGTACTATGGGGAGTTAGTATGAGTGGTTACACAGAGTACTATGGGGAGTTAGTATGAGTGGTTACACAGAGTACTATGAGGAGTTAGTATGAGTGGTTACACAGAGTACTATGGAGAGTTAGTATGAATGGTTACACAGAGTACTATGGAGAGTTGGTATGAATGGTTACACAGAGTACTATGGAGAGTTGGTATGAATGGTTACACAGAGTACTATGGAGAGTTGGTATGAATGGTTACACAGAGTACTATGGAGAGTTAGTATGAATGGTTACACAGAGTACTATGAGAAGTTAGTATGAATGGTTACACAGAGTACTATGGAGAGTTAGTATGAATGGTTACACAGAGTACTATGAGGAGTTAGTATGAATGGTTACACAGAGTACTATGGGGAGTTAGTATGAATGGTTACACAAAGTACTATGGAGAGTTGGTATGAATGGTTACACAGAGTACTTTGAGAAGTTAGTATGAATGGTTACACAGAGTACTATGGAGAGTTAGTATGAATGGTTACACAGAGTACTATGAGGAGTTAGTATGAATGGATAAACAGAGTACTATGGGGAGTTAGTATGAGTGGTTACACAGAGTACTATGGGGAGTTAGTATGAGTGGTTACACAGAGTACTATGAAGAGTTAGTATGAATGGTTACACAGAGTACTATGAGGAGTTAGTATGAGTGGTTACACAGAGTACTATGGAGAGTTAGTATGAATGGTTACACAGAGTACTATGGAGAGTTGGTATGAATGGTTACACAGAGTAATATGGAGAGTTGGTATGAATGGTTACACAGAGTACTATGGAGAGTTGGTATGAATGGTTACACATAGTACACAGAGTACTATGGAGAGTTAGTATGAATGGTTAAACAGAGTACTACGAGGAGTTAGTATGAATGGTTACACAGAGTACTATGGGGAGTTAGTATGAATGGTTACACAAAGTACTATGGAGAGTTGGTATGAATGGTTACACAGAGTACTATGGAGAGTTGGTATGAATGGTTACACAGAGTACTATGGAGAGTTAGTATGAATGGTTACACAGAGTACTATGAGAAGTTAGTATGAATGGTTACACAAAGTACTATGGAGAGTTAGTATGAATGGTTACACAGAGTACTATGAGGAGTTAGTATGAATGGTTACACAGAGTACTGTGGGGAGTTAGTATGAATGGTTACACAAAGTACTATGGAGAGTTGGTATGAATGGTTACACAGAGTACTATGAGAAGTTAGTATGAATGGTTACACAGAGTACTATGGAGAGTTAGTATGAATAGTTACACAGAGTACTATGAGGAGTTAGTATGAATGGTTACACAGAGTACTATGGGGAGTTAGTATGAGTGGTTACACAGAGTACTATGGGGAGTTAGTATGAGTGGTTACACAGAGTACTATGAGGAGTTAGTATGAATGGTTACACAGAGTACTATGAGGAGTTAGTATGAATGGTTACACAGAGTACTATGGAGAGTTAGTATGAGTGGTTACATAGAGTACTATGGAAAGTTAGTATGAGTGGTTACACAGAGTACTATGGGGAGTTAGTATGAGTTGTTACACAGTGTACTATGGGGAGTTAGTATGAGTGGTTACACAGTGTACTATGGGGAGTTAGTATGAATGGTCACACAGAGTACTATATGGAGTTAGTATGAGTGGTTACACAGTGTACAATGGGGAGTTAGTATGAGTGGTTACACAGAGTACTATGGGGAGTTAGTATGAGTGGTTACACAGAGTACTATAGGGGGTTTGTATGAGTGGTTACACAGAGTACTATGAGGAGTTATTATGAGTGGTTGCACAAAGTACTATGGGGAGTTAGTATGAGTGGTTACACAGAGTACTATGATGAGTTATTATGAGTGGTTGCACAGAGTACTATGGGGAGTTAGTATGAGTGGTCACACAGAGTACTATGGGGAGTTAGTATGAGTGGCTACACAGTGTAGTATGGAGAGTTAGTATGAGTGGTTACACATTGTACTATGGGGGTTAGTATGAGTGGTTACACAGAGTACTATGGGGAGTTAGTATGAGTGGTTATACAGAGTACTATAGGGAGTTATTATGAGTGGTTACACAGAGTACTATGGGGAGTTAGTATGAGTGGTTACACAGTGTAGTATGGAGAGTTAGTATCAGTGGTTACACATTGTACTATGGGGGGTTAGTATGAGTGGTTACACAGAGTACTATGGGGAGTTAGTATGAGTGGTTATACAGAGTACTATAGGGAGTTAGTATGAGTGGTTACACAGAGTACTATGGGGAGTTAGTATGAGTGGTTACACAGAGTACGATGGGGAGTTAGTATGAGTGGTTACACAGAGTACTGTGAGGAGTTAGTATGAGTAGTTACACAGAGTACTATGAGGAGTTAGTATGAGTGGTTACACAGAGTACGATGTGGAGTTAGTATGAGTGGTTACACAGAGTACTATGGGGAGTTAGTATGAGTGGTTACACAGAGTACTATGGGGAGTTAGTATGAGTGGTTACACAGAGTACTATGGGGAGTTAGTATGAGTGGTTACACAGAGTACTATGAGGAGTTAGTATGAGTGGTTACACAGAGTACTATGGAGAGTTAGTATGAATGGTTACACAGAGTACTATGGCGAGTTGGTATGAATGGTTACACAGAGTACTATGGAGAGTTGGTATGAATGGTTACACAGAGTACTATGGAGAGTTGGTATGAATGGTTACACAGAGTACTATGGAGAGTTAGTATGAATGGTTACACAGAGTACTATGAGGAGTTAGTATGAATGGATAAACAGAGTACTATGGGGAGTTAGTATGAGTGGTTACACAGAGTACTATGGGGAGTTAGTATGAGTGGTTACACAGAGTACTATGAGGAGTTAGTATGAATGGTTACACAGAGTACTATGAGGAGTTAGTATGAGTGGTTACACAGAGTACTATGGAGAGTTAGTATGAATGGTTACACAGAGTACTATGGAGAGTTGGTATGAATGGTTACACAGAGTAATATGGAGAGTTGGTATGAATGGTTACACAGAGTACTATGGAGAGTTGGTATGAATGGTTACACATAGTACACAGAGTACTATGGAGAGTTAGTATGAATGGTTAAACAGAGTACTATGAGGAGTTAGTATGAATGGTTACACAGAGTACTATGGGGAGTTAGTATGAATGGTTACACAAAGTACTATGGAGAGTTGGTATGAATGGTTACACAGAGTACTATGGAGAGTTGGTATGAATGGTTACACAGATTACTATGGAGAGTTAGTATGAATGGTTACACAGAGTACTATGAGAAGTTAGTATGAATGGTTACACAAAGTACTATGGAG
Organism: Pelobates fuscus; assembly: GCF_036172605.1. NCBI lineage: Eukaryota > Metazoa > Chordata > Amphibia > Anura > Pelobatidae > Pelobates > Pelobates fuscus. The sequence continues at coordinate 78,410,609 of NC_086323.1, read as the reverse complement.
AGTTAGTATGAATGGTTACACAGAGTACTATGAGGAGTTAGTATGAATGGTTACACAGAGTGCTGTGGGGAGTTAGTATGAATGGTTACACAAAGTACTATGGAGAGTTGGTATGAATGGTTACACAGAGTACTATGAGAAGTTAGTATGAATGGTTACACAGAGTACTATGCAGAGTTAGTATGAATAGTTACACAGAGTACTATGAGGAGTTAGTATGAATGGTTACACAGAGTACTATGGGGAGTTAGTATGAGTGGTTACACAGAGTACTATGGGGAGTTAGTATGAGTGGTTACACAGAGTACTATGAGGAGTTAGTATGAATGGTTACACAGAGTACTATGAGGAGTTAGTATGAATGGTTACACAGAGTACTATGGAGAGTTAGTATGAGTGGTTACATAGAGTACTATGGAAAGTTAGTATGAGTGGTTACACAGAGTACTATGGGGAGTTAATATGAGTTGTTACACAGTGTACTATGGGGAGTTAGTATGAGTGGTTACACAGTGTACTATGGGGAGTTAGTATGAATGGTCACACAGAGTACTATATGGAGTTAGTATGAGTGGTTACACAGTGTACAATGGGGAGTTAGTATGAGTGGTTACACAGAGTACTATGGAGAGTTAGTATGAGTGGTTACACAGAGTACTATAGGGGGTTTGTATGAGTGGTTACACAGAGTACTATGAGGAGTTATTATGAGTGGTTGCACAAAGTACTATGGGGAGTTAGTATGAGTGGTTACACAGAGTACTATGATGAGTTATTATGAGTGGTTGCACAGAGTACTATGGGGAGTTAGTATGAGTGGTCACACAGAGTACTATGGGGAGTTAGTATGAGTGGCTACACAGTGTAGTATGGAGAGTTAGTATGAGTGGTTACACATTGTACTATGGGGGTTAGTATGAGTGGTTACACAGAGTACTATGGGGAGTTAGTATGAGTGGTTATACAGAGTACTATAGGGAGTTAGTATGAGTGGTTACACAGAGTACTATGGGGAGTTAGTATGAGTGGTTACACAGTGTAGTATGGAGAGTTAGTATGAGTGGTTACACATTGTACTATGGGGGGTTAGTATGAGTGGTTACACAGAGTACTATGGGGAGTTAGTATGAGTGGTTATACAGAGTACTATAGGGAGTTAGTATGAGTGGTTACACAGAGTACTATGGGGAGTTAGTATGAGTGGTTACACAGAGTACGATGGGGAGTTAGTATGAGTGGTTACACAGAGTACTGTGAGGAGTTAGTATGAGTGGTTACACAGAGTACTATGAGGAGTTAGTATGAGTGGTTACACAGAGTACGATGGGGAGTTAGTATGAGTGGTTACACAGAGTACTATGGGGAGTTAGTATGAGTGGTTACACAGAGTACTATGGGGAGTTAGTATGAGTGGTTACACAGAGTACTATGGGGAGTTAGTATGAGTGGTTACACAGAGTACTATGAGGAGTTAGTATGAGTGGTTACACAGAGTACTATGGAGAGTTAGTATGAATGGTTACACAGAGTACTATGGAGAGTTGGTATGAATGGTTACACAGAGTACTATGGAGAGTTGGTATGAATGGTTACACAGAGTACTATGGAGAGTTGGTATGAATGGTTACACAGAGTACTATAGGGGGTTTGTATGAGTGGTTACACAGAGTACTATGAGGAGTTATTATGAGTGGTTGCACAAAGTACTATGGGGAGTTAGTATGAGTGGTTACACAGAGTACTATGATGAGTTATTATGAGTGGTTGCACAGAGTACTATGGGGAGTTAGTATGAGTGGTCACACAGAGTACTATGGGGAGTTAGTATGAGTGGTTACACAGAGTACTTTCAGAAGTTAGTATGAATGGTTACACAGAGTACTATGAGGAGTTAGTATGAGTGGTTACACAGAGTACTATGGAGAGTTAGTATGAATGGTTACACAGAGTACTATGGAGAGTTGGTATGAATGGTTACACAGAGTACTATGGAGAGTTGGTATGAATGGTTACACAGAGTACTATGGAGAGTTGGTATGAATGGTTACACAGAGTACTATGGAGAGTTAGTATGAATGGTTACACAGAGTACTATGAGAAGTTAGTATGAATGGTTACACAGAGTACTATGGAGAGTTAGTATGAATGGTTACACAGAGTACTATGAGGAGTTAGTATGAATGGTTACACAGAGTACTATGGGGAGTTAGTATGAATGGTTACACAAAGTACTATGGAGAGTTGGTATGAATGGTTACACAGAGTACTTTCAGAAGTTAGTATGAATGGTTACACAGAGTACTATGAGGAGTTAGTATGAATGGATAAACAGAGTACTATGAGGAGTTAGTATGAATGGATAAACAGAGTACTATGGGGAGTTAGTATGAGTGGTTACACAGAGTACTATGAGGAGTTAGTATGAATGGTTATACAGAGTACTATGGGGAGTTAGTATGAGTGGTTACACGGAGTACTATGGGGAGTTGGTATGAGTGGTTACACATAGTACTATGGAGAGTTAGTATGAGTGGTTACACAGAGTACTATGGGGAGTTAGTATGAGTGGTTACACAGTGCACTATGGGAAGTTCGTGTTAGTGGTTACACAGTGTACTATGGGGAGTTAGTATGAGTGGTCACACAGAGTACTATAGAGAGTTAGTTTGAGTGGTTACACAGTGTACTATGGGGAGTTAGTATGAGTGGTTACACAGTGTACTATGGGGAGTTAGTATGAGCGGTCACACAGAGTACTACAGGGAGTTAGGATGAGTGGTTACACAGTGTACTATGGGGAGTTAGTATGAGTGGTTACACAGAGTACTATGGAGAGTTAGAATGAGTGGTTACACAGAGTACTATAGGGGGTTTGTATGAGTGGTTACACAGAGTACTATGGGGAGTTAGTATGAGTGGTCACACAGAGTACTATGGGGAGTTAGTATGAGTGGTTACACAGTGTAGTATGGAGAGTTAGTATGAGTGGTTACACAGTGTACTATGGGGAGTTAGTATGAGTGGTTACACAGAGTACTATGGGGAGTTAGTATGAGTGGTTACACAGAGTACTATGGGGAGTTAGTATGAGTGGTTACACAGAGTACTATGGGGAGTTAGTATGAGTGGTTACACAGAGTACTATGAGGAGTTAGTATGAGTGGTTACACAGAGTACTATGAGGAGTTAGTATGAGTGGTTACACAGAGTACGATGGGGAGTTAGTATGAGTGGTTACACAGAGTACTATGGGGAGTTAGTATGAGTGGTTACACAGAGTACTATGGGGAGTTAGTATGAGTGGTTACACAGAGTACTATGGGGAGTTAGTATGAGTGGTTACAAAGAGTACTATGAGGAGTTAGTATGAGTGGTTACACAGAGTACGATGGGGAGTTAGTATGAGTGGTTACACAGAGTACTATGAGGAGTTAGTATGAATGGTTACACAGAGTACGATGGGGAGTTAGTATGAGTGGTAACACAGAGTACTATGGGGAGTTAGTATGAGTGGTTACACAGAGTACTATGGGGAGTTAGTATGAGTGGTTACACAGAGTACTATGGGGAGTTAGTATGAGTGGTTACAAAGAGTACTATGAGGAGTTAGTATGAGTGGTTACACAGAGTACGATGGGGAGTTAGTATGAGTGGTTACACAGAGTACTATGAGGAGTTAGTATGAGTGGTTACACAGAGTACTATGAGGAGTTAGTATGAGTGGTTACACAGAGTACTATGAGGAGTTAGTATGAGTGGTTACACAGAGTACGATGGGGAGTTAGTATGAGTGGTTACACAGAGTACTATGGGGAGTTAGTATGAGTGGTTACACAGAGTACTATGGGGAGTTAGTATGAGTGGTTACACAGAGTACTATGAGGAGTTAGTATGAGTGGTTACACAGAGTACTATGAGGAGTTAGTATGAATGGTTACACAGAGTACGATGGGGAGTTAGTATGAGTGGTTACAAAGAGTACTATGAGGAGTTAGTATGAGTGGTTACACAGAGTACGATGGGGAGTTAGTATGAGTGGTTACACAGAGTACTATGAGGAGTTAGTATGAATGGTTACACAGAGTACTATGAGGAGTTAGTATGAGTGGTTACACAGAGTACTATGAGGAGTTAGTATGAGTGGTTACACAGAGTACTATGGAGAGTTACTATGAGTGGTTACACAGAGTACTATGGAGAGTTGGTCTGAATGGTTACACAGAGTACGATGGAGAGTTGGTATGAATGGTTACACAGAGTACGATGGAGAGTTAGTATGAATGGTTACACAGAGTACTATAAGGAGTTAGTATGAGTGGTTACACAGAGTACTATGAGGAGTTAGTATGAGTGGTTACACAGAGTACTATGAGGAGTTAGTATGAGTGGTTACACAGAGTACTATGAGGAGTTAGTATGAATGGTTACACAGAGTACGATGGGGAGTTAGTATGAGTGGTTACAAAGAGTACTATGAGGAGTTAGTATGAGTGGTTACACAGAGTACGATGGGGAGTTAGTATGAGTGGTTACACAGAGTACTATGATGAGTTAGTATGAATGGTTACACAGAGTACTATGAGGAGTTAGTATGAGTGGTTACACAGAGTACTATGGGGAGTTAGTATGAGTGGTTACACAGAGTACTATGAGGAGTTAGTATGAGTGGTTACACAGAGTACTATGAGGAGTTAGTATGAGTGGTTACACAGAGTACGATGGGGAGTTAGTATGAGTGGTTACACAGAGTACTATGAGGAGTTAGTATGAGTGGTTACACAGAGTACTATGAGGAGTTAGTATGAATGGTTACACAGAGTACGATGGGGAGTTAGTATGAGTGGTTACAAAGAGTACTATGAGGAGTTAGTATGAGTGGTTACACAGAGTACGATGGGGAGTTAGTATGAGTGGTTACACAGAGTACTATGAGGAGTTAGTATGAATGGTTACACAGAGTACTATGAGGAGTTAGTATGAGTGGTTACACAGAGTACTATGGGGAGTTAGTATGAGTGGTTACACAGAGTACTATGAGGAGTTAGTATGAGTGGTTACACAGAGTACTATGAGGAGTTAGTATGAGTGGTTACACCGAGTACGATGGGGAGTTAGTATGAGTGGTTACACAGAGTACTATGAGGAGTTAGTATGAGTGGTTACACAGAGTACTATGAGGAGTTAGTATGAATGGTTACACAGAGTACAATGGGGAGTTAGTATGAGTGGTTACACAGAGTACTATGAGGAGTTAGTATGAGTGGTTACACAGAGTACGATGGGGAGTTAGTATGAGTGGTTACACAGAGTACGATGGGGAGTTAGTATGAGTGGTTACACAGAGTACTATGAGGAGTTATTTTGATTACATAGAACGCTACAGAGAGTCGGTATGCATTATATAAAACACTAGGAAGTATTAGAATTGGTGGTTAAATAGAACAAAAGGGCTTATAGATATTTCATTAACCTTGTCTACTTTTTAAAGAACCGATATCCATGCAGGTGTACAGAAGGAGGTGAATGTATTAAAGAGTTCATAAAGAGCAATAGATGTCATGTAGTTATTTTATGTTAAGTGTAAAACTCTTTTAAAATACAACATAGGGAACATTACACTATAAAACATAAAAGAAGAATGTGTGTTTTTACAGAGTTACAGAGAATGTATTTGCTAAATATAGCTTTAACATTTAATTGCATCTTATTACACTATACAAAACATAAATGGGTAACTGGGGTAATTTGATCATATTTTTTTTTTCTACATCCAGCTTTATTGGGTCTAGATGTAGTCACCACCCCCTGTCGTTATAATTTATCAGTGTGTCCTTGTTTGGAAACGAGCTTTGTCTTTTAGCTAATACTGAGTAGTGGATTTTTTGCGGTCCTGTCAGGTCAGACTACTGTATAAATCCTGAATCAATAGCACTTTTTATTCCTACTCTACTGATGCTGAACATTTTTCTTTTACCTGGAGGAAATATGTGCAGTAATTTAATTATCTGAAATGATGGAGGAGTCAGTGGACCTTGGTGTGATCACAGTGTTCCACTGACCCATTAAAGTTCAGATCCCACCCAAATTAACTTGGATTCTAGCTTGTTTTATCACACATTATCCAGTCCCGAGCAATGTGTGAGCAATGTCTTTCTAGACTCCTATCTACAGTCGTTTCAATAAAAAAAACCTCAATTCTGTCACAAAGAGTATTTGATCAACATTTTTCAAATAAGGAGGGGAGCTCTTCATTTGGAATTACTGTATTGCACAATTTAACTGAATTATTTGTAAGAGAAATTTTAGTATAAATATTTATATGCTTTTTATATATATATATATATATATATATATATATATATATATATATATATATATATATATATATATATATATATATCTATATATAATATAATGGAGCTGACAAACTCAGGGTAAAAGCTGGCAATTGGGTTTTTAGGTGATGTCCATTTTATGCATTTGTATGCCAAATCTAAATAATGATGGCATCTATCTATCTATCTATCTATCTATCTACAACTGTATAAGAGATATGGGAGCTTATTAAACTATAATGTAATAAAATATCTACGTATGCATACTTATGTAAAAACCTACACCACCAGAATTTGTTGATGATAAATGCACTATTTCCTTAGATACCGACTAATTCCTCAGGTAAAAGAGAATCAACACTGTCATGTTAATTAAAATTAGTCCCCTAAATCATTATCTAATATTCGTGTAGATGGCCTCAAACATCACTGCTTAAAATCCATTTGATTGATTTTAGTTATTCGTGCCCCCCTTCCTCATTTTGTTAGAGAATGTATATTAAAAGTAAAATAAAATAAAGAATACTGTTTTGTGTGTCTATATATTAAGAATATGTGGATGTTCCATGACATTTTATAAACTTGCTTCATTTACTATTTCTGCTTCATGCAAGTGATTTTACATTTCTCACTATATTTCGTTATTCTTTTATCATACATGCTGTCTATACATTTTTGTCTTTTATGCTGGTTTTTTTTTTAACTGGGTTTTTTTTTTTTAACTGGGTTTTTTTTTTTTTTTGCCTTCTTTTGGATCAACAGCAAAAACCATATGTGAGGAAGGCTGAACTTGATGGACGCAAGTCTCTTTTCAGCTATGTAACTATGTAACTATGTAACTATGTAACTATGCAACTTGTTAATCTATTTCACATGGCCTATTTTTGTAATATTTATTTTAGAGATGTTGTGTATTAGGTCTTTCCATTATCACAGGCATTGGATTTTATTCACAAGTTGCACCAAAACTGTCTAACATGTTCACTAAGCGCATAGTTTCAGCGAATTAAATCCGAATGGCAAAATTGAGGCAAAAATAGACACGTTGAGACTTCGACTTAGATAGAGAATTTATTTTCTATATCAGCTATTTTTGCCTAAGTTTTTCCATTCAGATTTAATTTGTGAAAATTCATAATTACCCTGTGAGTGAACTCGAATAAATATTTAGTCTTTCTTATTAATAAGGCTTAATTTTTATGACGTACTGTTTAAAAATGTACGTACATGTTATTTTTCTTGTAACCTGCCCATATTTAAAGTATACTTTAACTTACTGTTTGCATTTGCTGTTAATTTATTTAAAAAAAAAAAAACTATTTAGTGTTATTCCTCCTTGCTACACTCAAAATACTTTAGAAAGCACTTGAAGATTTTAACCAAGCAAGCAGGTAACAAAATAATTAATATTACTCAACTGAATTCTATTACGTTTGGAAGGATGAAAAGCTGAATCAGCCTTAAACTGTTACGTTTGAACAGGTACTCCTATCAGACCAGATAGCAACTAAGCTATCTGGAGATGTTCATATTACCTCTGAAGCTTCTAGAATGTAATTGTGGTCACCATTTTACATAAATTTGTCCACAACTGAGCCGGCACATCAGTGAGATCTATGTAATGGGTGTCTAGTTATATAGACTAATGTATCTATAAGTGTACTCAGTGCAAACATAAATTGCTCCTATCTGCCAGATGGACAAATTAACAGATGCTGGCTCTCAACAGAGACTTATGTGAAATTCTGTTACTTTATCTGTGGTCTGTATCTGGACATATACACCTATATTACATCACTGGACATCTAATCTGGGAATTCCAATGACATTCCAACCACAGTTTAAAAACCAGGCAGTATTTTGTATAGGTTATACTAGGTATTTTACATAGGCAAACCATTCTTTTGTTTCTTTTCAGCAGCCCATAGAAGGAAAATTGTCAAGAATATATATAATATGTGCATATCTCCCAAGTGTCCCTATTTGTTTGGGACAGTCTCTATTTTGGGCCCAAATCCCTCTGTCCCTATTTTCTATCCTAATGCCACTCTATTCTAGGAGCTCCATTTTGTTGGTGTGTCTGAGTGTATAAGGGAGCTCCTGTGGGCGTCCGCAGGGGGGGGAAAGGGTTGGATTTTTCAGCTTGTGCTGGTATTCTTTGTAGATTTATAATATACTGCAATACCAGCGCCGGCCAGTAGGTGGAGTTGTGTGTCTAGAGAGGCAGAGAAAGGAAGCTACATCTTATCCCTGCTTCTCTATCCTTACTGAATCCACAGGGGAGCAGCACAGAATGCAGCCAGCAACCCCCAGACTGCAGAGACAGCCTACAGATCAGGTAAGTGATTGATGGGGGGGGGGGGGGCAGAAAGGGTCTGCAATAAGCAGGAAGGGTCAGCAAGAAGCAGAAGGGGGAAGCAAGGAGCAGGAAGGGGCTGCAAGGAGTAGAAAGGGGCAGCAAGGTGCAGGAAGAGGCAGAAGGAACACAACAAGAAAGGAGCAGAAATAATCAGAATGAGCACAAAGGTAAAGTAGGAGATGGAACAGAAAGGGTCTACAAGGAGCAGCAAGGAGCTGGAAAGGGCAGCAAGGAGCAGGAAGGGACAGAAGAACCACACAGATAAAGGAGCTGAAAGAATCAGGAGCACAAAGGTAAAGTAGGAGAAGGAGCAGAAAGGAGAAGGAACATAAATGAGCAGGAAGGGACATCAAGGAGCTGGAATCGGCAGAAGGAGCACAAAGGTAAAGTAGTTTGCGTACTTTGGTCATGGCTTTCTTGACATAGAGATGAGTGCAGAATCCAGACTGAAGTGAGTCAAGTAGAGAGTTAGATTGAATGAAGCTGTTCAGTCTTGTGTACACAACTGTATTGCTTGCAGGATGGGCCTATGAATTCTATAGGCCCTTGCTTGCATAACCAAAATATGTCCAACTATTCTCCAACTATTGATGATGGGCAGAATAGGAGCACTGATGCTTCTTGAACTTCAATTTAAATTTCGGATGATTACCCAAGGATGATAAGCTAGATTACCTAAGATAGATAGTATTTGTTGGGTAGGGGGGTGTAATAAAAGTGTGAACAGTTGTGTTTTGACCACTACCCATTACTTGCAGTATCAAGTAACATTATATACGCCTTCAGGAAGAGAACATAACTTTCTGGGAGTTGCAATTCAAGTTTTTAAAAACCCACAACATTTTTTGTTTGCTCTCTGTGCACTTTAAGAGCTGTATGCACATGTAACACGTGTCATTATGCAGAGTGTTGTTGTAATATGCTATATTCACATACTTACCGTTCTGAGTTTGACATATCGCTCCAGGTGTTAGTGTAAAACACACAAACTAAACACTGGATGTTATAGGAGAAATCAGCCCATTTAAAACAACATGCGTGCACACAGCTGCTCATCACACCTTTATAAAAAGTAACATACAGTTTCTTTGTACGTATTATAATATATATTTATATTATTTTATGTAATATAGTATATAACAATTACAGATAAATATTTGGGGCAATTAATTGTGTGTCAATTAAAAAACAAAACAAACAGAAAGAGATATTGAATTAGTAATACAATAATATATTATTATTATTATTATTATTGTAATTTATATAGCACCAACTTACCGGTATTAGGACAGAATTACATTAGTCAATGCAAGAAATTACAAATGCACTATTTATTGCTGCTATTTTTGGGACTAGCTCTTGTTTTATTTTATTTTTGCAGTGTTTACTTATAGCCCTTGTGCTTTTTATATATTTCATGTATATGCTGCTTACTTTTGTCCCTTATCATATTTTTGATGTAATAAAGTATGTTTCTGCTTATACCTTCCACTGCCAGTTCCTGTCTTGGATCCCCCCTGACTGGTTTGCCTAGAGCCTGGAGCCTACTTAATACAGTCTGATACAGCTCTATAGTTTGTTCTTTCTCCTATATATGTTGTTTGTGCAATTTTGATTTCATTGGAGTACTATTTTCTACCTTTTTTTTAAATCTCTTTTAGAATGATTTCTGGATAATCATGACTACCATCATACGTATATTGTGTGCATTCACTGAATGTGTAACATCCATTTATTTTATATGCTTGCTTTCCAGGTGATAGGGGATCAGGGGCGTACCTAGAGCATTTGGCACCCGGGGCGGACCCTGAGTGTGGCACCCCCCCCCGCCCATAATAAAAATTTAAGAAAACACCCACAATTTTTTGCTTTCCTATGGACTGTTTGAATGTGCGCGCAGCTCTTGCCGCGCATGTGCATTCGGCTCCACTCGGGAGCTGACGTCGGCGGGGGAGAAGAGGTCACCCCTTAAAACCCATTCAGCCACTTACCTTTCTCCAACGTCGGGCTCCCTCGGCGCTGGTGACCTCTCCTCCCCCTGCCGACGTTAGATCCGAATGCGCATGCGCGGCAAGAGCCACATGTGCATTCAAACTGCCCATAGGAAAGCATTACTCAATGCTTTCCTATGGACGTCCAGCGTCTTCTCACTGAGTTTTACAGTGAGAATTGCGGAAGCGCCTCTAGCGGCTGATTAACCCTCAGTGAAACATATGTTTTCAGCTGCAGGGTTAAAACTAGAGGGACCTGGCCCCCATACCACTTTATTGAGCGGATCCTTAGAAATAGCATAGGAAAGGGATTTGAGTTCAAAAGATGTAGCGGCTAGGGCAGAGGTTTTGTAGAAGGGGGCCAGGGCAGGGATTTTGTATAAATGCGCCACTTTTGTAGAAAGGGGCTGGTGAGAAACTTCTAGAAAACTCCTCCCCTGCCCCTTTCTACAAAGCCCCTGGTCTCGCCCCTTCTAGAAAACCCCTGCCCTTCGCCCTTCATATAAAAACCCTGCACCCCGATCACATAAATTTCATACACTTGTTACACATAAAAACCCTGCACCCCGATCACATAAATTTCATACACTCCCTACACATAAAAAACCCTGCACATCCCCCTTAATTAAAAAAAAAGCTGCACACCCCCTTAAAAGAAAAAAAAACCCTGCACAACCCCCCTTAATTAAAAAAAATCCTGCAAACCCTTAATAAAAACCCTGCACACCCCCTTAATAAAAAACAAAAACTTTCACAACCCCCCTAACAAAAAAACATGCACACACCCCTTAATAAAAACCCTGCACACCCCCTTAATAAAAAACAAAAATCTGAATCCACAACCCCTCTTTAATTAATCCACCCCTCTAATTAATCCACCCCTCTAATTAATCCACCCCCCTCTAATTAACCCACCCCCTCTAGTTAAACCACCTCCCTCTAATTAATCCACCCCCTCTAATTAATCCACCCTCCCTCTAATTAATCCACCCCCCTAATTAATCTACCCTCCCTTTAATTCACCCCCCTCTAATTAACCCACCCCCTCTAATTAATCCACCCCTCTAATTAATCCACCCTCCCTTTAATTAATCCACCTCTCTCTAATTAATCCACCCCCTCTAATTAATACACCCCCTCTAATTAATACACCCCCATCTAATTAATCCACCCCCTCTAATTAATACCCCCCTCTAATTAATACACCCCCTCTAATTAATACACCCCCCTCTAATTAATACACCCCCTCTAGTTAATACACCCCCCTCTAATTAATCCACCCCCTCTAATTAATCCACCCCCTCTAATTAATACACCCCCCTCTAATTAATACACCCCCCATAATTAATACACCCCCTCTAATTAATACACCCCCTCTAATTAATACACCCCCCTCTAATTAATACACCCCCTCTAATTAATCCACCCCCCTCTAATTAATACACCCCCCTCTAATTAATACACCCCCCATAATTAATACACCCCCTCTAATTAATCCACCCCCTCTAATTAATACACCCCCTCTAATTAATCCACCCCCTCTAATTAATACACCCCCTCTAATTAATACACCCCCCTCTAATTAATACACCCCCCTCTAATTAATACACCCCCTCTAGTTAATACACCCCCCTCTAATTAATACACCCCCTCTAATTAATCCACCCCCTCTAATTAATACATTATACACCCCCTCTAATTATTCCACCCCCTCTAATTAATCCACCCCCTCTAATTAATACCCCCCTCTAATTAATACACCCCCCTCTAATTAATACACCCCCCCTCTAATTAATTCACCCCCCTCTAGTTAATACACCCCCCTCTAATTAATACACCCCCTCCAATTAATCCACCCCCTCTAATTAATACACCCCCCTCTAATTAATACACCCCCTCTAATTAATACACCCCCTCTAATTAATCCACCCCCTCTAATTAATACAACCCCTCTAATTAATACACCCCCTCTAATTAATACACCCCCTCTAATTAATACACCCCCCATAATTAATCCACCCCCTCTAATTAATACACCCCCCTCTAATTAATACACCCCCTCTAATTAATACACCCCCCTCTAATTAATCCACCCCCCTCTAATTAATACACCCCCCTCTAATTAATACACATCCCTCTAATTAATCCACCCCCCTCTAATTAATACACCCCCCTCTAATTAATCCACCCCCTCTAATTAATACACCCCCCTCTAATTAATACACCCCCCTCTAATTAATACACCCCCTCTAATTAATCCACCCCCTCTAATTAATACACCCCCCTCTAATTAATACACCCCCCTCTAATTAATACACCCCCTCTAATTAATCCACCCCCTCTAATTAATACAACCCCTCTAATTAATACACCCCCTCTAATTAATACACCCCCCATAATTAATCCACCCCCTCTAATTAATACACCCCCCTCTAATTAATACACCCCCCTCTAATTAATACACCCCCTCTAATTAATACACCCCCCTCTAATTAATCCACCCCCCTCTAATTAATACACCCCCCTCTAATTAATACACCCCCCTCTAATTAATACACCCCCTCTAATTAATCCACCCCCTCTAATTAATACAACCCCTCTAATTAATACACCCCCTCTAATTAATACACCCCCCATAATTAATCCACCCCCTCTAATTAATACACCCCCCTCTAATTAATACACCCCCCTCTAATTAATACACCCCCTCTAATTAATACACCCCCCTCTAATTAATCCACCCCCCTCTAATTAATACACCCCCCTCTAATTGATACACCCCCCTCTAATTAATCCACCCCCTCTAATTAATACACCCCCTCTAATTAATCCACCCCCCTCTAATTAATACAACCCCTCTAATTAATACACCCCCTCTAATTAATACACCCCCCATAATTAATACACCCCCTCTAATTAATACACCCCCCTCTAATTAATACACCCCCCTCTAATTAATACACCCCCTCTAATTAATACACCCCCCTCTAATTAATACACCCCCCTCTAATTAATACACCCCCCTCTAATTAATACACCCCCTCTAATTAATACACCCCCCTCTAATTAATACACCCCCCTCTAATTAATACACCCCCCTCTAATTAATACACCCCCTCTAATTAATACACCCCCTCTAATTAATACACCCCCCCCTTTAATTAATTCAGCCCCAGACATAAATAACTACTTTATACTTACATTTTGATGATGCCTTGCTTGCCCGCCGAGTCCGACCACTGGGTGCCTCACCGCCCGGAAATGGATCCTTCCGCTGAAGATCCGTGAAGGCGGACTGACGGCGCTGCGCACGTCATCACGTTGCGCGACGCCGCGGCCCGCAACGCTCCTCCCCCTCCTCCTCATAAAGAAGGAAGTCCCACCGGTGTTTGGCCGCAAAGGTGCTGCGGCTGTGCGCAGCGTAATGATGGGGGGGTGACACATGACACTGGAAGTCATGGCACCCCCCTAGTCAGTGGCACCCGGGGCGGGCCGCCCCCCCCGCCCCCCCCTTAGTACGCCACTGTAGGGGATACATTTGTATTACATCCTTCAGATTTACTCTATTGAGAAGCCCCAACACACTGTTTTTCTTTGTTGTTAAGAGCATGATCAAGGTCTTTATTCCCATCTTGTGTAATAAAGGGGCGGATACAGACAATGTTTTTAAGATGGAATTGGGAGCAGACGCGTACCAAGGTCACATGATGACCAGAGTAAAAAAAAATTGCCATTCCCCCAAAACTGTAAAAATAAATGTTGTGTCCCTCTCCTCCCACCTTTAACCCCCTTTTCTTTGAAAAATAGCACTCACATACTAACAATCATATTCACCCATATTTAACGTCATGTACACACATACATTCATATACAAAAACATGAATATATATATATATATATACAAACAGAAACATTGATACATACACACAGACTCATACACAAACACATGCATACACAAATACAGACTCATATACACACTTTCATGTACTATGTGCTATTTGTCCAATCCCTTCCATCTCATGTGTCAAACTATATAGCCAACTGACTATCTCTAGGCTGAGTGGGATCCCTATTTAGTTAAGTCACTTGGGAGCATACGACCGTAGGAAGCCCAGACCATATTCCATCTGTGTGCCACTATCCATCCAGTGCCAACTTCCAATAAGTGCCCTAAATCCAAGGAGTTTACCAAGGGAGTTCACCAAAAAGGACCCACGGAGAACAGCAGTCAGTGCTTTAATCAACATTCTCATTATCACCCACAAGCTGTTGTGCTTGCTGCATTCCTGTTTTGTGCTTTGTACCTAGCCATATGTGTAGTGTAAGTACTATTTCCTCACCATATATGCATTATTGTAACCTACTTAATGTTTGCATTCATCTCCTCCCTTCCTGTACATGGCTCCAAATTTTACAATACTCCTTGTAACCCTCTTACACTCCTGTCATGTTCCTACCACCACCCTCTTAAGCAACACTCACCACAAACTGAAAACCAAATTCTTATACATCATGGCCTGCTTTGTTGCTGTAATTTATCTGCGAGTGCTGGAGGAGAGTGTTGAAATCAAGCCCTCCAACCCCCACCCCACAAAAGTATAAAACCCTACAATTGCAATACTACCAAACAAAGATTATGTCTAAAGTTACTTGCTCTTGCAAATGATGTCGAGTCTAACCCCGGCCCACCAACAGATTCCATTACTAGCCTTCCAGCTAAAAAAGGCCTCTCCTTTGTGCACTGTAATATCTGCAACTTACTACCAAAAATTGATGCACTGCAAGCATGGTGTTTACATTACAAGCCTAAAATCACTGTGCTCTCTGAATAGTGGCTAACCGCAAAAATACCTGACTCTGACATTGCAATACATGGGTATTCATCCAATAGAAATTACAGAGCAAAAAGAGGAGGCGGCATAGTCATCTATATTGACAATTCCATAAAGTTCACCCCATTAGAAAACTTTAGTCCTCCTGCCATGTTTGATTTCCTTTCTGGCACAATGGAAATTGTTGCAGGAATCTACCGCCCACCTAGCTCCCCTGTGCATTCCCTTTTTGACATAGCCCATCTCCTTAGTGAAACTATAGCTCAAAACACAAAAAGTGAACTGTTGGTCTTTGGAGATTTAAATATTGATTGGCTGAATCCTAAAAATAATAGTTCTTGCTCACTGTTTAAGACTTTGCAGCTAACGCAATGAATCTCCTCCCCAACTCGCATTAACATTAAAAGCCATAACCATACCCTGCTCGATTGGATTCTCTCCACTTCTCCTGATAGAATCCAGGAGGCAGGTGTTCTCCCTAACTGTTTCAGTGACCACCGCTTAGTGTACTGCATGCACAAAATAAAGGCTACTAAATCCTCTCCCAAGGTTAAAATCACCAGGTCCTTCAAATAAATTAATCCTGAATCCTTTCTAAATGACATCAAGAACCTTCCAAGGCACAGATTAACCCCTTAAGGACACATGACATGTGTGACATGTCATGATTCCCTTTTATTCCAGAAGTTTGGTCCTTAAGGGGTTAAACCTTATCCCAGATCTAGACTGTGCAGTTTAATTCTTTCAGTCCGAACTCCTACAAGTTTGGAATTTGCATGCCCTGCTGCATAAGGTGAGAGTAAAAGGGGCACATATGAATTGGATCACAGCTGACCTTATTCAAATGTACCAGTTTCTGGACTCATTGTGATCAAAGTTCAAGCGTGGGGCGGCGCCTGACTTCCGGTGCGAATGGCGGCTTGTTGCTAGAGCTCCGTACCGACAGGCACTTAATCAGCTTACATTAGACACTATTCCCAATGCTATCTCCTCCAAAACAGTCGCTTCATACCCCAAACTCGGCACACAACCAGCCTGTTATGGGGGAGGAAGAAAATCCAAACCGGGATCAATTGTTGCACCGATCTTCCGAAACCGCAAGGACTGAGAGCAGCCACGTGCAGATGACCAGCGTGACTATGACTCAGATTCAGCCGCGAGCGAGGCCAGCCTCTCAGCCTCCACGGCACCCCTAACTAGGGACGACCTCAGACAATTTCTAAGACATTAAAGTCAACATGGCCTCAGAACTCACAAAACACCTGACTCTGATTAAAGAAGGCCTCAGGGACCTCGCGCAACACACTACCGACATAGAGGAGCGGATGGACCAAGCAACATTGCGGACCGATACCCACGAGCGGGCAATAGAAGAACTCAGACACCAGGTACGCAAGCTAGAAGAAGCCCAAGAGGACTGAAATAATCGGTCACGCCGCAACAACATCAGAATCCGCGGCATACCAGAGTCCGTAGAAATACCCCCCTCCGTGAATAGTTCTGTGGCCTACTCTCTGAAGCCCCACCATCAGAACTCCTCCTTGACAGAGCCCACAGGGAGCTAAGGGCACCCTCCACTAATGCATCTTAACCACGAGACGTTTTCGTTCGGATGCATTATTTCCATATAAAAGACGCAATAATGAGGGCAGCCCGTGACACCCCCCCTCCAGATTGAGGGACACCAGGTTCACTTCTACCACGACCAGCACCTTGCGCAAACGGAGTGAACTGTGGCCCCTAACACAAGAACTGTCGAGGAGACAAATCCACTATTCCTGGGGACACCCCTTTACAACAACCACACGCTAGCGTTACATAGCATTGCGGAGGCCGGAGGTTTCGAAGAACAACTTGGCCTACCCCACATCGACTTCAATGCTGACCAGGCCCCTGGAAGGACCCCAGGGAGACTAACGACTGGACGTGCAGTTACGCCAGATGCAAAAGGTACCGAGACCGGGCAGAGACCCAGACTCAGCCGCATGCACCTAACCAGCCCACTCATACCATGCAACCTGAGGTTCCAGATGACTTTAGCGGGACCCATGCACAGACCATCTAAGCCTTGAGCATAACTGTGATTTTCGCAGCACACTACGGACTACGCCGGACACAGATAAGCTACTATACAAATTCTAACGTAACCACTGAATATTTGATATGTTATGTCTCAGGTTATATATGTTGTTTTATATGGTTAGCTTAACTGACGACAGCACCATAGGCACCCTAGCGCCTTGAAGTACCAAGGCCCCACATGCAGGAAATGTATGCACTACCAAGCATGAGCACGCGCAACCAGGGAGACATAGGGATAGATGCCCGGGGGTGGCCTTACCAAGCAGGGAACCCCAAAGCATACACTAGCGGATTACCCGTAGACCCCCCCACCATCAGGGAACCTGCATGGGAAATCTGTTAATCCCTATAAGAATGCAAGCCCGGACTAGTATACCTGGCGAGGCCTACGAATTCCGTGATGTGCACCAGCCCCTAGAACCAAAAGGTATCCAGCGGCCCCGGGTCACCGCACCCCATGTAATAGGGGAGAACCAAATAGGTGAAGGGACGGGCGCCCCTGCCCAATAAGATAACCGGCAAGGCCATCCACGCTTCCACCACCTCACCGTTGAAAGCGAGACTCAGTTCCCGCCCAGGGCGTAATGAACACAGGGCTCCCAGTTCAGTTGGACCACCCGGGAACTATCCTGGATACAGCTACTCACTAGACCGAGGGAAACTGACCGGGTTCCCCCCTGCGGACCCCAGGGCAGCACACACACCAACAGGTACCCCATAACATCCCGCCCCGCTACCGGAATGAAATAAGCTTACAACTTCAAAGCCAATGCTGGGGAACATGGGGTGCTGGCTCAAACGCGCTTGGGGGCAATGGGGAGGGGGGAGAGATGCGGGGGTGACCCCTACCAGACCACACAAGCTGCCACAAGGGCGACCAGTTGGCTGACTCACAGCCCAGGACTCGCCTTGGGACAGTGACTTCACCAATGCAACCGACGGACCCCTGTACCTACCCTCTCCCCCTCCCCCCTCCCCGAAGCGAAGCTCGGAAGGAGAGCCGTTGATGAGACGCAAAACGACCAATTCCGTCCTCTGGAGAATAGTGTACTTAGCGACTAAGACCTGCCGGAGACTCGGACGGGCATGCCGCTACTACCCGATACGACACACACCTCACACACCCTGAAGATTAGTGGAGCAGTCAGACACTCTACCCCATGACCTACTGGCCCTTGGATAAGTCCAGAAGTCTGACTCACCTGATCTTTCACCCCCCCCCTCTGGTCTTCCTTAACTCCAACCTACTAACCACCCTCCTCGCAGGACCGTACCTCCTCTGCCCCCCCGACCACTTCCTGCCCACGCTCGCCTGGGCACACATCCCCCGCCCACCCGCATACAAGATTTGTGGTACACTGATCCCACTACAACCCTCCCCCCCACTGCAAACATGCGCATAGCCTTATGATCCATCTCCGTCAATGCCAAAGAGCTGAACACGCCAGTCAGAGGCATGGCTTGCTACGATGTGCCAATAGGCAACATATAGACAACCCACTTTAGAAAAAAAACGCTCATCCCCCTCACCAACAGACACTACAAGCAAAGCCTCCTCCCCAGACACCAAGACAAAAGGGGTAGCAATTATACTGAAATCAACCTTCCCTCTGACGGACATTGCATGCACCACAGACCCCCAAGGCTGATACATCACAATAAAAAGGGAAAAGAGGGACTACAGAATATGCCTTTTGCTCTGTCTGCGCCCTGACAACTCCTGACACCTTATTTTGGCAACAACTTGCAA
This sequence comes from Pelobates fuscus, assembly GCF_036172605.1. Classification (NCBI taxonomy): domain Eukaryota; kingdom Metazoa; phylum Chordata; class Amphibia; order Anura; family Pelobatidae; genus Pelobates; species Pelobates fuscus. Next base: position 78,391,260 of record NC_086323.1, on the reverse strand, counting down.
CACACCTTGGAACCTATTCCAACATGCGCCTAATAGTGGGGGTGACTGTAATGCAGTACACACGCCTGCCACAGACAGGACACCACACAACCCTGCCCACCACCACCCATCGAGAAATGACAGCCTCTTCGCCTAATTTTTAGCCTCACAAAAACTGATTGACATTTGGACGGCCCAACACCCCTCGACAAAATATTACACTTTTTATTCCCACCCCAATAGACTCACGCATAGACTGTTTTTTAATTTTCCCACACCTAATACCCCAAGTGACCAAATCGGACATAGGCACGATTTCGTGGTCTGACCACGCAGAGATATCCATGATCCTGAAAGTTCCCTCCATCCAACGGCAATGGTCATCGAGATTGAACCCTTTCCTCTTACACGATAAACTCATAAAAGACACCGTAGCCAAAGCACTCACAGACTACTTCGAACTAAACGCACCAACGGCGACCACACCAATGTCCCTATGGGCCGCTCACAAGACGGTCATATGGGGCACCCTAATAAGCCTAGCTACACACAAGAAAAAGGAAAACCAAAGGCAAATAACATAGGCAATGGCAGAACTAAGCAGATTAGAAACACAACATAAAAGCAACCCTCACCCGACCACCTTAGCCAAACTAAGTGCAACTAGAGACCTCCTCAAAAGACTCACCCATGCTGACACAACCAAAGCCATGATGTGGTTAAAGCAAAAATTCTATGAAAAGGGGAACAAAGCGGACACCCTACTTGCCCGGAGACTTAAAACACGAATAGAGTCCAAAAAGATCTCCTCAATCCGCACAGAGGATAGAACCCTTAGCGCCAACCCCGACCACATTGGGAAAACCTTCCAAGACTACTATACGGCACTATACAACCACTCCCAACACAACCACACCAACCCAGACACTCACCGAAACCTGATAGATAGGTTCCTGCATAGTGTCGCACTCCCTACCATTACCCCAGAGGCCAAACTGGCAATAGGAACGGAGGCCTCTGTGCAGGAGGTCTCAGCAGCCCTAAAGACCTTTAAACCCAATAAGATCCCAGGCCCAGATGGCTACTCAGGCCTATATTACAAATAATTTAGTCCTCTTCTCCTGAAACACCTCTGTGCGGTGTTCAACGCATCACTCAGAGGCAAAACCCTCCCGATGGACATGACTCCAGCAAATGTATGCCTACTCCCCAAACCCGATAAAGATCACACGGAACCCGCACACTATAGGTCAATATTGCTGTTGAATGTAGATCTATAAATCATGACCAAGATCATGGCCAACAGGTTAAACCCATACCTAAACACCATAATACACCCCGATCAAGTGGGATTTATCCCCCACAGACAAGCAGCGGACAACACCCGCAGAAATATTGACCTTATATGGCTTGCCCGACACAGGAAGATCCCGGCAGCCCTAATATCACTAGATGCAGAAAGGACGTTTGACCGCCTCTTATGGCCATATCTACATCAAACCCTTGAACATTTGGGATTCCCTACCGAATTCACCACCTTCTTACAGGCAATACTTCTCCTGCCTAATATCACCCCACCGAGATTTCCCATCTCAAATACCACACGATATGGCTGCCCCCTGTCACCCCTTCTCTTTGCCCTCTCCCTAGAACGCTTGCTGCAGGCGGTGTTGGTCCAGCTGAGAGATAGAAGACATTTTGATCTGAGGGGAGACATTTAAGGTCTCGGCATATGCTGATGATGTCCTGCTTACACTGACTAACCCAGAAGGTTCGATTAGCACCTTGCTTACCCTTATTCAAACCTACTCGGAGATCTCCGGGTATAAAATTAACATGGCAAAATCTAAATTGATTCCAATACAAATCGACGACCCCTATTTAGACAGGATCAAACGTAAGTTCCCTCTAAGGATCTGCCAGGCGACCATTTCTTACCTGGGAATCCAACTACCAGCAGACATCGAAACGCTGTTTGCGAGATACTATACCCCACTGCTACTGAAAGCCCACAATGACCTACACTGCTGGAAGCCTTGGGGAATTTCCTGGCTGGGTCGCATCGCCTACATCAAAATGAACCTCCTCCCCAGACTCCAATACCTCTTCCAAACCCTCCAGAAACCGATCCACAAGCCAGACCTAAAAGCCCTACAGTCAGCAATAGACACATTCATTTGGAATGGACGTAAACCTAGAGTCCGAAGAAGCATACTATACGTCCCCAAGAAATTCGGAGGGCTGGGCCTACCCAATTTGGCACATTACCACTCCACAGCACAACTAGCCCAGATACAGCAATGGCACATCCAACCATACAGGAAAAGGTGGGTGGACTTGAAACATCTGATTTATGGCTGGGACCACCCATCCCTATACATGTGGGCAGCCAAAATACACAGGCCCCTACCCGCACCTACATCAACCGCGATCACACATGCATTCGATTTATGGGACAGGCTACGGGACAAATATGATCTCTCCTCCTTTCTATCCCCATGACCCAGATATGGAGGAATAAACTCTTCCCACCGGGCCTCACCCCAAAACACTTTGCCCACTTCGAACAAAGAGACATCACAAGATTGGGCCATCTATACCATAATGACACAGTCATCCCATTTGCAGACATCAAAGACTAAACCTCCCTTACAACATTTGATCACAACTACGCAGCTTCGCCTCAACCCCAATAGTCAACCAAGCAGGTACTGCACCACTCACCAGATTTGAACATGAATGCATTGCCAACCCCTCCAGAAAAGGCCAAATTTCAGAACTTTATGTGACCATAGCAACCCACCCCACCCAACTCACACTCCCATACATAGTAGCTTGGAAAGAAGACCTGGGACACCCAGAAGACACAGCCGACTGGGCAGATATATGGGAGGCCACAGCCTCCATCTCGATTTGCGTCACACATACGGAACAAGCATACAAGATGCTATTCTGATACCTAACGCCACACCGCCTAGCCATCAGAAACCGCAACTCCCCCAACACTTGCTGGAAACAATGCGGGGAGACGGGAACATTCCTACACTGCTGGTGGACCTGCCCGAAACTAAAACCCCTTTGGCAGGAAGTCACGTCACTCATTTGGCAGTGATCTGATGGCAACAAACAGTTTGCGCAGGGTTGTAGTGACTCTACGACGGCGTGTTATTTTTAAGGCACCTTATGTCATTTTAGTAAGTACCATGTTATATCTAAGGCAACACATGTTTATTTAGCAAGTGTGTCTGTGAAAATAAGGAAATTAGATTACTTACTAACATTTGTTTTATCCTTACTTAGTGCCCCCCTAATAATACTTAATTGGGGTTCCATGCACTACCAACCACTGCTGCTACCATTGCTATAGCTTTTTATCTCCAGTGGGAGAGAGTGAGAGGCGTACTGCCTGTATCTCTCGTTTGTGTCCTCTGTATTATGAAGTAAGCAAGATAGAATTATTTTTTGTTGAGGTTAGGTTGGGGCACTTTACTTTTCTATCCATAAAACCTCCTGGGATGTAAATCTGTCCCTGTCTTTACATTGAATAATGCTAAGTTATCAGAAATATAGGATATAATACACTGGTGCCATATATCAACTTTTTGTATGAAGTAAAGAAAATACTAAAAGGTGCTTATATCACGGATTAAGATGTTACGGCAAGATTTTAATTTTATGTTTTTATTTTTTTTTTTTCAGAGAGTTAATAGAGTTTACAAGGCAGTTGATTCATTAAATTGGGAGTTGTGGTGACCTGCAACCAGTTTTTCAAAATTCATGCTAAAATCTTTAAAACAAAATCCCCAAATCTATGTCGCTTAGCTAAAGATTTCTTGCCCTCATTATTTTCATCTATGTTTTGCAAGTTGTCCAGTTAACTCATTGCATTTCATTGTTTAGCGAATAAACACTAAATGGATAATATTGAGAGATGAATTTTCATATGTATCTTACACACTGTGCAAAAGGATTTTGAGAGTGCAACAGTTAACAAATGAAGAATTTGAAAAACAAATTGGGTTTGTGCAGGACATATCATCAGGGAATCAAAATGTCTCTTACAATTTCCTAAAATTAATTCTCATAAAACCCTATTACAGAATAAACACCAATATTTTGTGGTCCTGAAAAACAGCATTAGTACACAGACTGAATTATGTGAACCGAGGATCTTCAAAACTTCAATTAAAAATGTAATGGGCTTTTTTAATAAGTCCTAAGTCAAGATGTATTATGAATCTGTTTTCCATAGTCTGCAATTATTGGGTTTGGTTTAACTTTCTCCTCCAGCTGAGACTTCTCAAAAATGCCCGAATCAGACAGAACATTTAAAGATGCTATTTTGTGGGGGAAAAATATAAATATATCAAAACTAAGGGATGCTGCACTTGACGAGTCACAACAATAAGAAACGGGGTGCAGTCTCAATCTACAATATACTCACCAGAAAAAGCACACACAGGCGGAATTTATCTTCAAATCTGTAGATGCTATTTATTTATAGTTACATGTCGACGTTTCAGTACACACAGAGACTTTCATCAGGATATATATATCTTTAAAAATTAAGTTAATGTACATAGAAACATTGAAACATAGAGTGTGACGGCAGATAAGAACCATTCGGCCCATCTAGTCTGCCCAATTTACTAAATACTTTCATTAGTCCCTGGCCTTATCTTATATTTAGGATAGCCTTATGCCTATCCCACACATGCTCAAACTCCTTTACTGTGTTAACCTCTACCACTTCAGCTGGAAGGCTATTCCATGCATCCACTACCCTCTCAGTAAAGTAATACTTCCTGATATTATTTTTAAACCTTTGCCCCTCTAATTTAAGACTCTGTCCTCTTGTTGTGGTAGTTTTTCTTCTTTTATATATAGTCTCCTCCTTTACTGTGTTGATTAACTTTATGTATTTAAATGTTTCTATCATATCCCCCCTGTCTCGTCTTTCCTCCAAGCTATACATGTTAAGATCCTTTAACCTTTCCTGGTAAGTTTTATCCAGCAATCCATGAACCAGTTTAGTAGCCCTTCTCTGAACTCTCTCTAAGGTATCAATATCCTTCGGAATATACGGTCTCAAGTACTGCGTACAATACTCCAAGTGAGGTACCACCAGTGTTCTGTACAATGGCATGAGCACTTCCCTCTTTCTACTGCTACTACTTCTCCCTATACAACCAAGCATTCTGCTAGCATTTCCTGCTGCTCTATTACATTGTCTGCCTACCTTTAAGTCATCAGAAATAATTACCCCTAAATCCCTTTCCTCAGATGTTGAGGTTAGGACTCTATCAAATATTCTGTACTCTGCCCTTGGGTTTTTACGTCCAAGATGCATTATATTGCACGTACCCACATTAAATGTCAGTTGCCACAACTCTGACCATTTTTCTAGTTGACCTAAATCATTTGCCATTTGGCTTATCCCTCCTGGAACATCAACCCTGTTACATATGTTAGTATAATCAGCAAAAAGACATAGCTTACCATCAAGATCTTCTGCAATATCACTAATAAAAATATTAAAGAGAATGGGTCCAAGTACAGATACCTGAGGTACCCCACTGGTGACAAGCCCATGCTTTGAATATACTCCATTGACTACAACCCTCTGTTGCCTGTCACTCAGCCACTGCCTTAGCCATTCAACAATATTGAAATCCAAACTTAAAGATTGCAGTTTATTGGTAAGCCTTCTACGTGCAACAGTGTAAAAAGCCTTACTGAAATCTAGTTAAGCCATGTCTACTGCACCACCCTGATCTATTATTTTAGTTTCCGAATCAAAAAAAATCAATAAGATTAGTTTGGCATTATCTCCCTGAAGTAAACCTCTCTGATCTTGAAATCCATGTGATTTTAGATGTTCAACAATTATATCCTTTAGAAGCCGGACCCCGTGCAGTCTGAGGAAGGTAACCACTGGTTTCAGTACTTTTGTGAAGCACCAGGGAGCGGAGGGCAGTCCAAAGGGAAGGCATGTGAAACGCCATTTCTTTGTCCCCCACCGGAATTGAAGCAGATCTCTGTGTTCTGCCGCTATCGGGACTGTCAGATATGCTGCCTGCAAATCTAGTTTGACCATCCCGTCCCCGGGGAGGAGTAGGTCTCAGAGGCAATGTATGCCCTCCATCTTGAAGTGTCGATATTGGATGACGGCGTTTAAGGGCCGCAGGTTTATAACCAGGCGAACGCCTCCTCCCTTTTTCGGCACTAAGAACAGGTTGCTCACAAAACCTGGAGTATCTAGAGGGACTTCCTCTATAGCCTTCTTGTTTAGCAGTTCCCTGATCTCCAAAGAGATGAGATCGTGGTGTGATTGTGACATGTGGAGCACCCGTGGAGGAGTGCCATGAATGGGGAAGGCTGTCAATTCTAGGTGGTAACCCTCTATAGTCTGCAACACCCAACTGTTGGATGTGATCATAGCCCAGTCCTGATAGAACAAGGCCAATCTGCCCCCCACATTTATATGGGAAAAATGGGGAAACAGTGTACTCACCATAAGGGAGTTTTCCGTGGATGCTCCTCGACCGCCGCGGGCATTCCAAGGTCTTCCTCGTGAAGGGAAGAACAGAGTGTAGGAACGCTCTTGGTTCAGTTTTTGAGGGTTGAAGGAGCCTCTGCCCGGTATGCAAAAACCCTGGGGGTTGGTCAGTTGACCAATTGAGAAAGCCGAGAGAGATCGGCGAAACGCGTTTTGGACAGCTACCAGGACATTGTATGTATTTTAATGATTTTAAATGTTCGTATGAATAAATCCTTATTGAATCACATGCATCTGGTACATCTTCTATCCTGCTGAAAGAGGGAAGGAGTCATCCCTTAAAAAGGACTCACGGGCTAACACACCTAGAGCCAGGTTACGGGCTCTTATTCAGGTGAGAAGAATACCTTCACCTTTATTTTAATACTAAAAAGTTATAAGGATTTCATCACCAGGGCAAATTTCCCCTGTTTTCTTTCTGTTCTTTTTGAGGAACATACAGCAAACGGATCCAATACTACCCAAACATCTTACACACCCTTAAGAAATTGCTGGGGAGTAAGTGATTATTACTAAGCGCTACACACTCTCACTATCACATATTGTTTGTGTATATAGTGGATTTATTGTATTGTATTATATTAGGATTGGAGAGTTCCTATTTTTGTGTGAGAGCTGCTGCACTAAGAGCACCTTATTTTGGAATTTGTTTTAAGCGCCTGTTAACACAGATTACTTTGTATACTTAATAGAACTTGGACCCAGAGTGTCTAGGAACTTATCCTGACAGTTTCAAAGGGAGTAATCTAGGCCCTTATTGGGCTTCCAATCAGTCTTAGCCAAAAGTTGAGCAATTTCTGGGTCGACTTCAGTTTTTTTTGCCACTGCATCTGGTATGATAGGTCGGGGGCATTCCGCCCTCAGTTTATTACGACCCTCCTGGGAGAGGGATTTACGTACTCTGAGAGCTAGGTATTGAGCGATGTGCTCAGAGGGCTCCCATTCAGCGGAGCAAGGGTGTCTCAAATTGTCTGGGTCGAACGCAAGTGTCTCCTTTGCATCACTGGCTGTGTCTGCCCCAGGTGTTTCCGACTGTGCCTTGGCATGAGTCGGTCTAGATGGGAATTGTGTACCCGTGAGTTCCTCACCTCCTGAGGACTCGTCCCCATAGGGATCTGAGTAATGGTCATCCGACCCCTCATCCCCATCACTGTCTGACTCAGACAGTAAATCATGACCCGCGCCCGTTTCCAGTCTCTGGCCGCCGTAGCCCAGCCAGTAGCTCTATTGCGCGGTTGTTGCACGCCATCACAGACAGTCTGAGGCATGTCAATCAAGCCAGGCTTTACCTGGGTGTGGGGGGTCTTGAGCATGTTTGCGCTTGCCTAGCGCTTTGCTCCCTGATGGTGTCCCTTCATGGATGGTATGCGTCTGTACAGGAGCCGCTTGAGCAGGGTGTGCCTGTCTAAGGGCTTGGGTAATGGACTGTGAGATGCTGGAGGACATGGTCCCCATGGCTGATGAAATGGCCTTAGAAATAGAACTGGACATGGTGGCGTCCAGGAGGCTCTGAAATTCTTCTGAGCCTATGAGGCTAGGGTCAGCTTGGGGGTCAGGGCCAGGGGCTCCTATTAAGGGGTTGGGGTGGCCAGGTAGGTCCTCTCCAGCTGACTGCATGAATACAGTAAGTGAGTGCAAGAAAGAAAATAAATAAAAGACAATAATGTGCAGGATTGCTTAATCCAAGCACAGGGCAGGGTTAATCTGAGAGTAAAAGTAGCAATAAACAGAAAATATACAGAAAATACCCGGGTCCTGGGTGAATTTTGCAGAGTGGCGTCGTGTGCAGCATCTAGATCCGTTCAAAACTGCAGCACAAGTGTTAAAATGGCCGCCGGCATAGGGCGGTGACAGAAAAACAAAAAGATGGCCGCCGCAAGCGGCGTGCGCATGTGCGGCGCTCACGAGTGGCGAAAGTGAAAGTAAAAAACTAACCGCCACATGGAAGTCATCGGGTATAGCGAAGGGAGCCGGGAACGGGGCGAGGTGGTGTAGGAAGCCCTCGTAACGGTTCCCGGTCGGGAGAGGGGCCAGGGGGCGAAGCTCCCGCCCAGAGGAGGGAAAAAAAACCTGACTTGCCAGACAAGGCAGACCTGCCGAACACCACAGGACCCAGGGGGCACAAATACAGTATAATGTAGTAAATACACAAATAACACTACAATATCTAAATATGAGTTAAAATGTCATAGACAGTAATAACAGTAAAAGTAAACTAGTAGGAGCAAAACCTAAGCCCCTAAGTGAATAGGGATAACATATAAAGTCCCACATTAATTATATTACAAAGCAAGTAGGAGAATAATGTACTTAGCTGGTCTGAGGGAGCAACGAAGAAAGAGGAAGAGAGTGCTACAACTTATATACTGAAGGGGTTGGATACTGATTAGTAGCACTGTTGAATATGCTAATGTTATGTTGTTTTTCTCTTTTACATACATTTTTTCTCTTCGCTGCTGAGGGAAAATTAAAGAAAGAGAAGCATAATAGGAGCTTCCGTGTCTTTAATAAAATCCAATTTCTCTTGGACTCCTTTTAAATTGCTCCAGTCTGATAATGACTCCTTTACACATATTCTAATTTTAGAAAAGTCTGTTTTTCTAAAGTCTAAAAATTTTATTTTTGGGTCGTGTGACTCAGTCACTGTTCTTATATTAAACCACACTGACTGATGATCACTGGATCCTAAACTTTCACCTAGAGACAATCCCAGTAGGGAGTTTAGAATATGCGTGCGCCTGGCACAAGCAGCTAATTTGATTTTCCAGTTCACATCAGGAACTCACCCATAATGATAACCTCCCCCTTCATTGTCATTTTAGCTATTTCCTCAACTAGTAGATTATCTAACTCTTCTATTTGTCCTGATGGCCTATAAATCACACCTACACGAGTTACTGTGTGATTACCAAATTTTAACGTAACCCAAATGGACTCTATGTTCGCCTCACTAACTTTTATTAGGCTACATTTTATACTATCCTTCACATACAGGGTCAGTCCTCCACCTTTCTTGCCTTCCCAGTCTTTTCTATATAAAGAGTACCCTGGTATTGCTATGTCCCAGTAAGTTTTCTCATTATACCATGTCTTAGTAACAGCGACTAAATCTACTTTATCAGTTGCCATTATTGCCACAAGTTCATGGATCTTATTCCCTACACTGCGAGCATTTGTAGACATGACTCTAAGCTTATCATTTTTTTTTAACACACTTGCTACAGGCACCTTCTGTCCATGTTTTGGGGGGCAATTGGATTGATGTTTTATCACCATTTTGCCCCCCCGCCTTCCTAGTTTAAATACATCCTAGCAAAACCTCTGAACTGCTCACTAAGAACATTTGTTCCCTTTTGAGAAAGATGCAAACTATCTTTTTGTACAGTTTATTTCCATTCCAAACAGAGCTACCATGAGAAATGAAGCCAAATCCTTGCTACCAACACCATTCACCAAGCTACAAGTTAAAGTCCCTAATACGCATCCACCTGTTGTTCTGAGTGTTATGCACAGGCAGAACTTCAGAGAATGACAGTGTGGAAGCAACCTGCCGTATATCATTGGCAAAAACAGAAAAACCTTCCTTTACCTCTGAAACCTCATTGCAAGCCAAGTCATTTGTCCCTAGTACAAGTACATCCAATTCCCCTTCCTGCTTTGCTCGCTTAACAATATTACAAATACGTCTCCTGTCTCTGTGAGCAGTAGCCCCGGGAAGACATCTCAAAAGACCACTATTGTCCAGCCCTTATGATAGAATCCCCCAACAACAACTGCTTTCTATTAGGCCTCACCATAATCTCCAAACCTGTCTCCATAATAGCACTAAACTCAGTGCCTGAGAATGTCTCCACAACACCACTACCCTCAGTGCCTGAGCTTGCCTCCATAACACCACTACACTCAGTGCCTGAGCCTGTCTCCATAACACCACTACACTTGGTGCCTGAGCCTGTCTCCATAATACCATTACACTCTGAAAGTGCTGAAAATGAATTATGTAGAGCAACAGACTGTGCAGTATGCCTTTTATCCACAACTCTAAGTCTACCGGATCCTACAGTAATCCATCTGCCATTCCTAGTACGTCTCTGCGGCAGTGGCTTTGCAACAGTTCCAGTCTGAGTTTGTTTAGCAGATAATTTACAAATCTCAGATTTCAAAAATAAAATCTCCTGCCGCAATATAGAGAACTGTCTACAGATTAGTCAACAACCAAACCTCCAAAAAGTGGAAAGTGAAACAAATGCATAAAACTAATACACTGAACTAAGTCTGCCATTTTAACGAGGTGAATAATTTAAATCAAACAATACTTAAAGGGACACTCCAGGCACCCAGACCACTTCTGCTCATTGGAGTGGTCTGGGTGCCAACTCCCACTACCCTTAACCCTGCAAGTGTAATTATTGCAGTTTTTCATAAACTGCAATATTTACATTGCAGGGTTAACTCCACCTCTAGTGGCTGTCTATTAGACAGCCACTAGAGGTCACTTCCTGGGTTCTAGCACAGGTTTCCTGTGCTAGAGCGTCGCTGGACGTCCTCACGCTGTGTGAGGACCTCCAGCGTCGCTCAAAACCCCATAGGAAAGCATTGAAATGATTTTTCAATGCTTTCCTATGGGGAGACGTAATGCGCATGCGCGGAATTTCCGCGCATGCGCATTAGGTCTCCTCGGCCGGTGAGCGAGATTAGTCTCGCCCACCGGCCGACGTAATCACTGGGAGGAGCGTCGCGGAGGCGGAGACAGCGGCGAGGGACATCGCCGCTGTCCCAGGTAAGTGACTGAAGGGGTTTTCACCCCTTCAGTAACCGGGGATTGGTGGGTGGGAGGGAGAGGGACCCTCCAGTGCCAGAAAAACGGATCGTTTTTCTGGCACTGGAGTTTCCCTTTAATTTTTTATTTTCATTTTATTTGTACTCCCCTACCCCTAAACTAACTAATGTTACAATGAGAAAATGTGAAAATAACTACCAAATATTTCATGGTATTCTGTACTGCTCTAAATGTGGGAAGAGACATGATCACTATAAAATCTATTTAGCCCTACCTGTAACAATGGCATGTATCAGAACCTCACTAATTAACTTTGTCATTGTCATGCAGCTGTGACACTGACACATCGAAATAAATACATTTATTAAATGAAAATTGCCATAAATGTGTATTATTATTTAAAATAAAAGACTACATGATTATAAATATAGCTTCTGTGTGTATTATTAGTTAGCAATGGGTTATAAGCTTTTAAAATGTTTTTTTTTACCTAATTGGCTGTTCTAGTCCAGCTGACCATGTTACTCAATTCATTGTCCATGCAGGTAACGTTTCTTTTATGCTACAATCTTTCTCAGTTTTTTCCCCTTCTCTCTGCATACATTTAAAAAAAAGCGAAGAGGTGTATTTATTTATTTAGTGTGCATTTAGAGTCAGGGGACTGTGTACACCAACTGGTACTTCACTATGAGCATTGTGAAGGACAGGATTTACTAGCATAATACTTGCCAAGGTTGGAGTTAAATGTATACAGATAGGTAATTGGCATCTTCTGGCTCATTGTTTTATGGCACCAATCTTCATACCGCCTAACACAGGGAGTTATGAAATAAGGAAGATGGTGCCAGTGATTCCACTTGCTTCATTGATGAAGCCCAATGTGGATGGCCTTATCTGAAAAAGGAGGCAAGGCAACTGCACCCTAAAAGTGTTTACACCAGAGAAAGTCAGGATAGTGGAACAGAATGCGAAAATCAGGGAGAACGAGGGGGATGAAAAGATGGAGACACTGCCTTTAAGCAGAGGCTTTAGTACAACAGGACCACCATCCATAGGATACAGCCCATAGTTTGTTAAGCTATGCTTTAAGCTAAGCCAGGGGCCCTGTAATACTATGTGGTTCAGTTGTACTCCGGACCCACTTGAGGAATCCGATTATGGCACGGACCCTTACAAGGTACAGCCTCTTCACATGCACAGCTACACTGCAAGGTAGTAATGTCTGGATCTATTCCTCCAAGTGCTTAGAGGAGGCTGGAAGACAGAAATGGCCCAGAACAGCCCCCTGAATACAGCCCACCATCAGTGTCTGATCCCCACTGGAACACAGGGAAGCCACCCTCCTAGCAAAAGGTAGGGTGACTAAAACATCTTATATTTCAATATTTGCATTTGTGTGTCTGTCTTTCAGTACTTGTGTATACGTTTCTGTCAGTGTGTGTTTCTGTTAGTGTGTATGTGCGAGTCTGTTAGCTTTTGTGTGCCTGGCAGCGTGTGTTTGTATGTTAACATACCTGCTGGAGTTTTCATAATTTCATATTCTTCACTGAGAATCACTAAAGTAACCTAGGCGAAGCTTGCACTAGTGGGGATTGTATCACTATATGCTGTTATTACTAGAGCTTGTATGAAGCTTAATACCATGTGAGTGGGCACTTACACACCTTGTTGTTTAGTATCCACTTTTCTGAGAAATACTACACTATTGGTCCATTTTCTCTGCTTTTTACATAAAGAGCCTTACAGGAATCAAGGACATTTGAAGAAAACTGGGACTGCATTTTAGTAATAATTTTTCACAATTTTTTTTATATTTACCTACCGTTCATTAGGCGCAACCTGTTTTTTTTTTTAAGTGTTTGTATGTTTTTCTGTACATAGCATGTGTGTGAATGTGTGTGAGTATATGTCATTCTTGCAGTTTGTATCTGAGTATTTGTGTGTATCTCTATGAGTGTGTCTGGAATGTATATGTGTGTATATACAGTGTGTACCTATGAGTCTGGAAGCATGTGTGTGAGTATGTGTGGATTGATGGGGGCACAGCGACTGTGTTTGTAAGGGGCCATAATGATGGCAGCCCTGCAGGGTGGACTGAGAGTCGAGTCAGCGGGTGCAGAGTGATATGCCAGCACTTGCTGGCTGGAAACTGTGGTACATGCAGAGGGGGAAACAGGAAGAAGTCTCCAACCCCTAGACAACAGGGACCCTGGTCAGTTCATTTTATTATTATCTGCATTATCTCTTTCATAATGGATGTCAGTGTGGGCCTCATGTTTAACCCCTTAAGGACCAAACTTCTGGAATAAAAGGGAATCATGACATGTCACACATGTCATGTGTCCTTAAGGGGTTAAAGGGAAACTATAGTGCCAGGAAAACAAACTCATTTTCCTGGCACTATTGCTTCCCTATCTGTAAAAGTCCCCCCACCCCCTCCATGGTGCAGAAGGGGTTAATAACCACTTCTGTCACTTACCAGGGTCCAGCACCGATGTCCAGCTTTGCCCACGCTCCTCCGATGTCAGCCGGCGGGGGATCCTTAATGCACATGCTATTCAATACTTTCCTACGGGGATTCCGGTGATGATGGAAGTCCTCATGCATAACTTGAGGACATCCAGCGTCGTTTAGGCAACCAAAAGTTGCCTATCCACCCTGAATTCCCTCTAGTGGCTGTCTCATAGACAGCCACTAGAGGAGGAGTTAACCCTAGCAGGTAATTATTGCAGATGAGAGTTTGCACCCAGACCACTTCAATGAGCTGAAGTGGTCTGGGTGCCTACAATGTATATGTATGTATGTATATGTATAGCAAAAAAATTTAATTTGCCCAAAAAAGAAAACATTATGCTCCACATGAAAAAATATTTGGGGAGGGGGCCGGACCGCCATGCCCGCTAGTCACATGGAAAACAAGCTCCCACAACTTTTAAACTTTCTGACCTGCTAAAACAGAATAATCCCACACTTAATACAACAAGACAATAGTACCTTGCACTGGGCTGTGTTGGTCCTGAAGTTTGGCCCACAACTTGCTTCTCTGCCTTTTCAGGGGAGACTTACAACCTCCGTGACAGAGGCCTACTCAGGTGGTGAGTGGGGTGGACGGCCGCTGCCCCGCTATCCTTCCTGTTTGTAGCAAGCTGGATCCTTCGTTCCGAGTGGCGCTGGCCCTGTGCCCCCCCCCTTTGGACCGGTGGGGGTTATCCCGGTCTACTCTCCGGGGGCTCCTTTTTATCGCTGAGGGCGCGCGGCATACCTGCTGAAAATCTCACTCGATCCAGCAAGGATAAAATGGCGGCTGCCGCGTGCTCCCCCACCTTCCTTGAGGAGACGGGCAAAGTATTCCACCTCCTGAGAGACCACTTCAGGTCTTCCTGGGCGCAGCAGTGGAGAAGTCTGAGACCCCCGCACATCAGAAGACAGGTCCGACTCTAAGCGCTCCAGACAGATGGCCACACACCAAGAAAGCAGCATCTATCCAACATGGACCTGACGGACGCACGGACACCAGCCGGAGTCTATTGTAGGGCCAGTGACACACCTGCAAGGACTGACTCCTGCAATACACGAGGCTATGAAACTTCCAAAGGACTTACCCGACTGCCGTACAATGCACCCACACTTCTACTTGAGCGGGCCTCTGGGCCTACTGCCGGCACACAGCTAAAGCGGGGCGAGGGCTGGAGTCAGAGAACAACTACTGCTGGCACCATGTCTTGGAGCACTGCCCACTGATGCCACCTAACACCTCTTGTGTATAGCTCCCACTGGTTTAAAGTCTGTGTCCTACCTGGGGGAGCCTCCTGGGGTTTTCTTTTTTCAATCGTTTTCCACTCTACTATTATTCTACTTTTATAATCTTGAATGATCCACTCTGCTTTATTCTCTACTTACAAACAAAAAAAATCTTCAATTATGCTGGCTAGCAAGCACCATAATATTGTTACCTGATAATGTTTTCCTGTAATGCCATGCCTGATGCTTTTTACTAACAATGCACACCAAAAATAAAGAATTAAATAGAAAAAAACAATTAATTGGGAACCCCTGATCTAGCAAATTCTGATGTCCACCAATATTTTTTTCAAATGTATTTGGTACTTTTTTTTCAGTTGAAGAAAGGTTATCAGTAGAATGCGACCTGAAACACCATAGCTGAATTTTGCAGATAACCTGTTCCAAACACCTGATACAAAAGCCTCAGACAAATGTGACCACTGACCACACCAGTCTTCACCAACAATGGGTGAACAAAAAAGTTGCATACATATTGTTCTATAACGGACTGACCCATTAAACATATTGCTGCCACATCTATGTATTGGTGTTACTTCTTTGAATCTCTATCACGCACATTCCCCTGGGATATGGTATGTAGACTGCTCTGAGCAATAATTAATTCTTGTGGTCTTTACAAGTGGGACTGGTGAGAGATCAGAGTGGATCATTAATGAGGACCACCTAGAGTGCTTTAAACCTTCTTCATAGATCAAAGTTGATGTGCTTTGCTGAAGATCAGTATCGTATTAAGACAGGCCTGCTGTGTGCGTTTAGCAGTTCTGAGCTGTAATGAAGATGGATCTTTAATGAACTGTGTGAAAATCAGATAATTTAATCGTGCACTTCCCTGAATGTTTATATCTAAATATGTCTCTCTCATACAGTTTTACAGCTATCCCAAGCAAAATGGCAAACAACCATTAAAAGTGTCAGAATATTGCTGCAGCGATGATGGTAAGGTTAATGAGGACAGGTTCGGCCTATAAATTGATGTCAAGACTCATAGTACTCAATATAAAATATGATGCAGGGTTCACCTGCCTGTTATTGCCCCTATCAGCACAGCACATTTTTGCACTGGTGGTTGCCAGGATTCCTAGGTGTACGGAATATGGTGGGACAGTCCCTATTAAAGTGTTCTGTCTAGCCATCCTGGGTTTGTTCCTTGGTGCCCTGGTGCTTTTGGGTCTACCTTCTGGGCCATACAGGTTTTATCACTGGCCCACCACCCCTTTTTGGCCCACCCACCTACTTTTGTACAGATTGCCAATGTTGGGGAGGGGGTATAGTAACGTGGTAGCTCATGTTAAGGTAAATATTAAATTGTGCAGCAATGGGTATATGTGTGTTTATGTTGTGGAGCAGTGTTATAAGAGATTTACATGTGAGAACCAAAACTTTATATTGGGCCCCATGTTTATGGATAGCCAATGTAAGAATTTACAGAAAGGGAGGCATGGGAGGAGTGTGGGGAGACTGTAAGATGAGCCTTGCTGCAGCTTTTATTATAGAACAAAGTGTGGCAAGTTAGGAGTGCGTAAGACCAGTGAGAAGCAAATTGTAGTAGTCAAGGTTCGAGACGACAGCAGCATGGACAAGCACCTTAGCCACATCCGGTGTTAGGTAGCGAGCTATGTTTTTTAAATGAAAGTGACAGGATTTAGAGATTGACTGGATGTGAGGGGTGAAGAGAAGGTTAGAATCAAAGAGAATACCAAGGCAGTGAGTTTGTGTGGTAGAGCTGATGGTAGGTCCTTTGACTTGGAGGGAGGTTAACACGGGGGTAGCAGCGTTTGACAGACAAAACATGTGAAGTTCTTTTTTGGAGAGATTGTATTTAAGGAAGTGAGATGCAATACAGTTAGAAAAATCAGAGAGGCAGTCAGAGATACAATTTAAGAGAGATGGAGAAATTATATTGGAAGCCAAAGGAACTGATAGTTTACCAAGGTAGGCAGTATAGATTGAGAACGGTAGGGGGGGCAACGACAGAACCTTGGGAAACACCAGCAGAGAGGTGGAGCAGAGGAGAAGAAGAACCAGAAATAAAACACTGAAATAATGAAGGAAAAGGTAGCAGAAGAATCAAGAAAGTGCAGAGTCTTGTTGACCGAGGTTGTGAAGGATGAGAAGAAGTTGATGATTAACAGTATCAAAAGCAGCAGAGAGGTCTAGGAAAATTAGAAGCATAGAAACAGGCCTGTAATTTAAAACAAGTTTATCTTAAATATCACTGGGAACCAATGGACCTTCAGTTTCACTCAGCCCAATCGTATCCATTTCGTCACTTCAAGGTAAACTCCTCCGGGGCCCAGAGTGAAAAGGGTGCACATCCAGTGAAACAAAAAGCATTAAAACTATAAAAACAATAACAATCAAATCAGATCTAAAATACACAAACCAAATACTTATGGACTGCATTCCAATTTTCAAATACATAGTGGTTTTTTTTTTGTAATAAAAAAAAATATATATAATTACAGATAGAGTTAATAGACTCTTTACTTGTAACAGATTGGTTAATGAGTTATCTAAGAAAATCACTGAAAGTAACCAAATATACAATATTACAAATAAGAAATGTAGGATAATCCAATAATAATGAAGTGTGTTTTTATTAAAGGGTTAAAATATGAGAAATGTACATATTTATTAAGTTTAAGGATGAAGACTTTTATTATTATTTAAGCTGGCTCTGTACAGGATGCTGTCCCCTATCTGCCCATTATAAGGAGGAAGGAAATGCTGTGATTTATAAAGTGCAGCTGTGAATAATGCTCACATCACTTCCTTCTCCGCTTAATAGATGATAAGTTTACATAGCAAAGGTATGCAGCAGTATCTCTCTTCCAGCGTCACGGGCAGAACAATTAGATTGAAAGTTCTTGGGACCAAGGCAAAGTTCATAAAAACATGCTGTCTTTCAGAGCCTCTCCTTAGGAATCTGAATTAGAATATCAGATTAAGTGATGATACAATGATTTTATATGATTAATCCTAAAAAAAAAAACATAAAAAAATAAAAAAGATTTTTCTGAATCAATTCAACAAATGATTATTCATGCTCAAAGTAAAAAAAACAAACAAACAAAAAGCAAAAAGATGTCTCTGCTTGCTTTGTTACATTGTTGCACAAATCTTTGTCTTTTTTACTCTCTGAGGGGGGTCCCAGTAGATCACTACTTCTCAGTGCAGAGCAGTGGTGCCCAAAAGGTAGATACCCCAGATGTTGTAGAACTACAACTTCCATGATGCTTTGCGTGCCTTTAGCAGGTCTTTAGAATGACAAAGTATAATGGAAGCTGCACTTTTAAAACATCTGTGGATCTACCTTGAGGGCACCCCTTGTGCAGAGCCTTTGGCGTAATCGCAAAAGCACAGTAAAATGCTAGTTCATTCTTTAAGCAGCTTCAAGAGAGTTGCCTTTTTCAGATTCTTTTCTTTCTCAATATTAAATAATGCTAATCCCTAAGTTAGTTTGGGTTTCTGAGTTATATTTGCTTTTGTCTGGGAGCCTGACATATCTTGTTAAAGCTCGGCTGTCTTTGTAGTGTCTGATTCTTCTTACTGAGTAAATATATTCACAAATTAGAACAATTTTAGTGTGTTGGCTAATCTCATGTTAAAAACATTTGGTTATGTTTTTTTTAACACATTGTCTTATGCACGTGATATTTACCGTGAGCATTTGTGTTCACAGTTCATGACAGAAATGCAAATTTTGGCAATTCCAACTAGTTGCATATCTCCTTGTGGTCCTACTCAGGTCTCACTGAAATGTTTATCACAATGACAATATGTGCAGACAATGTACTTTTGAATTCTGCCTAAACTGGAGGTATGCTACTGTGACTTTAAATTTATGTTTGAGAATTTGTACATTGACTTAATTTACAATGGTCTCAAAGTGGAACTGTCACTTTCTTGAATGTGATAGTTCCTTATTTACTCTCCTCTGGCAACTGCTATGGAAGCTCGTAATGTAGAAAGAACGTCAGAGGAGTAAAACAACTTACCTCTACAATACCTCCTTGTTCAGAATGACATAATCACCCTATGATGCTCCAGTGTGCTCATATACACTTGGGCATTGGCACATGAAGGCCATGTAATCATGTGCACTTGGACATACATTCACTAGTGCTGTAAGGTACCATGGGAGTTAATTTACATGATATGCCCTGATTGTGCCAGGACAGGCACACATACAAAGTAAATTTAAAAAATAAAAATGGATCGGGTTAAAAAAATAAATAAAAATAGCACAACAGCAACACGACATCTAAGTAGTATTTAGGTAGCGATTTGAGTGAAAATCTCAGATCTGACTATTCCACTTTTGTTTTTGAGGAGTACAGTAAAATCACTATATTCGTGTTTTGCTCTTAGCAAATTTACACCTTTGAATCAGAAGGTAAGCCAATGTATTTTCATTTAGAAGAATAGAAATAAAATCTCCTGACAAAGTGTCTCTCTTTGTAAGCATACATACAATATATCCACAGTACATTTATAAATCCCAAATAAGCATTATTATATATCAATATCCCTGTAAAACCAAAATTAGGAATACACTTTTTTTTTTCAAAACAAATGACATAGGGGGCGGGGCTCGGACGCCATCCTGGAAGGTCGCAGGAAGACTGAGCTCCAGCTAAAAATCTACAAAAAACGAATTAAGTGTCTTAAAAGGGGGAAAAACGCCCCAATCTTCACACGACAAACCCCCTCCCGCACCACCGGAGAAACCTAGCAGTGGACTAAACCCTCACCACGCTTAACAACCGGCAGCTGCGGCCTACACTCAAAAGAGGCCTGGTGTTACCCCGGCGGGAGAAACGGCCGATCTCCGTGCCGGGGGTGACGCGGGCTTTTATCCCCGTGAATAGTCTGAGCCTCGTACTCCCCCCCTCTGGGCCGGTGGGGGTCATCCCGGCCTTCAACAAGCGAGGACGAACCACTAAGCGAGAACTAACCCCCAGAAAACTCCTGGGCGACGTTAGTGAAAGCAGCCTACACGCGGTCCTCCAAAATGGCCGCTGGCAATATTACACAAACCTGGGAAGCTGAATTCCAAAAGAGATTCGACGCTATATGCCAGCGGCACTGGAGCGCCTGGGAGAATCGACAGAAGCCACCAGAAATGCCTGCACCCGCGGCTCAACCTCCGGAACGAGCTCCGGCGCGATGCCTCACTCCTGAGCGGAAGACCCAGAAGGCTCAAGGCTACACCCGCAACCCACTCTCCAGAAAGCGCAGTCGCCACCCGAGATCCCGCAACCTCCCACCAAAATCGGTGAAAGCAGCTCATAGATCTGAGAACCTGGGACCGGGCAAAACCCGAGGCTGTAACGATGCGGCACGACACGGCAGTGGGGAAGATCTCCCAACATGGCAGCGGTTCCGGCACCGTCCATCACCAAGACCCAAAGCGGTACCATGGGGGTCACTCAGGAGAGTGCACACAAGGGCACAGCTGCAGCTGGAGAATAGGAAAATAACCCCAAAAACGACCACAGCACCAACCTACTTACCTGCGATCATTAGCTCCGCCATACACCACGCTGCCGTATGGGACTCTACCCTGCCTGTAGCAGGTATTGGCTGACCTGGGCCCAAACATGGCCTGGCTTGTATAGCCCAACTGCTCGATATATGTGTGAGGGCTATTGAATACTAAGCATTGCCGTTGTCATTAGCAGGCACCCAGCCTGTCTATTAGCTTGCACCCATTATGTTCCTATCCCTCCAACAGGCTGCATACATGTCTAGGAAGTTTTAGCTAGATCCATAACACTGTTTTGTTTGCCTCATAGACAGTTTGGTGCAGCTTGTTTATTCTTCCATAATGTACACCCATTAAGCAACATCTCATATGTGCACATTACTTTGATAAAGCCTAACCTAGCATGTTTTTTTTTTTTTTTTTTTTTTTTTTACTGCACATAGTAAGTCAATGGCCACCCTATCTGGTGGTACATTATGTTGTTATTAAGCTACTTCAATATCCTTTCATTTAAAAAAAAAATGTGCACGTAATCTTTAATACCTCTCTGTTAAAAGCAATGAAAATAAGCGTGAGGATTGCCGTCAGGGTACCACACGCATGTTGTAATATCTTTATGCACTGCAAAAAAAAAAAATATAAAAAAAAACAAAAAAACAAATGACATAGATGCCTTAACAGAAAAAAGATGTGAAGGCAAACACACTAATCCTAATTATGCATTTTTTTTTTATTATATATGTCTATAAAATGAGTACAGTAAACCTGCAGAAATAATATAAGCTACTTTTTGTGTTAAAACTGCACAATAGGAATTTACTCTCAGGGTTTTTTTTTTTAATTATGCAAAAAACAGCGCCATCAGATTCCGTAGCGCTGTACAATGGGAGTTGACGTTACTAAAGATACAGCACTTTAGCAAGTCCTGCATTGACAGACCACTCGCTGAGCAGCAAGGGGTTCTACCAAATAATCTTATCCCCTAAATCCTTGTCCAGCAAGAGTTTATGGGTAAAAAGTCACCTGATAAGTGAAACTGTGTTATAAGCTCATAGCAGCCATACTAACAAATTATAAAGTATTTACAGACATAGTAGTTTTACAAATCAAGTGCAGAAATCTTCTGAACACTATTACATTAATGGGAAATATTACATTTTAAAAACAGTAGTGTCAAAACCAGCGATTTTCCATGAATGTTAATAAAGTTTGTTACATACTATATATACTAGCATTTTTTAAACTGCCAATAAAAACCAAGTATCGTTGCTCTTGTTCGAAGTGTCTGTAAAATAAAATAAAATGGTATTTTCATAGTAAATTGTTTTTTTATAATGTATAGCATAACCGCAGAGTCAATCTAAATGCCCTTTAAGTGCCAAAATGACTCTTACCCCTCTCCTGACACAGAGTTTTACGACATCTTTAATTAACAGGCAGTTAATCAACTAGCTTAGAAGTACATGCCACTAGGCCTTAATTGATCAATTACAAGTTCATTACAGAACCACTAAATCTCTGTCATGACAGGCAGAGCACTCCAAGTACCAATGCCTTAGGGGCACGTTATTAACCTATTATAAAGTTTTACATCTATTTTCCTACCGCGTATACTTTGTTCTGTAAAACATTATTTTACTGGTCCCAGAAAGAGAGCCTCTGGAATAACGTTGGCTGTCTTAGTATGCTGGGTGTTGTAGCCCAGAGCAATTACAGTGAATCAGGATAATGAAACAAAGCACTTCTCTACCGCCATTGCCAGTATTTTGCCATTTACTGTTACTGCCCCAGCAATATGAATTCCTGCCTACACTGTAATATTTCTTGTGCATTGTTGCTGCTATGGACTACACATCCCAGGGTGCTCTTCTGATATAATAGACATTGTAGACTAAAGCAGTTTCCTATTTCTGGGTCTTATTTTGTCCACCCACCCACCCATTCATCCACCCATCCATCCATCTTTTCTTCATTCCATCTCTTAGGCCTAACCATTTACATCCTACCAGAAAGAAGAAGAAAAATCTTACAAAGTCTACCGTCGCCTTTTTGCTAATGTGTATGATATGGGACTTGGTCTGCTTATTTTGTATTGAAGAAGACCCTTTGCTGAAGAGAGATAAATCATAATTTAGAATTTATATAACAAAGGGAGATGTCGGACAGTGTCATATCTTTATGGCTAGAGAACCCTAACAGTCTTTTTATTCAGTAGAATCTAGTCTGCATAAATCGTCATTCCAAGAATGGGAGAACAAGCTTCAGGAAGATAAGACAGTTTGATTCCTTGCCAACTGATAATGTGGAGACTGTTGCCAAGGAAGCACTGAAAATACATTTTAAATGTTCTGAAAAGGGAGAAATAGAATATTAGACGAACAAAAATACCAAAAAATACCAAAAAGCTGACTAAAATCAAGAAAACATTGAAATCCAGAATATGTGAACTTATTTATTCACTATTTATTTATTTATTTATTAATTTTATTCTTAAGAAAAGATGAATGAGAAACAGTACCAACAATAATCATTGCTTGTCAGTGTGCTACTGAAATTACTCTAAAGAGTACCTGCCATGCTAGATATAACTTAAGAAGGGACACTTCACTGCCCCCAAAAAATAAAATAAAATACTTTTTACTAGACATATCCAAATGGAAACGTGCATGCATTTCATTATGCATTGATGTCATTGGGGACATATCGAAAAATATCTGCAAACGTTGCAGATCCCTTGTCTGAAGCTTTTGCAAGCCCCTCTTCCAATTTCAGCCCAGGGTTCTTTTGCTGTCAAACCACAGACATTCTAATGCAGCTCATTATGAAGTATTTGCAAGGCAGGTGCTCTGAATGATTGCTGACTCCTAAGTTTAGCTTAACTGAGCTAAACAAACCAGGAAGTAACATGACCTGTTGTCTGATTGGCAGCCAGTGGTGTGTAACAAAGTAAATTTAAAAAGTGCCAATTTCTGCATTTTTTTGTAAAATGAAAAAGAGGACACACTCTTCACACATAAAGCACTTCAGCAACCTAAAGGGTTTTAAGGGTCTAGAGGGTCCCTTTAAGATCTTTTTAAAGAACTTTTAATTTTATCTCTTCACTGTAGCCTCACCAGGCACATCTTAATCAATCCCTCACTTGTCCCTTACAGCTCAACATATTTGATTGTATCACCTTTACATTATTCTTTGATCCCATGAATTGCAGCAAATAATCCACCTTTTCCAAACATTATCAAATTGATTCTGGGCTAGTGACCGAACCAGGTCAATCTCCTCTACGATAATCAGTCTTCTCTTCAATGCCTTCTATTATCTATAGGTCACTGACCAAGGGACCCTCCTAATTTATTGCTTCTTATCATCCTAACTCAATGCATTGTGACTGAGGAGATTCTATTGTCATAATATTTACTCACTGTGTACGGTAAACTAATTGTTAAAAAGTACTCCTTATATTAGCAGAACCACTAATACATTTCTGTCACTTCACAATTGTATATTCTTCCCTAAACATTTTGTCACATGTACAATTACCCTCTAGATCTGTGTTTCCCAACCCAGTCCTCAAGTACCCGCTAACAGTTTATGATTAGGGATTACCCAGTTGTGTATAAGGTATTTTTAGAAAAAGAAACAAAAAAAACACTTTAGGCACGACAGAGTAATCCCTAAATCCTGGACTGGTAGGGGGTACTTGAGGACTGGGTCGGGAACCCCTGCTCTAAATAGTAAGTTCTTGATTAGGGTTATCTCCTCCTTTTGTTTTAGTGTGTCCAAATATGTATCTCCTGATGATATAACAATCAATGTTATTTTTTACATAAATTGTAAAACACTCTGAATAAAAGCACTACGGTAATACATAAATAAATAAAATATATGGTGTACTACTAGATTTGCTTCCAACTAGTCAATCTTTGGCATAGAATTTGTACCACAGAATTGAGCGGCAGGAATACCAGAAGATACCTCCCACAGGTGGACATTTTGCTCTTCAAGCAAAGCAACTACAGTGTGCCTTACGGAGGTGAGCACTGGGTCAGAGGTAATTTTACATTGAATGCATCATGTATCTATATGATATACAGTGCATTCAAAGCAATTAAGGGTGATTTGAGTTAAAGTTAACCTCTTATAACAGGTTCACTGTAATTTAAAGAATATATATAAAAAAAAAAAAACTGAATGTGACCACAGAAATATATATAGTATGACATATTTAAGGACTACGTGACCCTTGTCCCCAATGAAAATGATTAAGCTTGTAAAAGTTTTGAAACATGTATTTGAGGCGAGATGTTGAGGATAAATTTCAGGCTTAAAGTGGCACAAGGAACCCAGATCACTTCATCTCAATGAGGTGGGCTGGGTGCAGTGCCCCTGTCTTTTGATGCCTGCAATGTAAAACATTATTCTGTAGGAATGGCAGTGTTTACATTGCATAGATAAACACCCTTTTGCTGGCTGTCAGAAAGGCAGACACTAGAGGCACATCGTCTGCTGCAACTGAGTAAAACTTGGTTATATCTTAAATATTGCTCCTAGAACCGCATTTGATTGACACAGTTTGGCATTTTGCCCTCTATGCATAGTAGCCTCCTACCTAACAGTTTCCTATGGGGAAACATTGGATTGGCTGAGATCATCAAAAGGGTGACGCTGCAATCAGGAGAGCAGAGTGGTGAGGGCTGGGCACAGATTTAGATAGGTCTAAATGTCTTACTAGGTCTTACTAGTTTGAGCACTGTCTTACATAGCACAAATATGTAATGCATGCTAGGGCTGTTTGATGTTCATCTTGTGTAATTTCTGATGCAGAATGCTCTGTGTGTCTGTATGTGTTTCAGTGTATCTATGTGTCTGTATGTGTGTCTGTGTACCGATATGTGTGTCTGTTTATCTATATGTGTGTCTGTGTATCTATCTGTTTCTGTGTATCAGTGTATGTATATGTGCCAGTGTATCTGTGTGTCTGTCTGTCTGTATGTGTGTGTATGTGTCTGTCTGTCTGTGTGTACGTGTCTGCGTATCTATGTGTGTGTGTGTGTGTGTGTGTGTGTGTGTGTGTCTGTATGTGTCTATGTATCTGTTTGTCTTTGTGTGTATCTATGTGTATGGACATCAGTTTTTTGTGTATCTGTGTCTGTATATGCATTTATCTGTGTCGCTGTATGTGTATCTGTGTATCTGTGTGTGTATGTATCTGTGTGCCTGTATGTGTATCTGTGTGTATGTGTGTCTGTGTATCTATCTGTGCATCTGTATGTCTGTCAGACAGTGTATCTGTGTGTCTCTATATGTGTATCTATATGTGTGTTTGTGTGTCTATCTGTGCATTTATATCTTTGTGTCTGTGTGTTTATATGTGTCAGTGTATCTGTATGTCTGTACGTGTGTCTGTCTGTGTGTCAGTATATCTATGTGTCTGTCTGTGTGCAAGTGTCTGTATGTGTATGTGTATCTGTGTGTATGTGTGTCAGTATATTTATCTGTGTGTCTGTATGTGTAGCTGTGTGTCTGTGTGCATTTTTGTCTCTATGTGTCTTTGTGTCTGTATGTCTATCTATCTGTGTCTGTATTTGTACATTCACAAATACAAACAATTCAGTGTTAAATACAACACTGCCATAATAGGCAAATGGTAGATCCCCAACTGGTAAAGCATTGTGAAAGCTGTACAACAGATGGGGATATATATATATATATATATATATATATATATATATATATATATATATATATATATATTCCATTCTTGCGATAGGGGGGCCCAAAAAAAATATTGCGACTGGGCCCTCTCTTCTTTAGTTCTGCCACTGTCGAAAAGGTGAGTCAGTGCCACCTTTTAATTTAAAATTTACTTTGAATTCCCTTTGAATTCGTGGCAAATCTCACTTTAATAAATAACTATGTCAGTGTAATTCTGTGACTGTGTGTGTGTAATATAAATTACTGCTTGCTCTGTTAACATTTTGTTGTAAAATTTAAAGTTTTGGCAATGTTTCATCCTGCAAGCCACTCTCCCACTTCTGCTGAAAGGAATGCGGATGTTTTGGGGTACATGCGTGTTATCAAGGGTGTGTGTACATATTAAGGTCAAGTGGAAGCACTGAGAGATTGTAACATAATTGAATTTATCTTGTAACATACTGAAGTGCTACAGTTTTATCAACTGTGACAGGGTGATTTAACTTCTAATGTAAAGAAATCAGTTTTAAAAAAACAACAACTTTATCTAGAGTATAACTTTCTCACACACCAAATTACATTTGTAAGATGAGGCTCCCCATATTACAATAAATAGCAAAGAACAAAACAATAAATCATTTTCCTTTTAGTATTGTGGTACAAGCTTGATCTTGACTCAAGAGACACTGTCCCTTTAAGAATACACAATGTGCCCGGATATATCCTGAAATTAATTTCTAAAGGAACACTGTAGTGTTACGCATACAAAGCTCCTAACACCATAATGTTCCTCTGCACCCACCCTAACATGTTGAGCGCTACCCCACTGGAAAGCATTGAATCAGTGCTTTCCTATAGGGAATGTGAATATGCTGGATGTTTTACATTGCAGTGTTTTACACTGCAGGGTTAAGGCACCAGGGGCACTGCACTCAGACCGCTTCAAAGAGATGAAGTGGTGTGGGTGCCTATAGTGTCCCTGTAAGCGAGGTATATTGTTGTAAACAGGACATTATTTCCATTAGTATTTTTACAGTGCCAACATAGAACAAAAGCCATATTCAAACATATTTGCAATCTATGAGGAAGTGTATAAAGTGGGACAAAGTGGAAGAGCAATGTGTTAGAGGGAAGTAGCGGTTGGTAGATATGATGCCAATGTTTAAGTAAATATTTAACCAAAATCTTAAGCACTTCAGTTTGCTTATCAATTAGAGAACAGAGAGGGTGCTTTTCCTGATTATATTGTGCCCCAGAACATAGCAAAAGGCTTTGATAAAGAAGCATTGCATTCTGTGCTTCTCTACGTGAAGCATTGCTTGCTCTGGGTGACTGCTGCACATGCACTTCAATGGATTGGCCAGGAGGTTATCAGTAGTGATGGTCACCTAAAGCTGTAGACGCTGGATTAGATGTAAATCAGCTAATTATTTTAACAGGAAAGGTGGAGAGTGGGACCCAGTAAATTGCAGAGCACTCCACCATTGTAAATAAATGTATGGTTCAATAATTTCCTGGGGTGACTTCATGACAGATTCACATTTCAATTCAATTGATAATTGGCCTCAATTCAGAGCTTAACTGCTTATATTATGTATACACTTTGACTGAAAGGTTCTGAATTGCTGCAAATAAGAATCATTTTCTTAATAGGATTTGCTACTAACAATGCAGACTTTAGTACATTTTCATTAACGAAATAAGTTTCAACATTTTGATGAACACTATTGCTTAATTATTTTGCATAGTTTTTATCACTGTAGCAATAACAATGTTCTCAGTTTTACAAGGTCATGATTCTTTAGATATGGGTGCAAGTGAAAGAGATACAAGTGGAACAGTTACCCTGCACATTCAGCAAACAATCTCTGTGGAGCTCTGGTAGATACATTCTGTTCCGTAGCCACATAGTACAAATCAAAACTCTACACAAAGAACATGCTGATTTTCACATGTAGCTATTTGTCTCCTATTTGTCAGCGGCCAATCAAGAGAAAAGGTATACATGACTGCACTCAATGCCATGCTTTTAGGACAGGTAAATATAATGCGCATATAAAATCTTGTGGTGTGTTTCCTTTTATGAACATATACGTGTGAACCATGGGAGGAGCTTCCATTCTACTTCCTGGCAAGAACAAATTATCTTCTCTAAAAATGTCCCTCCCCCTTTTTTAAATGATATGCCTTAGTTCAGGCGTAGGCAACCTTTGGCACTCCAGATGTTGCAGACTTCATCTCCCATAATACTCTTACAGCCATTTTTCTGGCAAAGCATCATGGGACATGTAGTCCACAACATCTGAAGTGCCGAAGATTGCCAACCCCTGACCTAGTTTATTGTTTCAGAGTAGTGCCCTGATAATTCTGTCTGGAAGGAATACTGTAACAGTGGATGTTGGCTTTGACAGGACCAAAACAGAGAAATAAATATATGGCTTATACCTTCCTACAGGATTACAGGCTTGCAGTTGGTGGTGGTGTTATGGTATGCTGAACTGTTAGCAATGTGTGATAAATAAAGCTATAGTAATTTCAATACCCCACACTTACTGTGCCTCTCATTTTTTGGTTGGAGTATACATTCGTGACCACCGACATTTTTATACATTTGACCACCGAGTTTTGCTCAGTCATTCACACTCAGACACATTGTCAGTTACATTTTCAAACAAACACAGAGATATACTCATACACAGACACACACTGTCATCCAAACATAGTCACGTAAAGTGTCATTCAGAAACACACTTTCAATCAAACATAAACACTCTTAATCAAACACAGTTATACAGCCAGTCCCTCACAGACACACTATGTCAATCAAACAGTGTCACAGTTTTTTTCAAAATATTAAGTCATACAAACTAAGAAACACAAACACATTGTCACTTATCCTGAGTCAGTCAAAAGCACTCATAAAGTTAGACAGCGACAAAGTCCCACATTCATTCACTCATGCCCAGTCAGTCAAACAAATCTGCACATCACACATTTAACAATTCTTGCTAGAATTGCTCTCTGATAGCAAGCTTGCGGCTGCTTTATACATCACCACTCTGGAGTTCGAGCCTTCATATCCTACATGGGTTTAATGATATATGAGTCCTATTCCCTCTTCTAGTATACAAAGTGCGCAAAATATTCTTTCTGCGTTCAGGCCAAAAAAAAAAGTTGGATTAGAAAAATTCACCAAAGCATATCTGTTTTCAGTTAGTCTATTTTGGTCTTAAATTTGAAATTTCCTTTGAATTCCCAGCAAATCTTATTTTAGTGAATTACCCTGGTTATCTCACATCACCACAAGATGCAATGTTTTGATCTCTTACAAGCCCTTTATCAAACTATAGTACGGCTTGCTGAAATGATTACGAGGTATTATAACAGTAAAGAACGTTACATTTCTAGCACTGAGATTACTGCTATGCTACCTGTGCTAACATGCTATATCTAAGAGTACTTATACTACACATGCCTGTTCCATATTAGTATCTCGTAAATTAAATTCTTGCTTGAATAGTGTTTGCAATGTTCATGATCTCTAACTGCTGGGTCAAGTAGCATGTCTGTTCGTGTCCATATGAGAACATTTTGATTTCCTCTAAAAGACAAATAGCTCGGCAGTTGTAGACATTTTTATTTTTTTGCTATTTTGAACTGAGATTTGTAATTCTCTTTTCTTCACAATTTCTATTCTTCACAATTTCTAATGAAGTGAAATATCCTATTAATCTGAGGTTGATTTTAATTAGACTTGTGCATTTGTTTCATTTGCTTGAATTTAGCTGGTGGGTCCATGGGTTGTCTGAATTCTAAACAAACAACTCGCGCATCAAATGAACCGTGTTCGGAGTTCTGTCCGTGGCACCAAAAAAAGAGATGGTTGATGGGAAAAAAGGATGATTGATGTTTAGGAGACAGCCACTAAATGTTGATTTTATTCACAAATCAAGTGAGCAGTGACCAATAGAGGGGGGAGAAAGAAGTAAAACAGTAAAAGAAAAAATCTATATTATATTTTTTTGTATATTATATATTTAATAAATATATAATATATAAATAAATAAATATAGAATTATTATTTTTGCTGCTCCTCTTGTTTTTTCCTCTATTGGTTACTTTTTCTCACTTGAGCTGTGAACCAAATGGTGGGAAAATGTGCCTATCAGTATACTCCAAAATATATACATAATATTTTATATAGTTTGCAGTACACTGACGGGCCCATAGTCATATGAGCTGAACCGCCACATGAACGACTACCCGAACTAAATGTAATATTCAGACAATGTAATTAGCTGTAACCAAATGTTTATGCCATACACAAGTCTAATTTTAATAATTGTCATCTGATACCTGCTGATACAATGCTAATGTTCATTATCTGTGAATATCAATTATGAGATCTCTCAGGTAGCTTCATCTACACCAACAGAAGACTGGTTGGCAAGGTCCTTTAAGGATGTTTAAAGCAAGATTTAGAGTTGGTGGTGCACTACAACAGAATGCATTGAGAAATCTAGGGCCAAGGTAATGGTTAAAATTAGGGTTAAAGGAACACTATAGGGTCAGGAACACAAAGTGTATTCCTGACACCATTGTGTTAAAAAAAACATGCTAGCCCTCTTGTCCCCTTTAACCCCTTAAGGACACATGACATGTGTGACATGTCATGATTACCTTTTATTCCAGAAGTTTGGTCCTCAAGGGGTTAAATAACGAAAAAAATCTCCTTTTTTCCAGCGCTGTGCGGTTCCACAAGCGCTGGCTCCGCCCTCATTTCCCCACCTTGGCTAAAATAATCGGAATTGATTATCTCAGCCAATCACAAAGCTTTCCTGTAGGATCTCTATGGGTAAAGTTCAGCATCTCCACACTGTGCAGCACTGCCCCAGGAAGCACCTCTACTGGCCATCTCTGGAAAGGTAGTGTTTACACCAAAAATCCTGCTGGGACTGACTATACTATGTCCCTTTAAGTATTAATTAGCCTAACCTCAGAGCATAGTAAAACCCTAAATACACTATTAATCTTAACCCTAACATTTTTCTGATGTTAACTGTAAGTGTCATGAATCTACATTTGCTAAATCTAATCCCAATTTGAACCCTTACTTTAACCCTACATTTCCTTACTTTGGGTATTCCCTAAAGCTCAGTCATTAAGCATGCTGATTCTAAAGGGACTGGGTAACCAATCTCAACGGGTAACTTGCCAGAACACCAACGGATGATGCTTCATTAAGTAGAATCATACAAAGCAAATTTAAAATAAAGATGGAAACAACGTGATCGCCATCTTGTGGTAGAAACATACATTTTATGTGTACTCTGAATCACGACTGATATCTATCTGTTCATGGAGTAAAAAAGAAGTACATATCATTGAGAACTTAAACAAATTAAAGAATGGTTCAACCATAGTTTACTATCATTGCTCTGAGACAGTCAGAAATTAAGTTTTATGGCCAAAACTAAAAATGAAAGCACAAGGTCTAACTAGAAAATTGGGGACATTGGATTAATCAGGGGATTTTTGAGCCAGGTTTAAAGAGTCAGTAATCATGTGCATGGACAATTCTATCTTGAGCCACAAATCTTGCAGTATTTAGGTTTAAAGGTATAGCATAGACTATTCACTGTATTGCGTTAAAGGGACACTATAGTCATCTGAACAACTTCAGCTTAATGAGGTTGTTCAGGTGAGAATTATAGCTCCCTGCAGCCTTTCTCATGTAAACACTGTATTTTCTGAGAAAATACAGTGTTTACATTGAAAGCTAGGAACACCTCCAGTTGCAGCGACTCATAGTGAACCAGAGGGACTTCTGAGTTGATGGAGGCATAATATGCCTCCATACACTCAGATCTGCTGTGTACAAGCATCCTGTGATTCAGTATCTCCTCCCACTGCATGCAGACACTGAACTTTCAATGATTCAATTCATCTCTATGAGGAGATGCTGATTGGCCAGGGCTGTGTTTGAATCATGCTGGCTCTGCCCCTGATCTGCCTCTTTGTCAGTCTCAGCCAATCCTATGGAGAAGCACTGTGATTGGATCAGGCTATCACTTGTCAGCAGACTGCTTGTTTTTCCTGGGTCTAACAGCATGCAGATTTACAGCTTCTGGCTTGAATACAGTAAGATTTTTACTATATTTATGGAGGCATGAGGGGCCCAGGGGGGCTAGATGGTCGTGTTAACACTATAGTATCAGGAATACATGTAGTTGCACTGGTGACTATAGTGTCCCTTTAGGTATTTAATCCAATTAACTCTTACAAGTTTTGCTTTCTTCTTGTATTTTTTTATTTTACGTATATAGTTCTAAGTTGTTATTATGGTCTCCAGAGGAAGAGAAAGACTGTGCTTGAGAAGTATGTTGAGCAAATGTGCCATAAACTAAATCTGAACAATACACTTTTAACATAACAGAAAACATTACAAACTTTCCCTGTTAATGAGTTTGAGAAACACACCTTTATGTTCTACTATCAGAAGAGAAGAACATAAGTTATAAAACCATATTCCTAATTAGGCATGTTGATATTATAACATGGAACTGTGGCATTTCCAACAGATATTGAAATAATAGATAGGTGAAAGAAGAGGATGAATGACAGGGGTAGACATTGAATGGTTAAGTTTTAAGGATCTGGAATTGGATGTCCTCCCTGTAGTATATACAGCGAATACCAACTGGTAAGTTCAATTGTCTTTATTATACATTGTTCCTAATAATAGGGTTTAATGTAAGAATATATGTGTTACATAGTTACATAGTTACATAGTTAGATAGCTGAAAAGAGACTTGCGTCCATCAAGTTCAGCCTTCCTCACACCTGTTTTTTGCTGTTGATCCAAAAGGCAAAAAAAAAAAAATTATAAAAAAAAAACCCAGTTTGAAGCACAATTTTGCAGCAAGCTAGGACAAAAAATTCCTTCTTGACCCCAGAATGGCAGTCAGATTTATCCTTGAATCAAGCAGTTATTACCCTACATTGAAAGATTATATCCTTGAATATTCTGTCTTTGCAAGTATGCATCTAGTAGCTGTTTGAACATCTGTATGGACTCTGATAAAACCACTTCTTCAGGCAGAGAATTCCACATCCTGATTGTTCTTACAGTAAAAAAACCTTTCCTTTGCCTTAGACGAAATCTTCTTTCTTCCAGTCTAAACGCATGGCCTCGTGTCCTATGTAAAGTCCGGTTTGTGAATAGATTTCCACACAATGGTTTGTATTGGCCCCGAATATATTTGTATAATGTTATCATATCCCCTCTCAGGCGACGTTTTTCTAAACTTGCACATTTAGAATATTTTAGTAAGTAGATCTTTATATTATATCTATATTTGGACCACTCCATGCAAAATACAGTCAAAATACTAAACTTAATTTAGAAAGAAAAAGAGTTAGACTGGGTGACGAAGAAGCCACAAAAGTCAAAAATCCAGAAGAAATAACAATTAATATCTAACCAGAGTAGTAGGGAATGGGGTTAATAAGCAATCATAAGCAATGGAGTTATCAAAGCGAAATATAGTTTGGCAAAACAGTTCATCAACCCATCTCTTTTGCAGTACACATCACCCCAATTCATCTACATTAATCAATATTCTCCCAGTGCATCTCCAAACTGACATTTATTGACACACTCACATACACTTACACATAGAAACAGCCACAGACACATCCATCCACCCAGAGACCCCCACACCCACCGTTTGATATAGTTACTATCTAATTCCAGAAATCTGGTGTGAGTGGGAGGAGGCAGGGACATAACATCTTAATCCCACCACTCCACCAATTTAGAGTTTAATGACTGCCTCTGATAGTGTCCTGGTGCTGGTCTTTGTACCAAGTGCCATCCAAGTGCCCACCAAGTTTTATCTGTGTCCAAATACACCCGTATAGTGGTTTCATTACTTACAGTCTATGTACTAAATTGGCAGGTGAACATTTAGTTGCGCGGCCATAAGGTCCACTTCCAGTGAGATTCTCTAAGGATGACCTAGACATTTAAATTTGATTAAGTGAATTTGCCTTATAATTTATACACATTATGGGTTACTCTAACCATCATAAACACTCTATCTCCAGGAGAAGGAGTACCCTGGAGCTGTTCCCTGGTAATGGGGCAAAGCATTTTAAAGCAGTTTACCCTTGTCTTGCTGGGCACTAGATCTCAACTGAAGCAGGATTTATGACATCCAGCTTCTGCAGAGCTACAGAAGCTAAATGTAAATCCTGCCACTCATTTATTGGCATTGGCATCAGCTGACCGCTCTCAACCAAGGCATTATATTCTGTGCATCAAAATTTGCACAAAATTGACAGCCAGTCAGGAACTCTAGTTTACATCCCAATGACAGTGACAAAGGTTACGTTAAACCTCCGGCAGCAGAGGGTTTAAACTTGTCATGTGCAACATTTCAAAGCAAAGAGCTGTATATAAAGAGTCTCCAGACACCATAACCACTTCCAATCACTGGGGTGGTCATGGTTGCTGGGCTAACACTTTATATTTAATTTACTGCATACATTAAGTGTTTAATGAATAAACTTGTTTTTTTTGCCATTTACCAACTTAAAATGTCCAAATAAGTAACAAAACACCTGTAACATATTTACTTAGTATATATTAAGAACATATTTGGTGTTGAACACTATTATAGCATTTAATAAATAAATCCATACCAAAAGGAGTAAATATAGATCCGCTGTGCTTTGTACATTTGTTTGAAAAAATTATGTGTAAAAATAGTTTTGTATCATAACCATACCTCCCAAGTGTCCCTATTGAGTGACTCACACCACTAAAATCAAATTGTCTCCCTTTACAAATGGGAAACGTTGGGATGTATGCATCACATAGTGAAATGCAGTGTGCTACGGAATTCACAAATCTCAAAAGATGCTCTTTCAGCTTGATATCATATTGTGTCTGAAATACATTAGGTTATTCAATAAAGCGTTAATGCCTAAATAAAACTTTATTGCTGCTAACTGGCTAGTATCTTCAAAGGGAAGTGAGATCTATTTTAACACATCAAAACGCAACAAAACATTATACTAAATGAAGAATAATCAGTTACCTAAATATCATTCACTCATTCAAACTTCTGAAGCTGCTGCAAATAGATGGCAAGCTAGGCAACTCTCCCCAGACCAGATAAATTCCATATCAATTGCTACAGTTATAACTAGTGTGTACAAGGAGACAGGGACGCTCAGTGTACCATAACCAATGTAATGAGCAGAAGTTGTTAAAGTGTACAGAGTGAGCTTTTTAAGAATATCTTTGTTTGGAGATGGTGTTTGATACATAAATAACTGGACCGCTGACGAGCTCTGATGAAGCAAAACTATACATAATCTGATTGTGGACAACTGACCACAGTGATAATTTAACACTGCAGCTTGTACCTCACTGGAGAACCACAAGAGGGAGTAAGATCACCTCGTATTCAGAACACACATTATTTAGTGCTCACCACTATACTCTCTTTCCTGTTCCTTTTCTGTTTGGCTAATCAAATGCCATACACATTCACACAAGAAAAAAGTATTTTCTGACAAAATAATTCATTTTTTTGTACATGTTAATTTTTATATTCTATTTCCTGCAATGCACATGGGCTGTGATTTCTGCACCCCCCGTAGATACACGTGGCAGTTTGTGGCTAACTTCTCAGGCGCTTTGACTTATAAATGTGACCATAATGTTCATTCCTCTGGGGTGACGTATTTTGCAAATGAGTATCTATCAGCTGTCACCCACCACAGGGTTCAGGAGAGGGTCACACAGACGTGTCTTAGAACCCTATTAAAAAAAAATGACATCTCTGTTTAATATAGAATTGTGTGGCTGTTTCACCATCTGATGGCGATATAAGGCTCTTCATTGTCCTTGAATAACTGTACTCTGGCATCAAGTAATGGTGACGGCTATGAAGAAGAGAAAAAAAAAGAATAGAGTTTTAGTTTTAAAGTTGTGTAAAATTCACTAATCCTAGTCTGACTTGGGTCTCTATTTACTATTTTGGATAAGTTTTTCAAACAATATAATATTTTTGCATGAACTTTTACAATTATTTCATATTTTAATATTTTGATTAAAATTTTAATATTTTTATGTATGTATATTTTTATATTTCAATATTTAAAAAAAATATTTTAAAAGTTTATCCAAAAATATTAAATCATTACAAAAGCTTATCCAAAAAAAAAACAACAACATAATTTACCACAGATAGTTTAAACAAAGCCTTTTCAAACCAAAATTATTATGATCCAAAATGTCAAGGAACCAAGCACCAATCATGGGCCTCGATGTTTCATCCTCTATGGAGCTCATCGGCCTGAGAGAGTTCTTGTCAGTAATTGTAGGCTGCCAGTCAACAAATAGCTTTTTGTATCTCTTTTAGTAGGTTTATCTATCAAATTAAGGGAGAAAATATGCTTTAACGTGCACGGAGTCTCAGGAAGGTAATTTAAAACCAGACAATGGGAAAGATAATAAAAAAAACAAGAAATAAAGATGCAGAAGGTAGCTATAGGACAGGGGTAGGCAACCTACGGCACTAGTGCCATGCACGGCACTCAAGGTGACTTTGCACGGCACTCAGGGCTGCTAGAGCCAAACAGGCTCTGGCTATCAGGAGTCCCAGTGAAACTTCAGATATCTGCTAATACGAAGAGGTGGTAAAGGACAATCCTCAATTTATGCATTGCGGCACATGGAGGAAGTGATCTCAGATCACTTCCTCCCAGCACTTGTGAATGGGAATCCACACTGTAATAGAGCAGCACGCAGCTGCTGTTGCAGCTCCTATACTTGAGCTATACCTGGCCTGCCTGGTCCCCCACTGGAACCCAAGGAAGCCACCCATACTGCTAGATTTAGACAAAAATGCACAATAACCCTCCCTCATACAAATAATACGAACAGCCCATACACAAACATACACACAATCCCCACAAACGCAACACCACTAACTATCCACATGCATGCACACAACCCCACATGCAGCCTCTCACATGCAATACCTCAAACAGCCCCCACCCACTACCAATCACACATTGTGACATATCCATCCACACACACACACACAATGCCCCACACATACACAGACTACCAAACACACAATGTGACATATCCATCCACACACACACACACACACACACACACACACAATACCCCACACAGCCCCTCACATACACACACTACCATACACACAATGTGACATATCCATCCACACACACACAATACCCCAAACAGCCCCTCACATACACACACTACCAAACACACAATGTGACATATCCATCCACACACACACACACACACACACACAATACCCCAAACAGCCCCTCCCATACACACACTACCAAACACACAATGTGACATATCTATCCATCCACACACACAATACCCCAAACAGCCCCTCACATACACACACTACTAAACACACAATGTGGCATATCCATCCATCCACACACACACACAATACCCCAAACAGCCCCCACACATACAAACACTACCAAACACACAATGTGACATATCCATCCACACACAATTCCACAAGCAGCCCTCATACACAGCCCAAATTCATAGGTATCATACACGATACCATAAAGTACTCCTGAACATATACAATATAATAGCTCATATACGCACAAATACAACGATACAAAGCAATTACAGTAAAAATAACACAAGCAGAATACGGCAGCATACCTCAATTTAAAAAAAATAGGATCGGCACGCTAAGGGACATCACAATCCTATATCGGCACAGTGCTGCTAAAAGGTTGCCTACCCCTGCTATAGGAGATAGTGTTGTCAAACTAATTTATATTTATTTTCTTCCACAATTAGCTATGGTCTACACTTTAAAGGAATGCAATACCACACTGAGGACTGACAAATTATTTTTGGGTGCTTGAGAAGCTTCATCCTTCATCCTACTGTTGTTTTTCAGGCCTCAGAAGGGTACATAAAATGCTTGTATTTTCTGAAGGTATTCTAGTCTACTCTGGAAAAGTGGTGCTGTCACTTTATAGCAAGCATGCCAAACTTGCGGCACATGGGCCGCATGCGGCCCACAATAAATATATTTGCGGCTCGCCTGCCCTGGTGCCGCTTTGTGTTGTGGTTGGATTTGGGGGCAATGTATTAGATGGGGCAGTGTATTAGAATGGGGGGAGGGGGCAGTTTATTAGATTGGGTCTGCATGGAGGTGCTGAATGCTCCCCATGGAGATGCTGAATGGCCGTGCAGCTTTTTGCCACACATGCACAATAGCCTCTTAATGCTTTCCTATGGGAAAGCATTGGATTGGCTGAGATCATCAAGTTTGAGGATCTCAGCCAAAGTGAAGAACACACTCACAGGACTTCAAAATCAACAATATAACGTAATTTGTTTTTTCACAGCTGTGCAACAGCATTCATTCACCATTTCAGTCCCATTACCAAACCTTTCTTAATATGTCAAGGTAGTTTGACGAAACATTGGTGATATGCAAATGCACGGCTCCTTAAAATATATTAGCTCTTTAGTTTACGTACGAGCGTGACGACGTCCAGTGTCAGTGAGGCGACTTTTTTTATAAAGTACTTTTCAAAATAAACCTACATTTCTATTTTTTTTTGCGGCCCACATAAACTTAAACCATCTTTATTTGGCACATGTTAGCGTTTGAGTTTTAAATGCTTGCTTTATAGTATCAGATTGGCCCAGTTCTCTAGCTCTTCATGTGTTCTTCTGCCAGACCGCATTTCAACCTGTTCATTTTGATTTTAGGTTCTCTGGTGGTTTTGGTATTTGTGTGAGATTATCCTGAAGAAGAAACAGACAAAGCAGTAATCTAAATAGGGGGCGGAGTCACAGAAAATATTCCAGAGGTGGCAAAACTCTTATATGGATAGTCTCTTTTTTCACAGGTACCATTTAAATGAAAGGAATGGTAGTTTCCAGTAGAGGCACCGCACTGCCCCCTTTTGCCCTATGCTGCGGACATTCATGAACAGACTGTTGTAATAGGTAACCATTGTTTTCTACTCTGAGAATAGAGGATCTGTGTGTGTTGTGTTGGTGGAAAGTAGGGTAAAA
Organism: Pelobates fuscus; assembly: GCF_036172605.1. Classification (NCBI taxonomy): domain Eukaryota; kingdom Metazoa; phylum Chordata; class Amphibia; order Anura; family Pelobatidae; genus Pelobates; species Pelobates fuscus. The sequence continues at coordinate 78,351,836 of NC_086323.1, read as the reverse complement.
TGAAGATCATCATGCCTATTGAATCAGTGTCCAAGTCGGTTTCTATGTATTAAATAATTAAAAAAAAAAAATTCGATGTATCTGCTGCTGTGACGGGTAAGAATTCTTGAACTTCATTTAGGAACGCACTAAATGAACTGAGAGTTGCGTTATAATAAAGATGCAATTATGCAGGTGCAGATGTTTATGAAGTTACAAGGTTTCTGGCTGACTTTTGTATGGAGGGTCACCTCTGTAGATCCTTGTGACTTCACTTTCAACTCCTATAAAATGTGCTATACAATATATTAGATGGGCCAGAACACACAAAACAAACTTATATGACTTTTAAAACAGTATTTAAGCACCTATCTCAGATAAGAAATTAAAAAAAAAACATGATTACATAATAACAAGCCTAATCTGCCACTATAGTCAAGGACCACAGTTTGGAAATATTTTTATACAGGTATTAAAAGTAATGTCAAAATGAATATAAGATCAATATGATCTTGCAAGTTTTTGGCTGGGTCCTGAGCTTTCACCTTATCTAAACACAAAGAATGCATCAAAGTATCTGAAAGTGGTGGGGAAACGGGTGAACCCAGAATGAGTTAATTTCATTTCACCCTATTTTGTTAACCTGAAAGGTCACAGTTTTACAAGAAGGAGCTGGCAGGGAGATATATGCCTGACACAGATTTATTGAACTCGGCACATTTTTTTTTTTTTTAATGACTCCACATATTGATTAGTTTTAATCTTCTTTTTCTGAGCGTCCAGAAGATGTTTTATAACATGAAGTGAGGTCTTAAAATGGCCAATTCACTTGGACATACAGTACATTACATCTCACAAGATGTTTAGGCCTGCTCCATTAGAACATCATCTAGAGACAGATGTAATCAATTGCTTGCTGACCATCATTTACTGGAATAAACCCAGCTAAAGTGTTTAACTAAAACTACAGGTGCTGGGTAATTTGTGTAAGATTAGGGGGATAAAGCAGCAGGCAAAAATGAGTTCTAAGGGAACTAAGGCACAAAACAATTGTTTAAGATGTACTACCACTTTAACTTTGGGGCTTTTTAAAGCATATTTAGTAAAGGTTATGCACACTTTTTTTTTTTTTTTTAAATCCAATTACCAGATGCAATAACAGCACTAATGTAGAGAGGACCCTGGTGTGAGAATTGTTTTTGGGGCCTCCTTTAGCACAAGGTGGCTAAAATAGAAATCCTCACAACTGATATGTTACTCCAACAATACTTTACCAACTGGGGATCTATTATTTGCCCATACAGTACTTGCAGGGCTGTGTTTGGGAGCAGTGTTTGTGTAAGTGTTTGTGTATTTGAATGAAAACGTGTTTTTATATAGAACATTTGTGTGTGAATGTAACAGTGTATTCGTATTTATTGTTGGCGTTCGAATGCAGTTGTACATTTGTGTATAGGGTAGGTGTTTGAATGCAGCTGTATGTTTGTATGCAGTGTTGGTGTTTGACTGCATGCTGTACTATTGTAAAGTGTTGGCGTTTGAACTGGAGCGGCTCTAGATTTTTTGAAGGTCTTAGGCGAAAGTCAAACATGAGGCCCCCCACTAACAATCAAAGTGAAAAAATTAGGTGTTGCATTGTGTGTGTATGTTGTAGTTATTTTGAAGAGCGGGCTTGCAGAGCTGAATACAGAGAGCTAGTTATGGCACAATTTGCAAAGAAAATTAATTTACAGTAAACAAATATAATGTGCAATCATGCTAATCGTTTATATGGGATTGTGGGATATGGATGCATAGCCTTTCAGTCATGTATACATAAGTTCCGGTGTGAACGGGTATTGGAAAAAAGCTTCTAAAAAATAATTCACCAAATAATAAAGTTACAGATAAGAAAACAGTCTCATAGACATTTTCCCGACATATAATATAATCCCTTATATTTATTGTTTCACTTTACCTTTGCATTTCCCATATCACCCTCACATTGCAGCCATAGACACAAACATACTAATATATGCACACATAAAAACATAGAAACATAGAATGTGACGGCAGATAAGAACCATTCAGCCCATCTAGTCTGCCCAATTTTCTAAATACTTTTAATTAGTCCCTGGCCTTATCGTATAGTTAGGATAGCCTTTTGCCTATCCCACGCATGCTTAAACTGCTTCATTGTGTTAACATCTACCACTTTAGCTGGAAGGCTACTCCAGGCATCCACTACCCTCTAAGTAAAGTAATACTTCCTGATGTTATTTTTAAACCTTTGTCCCTCTAATTTAAGACTATGTCCTCTTGTTGTGGTAGTTTAAACATATACACACTCTGTTATTGTATATGTGTGTCTGTGTGTGTGTGTGTGTGTATATATATATATATATATATATATATATATAAATATATATATATATATAATATATATATATATATATATATATATATATATATGCACATACACACGTACACACACATGCAGCATGTGTGTATGTGTATAAACATATACATACATGCATAACGTGTATATGTGTGCATGTATTAGTGTGCTTGTGTCTATGGCTGCAACGTGAGGGTGGCATGGGCAATGCATAGGTAAAGTGATACAGAATGAGGGAAGGTCAGTATGACAGGGTTGGGGGGTGAATGTGACATGGTTGGAGGAGTGAGTGTGACAGGGCTATTGGAGATAAGTGGGTTGGAGGGGCTAATGTGACATGGTGAGCATGGCATGGTTGGGGGTTGTATCACAGGGTTGGGGTGAATGTTGCATGGCTGAAGGAGGGAGTGTGACAGGGTGAGGGGAGGTGAGTGTGACAGGATTAAGGGCAGTGGGGTATCCTGGTTTTGTGCTGCCCTAGGCAGTGTGTTTGAATGAAGTGCTGGCATTTAACTTCTGGGGTGTATTTTTATATAGTGTTGGCATTTGAATGCTGGGATGTATGGAAACATATACATACATTGCCGCACACACACATACAGAAATAGATACACATACACACTGACACACACCCCACAGATAAACCCACAGTACAAGGCTAAACCACGAGATGCATTAAAAAGAGTTTTTGGCCTATATGTATTCATTACAAAATCATACACTCTAAGGCTATATTATACTTCCATTTCCAGTAATAATAAAAATGTATGATTGTTCTCCTTTAAGGTAACTAAACATTTACATTTCAGAGAGCAGTAACACTGTACATACCTACATAACTCCAATGGGGCACCGAGTTCTCTCGGGACTTTCACAATCTTTGTACATTACATAAAATAATATTTTGATCTCGGATGTGGGACTTTTATCATCTTAAAAAAGGAATGCTTGAAAGTAAAGTGTATTTACATAATTAGCATTTTATAAGAAATCTTGCATTTCCTATATAGCCTATTTGCATGTAAAAATACCTAAGCCTTCGTAGGTTTGAAAGAAATACTTTGAAATTAACTATGTTATTTTCACTGTCATATTACATACCTTATATTTGCATGTTGTTATTTGATTACATATATGTTTTGTTTATATATTTGTTTGTTTTGCTTTTTGATTTTGCAAGTATATTTTTTATATGTTTTCCTTCCCAGTTTAATATAATACAAGGAAGAAAAATCCATGTACATCATCACGTCATATTAAATTATACTACACAAGAGGGAATTCCATTGAACCATCTCTCGTAGGTACATCAAGAGTAGGGGAGGATTCTGTGTGCTTTTAATTAATCTCTCGTTTACTGGTGTCTGAGGAATAGAACCCACCTCTCTCTTCTTTAAAGCTCATATTTATAGTATGAAGAACATAAAGCAAAATGTTCAAAAGGTCAAGTAGTCTACGACTAAGCAAAGCATTGTACATTCTGCTCTTAACTATAATCTCCCATTATCATTAGTAGATAACTGAGCACAATATGATATGTAGTTAAACAGCAAATAATGATTTGAAAAAATGAAACCATTTAATATTTAATGATTATAAACTCTATCTACATATGGCAATAACAGATATTGGGAGGAAGGGATTTATCATTCAAAACCAGGTGATATTTTGGGTGCAAATTGCTATATGTTGATGTACATTCTATTAGTTTCCATAGAGATTGCAATTTATTTGGCACTTTACTCCAGAATAGCACATGTTTTGTCTTGATCAATTGTCCCTTAGTAAGTAAATCCTAGAGATGATCAGCGTAGAGGTACTATACTAAACGTGGGTATCATATAGTTAAAGGGGAACTGTTGCATCCACTAACCTTTTCTGCTATATTTACTCATATCTGTATTTGTGATGTGTGAAAAATGAAATTAAAGGGACACTGTAGTCACCAGAACCACTACACGATAATGTAGGGGTTCTGGCGTGTATAGTATGTTCCTGCAGTCTTAGCACTGTACATTTCTGAGAAAAGGCAGTGTTTTCAAAGCTGCCTAGTAACACATCTAGAGACAGTCACTCAGACAGCCACTAGAGGTGCTTCCTAATCCACTGGAATTTATAGTCTTCATTCTCTGCATTGAGGCGCTGAACATACCCAGGGCTGGTGCAAGAATTTTTGACTACAGAGACGAAGATGCATTTTGCTGCCCTCATGTTCCACCGCAAAAAGGCATCTTCACATGTGTGTCCCTTAATCTCCCTCCTGCATTTCTTAATTTTTTTTAACACCCCTCCCGCCTCCTCTACATCCAATTGACCTTTTAATCACCCCCAAATGCCCCATAGCACCCCATATTACCTCTTTTTTAATCTTTATTTTCTGCCCCGATCTTTATTTAGGGCGCCGCCATTTTTGTGTGGGTAGGTGAAGTCCGTGTGGGACTCGTCATCTGCCCACACTAGATAGCCTGTGAGATTCCCGCACATGCCCAGTGAAACACTTGGACATGCGAACGGGAATTTCGTCTATTCATTCATCAGACAGACGAATGAATGAATAGAAAAGTCAGATGAACAAACTAACACCGAATATCAGTGTTCGTTTGTTCTTCACTTTGTTACAAGGAGGGAGCTACTGGCGCGCAGCTCCCTCCTTGTAATATGTAAAGATAGAAGCGGCAGGGAGCAGTGCTCCCCACCCCTTCATAAGCCCCCCAGGTCCCCTTCTCACTCTATGGGGGTCAATATGACCCCCATCATAGCATAAAGGAGATTAAAATCTCCTGAATGCCCGTACTCGCTATACCGAGAGTAGGGGCATGTCCACTAAACAGTGAAATTACTGCGCCAAATAAGGGTAGATAGTCCAGTAAAGTATTGATAGGGTGCCAATAGATGGTCTAGGATAATTGATAGAGTTCCTCTGTGGATGCGTCTAGTGTAGACCGTTCCGTATATGTAAATACAAGAGAGGTAGAGGCGACTAATGGTATAGTATGAAAGTTCAGGGTGTGATAGGTAACAAAATGTAGAGAACTCACATTCAAGAGAGCTATGGCCAGCTCTGGTGTGGATTGCGTACAGCAGTATAATCCCCGCTTATAGGATATGTAGGGAGGGGGTCTCCGTCAACACCGTCTGGTAGTCCAGAACTCGGAAAAGAAAGACAGAAAGCGACAATAGTGCTCTCAATTTTGATGTGGTTCAGTGTGCAGATAAGAAGAGGTAAAAAACTCACATTTGAGGGAGCTATGGCCAGCTCTGGTGTGGATAGCGTACAGCGGTAATATCCCCGCTTATAGGATTTGTAGCGGCGATACGTCCGTCAGCACCGTCTGGTGATCCAAGGCTCCAATATAGAAAAATAAAAAGCAGCAATAGTGCTCTCAATTGTGATAGGTTAAGAGAGTAGTAGAGGAAATAAAATAATACTCACAAAGATAGAGCAGAGGTACTGCTCTATGGATAGGCACTGGTGGTATGATCCCCACCTAGGATTTCTTGGAGTACTGGAACTTTAAAATTGCCAGTGGAAGTACTTATGGTGAAACGCGTTTATGGTTATTAATTCTGTATTTTATTGTGTATTTTAGATCAATAAAAGTTTGTTGGCTACTTTATTGTACCAATCCTCTTTTTATTGCACTCTCTATGCACTTTAAACTTTTTTTTACCTATTCCTGGCATTTTAACCTTTCCTGGTTACTTTTACTTCCACTGGCAATTTTAAAGTTCCAGTACTACATTTTGTTACCTATCACACCCTGAACTTTCATACTATACCATTAGTCGCCTCTACCTCTCTTGTATTTACATATACGGAACGGTCTACACTAGACGCATCCACAGAGGAACTCTATCAAGTATCCTAGACCATCTATTGGCACCCTATCAATACTTTACTGGACTATCTACCCTTATTTGGCGCAGCCCTTCCACATCTTTTTGTATCTATCCCCCCCTATCTTTATTTAGGGCCCCCACCCACTGCTCAGGGGTGGGGCCAGGGGGTGAGGACAGTAGGTCCCCCCCCTTTATTGTTTTTTTAGGGTCCCCACCCACCGCTCAGGGGTGGGGGCCAGGGGGGGGGCAGTAGGTCCCCCCCCTTTATTGTTTTTTTAGGGTCCCCACCCACCGCTCAGGGGTGGGGGCCAGGGGGGGGGGGCAGTAGGTCCCCCCCCTTATTGTTATTTAGGGGGCCCCCACCAAGGGGGTGGGACGGTTATTAGGTTTTTTGTTTTTGTTTTGTTTTTTTACAGTGAGCAGCCATTGCTTAGTATTAGTAAATGTGGCTGAAAGACCAATTTAGGTCTTTCAGCCTTTTAGTAGATAACCCCCTGATACTGTGGGCATTAGGGAGTTATCTACTAAGTGGCTGCAAGATGCAGCCGCGGCAATGAATAGGATCGGAGTTTCATTCATTAGAATGAAATTCCGATACGAACAAAGTGCCGAATTGCGTTCTAAAAGAAACAAACATACTGTTCTCATTCAGTTAGAACGCAATTCGGCAGTTTCGGCTAAAATGACAGGAAGCATCGCGGGAACACAGAGGAAAGGTAAGAATTGTGGGAAAGGTAAGAATTTGCTCCTCCGCTGGTCAGAGCTGGTCAAGCGGAGGAAACCTCCATAAGGCAAAGAGTCCCTACTTTGTCTTATGATTTTAAAGACAACTAAAGAAGACAGGAAGAAAAAAAGAACAGATCCTGAGAGAGGAAGAGAAGAGGAAGAGATTGAGGAAAGGTATGTTTGGCATGACAGTGCCGCTTTAAGTGTATCTTATTCCCTATGTCTTCCCTTTGTATGTCTCTTGCACACCCCTTTTGTGTGTCCTTTACTTCCCACCAGCCCCTTTGAGTGTCTCTTTCTCCCCGAGCTCCTTTGTGTGTCTCCTCTTCCCCAGCCTCTCTGTGTGTCTCTTCCCCTCTCCCAACCCTTTTGTGTGTCTCTTTCTTCCCTTCCCCATACCCTCTGTATGCTCTTTCCCCCAGCCCCTTTTCTTTGTTTCCTCCTAGCCTCTCTGTGTGTCTCTTCCCCTCTCTCAGCCTCTTTGTGTGTCACTTTCTTCCTTTCCCCATTCCCTCTATGACTTTCTTCCCCTTTGCTCCTTTGATGTTCCTCTTTCTCTCCTTCCTCACCCCTCTGTCTCTTTCTTCCCCAAGCCTCTCTGTGTGTCTCTTCTCCCCCAGCACCTTGATTTTTTATCACCCCAGCCCATATGTGTTTCTTTGTTTCTTCCCAGGTCCTCTGGGTGTCTCTCCCAGCCGCTCTTTTTCTCTCCCACACCCTCTTTCTCTCCCTGCCCCTCTGTTTTTCTCTGTCTCCTCCTAGTCCCTCTGAGTCTCTCTGTCTCATTCCAAGTCCAGCTGTCTCTTTTCCTTTTCCTCAGGCCCTCTGTGTCTTCCCCAGTCACTCTGTTTCTCTTTGTCATCCCCCAGCTCCGCTGTGTATCTCTTTATTCGCCATCCCCTTTTGTGAGTCTTTATCTCCCCTTCCCAACCCCTCTGTATGTTTCTTCCCTCAGCACCTATCTAATTCTCCCCCGGTCCCTATGTGTTTCTTTGTCTCCTCCAACCCCTCTGTGCATCTCCCCCCGAGCCCCTGCCTGTCTCTTGTGGCCCTTCCCTAGGCCCTGTCTGTCTCTTTTTCTCCTTCTTCCGCCCCCTGTGTCTCTTTGTCCCCTCTATTTGTCTCTTTGTCTTTCAAACCATTTTGTGTGTATCTTTCTCCCCTTCCCAGCCCACCTGTGTCTCTTTGTTTCCCCTAAGCCTCTGTATGCCTATTTTGCTTCTCTAACTTTTACCCAGTCTAACTCAAAGGAGTTTGGCCTTCTCAGTGAGTCCTTCCTGTCAGACCAGGTAGAGGATACAGTCTGTGGCTCCGCCACGCTATAATGACTGACTCATTGAAGGGGAGGACTGTGCTTTACACTCTTCTCCTGCTGGTCAAACAGATCTTGCAAACCCAGGGCCGTTGCACTTCAATGCATATCTATGAGGATATGTTGATTGGAGCAGTGCAGCATTTCCTATGGAAACTATTTAATTGACTGAGATCATCAAGACTGATGATCGCAGCCATGTAGGAGGGGCCAGTAACAGCGAGACTGGCGTGGGAGAAAAAGTATGTTTTAGGCTTTTAATCTACATGGAGTGGAGGACTGGGAACCTAAACATGGATTTCAGCACTATCGTGTCAGGAATACACGTTTGTATTCCTGAAACTATAGTGTTTCTTTAAATGTAGAAACCATACCTTCATATAATACATCTGAATGCCTCCATATTGCTTCCTGTCTATCATGAAGAAATGAAACAATGTTTCTGCCCTGACTTTGCCTTGCCTGAACTGAATTTTGCCGTAATTTGCCAAATTGTTTGTATGAATTTAAAATAAAATGGAGCATCTCATAAAAAAGGTATAAAACAAGTTATAATTGATTTCCTATGCTTTATTCAATGTTTTATTACAGACAGGGTCATCTATAATTTTAATAGGGCCCTGGGCAAATCATTTTCTTGGGCCCCCTGGACCCTATACTCTCTCCTCCCCCTCCCCCCCCCCCACTTCCTGGCATCCAATAACACCTTTAACATACTTACTTACACAGACAAATACACTGACAGAAATACTGACACATACACACACAGACAGACATACTGACACACATATATTTACTGACAGACATACTGACATATTCACAGACACACATAGACATACTGACACACACACTGACAGACATACTGACACACACATGCACTGACACACACATATAAACTGACAGACATATTGACACACATTCAGACAGATAAACATACAGACATACTGGCAGACGCATATACACACACATACACACACACTGACAGACATACTGACACACATACACGAATACACTGAAAAACATACTGTCACACACACACAGACACATAAACTGACAGGCACACGGACACATACACAGACAGACATACTGACACACACTGACAGACATACTGAAACACATATACTGACAGACATACTGACAAACACACACAGACATAAACTGACAGACATACTGACACACACACAGTGACACACACATATACTGACAGACATACTGACATACGCACAGACATACACTGACAGACATACTGACATACACATTGACTTACACATTCACAAACATACTGACACAGACATACTTACACAGACACTGACAGACATACTGACACACACAGATACACACATATACTGACATACAGAGACATACTGACATACACAAAGACATACACTGACAGACATATTGGTACACACAATAACAGATATTGACACACAGACACACAGACATACTGACACACACACATACTGAGACACACATAGACACACACTGACACACAGACTGACACACACACACAGACACATACACTGACAAACATACTGAAACACACAGACACAGAGACACACACTTTCACTGACAGACATAATGAAATACACACTGACATACACACAGACATACACTGACAGACATTTTGACACACATACAGACATCAACAAAATAAAGTGTCAGCACTATACTTGAAAACCTAATTTAGGTGATCACTCTCAATCTGAAGTAAAACACTTATACATGCGGATTCATGGAAATACTTCTAAGTGCAATAAAATAAAATACAATAAAACAGACCAGCATAAGTGTAGTACTCAAATAATCATAAAAAGTCTTGCTATAGGGTCCAATAAATCTTGGTTGATGATCTTTTACAGGGTTAAGATTAGTCTTGCAGCTATGTCACAGCATCTGTAGGTACATTGTTGCACTGTGAGGTTTTAACCATAAGTGCACACTCCCACCCGATCTCAGCGCTGATAAAATTAATATTCAAACGGAGAGGAGGCTGTGGCTGGCAAACAATGCTGACTGTTAGATGTGCATCCACCTCTGGCAGCAGGAAGCTGTTCACAACGCGTTTGAGAAAGCCTGGTATTGTGGGCGAAACGCGTCGAAGTGTGAACAGCTTCCTGCTGTAAAAGATCATCACCCAAGATTTATTGGACCCTATAGCAAGACTTTTTATGATTATTTGAGTACTACACTTATGCTGGTCTGTTTTATTGTATTTTATTGCACTTGGAAGTATTTCCATGAATCCGCATTTATAAGTGTTTTACTTCAGATTGAGAGTGATCACCTAAATTAGGTTTTCAAGTATAGCGCTGACACTTTATTTTGTTGATATATTATGTGTAAAGTTTTTAAGGATCTTTATTTGTGTATAGCTGCTGAATTTACTCACATTCTTATTGATATTTAATTTTATTTACTTTTAAGATCTGCGCTCTCCTATTTTGTCTACACATACAGACATACTGACACATACAGACACACACATATACTGACACATTCACACACACACAAAATGTACACTTTTAAACCCACCTCCCATTTCCTACATCAGAGGGTGGCTTCCCTGGTGTCTAGAGTGGTGGCTTAGGCTGTTGGGAGTTGCTGACTGGCAATCCCGGCCCAGCCACCCTTCTGTCTGCCTCCGTGGTCTCTCCCGTGCGTCTCTATCTGGGAGGAAGTGATTTATAGCTGTCACTTGCTCCCCTGCTGCCAACTGGGGGGCCCTTAGTGCATGGGCCACCCGGTGGGAGTCCTTAGTGCATGGGCCCCAGAGTGCACCAGGGGCCCATGGGGGGGATGGAATAAATAGTTGAGTAGTTGAGGGCAGCAGCTACCTTGGGCCCCCCAGGAGAAACTGGGCCCGGGGCAGCTGTTCCGTTTGCCCCGCGTTAAAGGCAGGCCTGATTACAGAGAAGTGAAACCTATGCTTTAATTCTGTAAAAAACTATTCTTACAATCATGGATTTAGGAATTCTGAGAGGTGACATCTTTAATTTTTAAGAGAGAACATCAAATTGCACAGTTTTATACAAGGGTTATACTTGTGAATGGCGTAAAAATGTGGTTCAGTTTGATCGATTCGGCCAACTGTTTTTGTCGGTTTGGGACTGGCCCATACAGCTTTTTAGTTCGGACAAATTTCGTCCATGCAAACATTTTGGGAAAAAACGTTTCAGACAATCCAAATGGGTGTGAAATTGGCCAATTAGTGTACTGTAAAATATAAATATTATGTACATATTTTGCAGTACACTGATAGTTGAATTTTTGCATCATTTGATTCATAGATCAAGTAAAAAAGTAGCCAATAGAGGGAAAAATCTATATTTATATATTATATGTACTTTAAAGCGGCTCTGTCTCTACCTTCTCACCCCTACAAAATCTTTATGAAACATTCACATTGACTGTGTTGAAAGATTACTGAAATTCCAGCTCAGGTAAAAGATATCATAAGACAAAGTGCTGTAAGAGTACAGCACAGACATGGACTCCTGGCAGATGAATCGCCAGCAGATGAAACATTGGCTGTGAGGGACAGTTTTAGGTAAGTATACCTCACCTGCACTGCACACCCAGGTCACCACACACCGAGCAAATTTGTCATAATTTAAATACCTATTGGAGATGTACTGCGGAAGAAAGTTCACAAAATTATTCACTAAAGTGAGAAATCAAAGTAAAGTCAAAGTAAATTTCAAATTCAAGGTCAAAACAGTCAAACATTGGAAAATTGTCTCTAAGTCATCTTTTTTTCACTTTGGCTACTCAGGCCTTCAATTTAAAATTTTCTGTGAATTCACTTTAAATTCTCATTTTAGTAAATTACTTTTCCCATTATCCATGTATCCCTACCTATCCTCTCCATCCTTCCAACCCCCTGTGCTTTTACTCTTGGCATGTACACCCAGATCTCCTATTTCGCCTCTGTAAACAGTGTTTGGAAATGTATTTGTTCTCACATTCATCTACCATATACTACCTTCTTGTGTATTGTTGATAATAGTTACTGTGAGATTAAATAGTTCGACAAGGTTAACTAGAGGTCAATATGTGTTATGATGTTCATACTATGTATTGGCACTGTAAAAAACATAGTTAATAAGAAGCGTTTAGTTTAATGTGTCTTTACTGTAGAATTGAAAAGAGGAGACTATGTTAAGAAATGACCACTAGATGGCAATACATGTGTGTTTGATCTAAAATATATATTTACCCCTTAATGATGGAGGCAATTATCCAATGTAAAAAAAAAACCAAAAAAAAACTTGCAATTTGAGATATATGTCGGCTCAACCATAATTTACTATTATATATCGGTTAGTTCAGGAGAAACAGGGCTTTCATTTCACTTCAAATATTTATATATGAAACATAATTTAATATGAATAAAATCTTGAAAAGTGTGAGAAATTAAGTTATTTTGTTGCTTTCCAAGTTGTGTGGCATTTTAATTGTGAATGTCATAATAGCATTTACTGCAATAAAACACACATATTTGTATCCTGTGAAGTCCCACGAGTACAATGATGCCCCTAATGTACAGGTTTTATAGGGTTTTGGAAAGTTACCGGTTCAATAAAAGAACTTTCCCATTTCAGTTTTTACACATGGAACTTTTTCATATTAGTTACTGAGCCCATGTTGTATTTGAGGCCATATGGCAGCTCAGGAATGAAAATGTCCCCCATCATGGCATACCATATGCAAAAGTACACAACCCAGGGTATTCAAAATGGGTATTCACAATGTCAAGTCTTTTTAGTAGCCACTTAGTGACAAATCCTGGCCAAATTTAGGTTTCATATTTGCATTTTTTACACAAAAACTGCATCATTATACATTTTACTGCTCTAAAAACGCTCATATTTGTGTTCAGAAATGTCTTATTATCTCATGAGTACAATAGTATCCCCCATGTACAGTCTCTCCATGTGTCTCATTCCCCCAGCCCTTCCATGGGTTTTACTACCTTCCCCCCAGCCCCTCCATGTGTCACATCCTCCCACCCCTCAATCTGTCTCATTCCTCCCCAGTCCATCCGGAGGGGCTGGAGGGCAATAAGACATATTGCAGGGTATTTATATCGGCAGACATTTTGTGCTATGATAGAATTTTTTTTTTTATTTGTATTTTATTGGAGTTTTGAGACTCAAAATACAACATTGTCATAGTATGTATGAATATGGACAACAACATTAACAACATCTTGTCTGTAACAGCTTTGTTTTAGTGGCTTCACCTAGCTAGTGTCCACGGTAGTCGGTAAACTGTGCGTTGTAGAAATGCTAGGGAATAAAAGGGTCTAAGTGCTAGGGAGTAACATCTAGGGTTAACAGCTAAGGGTACTGGGCCTGCCAACTGTGCCTGTGATGGTATGCCTTTTCTTTCGGCTTATTACTGCTCTTTGTCTTGCGGTCTTGGGGTGGTTGCTGCGGTAACTTGCTCAGGTGCGGGATTGTCTGTTCAGTGGGGCCGGTAAGTGATAACCCTTTGTTGACCCATGATTTGTCTGTGGGCATCTCTGTTTCTGGCCGCTGTCCCCTCTGGGTTCTCCGTGTCCAGCCTCATATTGTCTCAGCTTGTGGAGGAATTGCTCCTGGTCATCCATGGAGGTCAAGGTGAGCACCCGGGTCCCCTGTGGTACTGTTAGGATCCGTCCGCTCCCCACCGGTATCTGATTTTATCTTCTCTCAGCTTTTTGGCTACTGGTGCCAGTTGCCTCCGTTCTGTCAGGGCTGCGAATGGGAGGTCCCCATAAAATGTTACTGTGCTGCCCTCTAGCTGCATGCTGCCCAGTATCCGGGAACGGGCCATGAGTGCAGAGCGGGTTGGTATGTCTTTTGTGACCGCTATGACATCTCTGGGAGATTCCTCAGGTGCCGTAGCAGCTTTGCGGATCCGGAACGCGGTTAGGATGCTGTCGGGTTCGACCTTCCCCCCGACTCCCATTCCCACGATTAGGTGGGATATGTACTGCATCAGGGCTCCATCACCCACGGTCTCTGGTATGCCTCGGATGTGGATATTCCGCTTCCTATGCCGGGCCTCCAGCGTTGTAACTGTCCGTGTGAGCTTCTGGACCTGCGAGCAAAGTTCCTGCACTGTGTCTTGTGAGGCCTGCTGTTGGGCATCTCTGGTACTCTCCCTGGCCTCCACCTCAGTGAGCCTCTCCTTGATGTCAGCCACCTCTTTCTTTGTGGCCCGCAGGTCTGCCCTCCATACCTCCCGCATTTCTTCTAGAAGGTCTCTAATGTCCTGCTTTGTTACAGGGGATGAGTCCTCCTCCGATTCAGATGTTTGGTAGTGGGCCCCATCTTCTGCCAGGTGTGAGGCATGGCCGTCACTTTCTTCGTGGGAGTCATCCGAGGCCTCCGCCTCGCTGGGAGCCTCGGGTGCCATCTTGGTTGGTGCTGGCGGACTAGGCCTCGCAAAGGAGAGCCGAATGTCGGGCATTTTAGGTGGCTCTGGCAGGTGGTACCTCTTGTTTTTCCTCCCCATTACTGTCTCTGTGCGAGGGGCTCGTTTGCTGCCGGTTTAGGGACTCGTTGTTGGGTTTTTAGTCTCTTGTTGTAGGTCTCTGGCATGGAGCTGCACCTTTGGGAATGCTGGGGGGGGTCTCTTCCTCCCTGGTGGTCCAGTGGCTGCTGGGCGAGCGGCACTGGCTGGCGGGCGGGCGGCTGGCGAGGGAGCACTTCCTCTGAGCTGTCTGCTCAGCTCCCTCGCGCGCCTCAGAGTGCTATGATAGAAATTAAAGTGTATGTTGCCTAAATCATTCTGAACAGAGCAGACTCCATTTTGTTATCTTCAAGCTAACAAAAGACACAAGATTTCTATCCTTTCTGTAAAACTAACCACTTTGCCAGAGCTAAAGGAATGCATAGTATATACAAACCTGTTGATAAGAGATGAAAACGGGGGATGGACAGACTGTCTAAATGGTAATGGATTATAATCAATTCTAAACCCAGACATTTGTGACAGAGAAGATTAAATAATTTAATTTTACTTTCGATATTGTATAACGTCCCATTGTAAGTTTAGGGGTCATACTTAGTTATAACTGTCATATTAGAAATTACAGCAGGAATTGGAGACACATAGTCTGAAGAAAGCCTAAAAAAACTCTTTGAACTGACAGAAAACGTAAGTTATAGACAACTATAAAGATAAGGTAAATGACGTCAAAATAGCCACCAGGAAAAGTGAACTCTTTCCTGGATAGGAATGTTTAGTGGGACGAGACTGCCCTCTATAGACCAAATACTTAAATTGCTATCTGGAAGGTAACCACACCACACCAGTTTTCTATTGGTCTATCACCTAGTGAATTTTCCCTTGTAAAAAGTTAAGACAAAGGGAAGAGGGAGGTATGCAAAGGGATGTGGAAGTATGCAAAGGAAGCAAGAAAGTAAGCAAAGAAGCAAAGGGCTAAGCAGTCGGGGGAAGGAGTCAGAGGAAGCAGTCGGAAGCAGGCTAAGTCAGGAGACAGAGAAAGAGACCCATGACATTCAAATTCCTGAGAATACCTGAGAACATCTGATGAGAACATCTCTTTAACTGGTAATTATACTGGTTTCATTTAATGAATCTAAATTAATTAAACATTTCTAATAGCATGATATATGACTGGATAAATCACGATCAGATTTCGATATTTAGAAATCTTAGTTAACAAAGAAGTATATAGTTATAAGCATTCTATTCTGCAGATAGAAATGAATAATTATATATATTAATGTGACATATCACATGTTAGCATATCGTGATATTTATCCAGGTGTATTGATTTGCTCTAAAATAAGATAAAATATCTATTTAGGAAAGTTAAAATTCTGCTTATAGAACATGGTAGATTACTCTTATTGGATGGTTTCAGGAAATGACTAATGAGCTGGTTTAGATGTTATTTTATTTAAAATTACATGAGAATAGATCTTAATTACCTAGGAGGTCTAGCCAGCATTGAAAGGGTTATTCTAACTGTTAGCTAAAGTTTTTATGGCCTTAAGCTGTAAGCTCTGTGTCTGTGTGTAAGGTTCACTTTCTTTCTGTGAACTACCGTCATAAATCTTGTCTTGACAATTAAGGCTATGTTAACCTTTGGAATGTATTGCCATTTAATTGCATATCATGTTATACTGAATATTCATTGATTATTATCACGCTATGTTACATATTATTATTATTTAAATTGTCACAATAAATTGTATCTATTTTTATAACAAATTGTGATTTTATTTATATGGAATACATTTCACTTACACGATAACGATCTTTGGGATCTGAGAATTGAAATAGTGGGCAATTCTCAACTGTTTACTATTATTATCCCATAAATATCCCCACAATATAGAGGGGTGGGCAGGAAATGAGACTGTAACAAAATCCATCATTGCTTGTAGTAGTTATGGTGATTTTTCTCATAGTCGTTATGGTGTGGATCACGGTACTAGCATTGTATTCCAACAAAGAACACGCTCCTAGACTCTGGTTACCCTGGGACTATGGCCCCGGAGTGCATTACCTGTTAAATACTCCCCATTCCCCATCTTGGATGTTAAAAACTATGGCTGGCCCTTTAACTCTGCTGGGAAGGAATCTGTTAATTTGCCTCTGGTTTTTCTTGTGCAAAACTGCCCTGTTCCTCTGGCTTATGGAGAAGCCTGCTTGCCAGCTGTATCACTACTAGCTCTCTTAAGAGCTCTCTCCAGCTACCCTGCTGCACCTTCTGGAAAGAGAGCCCCGCTCTACCCACTCTACAGGACCTTGAGTTGGAGCTCTGCCGTGGTCTCCAGTACTGGGAAGGAGGACGCCCAGACGGTAGATACCCTACTCCATAGGGGTAACTGTCACAGGGACACATCTCCACACATCCCCCACACCCCTCCATATGTCTCATTCCTCCCTCCATATGTCTCATTGCCCTCCAGACCCTCCATGTGTTTCATCCCCCCACTGCTACATGCGTCTCATACCCCACCTCTCCATGTGTCTCATTCGCACCACCATGTGTCTCATTCCCACCAGCCCCTCCATGTGTCTCACCCTCCCCTCCATGTGTCTCAACCCCCCTCCATGTTTTTCATCCCCTCCCATCCTGTACCTGCTCACCACAGTACTCGGTCTTACAGGAAGGGCTCTCTAAGTGAGCACTTCCTGTCACACTGTGATCTGCTCAGCCACGCTACATACAGTGACTGTCAGCAGGGGAGTAGCACAGAGTGCTGGAGCTTGTCGCGGCTCCGACCGTGGTAGTTACATTGGCGGATCCGGGTGGGGGGAGGGCAACGGGGCAATTGCCCTCCCCGAGAAAATATTGAGGCCAGGCTCTCCCCTGCCGGCACGTGCAGGGCTGGTGCTATCCAAGCACCAGCCCTGCTGTTTGCCATCACGGACCGGAGGGGAGATCAGTGATCTCCCTCCCTGGCCCACACGGGCACATTGCTGGGAAGCCGGCAGGGGAGGGGGGGAGAGAGAACCCGGGGGAGCTCTTACCTGCAGCCAGCCGGGTTCTCTTCTTGCGAGCACGGAGCATTGCCGTGGTTACCATGGCAACGCTCTGTACTCGCGAGAGTGAACTCTTGCCTGAGCTGCAGGTTAGAGTTCACCCCCCTACTAGAACCACCAGGGACTGGAAGAAAGCAATGTCTCCCCCTCCCTCAGCAAAGGTAAGAAGGGAGGGGGGACATTATCTATATTTATTTAGCTAATTAAAACAATAAAATATATTTAATCTGCCCCCCTATCCCCTCACAGAAAGTATAACCCTCTACACACTGCACCACACACAAATATACAGCCCCCCCTTACACACACAGCCCTCCCTTACTAACACAACCCACTCTTACACACACAGCCCCCCCTTACACACACTGCCCCAATACTCACACAGCCCCCCTTTACACACACAGCCCCCCTTACACACACAGCCCCCCCGCACAAACATCCCTACCCTTACACACACTGGCTCCCCTTAAACACACAGCCCCCCTTACACACACTGCCCCCCTTACACACACTGCCCCCATACACACACACTGCCACCCATACACACACACTGCCCCCCATAAACACATAGCCCCAATACACACACTGCCCCTTATACACACTGCCCCCCCTTAAACACATAGCCCCCAATACACACACTGCCCCCATACACACACAGCACCCCTCACACAAAAATACACTGCGCCACTCACACACAAACACACTGCTCCCAATACACACACTGCACCCTTTATACACAAACACACTGCTCCCAATATACAAATTGCTACCCCATACATACACTGCACCCCTCTCACACATGCACTACCCCTCCATACACATACTGCGACCCTCACACACACTGCACTCCTCACACACATACACACTACAGCCCCTATCACGTCAGAGACTGGGTAAGTTATCAAACGTTTTTTTAAACGGTTTGACTACTTACTCTGGGAGGGTGCCACAGCAACTCCTGGCACCAAAACCACTACAGAGAGCTGTAGTGGTTATTGTGCTTGGATTGTTTCTTAAAATGAACGGCCAGTGCTCCTCCCGAGATTAGCTTCTAGGTTTCTGCCACTGGGTAGTTACGCCACTGCAAACTCAATGGCTTCTGCATCTTGGCTATTATTTTTAAATAAATTGTGACACAGTGTAATATGTCATGCGCTGTTGTTCATCTGAGGTTGTATTTGCCTAATTTTAAAACCTGCTTAGGAGCAGATGATTGTTATAATGTACTGATATGTAAAAACCATAGAATTCAAGGAGATTCTACTTCTTTTTCAGATTAATTTATATATATATATATATATATATATATACATATATATACATATATATATATATATATATATATATATATATGTTTAGATAATGTATAATTTGCATATAATTATCTTGTTCTATTAATTATAATTATGTGGAACTTCCTGACAACCAACACAGTCTTCCTGCAGCCAACGATGCAATCCAGCCGTTCCTCGTCATGTGGTCAGTGGCATACTAATGGGGGGAAGTGGGGTTGACTGGACCGCCCTGTGTACCACAAACTAGACTGTCAGTGTCAAAAAGGGTTAATAAATCAAGGATGGTGTATCTATCAGGGTTATTTACTAGAGTGAAAATTGTCTAGAATTTATAGTGAATTTATATTGAATTACCATTTTTAGACCAGAACTGGAAGGACAGTAAACTTGGAGTACCACAGCCAGTCCCCTACTAAACTGTCAGAATAACCAAATTATGTATCACCCCACTTTTTCCTATAGATATTAAATATAGATACTATTGAGCTAATTATATCCATTAATTTGTACTGATTAGCGGGCAAATCCTAGCAATCTGTCTGTATAAATTATACATTCATTTGTTTGTATGTTCTTTTATTTTCACTATTTTCACGTATAGCACTTATATAGATCGTGTTGCGTGCTGTTTGTTTTTTGTCCAATTTGGACTTTTAATTACCTATTAAACATTTTTTTTTAGAAGTATTTCTTTAGATCATTTAAAAGTTATAGTTACCCCCTCCATCCTTCTTTTCTTTTCTATTAGTGGAATACACTGCAAAAACAATTACAATATTGGCTAACATTAACTAATAGATATTAGTTTAGTATTAACTAATTACTTTACTAATTACTAAGCAATATGAGGCATTTTTGCAATGCCAATTGTGATTTTACACTGTTATATTATAACACAAATGTGCGTGAGTCTTATAATGATTTTCCTGGCTAATCATGGCAGCATTTAACATATGGGTTTAGCTCCTCCCTCTAACCCTCAGGACAGGAAACACAAACAATTAAACAATTAACCCCTTATGACCGGAGGGCGTACTATTATGTCCTTTTAAAAGCGTCTCTAAACGCCGCAGGGCGTAATAGTACGCCCTCCGGTTTTTAGTAACTTACCCGGTCGCCGGCGGACCCACGCCGGCGATCCCACGCCGGCGATCCCACGCCGGCGATCGCGGTTGGGGGGACTCCCAGGGAGCCCCCCGCGGCAGATCTTCCTCCTCCGGTCCCTCCCGGTCATGTGAGAGTGAGGTCCTTACGAGGACCTCACAATCACATGGCCGGTATAGCTGGCTGCAGCAATGCCAGCAGGGGGACTAACTGTAATGACAGTTGGCCCCCCTGCTGGCTGAAAATAAAATTCAAATAATGTTAAAAGTGTAAAAAAAAAAATATATACTTAGATCATAAATATATATATTATATATATATGATCTAAGTATATATATACACATATACACACATACACATACACCGTCTAGGTGTATTTTAATATTAATATGTATATAATTATATATATATTAATATCAAATTACACGTAGACTGATACTGATTAAATATATATATAATTATTGTTATATATATATATTTATAAATAATATAAAAAAAATATGTAAATACGTAAAAAAAATAAATAAATAAATAAATAAAAATAAAATATTAAAAAATATATAGATGTGTTTTATTTCGTTCTAACTGTATTGTGATATTAATATATATATATTTATATCAAAATACACGTAGAACGAAATAATATATATATCTATATACATAAATATATACGTATATATCACTATATATATACCTATATATAAATAAAAATATTAAAAAAAAATATATATATATATACGTATATATACACATATGTATATATATACATATATTAATTCTACACATATATTTATGTAATAATTTTACATAATTAGGTATCCTAATTAATTACAATTAGCGGGACCTGCCTGACCACCCATGCCGAAAGTATAGGGAATTTAATTTGCTAGCACTATATTTAACCCTATAACTTTCCAAGACACCATAAAACCTGTACATGGGGGGTACTGTTTTACTCGGGAGACTTCGCTGAACACAAATATTAGTGTTTCAAAACAGTAAAATCCATTACAACCATTATATCGCCAGTAAAAGTGAAGTTTTTTGCATTTTTCACGCACAAACAGCACTTACACGGACGATATTATTGCTGCAATACTTTTTACAGTTTTGAAATACAAATATTTGTGTTCAGCGAAGTCTCCCGAGTACAACAGTACCCCTCATGTACAGGTTTTATGGTGTTTTCAAAAATTACAGCGTCAAATATAAGGCTTGTGTTTCATTTTTTTCACATTAAAATTCGCCAGATTGCTTACGTTGCCTTTATGACCCTATGGTAGCCCAAGAATGAAAATTACCCCTATGATGGCATACTATTTGCAATAGTAGACAGGTATTGCAAATGGGGTATGTCCAGTCTTTTTTAGTAGCCACTTAGTCACAAACACTGGCCAAAATTGGCGTTTTTTGCATTTTTCACACACAAACAAATACTAACGCTAACTTTGGCCAGTGTTTGTGACCAAATGGCTACTAAAAAAGACTGGACATCCCTTATTTGCAATACCTTGGGTCGTTTACTATTGCAAATGGTATGCCATTATGGGTGTAAATTTATTTCCTGGGCTACTATACAGTCTCAAAGGCAACGTAACCAATCTGGCGAATTTCAATTTCAAATGTAACACGCTATATTTGACCCTGTAACTTCCCAAAACACCATAAAACCTGTACATAGGGGGTACTGTTTTACACGTAAGACTTTGCTGAATACAAATATGTGTATTTTATTGCAGTAAAAGCAAACAGTATTATGACATTGACAGTTAAAATGTCATGTAGAACTAAAAAAATCAAAAAAATCTTATTTTCTCCCATTTTTTTCATATTAAATTATGTTTCATAGCTAAATATTTGCTATTAAATGAAAGCCCTGTTTCCCCTGAATAAAATTATATATAATAAGGGGGGGTGCATTTAATATGAAAGAGGTGAATTACGGTTGGACAGACATATAGCGCAAATGCCAGGTTTTGTTTACGTTTTGTTTTGTACACAACTTGTACATTTGGCTGCGGTGTTAAGGGGTTAAGCATACCTTCCCCTGATATAATAGGAACCCCATCAGCCATCACACCTCAGTCTTTTTTCCTGTCCTCATAGCCCTGGGACAGTTGTTATCTTTTTTTTTTCCTCCCTGAATTTCAAAAGGGTAAAGTTTTTTTTTTTATGCTCACCTGATCATGCTGCTATGATATTCACCCTGTGGAGGTCAGCCTCCCTCCACAGGAAGCCCAGGCACATGTAGCCCTTTCTCTCCACAAGCTGGGAACCCCTGGGAGCCATGGTGGGTAGTCCCCCTGACATCTGGAGCCTGAGTTCGCCAGGATTAAAGCCTCCAGACCTCGATCAGATGATAATCCATCTGGTAAAACGCCCACGCATGCGCAATGGCCACGGCCGGATTTTCGGCATATTTGCCCTCATCCAAAATGGCGGACTTGCGGCCAATCGGCGCATACGCGCCTCCTTAAAGGCACAGATCGGGAAATTTGAAAATGGCAGTATTTCTGCAAATAAGCTGGCGTTTTCAGTTCCCTCTGTTGTACAGTGCTCTCTAGTGCCAAATTCTGTCTCTGCAGGTATGTTTTATGTTTTCTTTGATAATACATAAGCATGTTCAAGTTTGGCTGCATGAAGTTCATTGTGACACCTTTGTTATGCAGCCCTTCTACTAAAATGGATCCAGCATCTCCATTTGCTAAGTCAACAAGATCTAAAATAGGTCATAGGTGAGCATTAATCTATATTCTATTTATTACGTTTTAAAAAGAGTGCATGGAGGGTACAGTCATATGACTTCTGTGTTTTACAGCCCTCAAGACCGTTCTGGCCCTAGATCTCCATCTAAGAGGAGGGATAAACCGGCGGCCTGCACTGGATGTGGCGCAAGGCCTTTGGATAACTGCAGGTTATGCCGCAAATGTTTATCCATGATCGCAGGAGAGTCGGAACATCGCAGGTCTCCTCAAGCCTCTACGTCCTCAACTCAGGACATAGCTTATTGGATTAAGCAAGCAGTGGCGGAAGGGATTTCAGAATCCAATAGAGGTAAAAGACCGAGGCATTAGAGTTTTGGCCAAGAATCCGACCTATCTGAAGAAGACATCCTGCTGGTTCCTTGGATTTGGAGCTTATCTCTTCTAGTGAGGAAGAGTCCACGGAACAACCGTGTTCATTGGACACAAAGGCTATGGAGCATCTAATCAATGCAGTGAGAAAGACTCTAGATTTGCCAGAAGAAGTCAAGGAAGTTTCTACTTCTGATAGACACTTCGGTGATCTCCATAAGAGGAAACCTTCCTTTCCAGTGCACAGATCCATTAAAGAACTGATTCGCTCAGAGTGGAATGCTCCTGGAAAAAGGATTACAAGTCAGGGTAGATTATCAAAATTGTACCCTATTAAGGAGGAGGATTTAAGAATGTGGACAGCGGTCCCTAAGGTTGATGCTCCAATTATTAAAGTGGCAAAAAGATCAACTCTTCCGATTGATAGTAATGCTTCTCTCAAAGAACCCATGGATAAGAGAATTGACGCAGATCTTTCTAAAGTCTTCACTACAGCAGGCTTGGGTTGTCATCCAGCAGTCTCTATCTCTGCTTTGCCCAGAGCATTACGTTCATGGATCCTTGATTTGGAAGAGGATATTGAGAGAGGAGTGAGTAGACGTCGCATGACGGACTCCTTGAAGGAGATCAAACTTGCCAGTGATTGGCTGTTGGAATCCTCCACAGACCTCATCAGGATTTTTTCCAAGGTCATGGCACACTCTGTTACTGCCAGAAGGGCTCTTTGGTTGAGATCCTGGGGAGCTGACCTATCTTCCAAGAATAATTTATGTACCTTACCATTTCTGGGAGAGGTGCTTTTTGGCAGACCACTTGAGGATGCTATTAAAAGAGCGGCTGAGGTCAAGCAAATCTTGCTTCCACAAGACAGGCGTCCGAAGAGACCACAACAGGACCATCGTCCTTACAGGGCACAGGGAGGCTATAGAGATAGTAAAACCTATCGACCAGGCAGAGAATATACTCGGCTCTCCAATTGGAAGAGTGGTCAAACCGGAAAAGCTTCCAGACCAAAGGCTCAAAATTCCTCCTTTCGCCCCACCAGACAGTTCTGAAGGTGACTTACGCCAGGTTCCCCATGTAGGAGCACGCCTTTCGTTCTTCTGGAGGACCTGGAGTGTGATTCCAGATGCTTGGGTGAATTCCGTAATTACCGCAGGATATTCTCTGGAGTTCAAAGATATTTCCCCTCCACCAAGATTCACCAGAACAAGACTCCCTGTCGACAGACAAAAAAGAGAAGTCTTGACCCATTATGTTGCCAATCTATTTCTAGAAAGGGTCATTGTTCCGGTTCCTGTGAGAGAAAGGTTCCAAGGGTTCTATTCTCCCCTGTTCTTAGTAAAGAAACCAGGAGGAAAGTGGAGACCTATTCTAGATCTACACCAGCTCAACATCTTCTTAAGGATAAGAAAGTTTTGCATGGAATCCATCCGTTCCATCATTCTAGTGATACACCACAGAGACTGGTTAATCTCAATAGACCTAAAAGATGCCTACTTCCATGTTCCTGTCACAGAAAGACATCAGAAGTTTCTTCGGTTCTGTGTAAAAAAGGATCACTTCCAGTTTCAGGCTCTTCCATTTGGGATAAGTACGGCCCCGAGAACCTTCTCGAAGACACTGGTCACGGTAATTGCTTTCCTGAGAAAGATGGATTTAGCCATTTACCACTACCTGGACAACATACTGGTAGTGGCCTCAGACTTCGAGATGTTACTCCAACACAGACATCTAGTACTCGAGACTCTCTCTCAGTTTGGGTGGCTCATCAACCACGAGAAGAGTCATCTACAACCTTCAAGGGAGCCGGTGTTCTTAGGAGCAAACTTCAATACCCTCAAGGCGATGGTATCTCTCGCCCAAGAAAGAAAGTTGAAACTGCAGAATTGTATTCAGGTTTTTCTTCAAAAGGCTTCTGCTTCCGCAAGGGAGTTCATGAAACTCCTGGGTACCCTGACCTCTACTATAGATCTGGTCAGATGGGCACATTGCAATCTTCGTCCACTTCAACAGTATCTCCTGAATAACTTCAAAACCAGCTCAGAGGACTGGGAAAGACAGATCCAGTGAAAGACAGATCCAAAAGGAAGCTTCGTTGGTGGATGGAAGAAGAAAACATCTCCAGAGGTTTTCCTTCGAAGGAAGTCAACTGGGTAGTCATCACGACAGATGCCAGTCGATTCGTTTGGGGCGCACATCTTGGAAATTCCTTCGTCCAGGCAGAATGGACTCAGAATGCTCAGTACCTGCCTTCGAATATAAGAGAATTGAGAGCAATGTTTCTTCATTTTCAGCATCTGATCAAAGGAGCCTGGGATGAGAGTGGACAACAAAGCGGCTGCCGCATATATCAACCATCAAGGGGGCACCAGGAGTGTCGCACTGATGAAAGACGTGTCAGCAATCATGACCTGGGCACAAATACATGTGGAAGGTCTACGTGCGGTCTATCTTCCGGGAAAGGAGAATGTCTTGGCAGACTTCCTCAGCAGACACAAGGTAGAAGCCACAGAATGGCACCTGTTAAGAACGGTGTTTCAGCAATTGCTCCAGAGGTGGGGTCTTCCAAAAGTGGATCTCATGGCTACGGCACAGAACACTCAAGTTCCTTATTTTGTTTCAAGGAGATTCCATCCAAAGGCGCTGGATCAGGATGCTCTGTCAATCAAATGGCACTTTCGTCTTGCATATGTCTTTCCCCCAGTTCCTCTCATTCAGGCTGTTCTGAGGAAGATTTCCAGAGAACGTTGCAAAGTGATTGCAGTGATCCCCTTCTGGCCAAGACGTCCTTGGTTTCCTCTTCTGAGGAGGTTGGCAATGGAGGATCCTTGGGAGATTCCGGTCTCGAAAGATCTACTGACACAAGGCCCGGTGGTTCATCCAGAACCTTACAAGCTCAGGCTTCATGCATGGCTTCTGAAAGGCAATCCTTGATCAAACAAGGCTTATCGGAACAGGTGGTATCTACCCTTTTATGTTCCAGGAAGATCTCCACTTCTTCTACTTACCACAGCATATGGGAAGCCTTTGCGGTATGGTTGAGCTCTTCGATACAGAACATGGGTCCTCCTACTGTCTCTCAAGTCTTAGCTTTCCTACAAGCGGGCCTGGAGAAGGGTCTCAGACTTAACACCCTGAAAGTTCACTGCTCAGCTATCTCTGCTCTTTCTGGCATTCGATGGGCAATTCATCCTATGGTGGTTAATTTTTTCAAGGCTGTTTTACGTATTAGACCTCCTATCAGACAACTGGCGTCTCCTTGGAATTTGCCTCTGGTGCCGCAGGCCCTAACAGAGCCTCCCCCGAACCTATTGGGAACATACATATGCAGATCCTTTATCAGAAGACACTATTATTACTGGCTCTAGTCTCTGAAGAATGTCTGACATCAGAGCTTTATCAGCCGAGGAACCTTACACTTCATTCTTCGATGATAGGGTCGTTCTCTGACCAAGACCTGAATTTCTTCCCAAGGTTGTTACATCTTTCCATCTAAATCAAGAAATTATCTTGCCTACCTATTTTAAGCATCCTTCTACCCCTGAAGAATCAAGGTGTCATATTGTGGATCTTCGTAGATGTTTACTGATGTATATAGAGCGCTCTGCTGCTTGGAGGAACTCCTCTCAATTATTCATTATACCTTGGGGTTCTCGCAAAGGTGAAGCCGCCTCAATCTCCACTCTTCGTTCCTGGACAGATTCTGCTATCTCCAGGGCTTATGGAGCGTGTGATGTTCCTGTTCCGAAAAAAATCAGGGCTCATTCCACAAGATCCATCGCTACTTCATGGGCTGCAGAGTCAGGAGTTCCTGCAGAGAGCATCTGTAAGGCTGCCAATTGGTCATCTCTAAAGATCTTTGTGAATCACCACAAAGTGGATATTGCTTCTCGTTCGGATTCGGAGTTTGGCCTGTCGGTCCTGAACTCCTTTAATCCGCTTTGCTGATTTCTATATTAAACTATTTTTGTAGCATGCATTTCCCTCCCTGTGTTATTATTGCTTGGGGAATCCCATATGTTAAATGCTGCCATGATTAGCCAGGAATAAGGAAAATGTATTCATACTTACCGTAATTTTCTTTTCCTGGTTATTATTCATGGCAGCATTTGGTTTCCCACCCTCTCTTGGATTTACTTCTTGTTACTAGACTGAGGTGTGATGTCTGATGGGGTTCCTATTATACCAGGGGAAGGTATGCTTAATTAGTTACAAACACAAAATGGAGATTCTTGGCTGATATCAGCATATCTAATGGCTAGTGTAGGAACTCACCTATTGAGGCTTGCCTTGACGTGGCTAGTGAGCTTATATATTCAAATGGCCATTGGAATAAAACTAAAGAGCCTCCATTTTGTTTAAATGCACATGGGGATTTAGGCCAGAGCGCAGGTAACGTTTTCTTTGTTTATGCTTAATTGTTTAATTGTTTGTGTTTCCTGCCCTGAGGGTTGGAGGGAGGAGCTAAACCCATATGTTAAATGCTGCCATGAATAATAGCCAGGTAAAGAAAATTACGGTAAGTATGAATACATTTTCCCTAGTTTTTCCTGCCGCAACCAATAAGGTTATTTACTAAAGAATTAAAAGTCATTAAGCTGATTATTTGTCTCCCCTCCCCATCCATCAAATCAGCTTCTTCTTCATTCCCGCACACTTTTTCTGGCACCATGGATGCAACTGTGATTCATACGACAAACATACATAGACAGACCCAAACTTTGACAGACAGACACAAACACATATACACTGTTCTGCCTTGTAGCAAACTAAAATCATAAACCAAAATAGCATTCACATGCTTGTGATAGAAGATGCTATCAGATCCTACCACATAGTAGTAGTAACAGACCACTTTTGGTGGGACAGTCCCATGTTCAGGGGTCCTGGGGGGCAAAAATACATCCCCTGGTTGTCAGAGGCCCCCAGCCTTCATATGTAATCTGGCTCTTGACAGTGGTGCCCCTCTTCACCTGGCACCCGTGGCATAGGCTCCTATAGACCCTACCAATTTTGCAAGAAGCCGATTGAGGGGATGGGGGCTTGTTTACCATGTGCTCACCCAGCATTGGCATGCCATACAAGTCCTTTGACGAGTATAATAGCTCCCTTCTGCAATGTCTTATAGCTGCTGAGATTTTTGCTAATTGCTGCAGTTAAAAGCAATTGTATGCAGGGTGATCGAGACAGTGGATCACATTGAACCATAATAACCCATAGGAAGAAGAGATTGTTATGTAATTTGCAATGTCCCTTTTGAATCTAAAGGCCATGGAAAGTGAACAATTTCTGCATTTTATTCCTGAATAAATGTTAATGTTTCAACAAACTCCCAGTTGTTGTTTCATAGATGTAATACTCACTTTTCCTTCACATATAAGATCTGTCACGATACCTTACCTGTCATCCTCGGACCCACGCTGTACAACATCCTCCTTCACTGAGCGGCACGGCACCTCTGACGCCGGCCGCTCACTCAGAGCGGAATTTCTAAGTTCGGCGCATGCGCGCCACTGCCGTCGGCTGGAAGCCGACAAGATCATGACGCAACCACGCACCCGGACCTTTTGGGGGCGTGGTTTTAAAGCAAAACACACCACACTATAAAAGGGCTGTCTTGACAGCAGTAAGACGCCCTAGTGTGGTTCTTGCTGGTTCCCTTAGTGCTCTTTATGTTATCTTGATATTCTCTCCTGGTATTTGACTTTTGGCTACTCTATTTGACTATTCTACTCTCTGGTTCCCTGTACTTTGGCTTGTTTATCGTTATTCCGACTTCTGTTATCCCTTGACCTCTGGCTATCCATTTTGACTACTCTAACGTGAGCCCGGCCATTCTAAGGTCCGGTATACGTTCTATAGTTAGGTTGCACTCTGCGTGAAGGGGTCACTGTCGTGACATTACACTAGGGCCATGGACCCTGCAGGTGTTAACCCTCTTGGGCTTGGTGCGGACAATAGGTTTGAGGAGCTGGACCATCGTATGGACCAGATCGCCCTCGCCGTACAAACATTAATCAACCGCACTGCTTATCTCCAGCCGGAGGAGCAGACTCCTAGTCTGAGACCCCAAGAACATCCCATGGAAGTGCCACCTACAGGCACTTCCAATCAGGCTACAGCACCTCTCAGGTATGGGGGTGATCCTAACGGATGCAGGGGGTTCCTAAATCAGATAAGCATATATTTTGAACTCCATCCTAGAGCTTACCCTACCGATAGAGCTAAGATCGGGTATATTATCACCCTGTTAGTAGATAAGGCTTTAACCTGGGCTAATCCCTTGTGGGAGAATGACAACCCCATAGTCTTTAATTACACTAACTTTGTTGCAGCTTTCAGGAGAACTTTTGATACCCCAGGCAGAAAGACTAACGCTGCCAAATCCTTATTGCGTCTAAGACAAAGTACCCGTTCTCTAGTAGATTATGCCTTGGAATTCCGTACTTTAGCTGCAGAAGCCAGATGGAACGAACAAGCATTCGTAGATGTGTTCCTGAATGGAGTGTCTGATAGAATCCTAGATGAAGTGGCCACAAGAGATTTACCAGATACTCTAGAGGAGCTAATAACCTATTTAGCTCATATTGATGAACGTCTTAGGTATAGGCAGAATACCAGAGAGAGACCTAGGAGAATACCGGAACGTCTTGCTCTAACCTACCCCTCGTCCGAAACCCCTCCAGAACCCATGCAATTAGGGGCTACAAGATTGTCTGAAACAGAGAGACAATACCGTAGAAGGGAAGGTTTATGTTTGTATTGTGGCAGGAAGGGACATACACGAGTGAATTGTCCTAACCGGCCGGAAAACTCACGCACCTAAGTTCACAAGGGGGACAGGCCTTGGGTGTTATGTGTATGTCCTCCTTCAATGATAAAAAAGATCTCCGGCTTCTTCTACCTATTACTTTAGAATGGGAGGGAAAGAAAGTATCCACCCTTGCTTTAATCGATTCTGGGGCTGCTGAGAATTTTGTAGATCTCTCATTCGGGCAGAAAAATACCCTTCCATTCCAAAAAAGATTGGCACCCTTGGCCGTTGAGGCCATAGATGGTAGACCATTATCGATACCTCTTATTACCCAGGAGACCATTCCTCTAGTATTATCTACAGGTCTTCTTCATAGGGAGGTTATCATTCTGCAACAGATAACATCTCCTATTTTTCCTGCAATACTTGGGTTTCCTTGGTTAGTCCAGCATAATCCGTCGATTGACTGGGAAAAGAAGGAGATCATTAAGTGGGGAGATTCTTGTCACAGTAAATGCATTACTCCGATTAAACCAGTAGGCTTAATCAATATACCTACTATGGAACCATTGACCACCCAAATACCAAACCAATATATTGATCTTAAAGATGTCTTTGAACCTAAAGAAGCAGAAAAATTACCTCCCCATCGTCCCTATGATTGTCCTATTGAACTGTTGCCTGGTACTATGCCTCCACGGGGTACGGTTTATCCCCTGTTGATGGCCGAGAATAAAGTATTAGAGGAGTACATTGCCGAGAATTTAAAGAAAGGGTTTATCACTAAATCTTCATCGCCCGCGGGCGCTGGGTTTTTCTTTGTATCTAAGAAAGAAGGGGATTTAAGACCCTGTATTGATTACAGAGGTTTGAATAAGATTACTATCCGTAATGCTTATCCTATTCCCTTAGTGACTGAACTATTTGACAGGTTAAAAGGAGCTACTGTCTTTTCTAAACTAGATTTGCGGGGGGCATATAATTTAATCAGAATAAAAGAAGGGCATGAATGGAAGACTGCTTTTAATACTCGTTATGGTCATTATGAGTATCGAGTTATGCCCTTCGGCTTGTGCAACGCCCCAGCAGTCTTTCAGGACTTCATTAATGATGTGTTGCGAGACTTTTTACAAATGTATGTAATCGTATATTTGGATGATATCCTGATTTACTCTAAAAACATGAACGAACACTATGAACATGTCAGATCGGTTCTTTCAAGGTTATTAGAGAATGGTCTCTATTGTAAATTGGAGAAATGTTTGTTCCACAAGGAAGAAGTGCATTTCCTGGGATATATCATTTCTAGTACGGGTTTCCAAATGGAGCCGAAAAAGTTAGAAGCCATTCAGCAATGGCCCTTACCAGTTGGACTTAAAGCAATCCAACGCTTCTTGGGGTTTGCCAATTACTATAGAAAATTCATAAAAGGATTCTCTTCAATAACAGCCCCTATTACTGCTATGACTAAGAAGGGAAGAAATCACAGGGAATGGGGTACTGAAGCTAAAAGAGCTTTTGATTTATTGAAAGAAACCTTTTCCTCAGCACCAGTATTAAGACACCCTGATCCTTCTCGTCCTTTCATACTAGAAGTAGATGCATCCGAGTCAGGGATAGGAGCAATACTATCTCAAAGACCTTCGGATGATCAACCATTGCATCCTTGTGGGTTTTTTTCTAAAAAATTAACGGAAACCGAGAAGAGATACGATATAGGGGAGAGAGAGTTGTTGGCAATTATTTCTGCCCTTAAAGAATGGCGATACTTGCTTGAAGGGTCACCCATCCCTGTTACCATTTTTACAGATCATAAAAACCTCTCTTACTTCAGTGAAGCCAAGAAAATGTCTGACAGACAAGTACGTTGGTCCTTATACCTCAATCGCTTCAATTATGTTGTTACATACAGGCCAGGGTCAAAAAATATTAAGGCTGATGCTCTATCCCGCCAATATGAACCTGTTACTTCCTCCAATGAAGTTATGTCCTCTTTAATCCCTCATAATCGTATTGTAGCAACTGTCCATGCTAAAGTCTCATCGGGATTAATAGAAGAGATCTCTACATTCCAAGATCGTACTACCTTGACTGTTCCACAAGGAAAACTATATGTGCCATTAACCTATCGGAATAGAGTACTATCCCTCATGCATGACTCCAAAATGGCAGGGCATCAAGGGATACATAAAACCACATCATTGCTGGCGGAACGGTTCTGGTGGCCTTCCTACAAGAAGGATGTGCGTGAGTTTGTCCTTGCTTGTAATATTTGTTCCACTACAAAATCGCCTAAGGGTCGTCCTATAGGACTCCTCATGCCCTTACCTATTCCAGAGACTCCATGGTCAAGTATTGCTATGGATTTCGTAGTAGACCTACCCCCTTCAAAAAACTACACTGTCGTATTAACGATAATTGACAGATTCTCCAAGATGTCTCATTTGGTTCCTCTTTATAAATTGCCTACATCATCTGAACTGGCGTATATATTTATAAGAGAAGTGGTCCGTTTACATGGGGTACCCCATGATATTGTCTCTGATAGAGGACCTCAATTTATTTCTCGTTTCTGGAAATCATTTTGTGGACAGTTAGGTATCAACCTTAACCTTTCCTCTTCTTATCATCCCCAATCTAATGGGGTTACAGAAAGGATGAACCAATGCCTGGAACAATACATCCGTTGTTTCACTTCGGTTCATCAAGATGACTGGGCGGACTTGTTACCATGGGCAGAATTTGCTCACAATCATCATGTCCATGAGTCCACTTTACACAGCCCTTTTTTTTTTTATAAATTATGGGTTTAATCCTACAACTTTACCGAGTTCCATTCATTCTACCGGAGTGCCAAGTGTTGATGACACCGTTAGGAACATGAGGGAGACTTGGTTAGGGGTTAAACAAATATTGACTCAAAGGGCTAGTGTGTACAAAGCCAATGCTTATAGGCATCGTAAACCTGCTCCCACGTTCATGATCGGGGATAAAGTGTGGTTAAGTACCCGTAACATTAGACTTAAGGTCCCATCTATGAAAATCGCTCCCAGATTCATTGGTCTGTTTCAGGTTCTCAAACGTATCAACCCTGTTTGTTACAGTCTTCGTTTGCCCTCTAATATGAAAATACCGAATTCGTTCCATGTCTCACTTCTCAAACCATTAATTTGTAATCGGTTTACTCGTAATACCCCTCCTCCTCTTCCTGAAGTTGTGGAGGGACAAAACGAATATGAGGTGAGGTCTATTTTGGATTCTCGTTTTTCTAGGGGTAAACTTCAATACCTTTTAGACTGGAAGGGTTATGGTCCTGAGGATCGTTCATGGGTGGACGCTTCTGATGTGCACGCCCCCCGCCTGATTCGTTTATTTGAAAGGAGGCGTTCTAACCGCCCTGGGGGCGGTCCTTGTGGGGGGGGTACTGTCACGATACCTTACCTGTCATCCTCGGACCCACGCTGTACAACATCCTCCTTCACTGAGCGGCACGGCACCTCTGACGCCGGCCGCTCACTCAGAGCGGAATTTCTAAGTTCGGCGCATGCGCGCCACTGCCGTCGGCTGGAAGCCGACAAGATCATGACGCAACCACGCACCCGGACCTTTTGGGGGCGTGGTTTTAAAGCAAAACACACCACACTATAAAAGGGCTGTCTTGACAGCAGTAAGACGCCCTAGTGTGGTTCTTGCTGGTTCCCTTAGTGCTCTTTATGTTATCTTGATATTCTCTCCTGGTATTTGACTTTTGGCTACTCTATTTGACTATTCTACTCTCTGGTTCCCTGTACTTTGGCTTGTTTATCGTTATTCCGACTTCTGTTATCCCTTGACCTCTGGCTATCCATTTTGACTACTCTAACGTGAGCCCGGCCATTCTAAGGTCCGGTATACGTTCTATAGTTAGGTTGCACTCTGCGTGAAGGGGTCACTGTCGTAACAAGATCTAAGGCACAAACCAGCATAGTTAATTCATTGTTACAATAAATACCTCCAAACACTGTATTCGCAAGTCTCACACCACCCAGTCTGAGTTATTCATAACATGTTTTATTTATAACATATATTTTACTAGAAATCTAACAATAGCACACATATTTTGTGGTGTTTCCCAAAAACATAAACCTTTGTCATGCTGGTTTTATTTGTTCTCTGATTTCAGATGTCAAACAAACTACGAGTACGTCTTTCTTCAAGGCCTTTCATTTACCGAGCTCTGGTGGTAGTATATGAAAGTGGTTGCCCTTGACATCCACATAGGGGAAAGTAAACAAGTTGACAATTTTTGATGAGAGAGAACACAGCTTGTCACTGGTAACAGGGCTATTTACAAATGTGCGATTTACAGAAAAATGAATAGGAAGCAAAAAAATAAATAAAAAATTAGGCAAAAATAGGTGAGCTAACCTTTCCGTTCTCAATTTTAGTATACATTTGAAAATCATATTTAATTCACTGTGGATTCCTAACAATCTAAGTTAACAATTCAATAAAGTGGACAATGTAATATGCAGATATAATCATAACAGACACGTTTTTTTACTTACACAACACGTATCAGTATTTCTTACAATACTCACTATTAATATACTTGTTAGTTTTGGTTCTTTGCCAAGCTTATTTCCTAATTTTTGCCAGAATGTTATTTTTCCTCTGATGCTACAAGTTTTGGGAGTACATCTTATTTATAAAAAAAAAAAAAAAGAAAAAAAAAAGAAGCAACATGTATTTTAAAATAAATTTTACAGTATATAGAGTCAATTCACATTTTTTTCTTATGTAGCAGCCTTCAGTTGTTTAAATTAACTCATATTAAAACAGATTTTTGACACCATTGTGAATATATTAAACAGAAAAAAAATGGAATATTACACTGACATAAGTATAAAGACCGCTTCATCTCAATGAAGTGGTCTAGGGCTAGTGCTAGTGGTGTTTCAGTCCTGTAGTGTTAAACATTGTCATTGTAGAGATTTCATAGCAGGCATAAACACATCTCTAGTGGCTGACTTCCACTAGAGGAGCTTCCATTGTTAGAACCTAGTCAAACTCTGTATGATTCTTCTCATAGAGACCATTTGATTGGAGAAGTATGGCAGTAACCTCACATGCACTTCCTGAGAAGACAAAATACATCAGCATGCTTGCTGAGGAAGAATCAGGTGGATTGGACAGCTGGAATAACTGTCTCAGTGCTGGAAAAATATATTTTCTTTGAGGAAAAGATGGTCAACAGAGGTCACTGTAATGGTAGAGAACTTATAGTCCTAAAAATCGAATACTAGTACTTTGTTGAAGAATCATTGACAGCGGACCATTGACAGCGAATGCAGCCTGCAATATTTTTGGGCATGATTTGACAAGCTGTGCACACCTGGATTTGGATACTTTCTGCCATTCATCAATGTAGATTCTAGCATGTTGGATGGGGATTGTCGGTGGACAGACATTTTCAGATCTCTCTAAAGATGTTCGATTGGGTTCAAATCTAAGCTATAGCTGCTCCACTCAAGGACATTCACAGAGTTGTCCTGAAGCCATTCTTGCCTTGTCTTGGATGGGGTCTTTGTCCTCTTGGATTGTGAACCTTCTGCTCAGTCTGAGGTCCTGAGCTCTTTGGTCCAGATTTTCATTAAGAATACATATGTACTTTGCTGCGTTGAGATTTCTCTTATCCCAGAGAAGTCTCCCAATCACTGCCGCTGAAATACACCCCAAAGCATGAAGCTACCACCACAATTGTTCATCGCTGGTTTTGAATTGAGTGAGTGATGTGTCTGGTTTCCTCCAGATATGATGCTTTGTATTGAGGCCAAACAGTTTAGTCTTCATTTCATCAGACCAGAGGATCATGCTTCTCACAGTCTGAGACCTTTAGGTGCTTTTTTTTGTGTGCAAATTCTAAGTGAAGTAAAGAGACTGACTGGTATTAAGGCCAGATTGGTGGAGTGATTTGTCCTTCTTCAGAGATGGTCTCTGGAGCTCACCCAGAATGACCATTGCGTTCTTGGTCAGCTCTCCCATCACTGCCCTTCTCCCCCTACTCATTTGAAATCATGGATTGGATTTTGCTCTGATATGCATTTACAGCTGAGAGATCTCACAGATAGGTATGTGCATTTCTAAATAATGTCCTATCAACTGAATTCTCCACAGGTGGATATATATATATATATATATATATATATATATATATATATTAATTTTACCCCAGAAATTAAAGCCATTGCCATATCAATAGGCACCAAGGTAAAATTTGCCACTTCTCACCAACAGCCACACAGGCAACCCCAGAAAGTGGCCCTTGCTCAGCAATAAACAGAAAGTAGCCTATTGTTTGCTAATAACTGACTAGGAACCCCTCAAGGAAAGTGTCCCCTGTTTGCAAAAAAGAGACCAGGAACCACAGGAAGGTGGTGCTTTTTCATAAATGCCCCAGGTGCTCTAGGAAATGAACCTTGCTGATAACAGGTAGGGGAAGTGGCCCCTGCTCACCAATACACACACATGTACCCCAGTAAAGTGCTGGAGAATTGACTAAAGTCCTATAGGAAGGTTCTCCTGCTCTCACTGTCAGTCACTGTTAGCAGCAGGTATCAGCCAGTCCCAGGCAATAGCAGCCCAGCAGGAAATGTCTTAGTATCCCACTGAATCAGTCTAGCAATGAATGACTGGCAGGAGGGGAGAGCTCTGTGCAACCCCATTCCACCAATTACCTGGAACTTATGCCCCAGCAAGCAAGTGCATGCTAAGGCCTATGCCACCTTATGCAGTGCTGGCCCTGCTCTCAAGTCCCAGACTACACATTTTTTACACTGACCATATCTTTATTACAGTGTATGTGAATGCTCATGCACCTACCTACCTTTAATTAATGTGTCACTGCCACTTTACAGGTTTTGTTTTGTTTTCTCCTTGTTTTTTGTCTTTAATTTATCAGTTTTTTTAGTTATAAATAAGAATTAGTAGGGACTACATCTTCTTATGGGAAGAGTAATCTTGGGCAATGAGCAGAGCTTAAAGGGACTCTGTAGGCACTATGACCATATCATCAAATTGTACTAGTTATAGTGCCTGGAATAATCCTAGCACTGTTCCTCCATACAGTGTTAAACCATTTGTGATCAGTTTAACATTGAATGAGGGCTCCTAGTTTCCTGTAGCCTGGTCCCCACTGGAGAAATGGCTAAGACAAAGATTACAGACTTACTTTTAACAATGCCAATAAATACCTGAATGGGCACTGTGTGGTCAACTGACACTCTCAGACAGTCATGGCCACCCAATGCTGTTCAGGATAATGCTTCCTCCTTAGCCCGAGCAACACATGTGTATGAACTGATGGGGACTCTTAAACATGGCATTCAATTATTAAATATTGTTTATCTCTGAATGGAAGGATGGCATAAAGGGTACTCCATAAACTGTAGCCACTTCAATGAGATGAAGGAGTTAACGTGTCTAAAGTTGTCTCTTTTTCAAATTTACACAATCCATTAGTCAAAATAATTCACAGAAAGGCAAACCCCAGACATCATGGATAGAGGAGAACAAGATTGCAAGTTGTTGTTGTAGTCAAGTTGTATGGGGAGATCAGAGGATAGTCCCTGTAAGACCATGCTGGCTCCGCACTATCCATGCATGGGCCTTGCAGTGTGCTTTCATGGGCCAGTCATGAGCCATCAAAGATCTCCCTCACTGGCCTACTGGCATTTAAATCCGGAGAGGAAAGAGAAGAAGGGCCCTGGTGGCTTAATGTTACTCTAACAAGTGCTGGATCCTGCAAGAGTGAACTCTAGCCAGAGAAGCTGCAGGATAGAGTTCACTCACCACCAGACCACCAGGGCTTTCATTGTCCAGCTCCCTGGCCAAAGTTACAAATTTATAAAATAAATAAATAAAAATGGATTTTCTCACCCCTCCTGGGTGGTATATATTCCTCATTCTTAAGCTCTCTGCCAAAGGCCCAGGTGCCTGAGGGATCTGTGCAGTATCACAGCAGTTCCTAGAACGGCACTTTTCTGGACAGCAATCTCAGATGTCCCACCTGAAATTTGTTGAAGCCACTTCCCCAACTTGGGAGTCAGATGTCCAAGTGCTCCTATCACTAGGTATTGCCACATCCACCATGACTGCAGTTCCCCATTTCTTGTCAACCACCACGATGTCAAGTTGGTTGGCCAGTACTTGCTTGTCTGTCTGGATCTTGAGGTCCAACAGAATCTTAGCCCTGTCATTCTCAACTACCCTTAGTGGTATCTCCCATCTGAGCAGATGTTTTGGTATACAGCCCCAGCAACTTGGTTGTGACTCTCAGTGTATGCTGTTCCTGCTAACATCTTGCATCCAGCTACTATGAACTGCATTGTCTCAGAGGCCTCTTTGCACAGTCTGCACCTTGGGTCTTGTCTGGTGTGTTAGATTCCAGCTTCTATTGATCTGGTGCTGAGTGCCTGTTCCTGTACTGATGGGATTAATGCTGTCTTCAGTCCTGCCTTTTCTAACCACTAGTTACATATTCTGTTATGTATTTAACAGGAGGAGCCCAGGTAGAAGGAATGAGCCATGAACAAAGAAATGTGAGTGGAACCATGTTGCTTGGAGTTGTAAGCGAACTCGGCTGTAGAAAGTAAGTTTTTCCAATCAGATTGCAAATGGGTACAATAGCAGCAGAGATAATTTTCTAAGGAATTTTCTAGGGTCTGGTTCATCCTTTCGGTTTGCACAATGGATTGGGAATGA
This sequence comes from Pelobates fuscus, assembly GCF_036172605.1. NCBI lineage: Eukaryota > Metazoa > Chordata > Amphibia > Anura > Pelobatidae > Pelobates > Pelobates fuscus. The sequence goes on along the minus strand of NC_086323.1, from coordinate 78,313,120 downwards.
AAGGCAGTCGAAAGGTCTACTGAAATCTTGAGGGACTGACAAAATGCTCTCCAGAAACGGGGAAGTAAACTATGCTTCTCTATCCAAGAGGATAGATGTTATCAAGAAAAAGAGAAGCAGTTCATTGAGTTATAGGGAGTCCTTTTATAGGAATAAAGTGTGCCATTTTTGTCAGATGATCAACTATAACCATACCAGCATCATACCCTTGTGATCTAGGCAGATCTACAATGAAATCAATAGTAAGATGGCTCCTGGGTCTGGATGGTGCAGGTAATTGTTGTAGCAAGCCAGGTATTTTAGATGTATAGCCTTTAGCACAAGCATAAGTAGTGCCTGAGCCAACATAGTCTATGACATCTTGCTGAAGAGAGGGTGACCAGATTTGTCATTGGATACTTTGAAGTATCTTCCTTTGTCCCCCATGAACAGCCAAGAGAGAAACATAAAAGTGGTATAATACATTATGAGCAGTTTTCTCTGGTATGTAGATTTTTCTTTGTGACAAAGGATAGCCTTCAGATGAGATGGGAAGTCTGTTGGGAGGTGTAGTGTTTTGGTTCTCTTGCAAGATATTAGGGATATGCATGGACAAAAAAATTCGGTTCGGCACTTCCGAATTTCGAGACTTGTGCAATTCGGGACTTCGGTTCGGTTCGGCACTTCCAAAGTTCGGGACTTCGCCAATTCGGGAATTCGGCACTTTGGCAATTCCCTAATTCTACCCCTAACCCAACCCACTACACCTAGCCCTAAGCCTACCCCTACCCCTAATGCTAACCCCTACCCCTGTTAGGATTGGGTTTAGGTTAGGGTTAGGGTGGCCACTCCAAAATGTGCAGTTTTATTGTATTGGGGACACCCATTTGCCTCACGCAGTGCACCATATCTCCTTCACATAGAGTTGATCAGGTTGTTGATTGTGGCCTGTGGAATGTTTGTCCACTCCTCTTGAATGGCTGTGCGAAGTTGGATATTGGCAGGACCGATCCAAAGCATCCCAAACATGCTCAATAGGTGACATGTCCGGTGAGTATGAGGGCCATTCAAGAACTGGGATGTTTTCAGTTTCCAGGAATTGTGTACAGATCCTTGCATCATGGTGCCATGCATTATCATGCTGCAACATGAGGTGATGGTCATGGATAAATGGCACAACAATGGGCCTTAGGATCTCGTCACGGTATTTCTGTGCATTCAAAATGCCATCAAAATGCACCTGTGTTCGTTATCCATACCACACCCCTGCTCACACCATTACCCCACCGCCACCATGGGCCACAAGGTTGACATCAGCAAAGCGCTCACCCACACAACGCCTTACACTCTGTGTGCCATCTGCCCTGTACAGTGAAAACCGGGATTCATCCATGAAGAGGAAGCTCATCTCTAAAAAGTGCCAGCCGCCATCGTATGTGCGCATTTGCCCACTCGAACTGCAGTCAGGTTGAGACCCAGTGAGGATGACAAGCATGCAGATGAGCTTCCCTGAGACAGTTTCTGACAGTTTGTGCAGACATTCTTTGGTTATGCAAACCAATTGTTAGAAACATAGAATGTGATGGCAGATAAGAACCATTCGGCCCATCTAGACAGCAGCAGCTGCCCGGGTAGCTGGGGTCAGATGATTTTGTAGGTGAAGATGCAGGATGTGGAGGTCCTGGGCTGGTGTGGTCGGCACTTTTGAGGCCGGTTGGATGTACTGCCACATTCTCTGAAACGCCTTTGTGATGGCTTATGGTAGAGAAATGAACATTCAATTCACGGGCAACAATTCTGGTGGACATTCCTGCAGTCCGCATGCCAATTGCACGCTTCCTCAAAACTTGGGACATCTGTAGCATTGTGCTATGTGATAAAGCTGCACATTTTAGAGTGGCCTTGTATTGTGGCCAGCCTAAGGCACACCTGTGCAATAATCATGCTGTCTAATCAGCATCTTGATATGCCACACCTGTGAGGTGGATGGATTATCTCGGCAAAGGAAAAGTGCTCACTAACACAGATTAAGACAGATTTGTGAACAATATTTGAGAGAAATAGGCCTTTTGTGTACATAGAAAAAGTCTTAGATCATTAAAAATGAGTCCAGTGTACACAACACAAATGAAACCAACCTATGTACACAAAACACCACATGACAATCAGCTCACTCAACAGACATGCAATCCCACAAGCAGTATCCAAACACATGCACAATAGGCTTTCCTGGTTCTTTTGCCCATTGGTCTCTCACTTATGGAGACACCAGAGACACATTGCACATTTGTGTAAAAGGAAAATGACAGGACAACACAAATATATATAATGGAAAGGGGAGTAGGAAAGCACTTCAAGGGTGCTCACAGGTCAATATATTTGTTGCATGATATATATATATATATATATATAAAAGAGCAAGAGATCAAATATAGGCTGGTGAATATAAGAATAAAGGAAAACACTCACAATTTTTGGAGCTTATGATCAGCTCCAGATGTATACGCCTGGGCGGTATTATCCCCGCCTGTGGATATTTCGGTGTCCCAGGTCAGTGGGTTGCTTTGCTGTCAGGAGTGTGTGTATTTATCGTTAATTTCAGCGTGAAATTCTCCAGTATAGAAATGAAAACAAAACAGGATATAGTGCTTAACAATGGTTTGACTTTTTCTGGACCGACCTCGTATGTAATGTGACACTATAACTTCTTTATAACACATTTATAAAAAAAGGTTGAAGTTATTAAGTATTTTCTTCAACTATCTTTTCAACTTTGTAACTATGCCAGTAAATACAGAAATGATTGTGGTGAAACAAGCACAAATGGCCACAAGATGTCAGCATCTACAACAAAACATACGTCTGACCTTGTAGGTTTTGATTGGGTGGTGGTGAGAGACATCATGCACAATTCTTAATAAAACGAAAGATAAGAGCTAGGAAAATTTAAAGAGGAGAAGAAAAATAAAACAAACCAAAACAATGCAATTAATATTACATATAATATTGTAAAGCGCTGCAGAACTAGTTGGCGCTATATAAATACTACTACTACTACTACTACTACTAATAATAATAATAATTTGAATAAACTATTGGATTAAGCTTTTCACCATCACTGCCTGTATTTACATTGTGGAATATTTTATTTATATCTACAGTATCAATGGATAAAAAAGATGAAGTCACCTAATAATATACATGTGTTGGATGAGTGAACACTTTCAAATTTCCTTCAATTAGCTCCAAAGTGATGGAATTAATTTAATGATACACTCACAGGAAGGACTCAAATGATGACACATGTACATGATTACTAATGTGAATGAGATGAATAGTCATCTTGCAGTCAATGGAAATACTCCAGTTAACAGCTCATGATAAAATTTACATTACTGACTTCATTACACGAGTGAATGGGATAACTTTCACCAGCCAATCAGGTGTCAAATGTTCCCATATATTTCCAAAAGGGAACAATACCTAGTAAAGAGCACTTACTCTACACTGTAAGGGCGTTTAACGCTAATTATGGAATGAAATAGAGGTACTCTCACCACATAATCTTCACTTCTGAGGAAACTACATCTCCCAGGTTCCTCAACCAGTTTCTGCCTACAAACATAATTCTTCACAACAGCTGGGTCCTTACCTTATTTGTGCCTTTGGACAATATTTGAGATAACTGAGGAGATATTTGGGGATATCTCCCAAGCACTACTGCCCCCTCGCCCCATATGTATTGTATTATGTCATGAATTTGGTTAAAACAGTCATTGGGTTTATTATGTACCTCTCAGTCCATTCTCCACTCATTGAGGGGTGTATGCGCATGGCTGTGTGTATGGATCTATACCTGAGTATTGCAGTATGCAATGATACTTATTTTATTAAACTAATAAAAGTCATGTTTTTAAGAGAGTTCCACTCAAAAGCTTGTCTTTTAGGAATTATGTTAGTTTAATAAAATAGGTATCATTGCATACTGCAATACTCGGGTATTTGGCATCTTGTCTACTGGACTAATACGGCTAATCCAATATCACACACACAAAACTCACAAGCTCACCCCTTGATTAATTACGACACCCTATATCCACACACAACCTAATGGGTGGGAAGAAAAACAGGGGGGCTAGTGGCAAGCTTTTATTATTTTTCTTACATACCACATATTCACACAGGGTGGAGAAAGAAAAGTTGTTTGGCTCTGCTTAGTAACATTGAAGGGAAAACACTAAACCTTTGCAGCAGTTTTATCAAACCGCACAGAATTTGGCTCCATGTGCTTGTAAATATTATATGCTATGCTAATAAGACAGGTGATGGTTTCAATTAGGCATTTTTGGGTCCTACAGGCAATTAACTTTTTTTTTCAAAACAAAGGGTCAATTCTAGAGTACAAAACACACATTTGCTTGCCAATTTCTATCTCCGATTGCAGGAAGTCTGATTCACTACAGAGTGTTTTTCTCTGTAAAGTCCGTAAAGCAATAAAATCCACCAATTCATTTTCTTTGCATTAAAAATGTATTTTTTTACACTTTAATGAACTTCTCTAGAAATTGTCCCTAGATAATTTCTATCTTTGTTCCTGCCTCGTTACATTAATAAGTCTTAATGAGATATTTCCACCTTCTTGCTCTCTTCAACAAGAACATCTCAAGGCTTTTCTGTGTTACAAAAACAGTGTTTCTTTGAAGACAAAAAAGCCTATTATCCTTGAAATGTTAATAATAAGTTATTTTGTCCAAAGCCCTGACAGTATTGGCATTAAGAAAAAACAGTGCATGTCAAGTTAATGTGGAATCATTGCAATCTTTCGTTTCCCAGTACACTGATGTGGTTGGGGGGAATGAATACAAGACTTAGAATTGGGGGGTAATTAGAAGGTTCAGTGTACAAAAGATGGATTCTTTGGAAATACAAAGTGACTGAGCATTACGAGAGAGGCAGGCCGAGAGTGTGGCAGCTACATGCACAGCTGGGTACCAGATCACTGCACACTGACAGAGAACAGAGAGCCAAATTATATAATGGACTATCACAATTCATATACAAAGCTAATAATGTCCAACGAGCACCGCTGTCCAATAACAATAGCTCTCAGAAAAGAGCTGTTTATCCTAGTCATGTGAATACATTGTATAATTACAGAATGCAAATAAAAAGTTCATGGACAGAAACAAAAATTGAATCTTTATTTTGTTCAGTTATTATTTATTATTATTGGCATTTATATAGCGCAAACAAATTCCATAGCGCTTTACAATATTATAGGAGGGGGAGATGTAACAATAAATGAGACAATTACAAAAACTTACAGGAATAGGATGAAGAGGACTCTGCTCAAACAAGCTTACAGTATAGAGGTTAAAATTCTCTTCTGCAGCAACCGAGCTGAACGGTCGCACAGCAAAAGAGCTCCGGCTTTTTCGGGCCATAAACTGCCCAATTACCGCTATTCCCAGCACATTGAGCTCCCCAACGAGACAACCAGCAACAACTAAGACAATGGGACGAAAAACCAGACACGTGAAACTGCTAGGCCCAAGATGGCCGTTTACATGGACAACTACTCAGAGATGTCGGACGACTTCTCCTCGGGAGAAGAGGCGACGGACCTCACCCCGGTACCAAAGCAGAAACCGGTAACCCAGACAGCGGATGCATCTCCGGTGACTACAGGGGTACTGAAGACGCTCCTTGCGGACCTTCAGAAAACAATCCAAGCAGACGTCGCCACGATCCGCAATGAAATACAAGGCCTGACAGGCCGCATGGGAGCGCTGGAGGTTACCACCGGCGCCTGTACCGACCAACTGACCTCTCTCCAGCAAGTGGTTCAGGAGCTTCAACGGCAGAATGAGGCACACGAACACCGCTTCACGGCCCTGGAGGACGCACGCCGGGCTAATAATGTAAAGATTAGAGGCATCCCAGAGGCCACTCAACAGGCCGAGTTGCCGCACCTGCTCAGGCGCCTCCTGACAGCTCTGATACCAACGAGGCAGACCAAAGCAGTTGCCCTAGATGACTTCTTTAGAGTCCCGAAACCAGCCTCGGCGCCCGCCACAGCACCACGAGACCTCATCGTGAAGTTCCAGCATCATTCGTCCAAAACCGCAGTACTAGCGGCGACCAGAGACTGCTCTCCATACACGTTCGAAGGGATGGATTTATCCTTCTATACTGACCTCACTGGGGGCACCTTGGCATGGCGGAGGTCGCTCCGACCTTTCACAAAGCTGCTGCAGAAACGAGGAGTCACTTATAAATGGCACCAATCCCGCACATTGAGGATACAACACGGAGGGACTGACCATAAGGTACGAGACCTTCAGGAAGCCAAGGCCTTATTGCCGACACTGGGACTCCCACTGGACACTCTGACTATTGAAGAGCCCCAAGGAGTGAGCCAGCCGCAGAGCAGATGGAACCCTGACAGGATCACACCCTTTGTTCCCCGACGACCTGCAGTAAACATGACCGGGACTGAGCCCACCTGAGGCCCCAGGCTGCCTATTGCTTTACCACAGGCCTTTATGGCACCAAGTTACCTGTTTTAACAGTTAGAGTATATAAGTTAGAATACACCTTGAATTGCATGTTACTCCCTTTAGGAGAGGTCAACTGACCATACCACCCCCCCCCCCCCCCCCACGACCCTTTAAAGTGCCTAGGCTTAATTCGGACACGCACAGGCTAGTCCACTATCGGCACTGAACATACTTAACCTCACCCAGTGAGCTTGGGGATATCGTACGGCTACCCACATTAAGCCTCCGTTAAGCCGTTTGTATTTTTTCTTAGCGATTTTGTAGAAACGTTTTAATCCTTAATTTTAGTTATAACTTTTTTCAGTCTACTATGAGAATGGACCGAGGCGCTACACACTGCGACTGGTGCATGACATACTTAAATGGCCAGGACACCTCCACTACAAATGGTCACATTAAATATAAGGGTTCAAGCACTAACCTGGTTAGCACAACACATGATTTAACTGCGAATGTAGCAATGATGTTTTTATAAGTTATAAGTTATGTACTATGTATACCAATTTTTTTTTCGTGAAGAGACTAATCTTAACCAAAGTCCGCTTCCCCCAGCCTCTTACACTACACTAGGACACCCACCGTGTACGACTTAGGCATGCACGGAGCACTTCAGCAGCGTTCTGATTAGAGGTTTAACCACTTTAGCTAGCAACATGCACCACAGCGACACAGAACGTAAAGATTTGTACCATATTCTTGTGCCCATTACAGTGACCACAAACCTCATTACATTTAATCCCTGTGCAAACACGGAAATAACCATATAAGCAAGATCTCTACCAAACAGCGCAGAACAAACCAGTAAATATCTATGTAGTAATTATCCAACACTGAACCTAGCTATGTGTTAGCTTTTATATAAAAATGTGCACTGTTTCCTTGCCATGACTGTACAATAACAATGATGTACTTAGGCTTACAAACGCTGTTGTGGCGATGTAGGCTGTCTTGTAATTTTCATGCACGCAAAAAATAAAGAATTTAAAAAAAAAAATTCTCTTCTGTACACTGTTACACCCCTTAATTTGGATAACTCAATTTCACCTGCCCTTACAGGTTTCCTAACCGGTCTGGAATTGTGAATCCCATCTCATGAAAAGTTGGATGACTTGGAATAACTTATGTTACAGCTTTATTGAATGGGTCTGTCATGAGTCTGTATGGTAGACTAACAAAGACTAACAAATACAGCGTATAGAAAAGGGCAGTAGTGTATAACCGGTCCTTGGAGGTCCTTTGAGGTGGCCAGACTTAAAAGAAAAGTTCATCTCAATGAAGAGGTCTGGGTGCAGTGTCCCTGTCCTCTTAACTGGCAATGTAAAACATTGAAGTTTTTGAGAAACTGCAATGTTTACATTTCAGGGTTAAGTTCACCTCTTGTGGTTGTCAGTATGACAGCCACTAGAGGCTCTTCTGTTAGTCTGACCGAATAAAACTCGGTCACATGACAAGGAAGTTCCATAGGAAAGCATTGATTAAATTGCCCTTGGCATTGATTAAATTGCCCTTGTCCTTGGATTGGACTTCCTCAGGGACTTGGTGTCAATAAAGTGCAGTAAAATACAATAGCAGCAATAAATATATCCCTCCCACAGTACTTTTTATACATCCCCATTCAGTGTTGAAGATCTTTCAGCTGGTGTTCAATTTTCATTTTCGCGGCATAAAACCGGGTGACGTCATCACGTACGTTGCGTGCGTTCCACTTTGCGTTTCACAGACCCGGAAGTGGGTCGCGATCGTTAGTCTGTCTCACTTGTTCTATTACACTGACTCAAAGCATATACATATGAGTGGACAAAGACAATAGAGAAGCAATATGGAATTTACAATTTAACTGATATAGAGTTGAGTGATACTGATTTAAAAGCTTTGAGCAAAGGTTTAAAATTTGCCCCCAACCAAAAAATGAATTTCTTTAACACGTATATCGATGTCCAAAAATACATTCGCAAAATGACAGTAAAAAGATTTTTTCTAAAAAGAGAGACAGAAGAAAGTACAGAAGAAACTACTTTAGAACAGAAACAATTCAAAAAGAAATCACATTTCTATCCAGTAGGGGATAGAGGCCCCTTTTTAGAAACATTCAATAATATGGTATGCCATGACCTAGAAAAATTAGAAAAAGAAAAAAACTTGAGTGAATAAATATAATATGAGTAAAGAAGAATCAGCAAGTATAACTAAATTACAGAAAATGGACACCATAATAATAAAGGAAGCTGACAAAGGGGGGGCTATAGTCATCATGACCAAGGAATACTATATGAATGAGGAACATAGAATTTTGGGAGACATAGAAACTTATATTAAACTCACAGGAGATCCAACAAAAAGATTCAATAACATCTTGGGATCTTTATTGGAACAAGCATATAAAAATGATATAATTTCTAAAAACAACAAGGAATATCTTTTCAATAATTTTCCAATAATACCCATCTTTTATTTTCTCCCCAAACTACACAAGAACCCCATAACCCCCCCAGGTAGGCCAATTATCAGTGGCATTAACTCTGTATCTGCCCATCTATCAGAATTTGTAGATTACCACCTTCAGAAATACGCACAAGAAGCACCTTCTTATTTAAAAGATACTGCTCATGTTTTAAGAATTTTGGAGAATGTAACTTGGGAACCCGACTATGTCTGGGTGACCATAGATGTCATGTCACTATATACAATAATAAAACACAACAAAGGTATAGTTGCAGTGGAACGAATCATGGAGAAAGATGAAAATATTTCACCAAACTTTCGAAATTTCATTCTAAACAGCATCTACTATATTCTTAAGCATAATTATTTTTTCTTTGATGATTCATTTTACCTTCAAACCACTGGTACAGCCATGTGGACCAGGTTTGCCCCCAGCTATGCAAACATATATATGAGGGATTGGGAATCCAACCACATATGGAGTGGGCATGGCTGGGTAGCGAACCTGGTCCTATGGAAACGTTTTATTGATGACATAATACTAATCTGGCGAGGTTCACACGAAGATTTGTCATCATTTATAAATTACATTCATCAAAATGATTATGGTTTAAAATTCACACATGAAACCAATATCACTAGTATTAACTTTCTGGATTTAAATCTCTTTATAGAAAACAATCAGATTCAATCAAAATGTTTTTTTTTAAAAACGGAGGGTAATAGTTTTATCCACAGAAAAATTGTCATAAAGATAAATGGTTGGAGACCATACCAAGAAGCCAGCTAATACGAGTGAGAAGGAATTGTACAAAGAATTCAGACTATAGGGAACAAGCCAAACATTTAAAAAATAAATTTGTGGCAAAAAAATATGAAACAACATTGCTAGACACAGAAATTAAGGAAATAGGAAAAAAGAATAGAAGAGATTTGATAGTATCTAATCCCCCAAAACACTCTAAGGATAATTATAATTTCTCTTTCACTACTCAATATAACACACAACATTGGAAAATAAAAAAGATTCTCAACAAACACTGGGATATCTTACGTCAGGATCCCATTTTGGGTAAAGTGTTACCAAAAAAAACACCAGTCATCTTTAGGAGAACAAAAAATTTAAAAAATCTATTAGCACCAAGATATGCTCTAAAAATTCCACGCAAAAGTATGACTTTAAACATCAGTGGTTTTAACCCCTGCAATTCTTGCAAAGCATGCAAAAACCAAAAATGTATCCAAAAAAAATAATTCATAAGTTTCACCACAAAAGAGAGATTTAAAATAAAATCGAATATAAATTGTAACACGAAAAATGTGGTATACATGCTACAATGCCCTTGCGGGAAACAATACGCGGGGAGAACATGTAGAAAATTAAAAGAGAGGATATTAGAACATCAAAACAATATCAGGAAAAATTCAATGAAACATATAGTACCACTACATTGTAATACTTGCAATAAATTTGATTGGCGGAGTTTCACTTTTTTGGGTATAGAACATGTGGACCCATATTGGAGAGGAGGGGATTTGACCAAAAAGCTCTCTCAAAGAGAGACTTTTTGGATCAATAAATTAAAAACACTCCAACCCCTCGGCCTAAACTTAGATATCGATTTATGGAGTTTTTTTGAAGACTAAATGCACCAATAATCTCATATTCTGTTTCTGTGGAATGCTTGGGAATCATTGCACTTTTCTCTCATTCAAAAAATTAAGGATTTTCATTATATATATTTTTATTTTTATTATTATTTTTATTTTATTTTATTTTATTTTTATTTTTATTTTTATATTTATTTTTATTTTATTTTATTTTATTTATTTTTATTTCCATTTTTATTTTAATTTTAATTTTAATTTTATTTTTATTTTATTTTTATCCATTATTCATTCATTATTCATTTTTCATTTTTCATTTTTTTCATTTTTTTCATTTTTCATTTCATTTTATTATTAATATAACACAAAATTTTTCGATTATGGCTATTTAAAGACACATATTCTTTTTTCCTATAAGAAGAAGGAGACAAAGGTGCAATGGAAATGGGTTTCACCACTACAGTATCATCTATACACTATATGCATAATGTACATTGTATTATAATTATATGAGATGTTAAATTATAGATTCTTCCATATAGCTTTGTGTATATTTTTCTAGTAAAACAAGTAACAAACATATATCTTTATATAGATCTGTATTTTTCATTTGTGAAAATGGGATACATACTCTAGATTTACAAGTTCAGACTGTATTGTAAACATATATCCTCTTCGTTTTTTATTTCACTTTTACTTTGTGAAGGTAGTGCTATCCAGAGAACCCTTTTAACTGTTTCCCTTTCCCCCTCCCCGTTTTGTCCACTCATATGTATATGCTTTGAGTCAGTGTAATAGAACAAGTGAGACAGACTAACGATCGCGACCCACTTCCGGGTCTGTGAAACGCAAAGTGGAACGCACGCAACGTACGTGATGACGTCACCCGGTTTTATGCCGCGAAAATGAAAATTGAACACCAGCTGAAAGATCTTCAACACTGAATGGGGATGTATAAAAAGTACTGTGGGAGGGATATATTTATTGCTGCTATTGTATTTTACTGCACTTTATTGACACCAAGTCCCTGAGGAAGTCCAATCCAAGGACGAAACGCGTAGGACGTTTTATGGTGACATGCTGTTTGTTTTAAACTTGAATGTAAGTTATTAAATACTTTTTTATTTCATACTCTGGAAGTGCACTACATTTTTGTATATATTTTCCCTTTCTTGAGATATATACATCTATGGATTGATGAATATGTGAGGAGGGACAACACTCTGGACACTGAAGGAAAAATATATCACTCAAGGCTGTTTTATCTCCACAAATTTGTGAGTGACCAATTGTGAACACATATCAGTGCCAGTCTCCACACAGTTATACGCTATGTTCTTTTATTTTATTTGTATTTAGCAGATTGTCCCCTATCCTATTTGCGTGTTCCTGTTAATGTTGTAACAAGATAAGTGAAACAACCTAAAAAAGCTAGAAAGGGGTCTGAGTAAACAAGCCAAGGTGTGGGATCCATCCCCAAAAAACTATTACACCTATTACAACCCGTATTATCCCTTTCACTTGATACAGTCCCTATTACCCCCTATAGTTTATATTTCCCATGCACACACTACAGCCCCTATACCATCTATAGCCCCTTTGTCCCATGCACCCACTATGGCCCCGTCTCTTCAATGCTCTTCTGCACCTACTTCAGCCCCTATCTCCCTGCACCTAATAAATCCCATAATACATGCCGCACCAATTGCAGCCTTTATTACCCCCTGCATCCACTACATCCTCTAACCCTCCCCTGTACCACATACAGCTCCTATCCCTCATATGTGCCCACTACATGCCCTATCCCTCACCTTTATTCACTAAAGCCCCTTGCACCCACTATAGCTTCTATTTCCCTGCACAAACTACAGCCTCTATCCTTCTGCACCTACTACAGCATGTATGCCTCCTGCATCCACAATAGTCCCTATTCCACCCCTGAACCCCACTAAAGCCATATTCCCCTACACCCAGTAATGCCTCAATGCTCCCTGCGACCACTGCTAATATGATTTGGTAGTGCCAAATATTAGTGCTCCCCCCAGTTTTGACTGTGGCATCTTTTGTGCCTCCCCACTGCAAATTAATCCTGAACGTCAATTGAAATAGAATAGATCCTATTTTACAGGCCATACAATCACATTGTCACTGGTCTACAGGTTATTTTGGGGTAATGATATGTGATGATACATGATACGTTTTCATAGTTATTGGATGGAAAATATAAATATATATTTTACTAGTAATATTGGGCGAAACACACAAATTTATTTTAAGTTTTCATACATCCTTGTTAGTATTGTTTCTGATGTTGATTCGCACCACGCAAAAAAAAAAAAAAAAATCCAAAGTGATTTCCCAAATATGGAAAACTGTAAATAAAACTATTCTGACTCCTTCTTACTCTAATATGACAATCGGATATCTCCTCAGATCAATGCACTATTTTAAAAATGCACTTGGCATTGAAAAAGTATATGGTGACATCAATTGGCCAATTGCACACTAGAAAGACATCTCTCTGCTGTGCATGCATCCTTATTATCGTTATTATATACAATTGAATTTACAAATCTCTTCACTAGCCTGTTCCCTGTGTAGGTTTGGCAAATTACTGTACATTACTGCTTTTGATTTGACTCTCCATTACCTATATTGTCACTATGACGACCTTGACTTATCTTATTACTGTCAAACTTACTGCTTCATACTGCCTACCCTGACCTCTGACTAAGATTATCATTCATGCTCCTTTGGGTTTCTGGACCCTAGACTTGCATTAGGTCATCATTTCAGTCTTTATTGATTGCCTTCCAGGAAGAATTAGTGCTAAGCCATATCTATGATTTGGGGTCTGCTTTAATTTATCTAGGGTCATATTTCCTACTTTCAGTACTGTGGGATTCCAAATCCACAAGTTTGTGCCAATTTGTCGGTTATATTTGTATCTGTATAGATCACTCATATATGACTATATATGATTTTGATTTTCTTCTTATTATTTTTTTACAATCTTCATTTAAGTAGACTTTGGTTTGTAGAAAGACAAAGTACATTAAGTATAAGACACGAGCAAGATACACTTAAGGAATTGTGCTTAACATCATTGTATTGAGCAGAGTAAGTGATGAGAACCGCACTCAGTCCCAATGGCCAAGGGTGCTCCAGAGCAGGACCAGCAATCCCAGTACAATAATCCAAGAAGAAAAAACTCAAAGGCACTCCAACTTCAAGCCGCAGGCAGATTTATTATGACAGAATGCAACGCAACGTTTCGACCGGAAAGGTCTTTTTCAAGCTTGAAAAATACCTTTCCGGTCGAAACGTTGCATTGCATTCTGTCATAATAAATCTGCCTGCGGCTTGAAGTTGGAGTGCCTGTGAGTTTTTTCTTCTAACATCATTGTATGTCAAAACTTACAGCTTACAATTATTATATAGTTCCAAAATCATCTGCTTTTTTGGGGGGCATGTCATGAGATCCTGAATTAAGATAGCCCCATTCAAACATTAAGATGCTAGTTCAAAGTTCTGGATGAAACAAGAGTTAGAAAAAAAAAGCCATCAGGTTAGGAAGGGAGGAGGTAAAGGAAAGTGTGCCGAAAGTGATGCTGGCTCACTCCTGATTGTAGTGGGAACTGAAAAGCTGGCTAGCAGTAACTTTAAGGAGAGGCTAGCTTGCCATTCGTCTCAAGTGATCTGAACAGTTGAATCTGCACGGACATGCCTCAGAAAACAGTCACACTGAAGCTACTAAGTTGTCTTGTGCTGTCCGTCCTTGCACCTCTTCCGATTGGTAATTGTAGTGAAGCTCTAGTTCTAGTCTTGACAAGAACTTTACTCCATTGGATTTGTGAAACAGGAACTCTGGAACATGGTATAGTGAAGTAAATAGCTCTATCCCTCACCAGTAAATGGATGACACACAGTTCTGGGAGTACAACTGATTTTATTCAGCAAAACTAGAACCAACACAAACCACTCCCAGGCGTCCCTGTGTCTGGGAGATAACTGAGTCACATCCTAGTAACTCAATTATCTCTCAGAGGAAAAGGGGCAATAGCTAGTCCATTCTGGGAAGTTCCTGTGCGAACACCGATGAATGCTCCCCCTGGCTTTTAGGGAACAAATTTTCCTCTCAGTCGGTAGTTCATATCTCCCGAACGTCGTTCTCCTAGCTGCTTGGTACAGTTTATGCGGGATCACATAGCCAAAAGGAGTTCTACGGGTTTGACGACTATGTACCGGTGCCTGTGTTCGGGAGACAAAATGGCCACCATTCACTAGAGCATGTGTGTTTGGTTATACGAATGGCGTCCACCCAGCACGTTAAATATGTTATCCCAAGCGAGCCAACTCACATCGTTCCCCAATCCAATACTCATTATTTCCCTTACAATTATACTCAATCCCTCCCATAATAGCTTGCAACATACTCTACAGGCCCTACTCCAAATATAACATTTCTACATTTAGTATGACATTCTGCCTGCTGACTCATCCAATCCCGTTCCTAGCATGTCCTTGGCAACTACATTCTCTATCACCTGGTACCCAAACCTCCCATCTTCCTATCCTGGCCACCCTTGCCCAGCACCCAAGTTTCATGAGCAAATGCTGTGTAGGCTTGCTGCTGTCTATGGTCTTGCTGCTGGGAGGCCTCCTCTGGTTGTTTTACTTGGGCATTAAACCCTGCTATAACCGTCCGGATATCTGCCAATTCCTGTGTGATTGTATCTTTCATTTCCATAACATAGTGGTTGAGTCTTCTTTAGGTATCATTGATCAGAACATTGTGTGTAAGTCTGTGCAGATAGCTTATAAAGATGGGATCTTTCCGATACCGGAGAAGACCACCACCTTTTTTTCTGTTGTCATTTATCCAGCCAGGACTGATGGTGTGGCCAAAAATTAATCCATTGTTTGGGGAATGAGGTGAGTTCACCTGAGTTCACCTGTCATTGTGATTTCTGACCATATTTGAAATGTGATCATGGTGCTTTAGTTGTTTAGTATTGAGCATGAGCTCACTAACTACACCCCTTGCTTGGCATCCATCAAGTCCACTCCACATTGCATTTCATTTTCATGTTATAAATTATATCCCTGTATACATATCTGGCTTCCTTTGTCCCTTATAAATTATTATGGAAGGAGTCACAATTCAGATAGGTGGTATGTCAGTTATTCAATCACTCAAAGTAGATGGTGGGAACCGCACTCAATCCCAGCGGCCAAGGGTGCTCCGGATCAGGACCAGCAATCCCAGAATTATACACGAAAGAAGAAAGGACCACAGGCAGGCAGCTTGAAAAAGACCTTTGTTGGTCGAAACGTTGCTTGGCGTTGCATTTTTTTCCTAATAAATCTGCTGGATACATCTGGATACATTCAGGGGAGCTATTAGCAGGATATCTGTGCTGGGCCAGCATGCAAACGTGCCAAACTGACACAACCAAGTCACCAGCCAGCCATGGGTGCATAGAGTGCCAAGGTTGTGGTCATGCATATGGAATTGTGGACTCTACTTATTAGCTTGAGTCATAGGGGACCAACGTACAGGGCAAACAGTTCTGTACAACAATATCTGGTGTCCATATTCATCATAGGGTGACACACAAACAAGTATGAATCAGTACTGAAATTACCCTTCACATTGGTGGTAGTGCCTCTTCTTACTAGAAAATTAAATAGGGCTTTATGTAATGTGAACTGTATCTCTTCCTCAGAACACTTCCTCATGCCATTTTTTGCTACACTGACCCTTTAATTTTTGGATCGATCTCGCATTTCACAGGTTGGATTCTTCAAATTGCATAACAACACACATAACTGTCTCTATCAATTATTGTCATCTTTCAATACAACGGTCCAGTGTATCACACATCACAATGAAGTGCTAATATGGGATCGAAGTCCACGCAATTTCATTGTTCCATGCAATATTTAACTTTCCATTACATATAGTCCATGCTCTGTGTAAATATAATAATTTGTATATTTTTATTCACTTTACTTACGTAATAGTTGTGAATTTGCTGTGCATATAACATCATCCCATGGATTTGAAGATATCAATCCGATTTTCCCATTTTACTTGTTGAAGTTCTTAAATTTTCAAATACAATTCATAGAGCTAAAATAGAACGAAGAACTGTTTTGCAGTTCCCAAATGTTAAAACAGATGGGACCTGATAGCTGTTTTTTGCTAGTAGTACACAATAACCATATAGTGTGTAGTTTATAAGTGGTAAAATATAGTTCAAGAAGTTCCTTCACTGATTAGGCCCTGGGGAGATAGCACAGCTAAGCGGACAAGGGCACATGTATGAGTGTGGGTATGGATGCTTGTGGTTGTAAGTGTGTATGGGAGTGGTTATGTGTTTGGGAGTGGTGTATGGATCATCTTACCTCAGTGTCTCTTGGGAGTTGGGCCAGCAAACAACTTACCCTGTTTGTCCTGGGCCTGTTGATTTTACCTGCTTGAGGATGGATGTGGAGTCAATCCTCTCTGCCCTCAGAGCTGCAGCTGCCCTGGATAGAGGCAGGCACCTTCGTCAGCAATTTTCTCACATCCAGCCTGGTTTGGCGGCCAGGCCTCTGCTGTGGCCTCCCAGGCTGTGCTGCCATTGAGGCATGGAGGGGGGTCCTCTCCAGGTTCGGGTATGTCCTCTGCAGATGAAGAATGGTTGGGAGGGCTGTGAAGCTCCCTTCTGCCTCCCTTCCTCCTGTCCTCCTTGTGTCCCCTGCTGACCCCTGCCAGGATCTTCATCGCTCCCTTTGCCGAGGGTGGACCACCAGGCATTGGCTGGTGAGTACAGTGCTCTTTCTTCATCTAGTCCTTTCGGGTTCTAGGGGTTTTCTGGATCAGAGGGAACGGGGGGGTGCAAGCATACAGGGATTCCCCTTTCGATTGTCAACTTTGGTCGGTTTGGTTTGTAATGTATTACGTGGATATGTGCCTCCAGGTGCGCTGTTCCATATCCTGTTTCTATTTTGAGTGCTTCAGCACTTTCCTGGAGTGGGTGGTACAATGGGAGGCTTGGTCGAATCTCTGCTGCTTTACCTAGATGACTTCCTATGCGTGGGTCCTGCTGATTTGCCTGTCTGTTTGCAGCTGCTGCGGGTACTGGGGAGGTTTTTCAGTGCTTCCGCATCCCATTTGGCCCATGACAAAACAATGGGTCCGGTCACATGCCTCAGTTTCTGGGGTATTGTGATTGATTCTGTGGCAGGAGAATGTTGTTTGCCCCCAGATAAGGTCCAAGGCTTACAGCGGAGGTGTCTCTGGCCCTAGGGCTGCATAAGATCCAGCTGCACAGTCTGCAATCTCTCCTGGGTAAGCTGAATTTTGCTGATAGGGCGGGTCTTTAACATGCATCTGACTGCGGCAATGTCCGGGGTCACAAGGCCCCGGCACTTCATTCGGCTAACTCGGCTGCTGCAGGATGATTTGGCGGTCTGGTACTTCTTCCTGGCTGCCTATAATGGCAGGTCCTACTGGCAGGCTCATGAGGTCTCTAATACTGACGTACACCTCTTCACAGATGCAGCGGGCACGGTTGGCTTTGGGGCGATTCTGGGCTCACATTGGTGCGCTACCTCTTGGCCGGACAGTTGGCAGGTCTCTGGCCTCACCAGGAATCTGGCTTTCCTGGAGCTCTTCCTGGTGGTGTTGGAGGTTTAGGGGTCCCACTTGTGAGATAAACAAGTTGTTTTCCACTTGGCTGCTCACCTATCGGGGCTGTAGCAGCTCCTGGGTTATTCGGAGTCCGTGGGTATGTCCCCCTCTGTGATTTCCTCACGTTTTCGGGTCTTAGCTGCCTGTTCCAGCTGCGAGGTTGGGAAGATTTCACCAAGGCATTCGTAGTGTGCCAGGCGCTGAATGTTTTGAGGTGGCGGATGTTCATTGTGCTGCTGTCCGTATATTATTTAAGATCCAACGCTTAAAGATGGATGTCTTTGGGAAGGGTAAGGTGGGTTCACTTATATGCTATCCCGTGTTCGGCAATTTGCCACGTTTTTTCCTTTGGGAGTACTGAGCACTGCACCCAGTATCCATGGGCCCTCTTTTGGTTCATGCAGATAGGAGCTTTCTCTCTCATTGCCAGCTTACCAGGGTCTTTTGCTTGGGGCTGGAGGTCCTGGGAATTGGCAGCAAGGAATATTGTGGGCTTTTTTTTATCAGATTCGCACTGCAATGGAGGTTTCTAGGCTGGATATGCCTGCACAAGTGGTTCAGAGGATCAGGAGGTGGGAATCTGGGCGATTTGTCTCATATGTTCGCTCTGCTGGTCTCCTGAACTGATGTTTATCTCCAGAGGTTCAACTCCCCCATGGTTTGGGTGATCGGGCACTCCTATGTATTTTGGGCCAGGAGGCGTGCGGCAGTCCGGCCGAGAGGTGAGCTTTTGGGTTTTAAGCTTTCTGAAGTGGAGGTTCGTTGATTTGGTGCCAGAGGAATTAAATGGGTTAGGCTCCTCACGGAGATGGTTGAGCTGTCCTGCCTTTTGGAGGTTCCCAGCGTGCTGGTTATCAACCCGTGGGCAATGACCTTGAGATAGTGCCAGTATAAGGGTTGGCATCTTCCATTAAGAGAGATTTGGCATGCATTTTGGTTTTGTTTCCTGATGTACACTTCTTTTGGTCGGAGGTCATTTTCCGTCATTTCTGGCAGCGGGCCCATAATCAGAGTGCCTTATGAAGCTAAATAGTAGGGTCTCTAAGTTTATTTTGGGTATTAAAGGGATTCCAGTCCACCACAGGGTGGTCGAACGGGATGCAGCGAAGTTGTTTCGGGGTGATGGGGTTCGCCTTTTTAATCTAGCTATAAAGGAATCTGTGGAACAAGCCTTGGGTGGTTTGGGTGGGGCCCCCTGCTGATTGTAGGCTTGTCCTTGCCAATAGGTTTTGGGGCTGTTACATTGAGTGTTAGGATATGGACAAGGTTTGGGTCTCAACCTCCCCTGCTCTGTAGGGTAAACTTTTAAGTTACTAACTTGGACGTGCCCACCAAGCTAGAAGCCGGCTGGTGGTAAGCATTGAAAGGAACAGGGAATTTGGTTGGGTGAGGGGGGAGGACGTTTATTTACGCTAACGTCTGTAGGGCACTAGGTGTTAACAATTATATGTAAAGTTATGGATTATTTTTGTATTTATCTCTGGTTATATAATTAAATGATAAAGTTTCATAAATGTTGGATGAGTCTTACAGTCTTGTGTTATAATAAATGATGTGGCATGTTTCCTCCAAATTCGGTGTCTGTCGTAATTGGGGGGTATTTGGGGTAGTCCCTCTTATTATTATTTGCATCCAATTTCCCTCTACGTACATACATGTCTAGTTATCACTTAAAGTAAACAGTATAGATAAAATAATAGGGAACATACAAAAAGGCTTTATTCAAATAATGGGCGTACTTCAATTGGGCCAGAGCGCAGGTAACTTTCTCTTTGTTTTTACTATGCATTTTGAGCTGTTAGATACTAAGCCACTGCTGCAGTAAGCGCAGTGCTTTAATTTGTGTTTGTATACAATTTTTGTATCACCCAGCTACGTTACATTGCTGCCAGCCACCCCAGGTTTGCTCTGTTAAGAGTTTATACGTATAGAGGGGCAACACCCCTTCCTGTCTCAACAGAGAAATTTGCCTTTTAGCTGATACCAGCAAGGTGATTTGTATGTGTTACAGCCCTATTTAGGGTTAATAAGTATGTAGGGGTTTATAAAACACCCCTTCACGTCTCATTAGAGATGTTTAAACTTTGTCTGCTACCAGCAATGTTTATTGTATGTGTAGAAGTCCTATAAAGGGTTAAATGTGAAAGGGTTTATAAAATACCCCTTCCTGTATCATTTGAGATTCTTGGATGATATCAGCAAATCTAATGGCTAGTGTAGGACCTACCATTTGAGGCTTGCCTTGACGTGGCAGGTGAGCTTATATATTCAAATTGCAATGGGAATGAAACTAAAGATCCTCAATTTTGTTTAAATGTACATAGGGATTTAGACCAGAGCGCAGGTAACTTTCTCTTTGTTTTTACTATGTATTTTGAGCTGTTAAATACTAAGCTACTGCTGCTGTAGGCACAGTGCTTTATTTTGTGACTGTTTAGTAGATGTTTAATATACTGTAGACTCCATATAGGTCTAAATTTGTGAGGTCAGCAGTCTTCAGAACTCCAGATGTTTTGGACTACATCTCCCATAATTCCTCCAACATCCATAATTCTGGGAACGCATCAGGAGAGTTGTAGTCCATTTCATCTAGAGGAATGTCGAAGCAGGTTGCCTACAATTTATTCTAACTAGAAATTCTGGATACACCTATACCTGCGCTTCAGGTAAAGTATGTAATTTCTTCTACATGTTACCTACTTGGTTACACCCTGAAAAGTTGACATTCCAGCCATTGTAACTGCAGTCCCAGTTGCTGTTAGCCTTGACTTTGAGTTTAAAACATACTATTTTAAACTCATCAACTTGGAAGTCACATTTTGACAATTCCGACAGCTAGATATATATTAAAAAACAAACAAACAAAAAAAACAAACAGCAGAAAAAGTTAAAAATTCGACCTAGAAAACACAAAATCTGAATCTCACACAACTCCATTCCCTTTGGAGTGAATGCTTTCAAGAACCAGGGAAGTAAATCATTTTAAAAGGGTGTTGTAGGATTTAATGGCATTATCTTGTCAGTATAAATATTTTATGCACACAGGGAAATGAATATTTTTCTTCATAAATTAACTGTGTGCAATATTAATAATTAAAAAAGAAACCTGTTTTTGAACTTATGGAAGGTTGCATTTATTAACCCTTACTGCCTCGTATTATCCAGGCATTCTTTGTAGTTAATAGTCTATCGTGAGAGTCTTCTGTCACAGGGTGTCTAAAACGGGTTCTCCAGAACGGGCTCAACAACCGATGGAGAAGAGGATCCCAACGTATCTCTGTTATAGTTTTAATATTCTTTCTGTGCAGTAGGATGTAGATCTTATTCTTCTGGGAAAAAAGGTTGATGCAATTGTGTCTTTTTCTATACAGCCGCATTGTAAAAGTTCCCCAACAATATCCAATAAATTTATCAAGACTTTTTAATAAAATGCGGAATGCGTATATGTTAGATTATAGACTGACTTATTTGTTCTATATGGTTTGTATTGGTCTATCCCTGGTTCATTTGGATATTCTTATTGAGGTTCTTACAGTCCTAAAGGGTGAATAAAAGTGGATTTGTTTTATAGCGGGGGATCCTTATTATATTACCGTGAAATGCGTTGCACTGTCCTTTGGTAGAAAATCAGTAGAGTTAGAACCACAGTATAGCTTTTTGTATACTGCTGAATGCATATTGACAGTTAGAGGACATATTAATAGTCGTGCCTCGTGAAACAAATCAGACAAACCAAAAGGAGATGCGAAAATAGGCCAATAAGTATGTATTATCATAAACATTATGTATGCATTTTACAGTGCACTGATAAGATCATTTCCCCACCATTTGGTTCACAGAACAAGTGAGAAAGCGTAACTAATGGAAAGAAAAACAGGAGGAATAGTAAAAGAATTATATTTTTACTGTCCTCTAGCCATCAATAATCTTTTCTTTGTCGGGGGGAGTGGGGCGCCACTGGCCAAACTCAGAATCACAAATCAAAACAAACATGCTAGATCATTGCACATTTTGGTTGGCTCACGATTTGGCAACGTTTCTACTCAGAGCCCAGAAATTAAACCTGTGGCGAAACCAGCTTCGCCACTGTGAACTGGAGAGGCCTGGCTGCTAGCCTCCTGCCCTGCGACTATGGCCCCTGGACATATTGCACTTTCAAAACTATAATTGGGCATGTAATAATTTATATTGCTGCTACTGGCCCTTTAAAATCAGCGATGGACATTTTGGGACTACTGTCCCTTTAAGACTGTGAAGCATATTCTATTGTACTGCCTGTATATTGTATATGTATTCATGTGTTAAGTTTAACCTGGGTGATATGTATGCAGCATTCAACTGATTGTTCGGTAGAATCACTCCATTCATTATATTGAGTGAAACTACCGAACAACCAGACCACCCAGGAATAAGTGTGCCTCCAATTACAGTTTGCAACAATGTTGCAAACAGGTAATTGGCAATCCATGTAATGTATTCTTTGTCCTCTGGGTGGCCGCCATTCGGGAAACAAACACGTGGCGGCGGCCATCTTAAACTACCGAACAGCGGTGTTTTGCCGTCGAGTGTCTGGAACTGAAATCGGACACTTGACTAGGCAAACACCGCTGAGACCTCCATACTCCCAGAAATTCGTATGGAAACTACCGAATGACCCGCCGTTCGGTAGAAAGAAACATACGAACTAGGGGATTCATGCGAATCCCCCTTAGTCTCTATAACCCAAGTAATTCGTCTGTTTCATTCACTTGTTTGTGACCGACCGCAGGGCCAAAATGCATGGAACTGTTTTCGGATACTTTACCCATGCGGTCGGTCAAATCTTTGGAACCTCATATCTCCCGAACCATTCATCCGAATGACCTGATTCTTGAATATGTTGTCCCCCTGAATAAGGGCTATCAGGGGATACCTGTTTTGGAGGTGTAGAATATGTATTTGGGGTACATCCAGGAATTGGGGAAAAAGGTGTACGGTATAATTATGTTAAGTGCTAATCTAAGGGGAGGAAATGTGTGGGAGGTACATCCATGTGATTGGTTAAATTCATCCTCCCCCTGGGAGTGTCCTGTATGTACTTGGTTGTAATAAAAGCCAGACTGGGTGTCCCAGTCCAGAGTCTTGCTTAACCCTCAAAGCGATGTGTCGTCTCGGTCTTTGGGGGAATGGGATTGTATGCTGACTGCCAAGAGTGTAAGCCGATGTCTGCTTTTCTTGTTCAGCTGTTCCAGTGTACGTGTGGTTCCAGTCGGGAGAATGGTGTTTGCAGTAGCTGCCTGTGCATCTGGAAAGGGGATTATCGCCTAAACTGGGTTTTATCCTCTTGTAAGTGAAACGGTCCGTTACAATTGGTGGCAAGCGGCGGGATCGTTCCTACAACCAGAGGGACAGCTACAGACAACACCATTTCTGGATTACAAATTGAGGGCAACGCTAGTATCCGTACAGCGACCCTATCTACAAAGGAAATCAGGAAAATGGAAGGAGACAGAGTCGCAGCTGCTGCAGCACCTCCGAGGGAGGAGGAGGAATCCGAGTTTGCCAGGGAATATAGGAGCAGGATGGCTCTATTCTCACCAGCCCGAGCGGAGCAGATGGCAGACCGGGTCTACAACGATGTACAGGCGTACCTCATGCTGCGAACGACGCAGAGGAACCAACAAGCTGCGGGATTGTTCCCACAGCCAGAAGGACAGCTACAGAACACCAATTCCTTGGAGTTACAAATTGAGGGCAACGTTAGCATTCGTGCAGCGCCCCTGGCAGCAGAGGTATCCAGCGACTTGGAGCAGACAAGTATGGAAGGCTCTGACGCTGAAGATGATTTTATGGCCAAGGTGAGGCAGCAAGTGGCCCAGTATGGGGGTTATATATCCATGGACACATTCCAGGGGATCTGGAACCAGGTCATGGCTGAGCAAAACTCAAAGATGGACGAAGAGTATGATGAGCAGGAAGAGTGGTACAGCAGCAGAGTAGAGGCTGCATCCGAGGAAGTTAGCCGCCCCCCCTCGAGGCGGCAGGAAGAACCCGAAGTAGGGGTCCTCATAGATTGGTCCTGTGAGGAACCACAACAGGCAGGTGGAGATGGGACCGAGGTCTCTCTACCGGCCCTACAGGGATGCTGGGCAGTCGGCCCAGATCCCCAGCGGCAGTGTGTAACCCAGGGAGCTGATGGTGTCGTCCTTCCTCCCCAGCGGCAGATTGTATCACAGGGAGCTGAAGGTGTCGTCCTTCCTCCCCAGCGGCAGATTGTATCTCAGGGAGCTGAAGGTGCCGTCCTTCCTCCCCAGCGGCAGTGTGTGTCCCAGGGAGATGAAGGTGTCGTCCTTCCTCCCCAGCGGCAGGCTGAGTTACAGGGGGCAGAGGTTGTTGTTCCTGCCCCCCAGCAGAAAAGTGATATGCCAGGAAGGCAGTGTGAAGTAAAGGGAGAGGAGAGCAGCGTCCTCCCTCCCCAGCGGCAGTGTGTGTCTCCGGGAGCTGATGGTGTCGTCCATCCTCCCCAGCGGCAGGCTGAGTTACAGGGGGCAGAGGTTGTTGTTCCTGCCCCCCAGCAACAAAGTGATGTGCCAGGAAGGCAGTGTGAGGTGAAGGGAGAGGAGAGCAGCGTCCTCCCTCCCCAGCGGCAGTGTGTACCTCAGGGAGCAGAAGGTGCAATCCTTCCTCCCCAGCGGCAGTGTGTACCCCAGGGAGCTGATGGTGTCGTCCTTCCTCCCCAGCGGCAGTGTGTACCCCAGGGAGCAGAAGGTGCCATCCTTTCTCCCCAGCGGCAGTTTGCCATCCAGAGAGAGGAGCTTGTTACACCCTCTCTCCCACGGCAACCTAACCCACCAAGGGGAGATGTTAAGCCCCACAACTGTGCAGATGGGACCGTAGTCTCTGCACTTACAGCACAAGGGATAGGGACGGTCGGTCCTGTTCCCCAGCCTCAGTGTGATGGATCCAAAGGGGAGACAGTCGGTCTCCCCCTCCGGCAGTCGAACTGTGCACCTAAAGGGGAGACAGCCAGTCTCCAGCAACCAGGCGCCCACCAGACTACTCCCGTGGTAGTGCTGGCAACAGGACAGAGTACCGCTGGTCTCTGCCCCCTCAGCCACCCACCAAGGCAGCCTACCCGTCTCCCACCCAGCAGTGGTGAAACACCAGAACTTGGACAAAATTCTTCCTCACCCAGATGTAGTAACCGGTTAGTGAACTGGAGAGGCCTGGCTGCTAGCCTCCTGCCCTGCGACTATGGCCCCTGGACATATTGCACTTTCAAAACTATAATTGGGCATGTAATAATTTATATTGCTGCTACTGGCCCTTTAAAATCAGCGATGGACATTTTGGGACTACTGTCCCTTTAAGACTGTGAAGCATATTCTATTGTACTGCCTGTATATTGTATATGTATTCATGTGTTAAGTTTAACCTGGGTGATATGTATGCAGCATTCAACTGATTGTTCGGTAGAATCACTCCATTCATTATATTGAGTGAAACTACCGAACAACCAGACCACCCAGGAATAAGTGTGCCTCCAATTACAGTTTGCAACAATGTTGCAAACAGGTAATTGGCAATCCATGTAATGTATTCTTTGTCCTCTGGGTGGCCGCCATTCGGGAAACAAACACGTGGCGGCGGCCATCTTAAACTACCGAACAGCGGTGTTTTGCCGTCGAGTGTCTGGAACTGAAATCGGACACTTGACTAGGCAAACACCGCTGAGACCTCCATACTGCCAGAAATTCGTATGGAAACTACCGAATGACCCGCCGTTCGGTAGAAAGAAACATACGAACTAGGGGATTCATGCGAATCCCCCTTAGTCTCTATAACCCAAGTAATTCGTCTGTTTCATTCACTTGTTTGTGACCGACCGCAGGGCCAAAATGCATGGAACTGTTTTCGGATACTTTACCCATGCGGTCGGTCAAATCTTTGGAACCTCATATCTCCCGAACCATTCATCCGAATGACCTGATTCTTGAATATGTTGTCCCCCTGAATAAGGGCTATCAGGGGATACCTGTTTTGGAGGTGTAGCATATGTATTTGGGGTACATCCAGGAATTGGGGAAAAAGGTGTACGGTATAATTATGTTAAGTGCTAATCTAAGGGGAGGAAATGTGTGGGAGGTACATCCATGTGATTGGTTAAATTCATCCTCCCCCTGGGAGTGTCCTGTATGTACTTGGTTGTAATAAAAGCCAGACTGGGTGTCCCAGTCCAGAGTCTTGCTTAACCCTCAAAGCGATGTGTCGTCTCGGTCTTTGGGGGAATGGGATTGTATGCTGACTGCCAAGAGTGTAAGCCGATGTCTGCTTTTCTTGTTCAGCTGTTCCAGTGTTCGTGTGGTTCCAGTCGGGAGAATGGTGTTTGCAGTAGCTGCCTGTGCATCTGGAAAGGGGATTATCGCCTAAACTGGGTTTTATCCTCTTGTAAGTGAAACGGTCCGTTACAAAACCGATCACCAAATCAGCCCAAATTTGGGCTAATTTCAATTCAAACCGAAACAAACTTCCAAGTCTAGGGTCCAGCAGCTGCACATTTTTAAAATGACAATGTAAGGTCCAACATGTCAAGCTTATTTTCCAGCCAGTCTACAGGTCTCAGCTGCAGAGAAAACAACACTGTTAAATGCAGTTGGTTTGTCTAACTGCTTGGTATACTGGCAGTATCAAAGAGAACAGTCTTGTAGACTTTTCCATTGTGTTTTATGAAGAAATGTATGTTATGCTGACTCTCAGCACAACCCACAACAAGCCATTTTGGGGTTGTTAAACAGACACACTTGATAACAATCCTGTTAGATTAGGATATGGTCAAAGTGGCTCTGTCACGTTTCAGGGTATTTACATCATTAGCAAAGACTCCTGAAGGTGACAGGCCTGCTTGTGGGGTGTGGTGGCTCAGTGGCGCAGTGGATGGTAGATATACTTAATTGATGCTGTCCCCCCCCACAGATGCCACTTCAATTGCAGGTACATTAAAGGTGAGTATATATTTTAGTTTATTGTTTTGTATAATTTAATACAATATCTCAGTATCTCAATATCGCAGTAAAAAGAATGTGTCAGATCCAGCTGCTGTATCCTTAAGGCAAAACTTAGTCCAGGATTGGGCTATAGATCATGCTGTTCACTTTTTGTGGTTAGAACCTCTTTGTTCTGGATGTCCTCTACCTTCTCCTGCAGAAAGATGGTGGTTTCTGGGCTTCTGAACAATCAATATCCACCAGTATCTACAGGCACGTAAAACTGTAGTTGTGAGAAGAATGAATGCAAATAGTAGGAGGAATGCTTACACTATTTAATCATTAGTCAGTAAGGGAGTTTCATCACATACATATCGATATAACTAACAATGTATTCAGCTTATATATGATCCCTTTTGACCATAGCACCCTTACTAGAAGGCAAGGTAAGGAAAGAAAGGGCATCTGGTGTAGGGACACTGGGAACATGGCTGAAGGAGGATGAAAATCAGGTAGATGGAGGGACACAGAGAGATTGGCTAGTGTAGGATGAATAATACTGTGAGTAAAGGTCCCACTAGTGAGTACGTAACTTATTAAGTGGTTGTCTCATTGGAGGGAAGGGTAATAAATAGTTACAGTGTAGGCATTGTAGGCAAAACCTTATATTACCTTATTTAGGCCATTCCAGTTCTTCAGGTCCGTTGTCTCTTAATTCCCTGTGCAGGTTTCCTGTCCACCCATCCCCTTTGTGTTGCGGAACTGAGTTTCTCACCTCTCCTTAGTGGGAGTGGTCTTAGTTGGTTACGGCAGAGCCTGTTTAGTAGAACCAGCCCTTTGAGCCCCAGCCTTGTAATTTAGTAGTTTTTGTGCTTGCTGTCGGTTGTGCGGTCTGGCAGCATGACAGTTCTGCTGGCCAGGAGCATATCCCAATTTGTTCTCATGCAAGCGGGGGCAGCTCTAGAGTGAGATGCAGAGATGGAGGATGAGAGTGCAGGTAGATGGGTGGTTGGGATGTGTGATGTCAACTTAGGTGATGGCCTGCTGGGGTGTCTTTCCAAAGCATCTCGGTGAAGTGCTGAAGCTGAAGATCTCCCCTGCAGTTTATTATGCCTCTGTTTGAGCTTAAGCAAAGGATGCTCTTCTGTAGGTACAGGTGCGAACTGCATCCTCTTGTGGTCTAAGGCATGTAATTAGAGCTTCAGTGCCACCACCTTATGTTGTGGAACATATTTCATTCCAACCTGTAGTCTTTAAGTTATTGATTCTTTCATGGATGATTTGGGTGATGGGGCAGGGAGTTTTGATGTGTAGTGGGTGCTTGCCATGCATGTGCTTTAGCCTCCCAATCCTTCCCCTAGTGATGCCGTGTGTAGTGGATGCAGTGTGTGTGTAGTGGATGATGTGTGTAGTGGATGCTGAGTGTGTGATTAATTTAATTTAATTTAATTCAATTTTTTGCATCATTCATTTATTTTATCCAGAGAGAGGGTTGGTTCCAGCAAGGGGAGCTGTAAGGAGCGGCCGTGGTCAATCGCATTCAAGCTAAAAGCCACTGGGATACATGACATTATATCCTTCCGACCAAACACTCTGGAGAGAGAACCACTGTGTGTGTAAGAGCCAGTGTGTGTGTGTGTGTAAGAGCCAGTGTGTGTATAAGAGATTGTGTGTGTGTATGATCCAGTGTGTGTTGGTGTATTTGTGTAAGAGCCAGTGAGTGTATGTTTGAGCCAGTGTGTTTGCGTGTGTATATATGAGCAAGTATGTGTGAGTGTGTTTGTGTGTGTAAGAGCCAGTGTGTGTGTGTAAGAGCCAGTGCGTGAGTTTGTGTCAGAGTAAATGTGTGTGTGAGGGCCAAACGGTGTGTATATATATGAGCAAGTGTGTGTGTGTGTTTGTTTTTAAAAGTCAGTGGGTGGGTGTTTTTGTGTCAGCATGTATGTGTGAGTCAGTGTGTGTGTCTATAACCCATTGTGTTTGAATATGACTATTTATGAACCAGTGAGTGCATGTGTGTGTGTGTATAGCTTAGTAAATTGTCAGTGAGCGATAGTGTGTGTCAGACAGTGTTTCCATTCCTATATATGGATTTCTTTTTTCCCATTAAAAAAAGTGTATATATATATATATATATATATATATATATATACACACTTTTTATAAATATATATATACAGTTGCAAGAAAAAGTATGTGAACCCTTTGGAAATGATATGGATTTCTGCACAAATTGGTCATAAAATGTGATCTGATCATCTTCTAAGTCACAACAATAGACAATCACAGTCTGCTTAAACTAATAACACACAAAGAATGAACTGTTGCCATGTTTTTATTAACACACCATGTAAACATTCACAGTGCAGGCGGAAAAAGTATGTGAACCCTTGGATTTAATAACTGGTTGAACCTCCTTTGGCAGCAATAACTTCAAACAAACGTTTCCTGTAGTTGCAGATCAGATGTGCATAACGGTCAGGAGTAATTCTTGACCATTCCTCTTTACAGAACTGTTTCAGTTCAGCAATATTCTTGGGATGTCTGGTGTGAATCGCTTTCTTGAGGTCATGCCACAGCATCTCAATCGGGTTGAGGTCAGGACTCTGACTGGGCCACTTCAGAAGGCATATTTTCTCCTGTTTAAGCCATTCTGTTGTTGATTTACTTCTATGCTTTGGGCCATTGTCCTGTTGCAACACCCATCTTCTGTTGAGCTTCAGCTGGTAGACAGATGGCCTTAAGTTCTCCTGCAAAATGTCTTGATAAACTTGGGAATACATTTTTCCTTTGATGATAGCAATCCGTCCAGGCCCTGACGCAGCAAAGCAGCCCCAAACCATGATGCCCTCACCAACATACTTCACAGTTGGGATGAGGTTTTGATGTTGGTGTGCTGTGCCTCTTTTTCGCCACACATAGTGTTGTGTGTTTCTTCCAAACAACTCAACTTTGGTTTCATCTGTCCACAGAATGTTTTGTCAGTACTGCTGTGGAACATCCAGGTGCTCTTGTGCAAACTGTAAATGTGCAGCAATGTTTTGTTTGGACAGCAGTGGCTTCCTCTGTGGTATCCTCCCATGAAATCCATTCTTGTTTAGTGTTTTACGTATTGTAGATTCGCTAACAGGGATGTTAGCATTTGCCAGTGACTTTTGTAAGTCTTTAGCTGACCCTCTAGGATTCTTCTTCACCTCATTGAGCAGTCTGCGCTGTGCTCTTGCAGTCATCTTTACAGGACGGTCACTCCTAGGGAGAGTAGCAGCAGTGCTGAATTTCTCCATTTATAGACAATTTGTCTTACTGTGGACTGATGAACAGCAAGGCTTTTGGAGATACTTTTATAACCCTTTCCAGCTTTATGCAAGTCAACAATTCTTAATCGTAGGTCTTCTGAGAGTTCTTTTGTGCGAGGCATCATTCACATCAGGCAATGCTTCTTGTGAAAAGCAAACCCAGAACTGGTGTGTGTTTTTTATAGGGCAGGACAGCTGTAACCAACACCTCCAATCTCATCTCATCGATTGGACTCCAGTTGGCTGACATCTCACTCCAATTAGCTATTGGAGATCCGATTAGTCTAGGGGTTCACATACTTTTTCCACATGCACTGTGAATGTTTACATGGTGTGTTTACTAAAAACATGGCAACATTTCATTCTTTGTGTGTTATTAGTTTAAGCAGACTGTGATTGTCTATTGTTGTGACTTAGATGATGACCAGTTCACATTTTATGACCAATTTGTACAGAAATCCATATAATTCCAAAGGGTTCACATACTTTTTCTTGCAACTGTATATATATATATACACACACAACAGAGTAAGAAAATATGAGAGGGAAGAGAGACACAAAGGGGGGTAAGAGACACAAATGGGCAAAATACACAAGATACATTAAAGTGGTGGGAGACATTCAGAAGGGGAATAAAAGGCATGGGGGATTAAGAGGCCACTAAAGGTGTGTTAAATACTCAAAAGCATGAAAGGAATGACAAACAATGGATGCAATATACAAAAAGGAAAAGAGAAACAAAAAGGTGGCAAGATGTACAAAAAGGACAAAATAATGAGTAAGATGGGCAAAAGGGGGGTTAATAGACACAGAGGTGTAGATTAATTTCGGGGGCGGCAAAATACATCTATGTAAATAACATTTTAGCAAGTCCTTAAAAATGATATTAGCTGATATATCTACCCCGTTTAGAAATTAAATCATTATACATTTGTAAAGCACTATGCATTTTAATATTTCTGTGATGTATTATACATGAGAAAATAAGTCAAACATTATACTGACTAATAGTATCAAATATAGATTGTTCAGATCGAAAATTCTGCATGAAGTTTAATAGGAAAAATAGTCAGAATACTTTAGAATATATAAGGACAAATAATGTTTATTAACCAATAAACATGCATCATAACAGATGAACAGATTGGGTCATACCAGGACAGTCAGACCACATCAGGGCAGAAAAGACATTTCAGGACCAATGAGAACATATCAGGACACTTCTCTTTCCGGCTGACCTATTTCAGTTCATTTCATTTTTCACGTACCAGAAGACAAAAATCTTGTGACTTCCGCAGGGAATAACAAGAAAGTACTTCTTGGGTTATGTTTGCATGAGCGGATGCACTCATCTCCTTATGTCAGGCACTCAGGTCGAGGGAGGCAATCTGAGTGTGAAGTTGCAAACATATTATAATGTATTAACATAGTAACTGCTGGCTCACATTGAGGCAAAAATGAGTACAAATACCAAAGTGCATTAACCATAAACTTAACTTTTTTTAATCTAGATTGTATTTTGATTCTTAGATGTTGCATCTACAGCCAGAATAAATTCAGTAGGGGGCTACCAATTACAATGCTCTGACAGGCAAATCTCACTTAGCTTGAGACTTGCATGAGAATGTTCTCACCACTTGCTAGTTCTGCTCCTGAAAAGCCTTTCATGATGGGAATGAAAAACGTGCTGATAAACAGTATCAGCCTAATGGTAATCGGGCCCTATGTAAGTACAGTCTGGATTCCTATGATCATCATATCAACATTGGAATCCTGAGAGATACAAAGCTTTAACATTTAGAGTAAGTTAGACCAATAAACTACACTGATCAGTCACAACATTAAAACCATCTGCCTAATAACATGTAGGTCCCTCTCAAGCTGCCAAAACAGCTTCTGAACATGTCCTGTGGTTTCTGGTACCAAAACATTAGCATCAGATGCTTTAAGTACTGCAAGTTGTAATTAGGGGCCTCATGGGTCTATTTAGTTGTTCCAGTACATCCCAGAGATGATCAATCAGATTGTGATCTTTGGAGGCAATGACAACAATGTCTGTAGTGTTTCAGGGTGCATTTCCCTGTTGAAAGAGGCTACTGTCATCAGAGAACACCATTGCCAAGGGGTGTAAGTGGTCTGCAAGAATCTCTAGTTAGGTGGTACGTTTCAAAATTCACGTGAATGCCAGAGCCCAAGGTTTCCCAGCAGAACATTGCCTCTGCCAGTTTGTCTTTTTCCCATAGTGCATCCTGTTTTCTCCAGGCAAATGATGTGCCATCCACCTCATTTAAAAGAAAACATAATTCAGCAGACTAGACATCCTTCTGATTATAACCCACCCAAAATACTGGATGATACATAGTGCAGGCTACAAGAACACACTTTATTGTCACCAAATTGCTGTAAATATAGGGATAATAGCAACTGGGGGTCACAAGCTAGAACAATGAGTTGCCCTGGCATCTCTAGGTCTGGGAGATAGTTTAATTTTATTCAAACCCCAGACACCAGGGCGCTGTAAAAATAAAACAAAAAGAAATCTGCATTTCAACACACGTTACATATACAAATTATACTATCTCTGGGTAGATCTCGTTCCCCAGGCAAAGTGTCCAAAAAGCAACCGGATCGGATGTCACTAGACGAAAAAATAATTGAATGAAGTTTGACCGGGCTGAGGTCACATCTCGATCCGGTGTGGAGGTCCAGGCTGCCACGGCTAATTGGCTGTCATTGAAATAGTCTGTTCTTCTTGTGGAAAAAGGTTCTTAGATGGCGATTATCTTACCCTCTGGTTCTTAGACGGCGATTATCGGCTTATCTCTCCTCTAGCTCCTTTCCAAAAAGCACTCTCCTGGGTATTAAAATGTGGAAGCAGGAACCTCCGGTAGTTTCAGCGGACAGTCACAGTAGACCAGATCAACTTAGAGTTCCATGAAATTGCCGCCTGGTCCAGCTGGAAGTATTGCAGTTGTCCCGGGCTCCTTTGACAGTTTTTTGCGGCCCGGAG
Source organism: Pelobates fuscus (assembly GCF_036172605.1). Classification (NCBI taxonomy): domain Eukaryota; kingdom Metazoa; phylum Chordata; class Amphibia; order Anura; family Pelobatidae; genus Pelobates; species Pelobates fuscus. The sequence continues at coordinate 78,279,581 of NC_086323.1, read as the reverse complement.
ATGGAGCGCTCAGCATGGTAGGTGCTTGGAGAGGGTAGAGGTTCTTTTGGAGAAGTTTTAATTTAGGAATCCTGAACCAGTTAATCCTCAGCCATGGTGCAGGATCTGCCACACAATACTTATAGTTTTGGAGATATTCTGACTCAGTCATTTAGCCATCACTATTTGGCCCTTGTCACTCACTCATATCCTTTTTCCTGCATCCAACACATGAACTGTCTAGTCGCTTGTTAATTTATATTTCCTACCCTTTGATAGGTGCAACTGTAACATTGTAATTGATGTTATTCACATTAAGTGATACTAATTCCCTAATCTACTGTTACCCACACACTCAGAACATGCCACAGTATTATTTCCCCCTTTTTGTTTGCATATACAGATACCATTTAAAAAGTCAAGTACATTTAATTATTTTAGTTTTTTTCTTGTTTCTCATAAATATCTTGAGGTCCACTAACCATAATCCTCTGTTTCTGAATAATTTCTGTTATAGTGTTGACTAATGATAAATTCCTCCTTTCTCTATTTGTCTCTATATACCATAAAAAAAACAATACAACTTGATTCCCTATTGATATTTGTCAAGAAATATACAGCCAATGCCATTGAAAACTGGATGTATTTTATTCCATAGGACACAGTTTATGGAGAGTTGTTGCTGTTTTTGTCCCTCAGTCGCGATCGGCCCTTTATATTGGCCTTTTGCTTCATGCATGACCTCTGTAACCTCTATGTATCATTTGCAATGGTATATAAATAAAGCTTTCTTGTGAAGAAAACAATATTTCAAATGTCAGTTACTGCTCAAAAATCCATAAAATGTTTTCAGAAATCAGCGCAATTGTTTGTATAACCAGCAGAATTTTTTTTTATCCATTTTACTATCGTGATTCTGCACCTGCTCCTTATAGGAAAAGCAAATCCAACACAGCGAACACAAATGATTGTACAATTTGCTTCATTTTCCCCAACAAGACCTGCATGGCTGTGCCATTCAACTGCAATTACAAGGCTCATTTAGCTCTTATTCAGAAATAGCTTATTTAAGTGACGTGTGTAGAGAAAAAAAAACACTTCAAGGTCTCTTGAATTGTGTAACCAGATGCAAAATTATGTTCTCAATGATTTTTAGATTTCTGGTTGACTTTCGTTATAAGTTACATTGAATTCAACTCAAGATACGGTATATCCATGAAATAAAATTAGCTGATGCCGCCCCATTTGCAGATCGTATGGCTGAGAGTAATCCAAGGAGGTGTGGTGGTGTGTTGCATTACTGACTAATTTTTATTGGCATTGGGAACTGTGGTGAATTAGAGTAGCTTAGAAATCTACTCAGGGGTACAGTACATTCTTAGACTTTGTATGTGGAAGTGGACAATATAAGACCAGGGAATATCTTCAAAGTGAAGGAGATGATTTAACGATGTTCAAATGAGATAGCATTGTATATTCAAAGTAGCTTGATCTTGTCTTTGGGACTAGCTTGCCAAATAAATAGATAAATATCCCCCCTCCCTGACAAAAATTAAACCACAGGGAAGGAGGAGTAAACCTTTTACTCTATACTCCGCACTACAGCCCAATCCCATCCACATTCGACAGCCCCTATCCCCCACATTCTACAGTCCCTATCCACCAAGACAACAGCCCTTATCTCCTCACATTACATCCCTTAACCTCATATACTACAGCCTATGGACTTCAAGACAGAAACCAGGGTCTTAAAAAAGTCATGGCAGTGACCAAATATGTAAAGTGACTTGAAATAGGACTGGGCAGCGCTGACAAGGCATTTGCATTGGGTAGCACATTCAGGGAGACGTAAAAAAACTTGCCACCCAAACACCCCGGCAGATGCCTTGTCAGCATCTGCTCAAGAATGAGGTGAGCTGCGAGAGAGCGCTCTCTTCTGAGATCTTCCTGCTCAGCTCCCTCATGTGCCCCACAGTGATCCCGGAGCCGTGATATGATGTCACTCCGGCTCTGGCATCACTAAGAGGTGCACAAGGGATCTGAGCAGGAGGATCAGAGATTTCTCGCCACCTCCAATGTGATGCCTGCCTGTCTGCCCACCTGCCTGCCTGCACCTGCATGCCTTCCAGCCGAGCTGCAGCCTCCACTTAACCACTGGACCCCCAGTGAGAAATCCACTCCAGCACTCCCAAAAGTAAGTGTGTATGCATTTCTGTCAGTGAATGTGTATCTGTCAGTGTGTGTGTCTGCCAGTAGGTCTGCATGTGTGTCTTGTTGGGGAGTGTGTATGTGTGTCTGTCGGTGAATGTGCGTGTCTGTCAGTGAATGTGCGTGTCTGTCAGTGAATGTAAATGTGTGTGTAACTGTGAGTGTAACTGTGAATGAGTGAGTGTGTAGGTCTCTGAATGTGTATGTTTCAGTGAAAGTGTGTGTTGGTTAAACAGTGTGTGTGACAATGACTGTGATGTCAATGATTGTATGTCAGTGCATGCATCAGTAAGGTGTGTGTCCAGGGCTGCTATCAGGGCATGATAACCATGACGGCTACCTGTTTATTGCAGAGGGGGCCTGCAGTACACTCTCACTTCCCTTCCCAGCAGCTCCCTGTCTAAATCTCGCACACCCCGTGGCTGTCAGAGTGTTTCCACAGGTTACCAAGGCAATGCTCCGCGCGGCACACAGCCTCCGAGAGTTAGAGACAGGAGTTGCTGGGAAGGAAAGTGAGAGCGTGCTGCAGGCCCCCGGCTATCTGTGTGTTGCAATGGGGGCCCACAGCACACTCTCACTTTCCTTCGCAGCAGCTCCCCTGTCTAAATCTAGCGAGTTCAGCGGCCGTCAGAGCATTGCCATTGGTTACCATGGCAATGCTCCACGCGGCACACAGGCCTCGAGAGTTAGACAGGGGAGCTGCTGGGAAGGGAAGTGAGAGTGTACTGTGGACTCCCTCTGCATAGTCCAGTGGCTGACTCAGAGCACCAGGTAATGTAATCTCCTCCCTCCCTGCTTCTTACCTGCCCAAAATAATAATAAAAAAATGAAAATGCCCTCCGCCTCATTTTACCTACACAAACACATACTACATCCACTATATACACACACACACACACACCATATTCACTATGCACACTGCAGCTAAAACACACAAACAGCCTTCACTATACACACACAACATCCACTACACAAACACACAGTCTGCATTCACTACACTAACACACTCTGCATTCACTAAACAAACACACTCTGCATTCACTACACATATTTGCATAGTGCACAAAGTCAGTTTTACCTTAACTAATTTCATTGTCATCCAGTCCACACAATGTATTTATTTATTTATTTATTTTAAATCAGTGGACCTATTCCATGGGCATGGGCCTGGAGCTGCAGCTCCATCAGCCCCTATGTTAATCCGGCACTGACCGCATCCACTTTACACACGCACTTTACACACGCACTCTACATTCACTATATACACACACCACAATCAGGGCCACATCCGACTCGGGGTGGCCCTTGAGTTGTGTCAGGGGCCCCAAAATTTCTGATGGCAGCTGCGTGTGTCTGTCACTAAAATAAATTTGAAAAGGCTTAGAGTTTTGCCATGCCTAGGGCAGCACAAAACCAGAATACACCACTGGGACTGGGAAAACATTTTTTAGGAAAGAAACTGTTTGCATAAAAGGAAATTAAGGCAGAGAACAAAATATAATTTAAAAAGAAACGGGGTGTGGAGGAAAAAGTGCAAGAAAATAAGTTGACTGAGATGGAGATGGAGTCTGCCAAGTGGTAGAGGTTAGGAAATGGGAGTTTAGAAGAAAATAGGTGTTGCTAAGATAATGTTTTGAGAGCGTTACAATTAATGGGGGTTTGAGTAGGAAAGTGTGGGCATGAGAAGGTAATAAAAGTGTAAAAAATAAAGTATAAAGTTAAGTTCAAGAACGGAAATAAAAGAGGAGCTGATAAAAAAAAGTACTGATAAAGATAGGGTGAGTTAAAAAACATAGGGGAACAGGACAGAAAGGGTGCAAACTGGGGTAAAAATAATAAGTCCAACCAATATAAGGAAATGCAACACATGAACTGGAGTAGTCAACTGGAAAATTATTGTCCCACCTGAAAATAGAAGATACTCCACTTCAAGATGGAGCAGGCATAGGGTAAATACGGTTTTCAATTTAGATGTTTAACATGGAGACTCTGAATAAAACTCAACATCCCTTATAAGTGCAAACAATCTCTTCTTGATATCCTATGATAAAGGCCAGATATAACAATGGGTGCACAAGACATCAGCCGTTTCAATTAAATGATAGATCCAACTGTATGTTAGTAAATAAAGTTGTGACAGTATGATCTGTATGCTATACTTTATAGCTTAGTTTGCTAGGTACCAGGTAAACAGGTAGAGTATGAATGTCTACCATTTTGCTCACTAAAAGATTTTTGAAATTCTTTATTTTTGTAGTACTAAGAATTACAGGCACACCTATAGCGCCACGACAGCAGATATAGGTCGATGGAACAACATAAGATAAACAGTTGTGTGGCAAGCATTAATAGTACATTTTTGTTAAAGAGAGTTTCAGAAAGGTCTATAACTTTTGCTTAAACGTTAGCTTAAACCAGGCTGGTAACCGCTGAGAAGTAGAGTAGACAATTGGGATATTATAGCATGACAAAAAAGCAGAACATAACAGCCCATTGGAGCCTGTCATTGGAGGTAAAAACACAGCAAGGAATTCACACATTTTATGTTGTTAGTTAAGAGTAACACTTCCATATGGCCTGGCAAGCTGCGACATGCAGTGTGAGCAGGTAGGTAACAGACAGACCTTGCATAAAATTTAATTATAAGTAGAGAGAAGGTGGTCATGCCACTATGCACAGCCCAAGATATACAACACATGTAAAGGCAAATCATACCAGCAGTAGCAAGATTGGTAGGAACAGGGTTGTGGCCCGGGGGCTAAGGTATGTTTCCAGGTTCCACCAGTAATATTTAATACACGTTGTATGGTATCCACGTTAATTGGCCACGCTCCATCTAAAATGTTGCGAGGTCGCTGTACCGGTCAGGTAGCTTATGGGGGATACAAATGGTAGCATCTGGGATTTTGGGCCAGGTAGTATAAACTATGGCAGTGGGCCTTCTTAGCCCCAATAGCATTCGTATGCCAAATAATAGCCGGCACATCAAATCATAACATGTTAGGCAAAGAAGCAATACTATTTTAAAAAAAAAGTAAAATAAACAATGCATGCACTTTTATTGATGGTGAGTGTGACCTGTCGGTGGCCTGTCGGTGTGGTGTCTGTATGGGAAGAGTTGGACTCTATGGTACTTGGTAGGCCGGTTAGGGGGCCTGTGTCCGTACGTATGGGTCTTGGGTGACTCTTTGGCCCTGGCATATCGGGCATTGTAGCTAAGCCGCCACGTAGCTATGTGCTGGTCAGCTAAAAGGTAGTATGTTATGTGTGGGATCGCGGCTTATTGCCAAGATTCAGGCCCATGTACAGGTCCTAACGTTGGGATTATTAAAGCATGGACCAGGTAGGGTCTTGGGGCCCCTTAGTTGCAGCAGTCGCTATGACGTGTAGGCTAGCTGGATAGTACACTGTGCCACCTGTGATGGTGTGTAGAGGAATACGGTGACTTGTAGCCATCAAACAAGAAACAACTAATAAGAACAGAATCAATATATACATAAAAAAAAAAAAAAAGGGGGTTGCAGTCTCAGTCTGGTGGCCACCCTGTTGTTTGAGGGTATGCGTTTCAAGACTGTGAGCCAGGTATTTACAGGGTGTCGACAGGGAGGATGTGGGCCTCTTGATCGGTCCGGGGTTCGGTGTAAGTGAAGAGCTTGTGCTCATGGGGTCGACCGTTGATTCCCTAACTGAAGAGTGTCCCTGCCATCTCAAGGATGATTCCGATGCCATCGAGTCTGCCTGTTAGGTGGTAAGCGCCACATAGGGGTCAGGTGTTCGGCCCGTCGGCACAAATGGTACAGATTTCGCCGGATCCCACGAGTGCTGGGGTGACTTTGCATCCTGCCGGGCTGTCTGTGTGGGGGAGTCCGGCGGCAGGCCCAGTGCTTGCAGTAGCGGTGTCGCGTCGTTCAGCTCCCTGATCTGATGGGAGTCAGCTCCCTGTTGCACGGTAAGCACGTGGGTTGTTTGCCACCGATATTTGAGGCCTCTTTGGCGAAGGAGCGTGGTGAGCGGTTGGAGGGATCTCCTCCATGCCAGGGTACCCCGTGATAGATCGGCGAGGAAATGTAGCGTCATCCCTTCAAATTGAAATGGCGTCTTCTCCCACAAGGCGTTTTGAAGTATTGTCTTATCAGTTCTTGATTGTAATGTGAGTATAATATCACGTGTGGCTTCTGCAGGTGCTCTGGGGGATTTGGGGATGCGAAATACGTTTGCGGGGATGACCTTGTTGGCCTGCATGGGTGGCAGTATTTTGGTAATGAGGCGAGCCACAGCTCGGGCCAGGTCTGCGTCGGGGATATTTTCAGTGAATCCTCTTATTTTCATGTTGTCCCTCCGGCCTGCATCCTCTTGTTCCGCCATGCGGTGTTCAAGGAGCACTTGCTGGTGCTGGATGTCGAGAATGTTTTGCCTGATTTCCCCAATATCTCGGGTGGTGTCTGTGGCTGTGTGTTCCAACGCGTTTAGGCGGGTTGTCATCCCTTGTATGTCCCCCCGGAGTGCCTCGATGTCATTGTGCAGATCCTTGTGGTGGTCTGCGAGCAGCCGCGTGAGGGCCGCAATTGTTAACGGAGCTGTCTCTGGGTTGGGGCTGGGTAATTGTGGAGATCTCACCGCCTTGGTTGCCGGCAGGTAGTCTTCCTCGGATGGATCCTCCGAAAAATCGGAGCAGCCGCCATGGAGCGCCGCCATGTCTGGTCCACATGCCCCGCGGGCCTGCTTCCACATGTCGCCTATCGTGAGGCCGGGCGGGTGTTTTGCGGTCGGCGGTTTCTTGATTTTCCGTCCCATGTTGCTCTGAGAGACTGCTGTAGGTCTTTGTGGGTCGTTTTAGGGTTTTTCCCCCGAGTTTCTGGGGTTGTTTCACCCGGTTTTCCCGATTTGCCGACGGAGCTCTCAGCTCGTGCGACTGCTTGCCTCGGAGGTCAGACCGGAAGCCCTCTGCTCACTAAAAGTTAAGATGACCAACAAACCTATGGTTTAGCACTTGCCAAGGAACATGTTTGCTGACATACATTGTATCCAAAAGTTCAGAAGGTGCTATATGACATCCAGCGATTCAGTTTTGTCATGCGTTCCCCTGTTACTGATCTGTGTGTCAAAGGAACTGTTCTAAGCATGAATTAGGGAAGTTCCATGCAGAACATTTGTTTTTTCAGAATCTTGGATTTGTGAATATAAAACCATATTTTTAAACTGTGATTGCCTTGACCTTAACACATATGCCATTTTTTTAATTCTCTAGTCTCCTTGAACCCCAGTTTGTGATCGGTTTTGAACTCTGAAAATGTACCATAGTCATATCCTTGCTTGAACTTCTTCTGCATAGATCATAGATTGTGACTCAATCTCATCTGATCCACAGCCATTCATGACTCTTGTCTGTTACTGGATCATACTATTATTAAGGATTTTACATGTCCCAACTTCTATATCTCTAGAACTGAACGTTCCTGCAGGTGATGACTAGCCTTTAGTTGTTTCAGGAAAACCCCTAGGAATCAAGATCATAGTAGTATTTTTTTTTTACATAATATCTACAAAACAAACAAAAGTAAGATCTTAATAACCACATGAAGCAAAAAAATAATTCTTACAGCTTTATTTTTGTAGTCAAATAAAAAATACCTTATCAAAATTCTGACGGTATTGAAAAATTCATCATTTTATTCAGGCTTCACTAGGAAGTGGTTAAATGTATGGTGTGTATACCTCTAAATCTACAAGCGTGTTTCCAATTTCAGTCAGACTGTCCTGACTTGAACCCAGAAGCCCGAGGCTATTTCAGCAGAGAACAATATCAAATTCCTGTATACAGTGTGTCTCAGATCCTTCCCCCTTTAAACCCACAGATTCATTTGCAAAATGATCAACTTGTGCAGGAATGCAGCCTAACATCGTCCCTTTGATTGTTCTACATTCTAAAACCCTGGAAATATAGTTGAAAAAATGTTATGTTTTTCACAAAACATAATAAAATATTTCCATATTGATCCTTGTAGTGTTTCAGTGATTTTCTTTTTAATTGTTTAACAGCCAACTACCACTCTTAAATTAATAATGCGTAGGACGATATTGGGTGTATGTAGGATGTCAAATACAGGAGTCTATAGACTAAGCTCTGACTTTTCAACTGATGAAAAAAATCAGTTAAAAAAGTAATGCTAGGTCATACAAGGACAAGTGCTTGAAACCAGCCCATACTTGCCTTATGCACTAACAGCTGGATATGAGAAAAAAATTACCTGACTTAAGCTGTCTTGAACTGACCTTGATGAACTTCATAATGTGTTGACTGAATATTAGGTAACTCTTCGTGACAGCCAACTTGGAAGATCAGCTGTAAAGGAATAAGCAATCAGTACCAGGAGGGTGGATCAGTAAAATAGACCCAATGGCAGAATTCATCTGTCAGTGGCCAAACAGTAAAAATAAATCTGTTAATAAACCAGTTAAAAAAAACAACAATGAAATACTCCATGTGTCTGCATCCCTAGCCAGCATATCACGAGCAGCAGGACAGCCAAGAGATAACACTTACTAGACTTACCAGCTGCTTAATGTATATATCAGCTTCTTAGGGCAATGGTAGCATCAAGGCCTTAGAACTGTGATTCCTTGCTTGACCACTTTACCACTTTACTTCTTTCTATTACAGTCCTAAATTGGAGGGGCATGACTATGCATTGCCATGTAGTGCTTTCAGTTTCTAAAGGTCCTGCGTTTAGGGGTGGAAGCAACAGAGTTTTGGATAAACTCTTTCTGTATCTGGGCAGCCACAGAGTCCAGGAGGCAGGGTTCAGAGGAAGATGTGATTTAGCTGTTCCTGAGCTCCAGGCCTGCAGGCCTGCATGCTTTCGGAGGTACATAAGATAAGGCCAGGGACTTACTAAAGTATTTTGAAAATTGGGCAGACCAGAAGGGCCCCTATGGCTTGCTGTAACAGGGCCGAGGGTGGACAGGGCTTTGGATTTCTAGGGCTTAGATGAGGTGTTGTTCTGTGTGGGCTGTTAAGATTCTCACCCTGTTTGTGATTTATTTCAGGACTCCCTAAACTTGGTATGGATTATCAACCACTCCCATATCTACTGGACCTGCAGGAGAACCTCAGTTAGAGCCAATGGGTTGCAGCTGGGCTTCTCTAGGGAGCTAGTCCAGCTGAGGTGGTTTGGGGTGTGGAGCATGTTGTGGGAAGTATTTTGAGTTACATGCATTTGGGGGTGTCATCTGATATCCTGGTGGTGCATGCTGGGAGTAACGACATAGGGGTTACCCCACTGCATGAGTTGGTGTGGAGAATAAAGAGGGATGTTTGCCATATGTTAGAGTTGTTCCTGTGAGTGTATCTAGTTTGGTCTGAGATGATACCTTGGCTGAACTAGCAACTGGCGTAGGGGCAATGAAACGTAGCTGGGGGAGGATGACTACCCTGGGCTCCAGTTGTGGCTCAGGCTGATGGGAGTCAGAGTTCCCACTCTGACTCCCTCCTCTCCATCCTCTGGCACGGCTCCCGGTGGTTGCTGGGAGGAAGTGATCGGGCTGTCACTTCTTCCCAGCATTGTTATCTCAGGGGGCCAGGTCGCGCTGTTAAAGGGCCGCAGCGCTGACCGGGCCCCCTGGAAATTCATTTCCATCAGGTGGCCCTAACAGCATGGGCCACCTGATGGGCCCCTTCAATGCAGCCCCAGCGGTTATACCGCCGTTACTTAGCCGTCGGGCACAGCTATTTATCTATTTCTTTGGAGATGTGAAACACAAAATGCAGACATTGAAACCTCTCCATCCCACAACTGGATGCCTCCATCTTGGCTCACTGTCAGTGTTAGTCATATACTCTGTCCTTTGCAGCTGGCAGTCAGCATGGAAAACAGATAGAGCGCACAAAGAAAAAGAGATAATAAAACAATCTTTCCGTCTTTGCAATGTGTGCATTGGTTATACCTGGACTGAACTGCACTGTGAAGTCATTTGTTACATTTTTAATACATATTTGAAAGAAAACAGAACATCACATGAAAAAAGTAATACAAGTTATTGCTGATTTTCAAAGTTTTTCCTCCCAATATTGTAATTTCCAGAGACGTGACTGTTATCATTTTAAAAGTAAGTTTCTTTTTTTTTTTTTTTTTTTTTTTACAATCTAATGGCCATTGGAGTGGTACTAAAAACCTCCATTTATATAAGCATGCATAAGGATTTGGTATTGTGCTCAAGTAACTATTTTCTTTGTTTTTTATTGTACGTATTGGGGCTGATGTGTGCTATGTTCATTGCTGCCGCCCAGGAGTAGTGGGAGTCTGAGCGCAGGACTCATTTTTGTGAGATTCTTTTTTTCAATTGATTTAAAAGATAATTCATGCAAGTCCAACTGGCCTTGTACCGAATGGTTGCCACTGGCTACTCACTATTTAGTATATACGGCATGGCAGGAGGGGGCATAAGGAAGGGTTGCTGGTCCCCATATTATTACAAAGTCGCGATTTAGTTTAAACTTAGTGCTTCAAACTTATTCCAAATGCTAATAATGAAACTGGTTATGTGCACTATATGGAAGTTGGAAGGTTGTGCTCAAACACCTAATAAGTGGTAACCCCTACACCACTTCAAAACATATAATATACATACATATAAAAAGGTGGAGCTCCTAGAAATATGATACAGTCAGTATTCTGTAAGACAAAATTATACAGGCAGTAGTGCAACACTGTAAATAAGAATTGAAAGTATATAAGATGAAATATTATAACTCACAAGCCTGGAGTCATACCCTCATATGACTCAGGTGGTATACGCCTCTGGACCATTCAAGGATGTCCCAATCCTTTTTCTCTCCTTGAGGACTTGATGGTTCCTTTAACCCCTTAAGGACACATGACATGTGTGACATGTCATGATTCCCTTTTATTCCAGAAGTTTGGTCCTTAAGGGGTTAAGGGTGCTTGGTGCTTTATGCTTTCCCTTTTAGATTTGCTGCTAATAGTAATGCAAAATCCCAAAGGAGTTCCAAAAAGGTGCTTTATTATGAATAAAAATCCAAATATAAAATAAAGTAAGATCAAAGAATAAGTCCCAGATGTTAGTCTGGTTTGACTCAATAGTCTGCAACAATGTCCAAAACGCGTTTCGCCTTCCAAAAGGCTTCCTCAGTTGGCTGTTAGGTGAATCTTCCCTCTCCTTTCTGCTTAAAAATCCTCCACTTGCCGGGTCCTGCGCGCCTTTTTTTTCCCCTCTTCCGGGTTCCGGGTTCTGGGTTCCATCTTGTGGAACGCAACGTGCTCCAACGTGCGCATCTATTTACAAATTCCAAATGCTGTATTTTGTATAGGGTTTAGATATGAAAATCACTGGTTTTCAACCATTCAAACCTAATGACATACATTTGGTCAATGTGACCGAATTTCGATCAGAATTTACATAAATATGAGATTTGCCATTCCCATCAGAATTTGGCCATTTTCACAGAATTCTGTCCATCTGGACAACATCCAGTGTTTAAATGGAAGAAAAGAAACATCCAGGCACACCTGAGGTTGATAACGGCTCAGAGAGAAGCCGAAACGTTTCTACTTTCTTGTTTTTGCATCACCTATATCATTTTTGGTCAATTCTTTTCCTCCGTAACTTTTTGTTTTCAGACTGATTTTATTGATAGTATTAACAGTATATACATATTATCCACAGATGTTCACAAAATGGACAAAAATAGAGAGTACACATAATGAGTACACAGATAAAGAGATGCAACAGTATCAGTTTTAAATCTCATTTCACTTTTGATTTGACAATAGGTAGGCAAGAGCACAGATTAGTGAAATGGAGAAATTTCAGGGGTGACTCACGTTAGTGTGACAAGCTTCCGTTTAACATATCTCAATCTTACTCACTTTAACAGTTTCAACACCCTTTTTGGTGAAAGCAAAATTTTAAATATTTTTCTGAAAAACATGGGGGTTCGTAATAGAAAGAGGTAGCCAGGGCTACATCTGGCTAGGCTGCATTCAGGGCTGCTATAGGTTTATGAAAAGTATGCAGATTGTTAATATGAATCATACAAGAATTGTAGTAGTTTGTTTTGTAAGAGAGTGAGAGAAAGGAGGAGAGGCAACAATCACAGGTCAGTCATGGGTACTGTAAAAAAAATCTTGTGGGGTCAGTGGAGCATACTGCAACCAAAGGTAGATGATTTTGTTAAATTTCAGTTTCAGTTGCAACCTCGCTCTAAGTTTCTCCACGTTATTTATGTATCTGATTAATTAAGGAAGTGCTTAGACATTAGAACTGCAGTTCTCCATCTCTTCCCAACCCAAATTAGTTCAGCCGTAAATAGGCTATTCTAAAGTCTGATCCTGCTTGGTTTGTCATTTAATAAAGTAACCAAACACAAATATAGATTTCCTACCACCACAAAAACACTTAACTGGTACGTGTAATATTATTATTATTATTATTATTATTGCCATTTATATAGCGCCAACAGATTCCGCAGCACTTTACAATATTAGAGGGGGGATGTAACTATAAATAGGAAAATTACAAGAAAACTTACAGGAATGAAAGGTTGAAGAGGACCCTGCTCAAACAAGCTTACAGTCTATAGGAGGTGGGGTATAAAACACATTAGGACAGGAAATAGCAATCAAATATGGTGGGAGTGAAGAGTTTTACCCTTTAGGAGAGAGCAAGAGGCAGGTATGTGAGGTATAGGTTACTCTGGGAGTCCATAAACTTTCTTAAAGAGATGGATTTTAAGGCACTTCTTAAATGATTGAAGACAAGGGGAGAGTCTGATGGCGGTAGGCAGGCTATTCCATAGAAAGGGAGCCGCCCGCGAGAAGTCCTGCAAGAATGAGTAGCGGACAGGAGAAGGTCACGGGCAGAGCAGAGAGACCTATAAGGGGCATACCTATGGATCTGTGAAGAGATATAAGAGGGGCTAGAATTGTTAAATGCTTTATAGGTATGGGTTAGTACTTTAAATTGACTCCTATTGGATTCAGGAAGCCAATGTAAGGATTGACAGAGGGGTGAGGTGTGAGAGGGCCGACTAGAGAGGAAAATCTGTTTGGCAGCAGAATTCATTACAGACTGTAGCGGGGCAATACGGTTTTTGGGAAGACCAATTATGAGAGGGTTACAATAATCCATGGGGGAAATTACTAAAGCTTGGACAAGCTCCTTAGTAGCATCTTGCGTAAGAAAGGGGCAGATGCGGGCTATGTTTTTAAGATGGAATCTACAGGACTTGGTAACATGCTGCATGTGAGGCTCAAAGGTGAGACCAGAATCAAGTATGACACCAAGACAGTGCGCTTGGAAGGATGGACTGATGTGGATACCACTAACTTGAAGGGAGAGTGAAAGAGGGGGATCAGTATTAGGAGGAGGAAAGGAGCTCAGTTTTAGAGAGATTTAGTTTCAGAAAGCGGGAGGAAATCAAGTCAGAGATGGAAGAAAGGCAAGCAGTGACACGTTGCAGGACGGCAGGGGAGAGGTCTGGGGAGGAGAGATATATCTGGGTGTCATCGGCGTACAGGTGGTAGTGGAATCCAAATGAGGTAATATGTTTGCCAGAGAGGCAGTATAAAGAGAAAATAAAAGGGGACCAAGGACAGAGCCTTGGGGGACACATAGATGTGGGCATAATGTTCTGCCCTATATTGGTGTACAAGTCGGTGTTGTGGGGTCGAGTCTATGTCATATAGGTCACCGTCATCTTTTTATTTTGTATGTTTTGTCAGTCGGGTAGTGTAAATTTGGGTCGTAGTGTAGGCGATTGTTGCGTGGTAGTCATACATGTGTGTCTAGATTTCTGGGGTCGAGTTGTCAGCATGTTGGGTAGGGGGAGTGTTCTTTGTCTGTTACTTGGACAGTCTAGCGGTGGTTGTGATGGGTGTGTCCAATGGGATGTGGATTCTCTGAGCTACTTTCAATACGTCTGCAGTCCTGTGATGTGCGAGTTTTGCTATTTCCAATAGTTGAATGCTTGTTCTGATGTGTCTTTGTGTCCTTTTGGATCCATGTTGGTATGTGTGTCTCTTTCGTGATTGTGTGTTCTTGGCCATCTCTATAATTTGTTGTGTTTTAGAGGTGTTGTGTTTTGGTTCCTTTATCCCCCGTCTCCCCCCATCACCCCTTACGTCGGTTAGCATTTCTTGTGGTCTTGTTGTCGGACTTAAATCCCACTTCCCTGTCGGTCAAGTGTCTGACTTCTTCGTGATGGTCTCATCTTTATCGGGCATGTGCATCTCCCATCACTCCCCCCACATCCACCGGGTCGGCGCTCTGGGACGCATCTGCCCTCACCTGCCTCCCGGTGACGTACCCCAGCCACGGCCCCCACCGCTCAACATATTTTTCTCTCTGTCCAGTGAGGGACGCCCTCACGCTCTCCGCAGAGCGGATCTCCTCTACTCTGTCATACCATTGGGTCAGTGTTGGGGATTGTGTCTGTTTCCACATTGCGGGTATAAGTGCCTTGGCCGTGTCCAGCAGATGTCTTACTAAGGATTTTTTATATTGTGAGATTGTTAAGTGTATTTATTTTTATGTATATCCTCATGCAATGTTTTCTCGGCCGTTGCTAATCCCACCCACAATGCCTATCCTTATTCCAAAGGCATATTGTGTCTGCCCACCTGATCACAATCCCTCTTGTTAGATAAATGGTATTGCTTTAGTTTGCCTTGGAGTGATGGGGAGATTTGAACTTTCAGCCCTCAGGGTTTGGGCATATTCTGCTGGTCGTAAATAGTCCCACTGAACTGTTTTTCCAGCTTGAATTTATGCTTGCTGAGTCCACTATGTAACATTGTTTTTATCGTTTTTAGTTTATCTACTTCTTGTTAACATGACCTTTGACCTTTGAAACATGTCATGTGACCTCTTTTAGGGTCAACGGTCAAATAAGACACCATTTTCAATTTGCTCATTGTTTGGACCCTATATAAATCCACATGTACCAGGCTAATACTATGTACACTTGAAGAAACCTCTTGTGGCGAAACGCGTTGTGGACTTTTAATTTGTTTTACTACTGTGTTAATAAAGGTATTTTAACTACTTTTACATTGAGTGTGGCATTTTACTCTTTTTACTCTGTTATTATTCTTTTATTATTTTATTGCCTGGTACCCTGATTTTACTCCCAGTAAGAACTACTCAAGAAATCCTTAGGTGGGGATTATTTCACCCGTGCCCTATCCATAGAGCAGTTTGTCTACTCTGGTAAATGTGAATAATATTCTCTTATTTATTCTTCTGGTTGATTTATACAGTGAGCACTATTGTTGTTTCTTTTTTTTTATTGGTCCACACGTCATTGAAACCATCTTCACGTATCCTAAAATTGGGGATTGTACCACTGTACACCTTTCACTAGAGATATTTTAAAACTTTAAAAAACGTGAGTAGGACCATATATACTTGTATTCTTATTTTTGTATTTTCTGGACATACTGCACCATTATCCTCTCCTTCTTTACACATACGGACCACTTCTGATATCCCAACAAGAACATTTTCCTTGAACAAGTTCGTGATTGTTCCTCCAGAAAGTATATACCATCATGTTTTATTGGACTCTCTATCTTGGACATATATTTATTTGTATTTTAGGTCTCTTTTTCTATCCAATTTTTAAGTGTATTTATCTATTGTAGACCTATTTTTTTTTTTTAATTCTTTATTTTTGCTGTTCAGGTGTGTACAAACAGTTATGTCATGCCACAACAGCAGTTGTCACAAACATCTTAATACATAGCTTACATATGAGATGGCATTCAGTTAAAAATTGCACAATTTTTGGGATTACATCTTATGTTGGTTATAATATTCTCACCAGTGTCTTTTTAGAGTGGCGCTAATCCTCTACACTTTTTTATATTTTGTATTTGCCTCACTACTATAGGGATAGAGGGATTCCCTTCCTTTTGGAGAAAAGCTGCCTTAATTTAACTTTTCTCAGTTTGTTCTATCAGTGCTGACCCTTTACTACTGTTTCCATGTTTCTGTTAAGGCTAGTAAGTCTAGGGAACGAGAGATGAAAAGGTCGTGGACAGCAGTGGATTCAGCCTTCCAGAGATGATACCTCTGCTTAGGCTTTTCTGCAGTGCCTGGTTGCTTTTGAGTTCTGGGAGTTACTAATCAATGCTGTTTTTTGGGGCCCAGTCTGATACAATTTATACAAGTTAATTTGTTGCAAACTTAGTTAATTTGTCTAAATTGTATTACACTATGTTATGTCTATTTGTACTACACCAATAGCATATTCCCGGTATATATATGTTGTACGGCATGCCAGTTAATAAATTGGCCAAATAATCAGAGTAAAAGACTACCCCAACAATTAAACATCTCTCCCTGGAATGGTTTAACCATGCTACAATGCCACCAAACATGTAAAGAAAATTCCAATACACCACAAACTCTGGTTTCAGTTTAAATAGATCTAAATATTAGCATGAAGCACTTGAAATCATTCTGTTATATCTTTGCATGCAGTGATAGTCACTAAAGGTATTTACCCCAATGCTCCAACAGAATTGTAAGTCAAGTAGCATTGAGTGGATATCAGAGATGGCACTTTTTTTTTGAACAGTTGTTCAAATGCAGTGAGTAATGAGTTTGGATGTCTTACAAGATGATCTAATATGTTGTCTCACATTCAGGGGCGGACTGACCGGTCGGGCACTTCGGACATGGTCCGAGGGCCCGGCCGGGAGAGGGGCCCGCCATCAGGGGGCCCGGCCGCCCCTTTAAATGCTGCAGCCGCCTGAGCGCTCTCTTAAGGCTGCAGCTTCTCACCTCCCCTGTAGCGTGACCGAGCTGCACTCCGGTCCGCGGTGCCCGGCCGGAGTGATAGGAAGGTGCACATTCAGTGTGCACCTTCCTGTCAGTCCGACCGGGTACAGGAAACAGAAACTCCTGTTCCGCGCGGAACAGGAGTTTCTGTTTCCTGTACCCGGCCGGACTGACAGGAAGGTGCACACTCAGTGTGCACCTTCCTACCACTCCGGCCGGGCACCGCGGACCGGAGTGCAGCTCGGTCACGCTACAGGTGGGGGGAGGTGGGAGGTGGGAGTTGGGGGGGGTTGGGCAAAAAGAGAAAGGGAAGGGAGGGGGGCAAAAAGAGAAAGGGAGGGGAGGGGGTCAAAAAGAGAAAAGGAGGGGAGGGGGGCAAAAAGAGAAAGGGAGGGGAGGGGGGGGCAAAAAGAGAAAGGGAGGGGAGGGGGGCAAAAAGAGAAAGGGAGGGGAGGGGGGGCAAAAAGAGAAAGGGAGGGGAGGGGGGGCAAAAAGAGAAAGGGAGGGGAGGGGGGGCAAAAAGAGAAAGGGAGGGGAGGGGGGGCAAAAAGAGAAAGGGAGGGGAGGGGGGCAAAAAGAGATAAGGAGGGGAGGGGGGCAAAAAGAGAAAGGGAGGGGAGGGGGGCAAAAAGAGAAAAGGAGGGGGCAAAAAGAGAAAGGGAAGGGAGGGGAGGGGGGGCAAAAAGAGAAAGGGAGGGGAGGGGGTAAAAAGAGAGAGGGGGTAAGGGGAGGGGGTAAGAAGAGAGAGGGGGGTAAGAAGAGAGAGGGAGGGGGTAAGAAGAGGGGGTAAGGAGAGGGAGGGGATAAGAAGAGAGGAGGGGGAGTAAGAAGAGAGGGGGAGTAAGAAGGGGGTAAGAAGAGGGGGAGGGGGGAGTAAGAAGGGGGTAAGAAGAGGGGGAGGGGGGAGTAAGAAGAGGAGGGAGGGAAGAGTAAGAAGGGGGAGGGAAGAGTAAGAAGAGAGGAGGGGGGTAAGAAGAGGGGGGAGGGGAGTAAGAAGAGGGGGAGGGGGTAAGAAGAGGGGGGAGTAAGAAGAGGTGGGAGTAAGAAGAGGGGGAGGGGGGTAAGAAGAGGGGTAGGGGGGAGTAAGAGGAGGGCAATTGCCCCCTCCCCTGTCCGCAGGCACCGTGCGTGCAGCCGGCAGGGGAGGGAGGAAGAGAGGACCCGGGAGCTCAGCCTGCAGCTCCTCTGGGTCCTTCTTGCGCGAGCACAGATCGTTGCCGCGGTTACCACGGCAACGTTACGGCTCTGGCGAAAGTAAACTCTAGCTACAGGCTAGAGTTCACTCTCAACACTGTGACCACCAGGGATTCCTGGTGGTTGCAGTGGTGAGAATGAACTCTAGCCCCATAAACACACTACCCCCACACACCATACACATTCACACACTGCCCCCCATACACACACACTGCCCCCACACACACCATACACATTTACACACATTGCCTCACACACACACACATACACTGCCCATACACACACAGCCCCCCATACTAACATTACCACACACATACACAGCCCCCTCATACACACATTGCCCCACACACCCTACACATTCACACACTACACCCCCTCACACACACTACACCCCCTCACACACACTGAACCTTTCACACACACTGCACCCCTTACACATTGCACCACTGCTCCTATACCCTACAACAGCCTCATATCCCAGCAGACCCCAGGTAAGTTGTCAAACTGTTCTTAAACGGTTTGACTACTTACTCTGAGAGGGGGGCCCGGCCCTCCTTGCACCATAATGACTACACAGAGCAGTAGTGGTTATTGTGCATGGATTATTTCTTTAAATAATCTCCAAGTGCCCCAGTAGCCAGCAAGCCAGCCAGCCCACAGGCCAGCCAGCCAGCCCACAGGCCAGCCAGCCAGCCAGCCCACAGGCTGGCCGCTGGCCAGTAGCCAGCCAGCCAGCCCACAGGCCACCAGTTAGGCTTACAGCCAGCAAGCCCACAGCCTGCCAACCGCAGCCAGCAAGCCACAGCCTGACAGCCAGCAAGCCACAGCCAGCAAGCCGACAGCCTGCTTGCCGCAGCCAGCAAGCCCACAGCCTGCCGGCAGTAGCCAGCAAGCCCACAGCCTGCCAGCAAGCCCACAGCCTGCCAGCCGCAGCCAGTAAGCCCACAGCCTTCCAGCAAACCCACAGACTGCCAGCCAACAACAGTAATTAAGGTAAGAGGAGCCAACTTGGCCTAGGTATCAGCGAGCTATGTTGTGTTGCTATATTGTGAATAGGAACCAGAGTGTTGGAGAGACCCCCCTCCAGGCCCCATTAGACTCCATTGTAGTCTCTAATGGGACCTGGAGGAAATTCTTTCTAACACACTCTCTAAAGGACACTGAGATAGCCTCTGCTAGAATACTCCCCCCCTCCATGGCCCATTAGCCCTCAATTGTAGTCTCTACTGGGGCCTGGAGGCGACTGTTTCCAGCAGGGACACTGAGATGGCCTCTGTTAGAAAGACCCCCTTCCAAGCCTATTAGACTCCATTGTAGTCTCTAATAGGGCCTGGAGGGGATTCTTTCTAACACACTCTCTAAAGGACACTGAGATAGCCTCTCCTAGAAAGACCCCCTTCCATGGCCCATTAGCCCTCAATTGTAGTCTCTACTGGGGCCTTGAAGGGATTATTGCACTTTTGTTCCTTGTGTCTAAAGATTGTGTAGGGTGTGGCTGGAGGCGGTGCATGGAGGCGGGACATGGGTGGCGCTTGCTGCGGAGTATGGGTGGGGCCTGTAAGGGGGCCCTTGATTTATTTTGCCCGGGGGCCCTGAGGGTTCTCAGTCCGCCCCTGCTCACATTAATACAAAGTTTATCACTTGCTGAAATCCCTCAACAAAGGGACAACTCTTATATGAATTGTAACGAATCGCCTGGCCCCCCGACTGGGTACCTCCGTTGAAGGATGCTCCTAGCGCTTCCTGAGGACTCCAAGCACTGCAGCAGACACCATAACCACCGTAGACTCCTCCAGAGAGCAAAACAGGAACCAGCGCTTACAAGAACTTAGCAGTTATTTAGCAAGGGAATATGACAAGCATAGCAATCCCTTGTAGCAGATTCCCCCAATAAGAGACGGCACTACAAATTGAGGGTAAAGTAGAACTGACTGTGCTGGCACACCCAGCCTGGTTTTTATTACGGTCTTGCAGATACAGGACCGCTCACAGGGAGGTATAAAATAACCAATAAAATAACAGTTACAACCCTCAGTAAAGTCCTTCCCTCTGCCTGTGATACAATTATCTTACACAGTGGGAAATTTAATTATCACAGGCAGAGAAATACAGTTTTTACAAATGTACTATAACTTTAAAACTATACATCACATTCACATAAAAATTACATATTCACAATCAATCCATTCAGGTGAACAACATATAAAAAAATGGCACGAATCAGACCAGGGGTTCAAAAGTTAGCAAAAGTATTAATAAAACCCACTGCCAGCATGGCTTTCCGGCCCAAACCAGTTTCACAAGAGTCCTATATCCTGGAGACAATGGAGAGGTAATCCAATTATATCCAGGGATAAAGGCAGACTCCATTGAGCACATGTTAGCAAAAGACACAAAAAGACACAAAAATACATAACTCCTATCATACTGAACAGAACCCCCACATTTAACCCATCCCCAGATGGCTTGGATCTGAGCGATCAATATATCCGAACAGCGCTCAGATACCACAAACACAGTCAAATTGCCATAGAGTTTAAGTTTAGCATGGGCTGATGAGAGGGCCATAGTCCGAAAGGGACATACACAGTCCAATAGAATTCCATATGCTGCTTAAAGGGCCAGTGGCAGTGTAATAAAATACAGTATGCCCAAATGTTACACTTGAAGGGCCAAATCTCCCAGGGACCATAATCACAGGGCAGGAGGTGGGCAAGCAGCCCCCTCCAAAAGCTCATGGCAAACTCTGTTAAAGGGGTGAGTTTGCTACATTTCTCCCCTTTTCCAAACAGACTAACTGGGTATCTGGCCTCCTGTCGGTCAGTGCCTTGGTTAGTCCAGCAACCCACCCAGAAAACATAGTCAGTAGTGCAGCCCACCCACAATGAAGATTTTACTACACCTGGGGTAGTGGGTAGCTTGTCCATGTCCAGGAACTCCACCTCGGCTCTGGGGGTTACTGGCACTCCGGATCGGTGGGTTGCTGAGTGGGCAGAGACCAGTGGTACTCTGCCCCGCTGCCAGCGCTACCATGGGATTAGCCTGGTTTGAGCCCAGTTGAGGAAATGTCATAGGCGGCTCCTCACTCTGGACCTGGTGTTGCTGCTGGAGGGGAAGACAGGCTGTCTCCCCTTTAGATAAACAGCCCTGCTGCAGGGGGACAGGACCGACCGTCCCTACCCCCTGTGGTTTGGGCACAGAGACCACGGTCCCATCTGCACCAGTGTGGGGCTTATCATCTCCTATTGTGGGCTAGGCTGCCACTGGGGAAAGGGGGTAACAAGCTCCTCTCCCTTACACACATTCAGCCGCTGGGGAGGGGAGACACTGCTCTCCACTCCCTGCATTTCACACTGTCGCTGGGGATCAATAATCTAACAGAAAGATATTGTGACTTTAAGTCCAGAATTACAGGCACTGTAGCTTTAAATAATAAACGGTTGCTTAAGTCCAGAATTACAGGCACTGTAGCTTTAAATAATAAACGGTTGCTTAAGTCCAGAATCACAGGCACTGTAGCTTTAAATAATAAACGGTTGCTTAAGTCCAGAATTACAGGCACTGTAGCTTTAAATAATAAACGGTTGCAATTAGCAGGTTCTGAATCATTTAGAGTCTGTTTGTTGAGTTAACAAGTTAGGTGATAAGCAATTACAATAGTTTGTTCCATTAGTATCTGAAGCAAGACAGGTGCAGCTAACTTGAATAGTGGATAGGTTGAAGATAGCTGTAGCTGGGTTGGTTAATAATAAGACTTTGGTATCAGGCAATAAAGGCTTTAGATATGTAACTCTTATCACAAAGGTTTAACGTTACTTAGCTTCCGGTAAAGAGAAAACAGGTTCCCAAGTTCTCCTCAGAGGCGGTTATATCTAATGATATATGTGTAGAGAGTTCAGGCTTTAGTCGAGGATGAGGAGAGGTGAAGGGGACGTGAGTAGTCTTCCAGTCCGGTCCGGTAACAGATGGCTTTCACAGAGAAGTTTGTAGCCGGTTCGTGAGTGCGGTACGTAGTTCAATAATCCAGCGTCTATCAGCTGGTGCGGTCGCATTAAGTAAGGAGACCGTGTCATAAGGGGGTGTGGCTAAGCTCCGTGGAACCCGGAAGTAAGAGGATACCAGAATTAAGGCATGACAGAGAGTGTGTGTGTGTGTGTGTGTTAGTGTTGTGTGTGTGTGTTAGTGTTAGAGTGTGTCAGTGAGTGTGTTACTTTGTGTGTCTGTTACTGAGTGTGTTAGTTTGTGTGCGTCTGTTAGTGAGTGTGTGTTTTGTGAGTGAGTGTGTGTCTGTCTGTCAGTGAGTGTGAATGTATGTCTGTTACTGATTGTGTGTCTGTCAGTAAATGTGTGTGTCTGTTAGCTAGTGCGTATGCGTTTGTTCATGAGAGTGTGTGTGTGTGTCTTAAGCACTTACCTTTCTCCAGTGCTGGACTCCCTTGGTGCTGGGGATCTCTCCGCCC
The DNA here is from genome assembly GCF_036172605.1 of Pelobates fuscus. Classification (NCBI taxonomy): domain Eukaryota; kingdom Metazoa; phylum Chordata; class Amphibia; order Anura; family Pelobatidae; genus Pelobates; species Pelobates fuscus. The sequence goes on along the minus strand of NC_086323.1, from coordinate 78,256,938 downwards.
GATCCGCCTCTCAGCTCCGAATGTGCATGCGTGGCAAGAGCCGCGCGTGCATTCAAACCGCCCATAGGAAAGCATTACTCAATGCTTTCCTATGGACGTTCAGCATCTTCTCACTGTGATTTTCACAGTGAGAATCGCAGAAGCTCCTCTAGCGGCTGTCAATGAGATAGCCACTAGAGGCTGATTAACCCTCAGTGAAACATAGCAGTTTCTCTGAAACTGCTATGTTTTCAGCTGCAGGGTTAAAACTAGAGGGACCTGGCACCCATACCACTTAATTGAGCTGATGTGATCTGGGTGTCTGTAGTGGTCCTTTAAGTGTATCTGTACCTGCATGCACTGGCGTACATACCGCGGTCGCAGGGGTCGCAGCCCTGCGACCCCTGCGACCCCTGCGACCAGGTGCCCGCCCCCATATGTTGCGGGGGAGGGGGGTCCACGGATCAGTTTTCGCACCGTGGCCCCATGGGTTGTGTGTACACCACTGGATAGATAGATAGATAGATAGATAGATAGATAGATAGATAGATAGATAGATATTCTGACTGGTCGAATGCAGACACTAGAAAAATTGTCTAAATATCATATGTGGTGAGTTACTCTCATACCTAAAACATATTCAGGAATTCTGAAAATGGGGTAGAAAATTATGAAGCCTAATCTTTTTTTGTTGTATATAAGGTAAGTTGCTATACCATAGGGTTAAAGCTAATTTCTGATACCTCCTATGTAGTATACACTCAAGGGTGAATGATCTGCATGCTTTGGTAGCAAGCCTTCACAACGCTATTATACTGAAGAATTGCTTGAGCCAATGTATTTGTAGGAAGTATTTCATTATATGCAGTTTTAGAAACTGTAGAAAGAAAAATGGTCAAGGGGAGATCCCAGACATTAATCAATAAACAATAAATAGTTAACCAGGAAGGAAACATTTAGCTAATTACTATTTTCCAAATATACCCTGGTGTCTAGATGTTCTTATTACCCAACTTGATGATACTTACTTTATTAAGCTCAACAAGCTGATATGCTGAGATGGCCTTGCTAGAATTCAAACTGATTTATCTCGTGTAGCATATTCATGCTATTAATTTTAAATACTACAAAGCTAGACTTTTCATATGCTACTTCTCTTGCATCCTCTTATTCCGGTCCAAGGTTGGACAACTAGTATTGGATCATATTTAAGTGACAGCAGGGATGGGGTGGGATTTAGGTGGTGGGAAAGCACCCCATATTTAGACTGCATGACCCTGGAGGGAGGTTGGTATTGTTGGTTGGGGTGCCATCCAAAGAGTGCTTACATCATGACCAATAAAATAAGTGAATCTGGGGTTACGGCTTACATTACGTTATTTCTGTCCTTGAAACTTGGCACACAGCTTTTAATAACAATTAAACGGGAGGCAAAGATTCTTGATTTAGCTCATCGAGGCCCACAGATGGGGAAGTAGGCATCAATGAAGTATGGAAGGGAGGGAGCGCTTTTTGAGTTGAATTTATATTGTTACAGTCTAATGCTGTTTAATGGCACATATTGTATTCATATTCCATAGTCAGGTGAAATGGCCAAAGGGAGGTCTTACAATAGTATTAAGTAGTGTATTTGGAATGGCATAGATAAATTATTTGTCTTTACAGTTCTGTATTTGAATTCACACTGTTCTAATTGGTGATGAAGGAGCTGTATAAATAACTCAGACACTGCATCTGTGGGCTGTTGGAATGAGCTCGTTAGCAGACAATGCTAATCAGAGGGGCTTGTTCACAGGAATAGAAGTTGGCTTTTCATGATCCAGTGTAAATTGTCACTGATATAGATTTAAGCATTCTGCTTCAAGAATTAAATGCTTTTCAGACAACAGCACACAGGTCTAATATTCTGCAATGTATACAATTTTATTCAACATATATTGTGTCTTCAACTTTTATGCTCACAATCAACAGCACTCATGGGTGGGTGTTACAGCTGTGTAGGGCAAAAATACTAATAGATAGGGTTGAAAAATTCACCATATACACACATTTGTATTCCTAATGATATGGTCTTTCTTTAATCAATGAGGAATTGTAAAGAACTACCTTGATTAGTTAATGGATTTCCTTGTTCCAGATATAAATATAATTTTTAACAGGACAACTGTCCAACAAGCCCATTTACCTAGAATCATCTGTTAAGGAATGGGCAATAATATTACACCCATCTTCCAGGTCTACAGCCATAGTTTATTCTAGGAGAAACATGCTGGCTATCCTCAGGACCCTTCACTCAGCTTCCTCATTATCCAGTGAGATTGGTTGGGAATCCCCAATTTTCGATCATTGCAGGATTATGATTGGCTGGGTGTAGAGCCATTTAACGCATAGGAACATTATCCAAAAGCCAAAAAACTTAAAAATACTCTGGCTGGATTACTTTCTGATTGGGTTGTTTTTTTTATAGTTTTTATTTTTTTTCATATTAGCATTCTAGTTCCAGAAGTACATCCCAATGGCTTTAGCTATGGTACATATGGCAAGCATGAATTTATATCACTCTACAGTTTTAATCACCTTTAAAACTTCTCAGACATTTTCTAATATTAATAAATATAAAGAAGCAAAGATAAGTGATGTTTAATTGTCGAGTGGCAAAATCATGAACTCTACCTTAATATTCACCTACATAAGAGCCTATACAATTTACTTACTCAAGCCCACTGGAAAAAACACAGCAAATTCATTAGAAGAAGGTAGTAATAAATGAAAGGGATACTCATTCATTAGATTGCAAATTCATTCATAAAAACATTATCATGCCGGCACGACAGCAGTTTCATGTGGCACATACATTGGCTAAGTATTTTTAGGGCTGCTCTCTGCAACATAGCTTTTTTTTCCCAATTTGTAGTTTATTGTTTTTTCCAAATATAACTGCGGATAAAATGAGGAGAAGGATGGGGAACTCATTAAAGACATGTGAGGTATCCACCTCGACATTACACATCAAATACAGTAATCACATGTAGCATCCATGGTTCATTGGTAACATATTTTTTTTTTAAATCGTGTTTTCGTGGTAGTATATTACAGTAATGTCAGACCCATTGGCCCCTGAAACCTTTGTGGTGCTTGGAGTGGAGCAGTATAGCTTTTAGTAAAACATCCTGTAACGGATCACCTGGCACCCCGACTGGGTACCTCCGTTGAAGGATGCTCCTAGCGCTTCCTGAGGACTCCAAGCACTGCAGCAGACACCACAACCACCGAACCGGAGAAGGATACAAATGCTCTAAAGCATATGAATGCTGTAAACAGCTGAACAGGAAAAGCATACAATCAGCTTACACTCCTGGAAATCAGCATACAATCCAATTCCCCCAATAACGAGACGACACTTCGTTTTGAGGTCAAGCAGAACTGACTGTACTGGCACATACAGCCTCTTTTATTCCCAATCCACAAAATTAGTACTACCCACAGGGTTTTACAGAGCAACCAATAACACACGTACGTTACAGAAAACACTCCCAGCAATTACACACAAAATCCTCCCCTCTGCCTGTGATATAATTATGGTACACAATGGGTTAACATAATTATCACAAGCAGGAAAAATACAGTTTTTATATATGTACTATAACTTTAAAAATATACATCCAATCTTCATAAAAACATATTATTAATCAGCATACTTGAAATATAAACATACTCAAAAATCATGCAAATCCTTCCATTAGTTCAAAAGTTAGCTGGAAGTCCTTTCTGACCGACCGCAGGCAAATTTTCCTGCCCAAAACAGTTCCATAGATTTGGGCTGTGCAGTCGGTCAATTTCACTCTGAAAAAATTTGTCCATTTGTGCATTTAGCTTAGTATAGCAGTGAGTTCAAACTGACGAACGGGACTTAGTCTCTGCAGCTGAAAACTGAGTATAGGAGAAGGTAAGGGTCAGCGGTGTTCGTTGAAATGTGTAGCCGATTTCCGTTCCATGGATTTGGCTACACATACCGCTGACCTCGTTTGAATGAACAAAGATGGCCGCCGCCACGTGTTCTTTTGTCGAATGGCGGCCACTTCGACTACTTCGGCACTTTGGCTGCATCCGAAGTGCCAGTTTAAAGCTGCAGAACTGCTCCAATACAATTTAAATGGGCAGCAAGTCTTTTAAAATCCAATCTGCTAAAATATTCTTTAACAGGCAATATCTTCCAAGGGCCATAGTCTTAACAGGGCATTGTTCCCAAAAGTCACAGTATGTCCCCAGATGGTTCTTAAAGGGCCAGCAGCAGCATAATAAAATACAATATGCCCAAATACTGTATTTAAAGGGTCAAATCTCCCAGGGGCCATAGTCAGCAGGCAGGAGGCAGGCAAACAGGCTTCTCCAATGCCCAGTGGCGAGGTTGGTTTCGCCACACATCCCTATTTAGTATTTCTGGAAAACTATTTACTGATTCCATTGGCAGGTACAACCTTGAGTACCTCTAAGAATTCTGAAAATGAATATTTTTTGGTTTTGTTTTTTTAATGCGGCACTGTCACCTCCTTTCCCTCCAAAAAATGAGTATTTCAGAAAAATAGAATCTTTAGGAAATACTAATTTTGACTGTGTTGGAATTTCTCTGAAATTCTAGCCCATACAGAGACAAAATAGGGACTACTTTGTCTCTCTATTTCTCCTACGCCTGACTGTCTTAGACTCAGGGGGGAGTCTACGTGTCAATACCAACAGCCGTCTTCAGTGATGGCTGCAGGGAATTGTCTGTGTCTATGGAGGATCCTTCATAGACGTTAAGTACATGTAAATAATGCATTTTTAAAAATAAAGGTGCTTCAAAAGTTTTATAGCAAATTCTATAATTCCTGACAGTAGGAATATAAATTTCATTGTTTGGAAGGAGGGAGAGAGGCTTTTATTTTCCTACATTTGCAGGCATTAGGTACATTTGTAGAATGTGTTTCTGGCAGATAAATTCATTCTCCGGCAAGCTGGCAAAATTTTCCTGGGGTACGAATGAAGGTAAGTAAGGTTTTATGGACTAAATTGGAAAAATAAATAAACATAAAAAAAATGTATGCAAGATTTTTGATAGTGAAGGGGTTAACGACCTAATCATAAACTGGCTCATTAGAACGGAACTGCGTTCCATTGTTTCATACTGACTGGAAAACTTGAATTTAGATATTAAAGTAAATGGTGGCATATTTACTATTTTCCCAATATAATTTATGACTTTAAATTGACATACATTTCTTCACTTATATTAACGACACCATGATAGATCACCTCGAGTTAAAAAAGTATTAATACTAAAGTATATAATATACTGTTATGGTAAATGTGTAATGTGTGAAAATGATCATGTTCCTCTATATGTGTGGGTTTCATAATGTTATATAATACAATTCCTAATCAATTCAAACATTTAGGTTCTTATATAGTTTCATGGGTGCATTTGGTTCTATGCTATGTTTTTATTATGTTGAGCAAATCATCTAGTTTATTCCTCCATGATTCTGGCCTGTGTGCATGTATTACATAGAATTAGAGACAGCTGAAGGTGCCATTAAGAGCACTGGTATTCGTATGTAAGCACTTTAGCACGTTTTTTACTTTTGGTTTGTCTTGTTAGTGTGCCTCTATTGTTGCAAGCAGAGGGTTTATAGATGTGCTGAACCTAGTGGTATGTTATTAAAATAAGGGAGGGGAAGAATAACGGCTGATTAGTATAGAGTGAGCTCTGAAACTTTGTGAGGAAGTGTAAGCACACCCAGTATAGATGAGTATGTTAGAGATAAATTGCATAGATTCTAAAACATCTCTTTTTGTGTTTGTACTTTATCTCCCTCAATGTTCACTGACCTCTTCTTACTTTCTCTATTTGCTTTGATTTACTGCAAGTGGTCAGATGTCAGCAATATACACAGGACCAAAAGTCATCTACCAGTTTAGTGAGCAAATTGCACTCAGGATTTTGAACAATCACTTCATAAGTGGGACTTTCCATTCTCCCTGCAAGCCTGTAAGGACAATATCTGGCAGACTATACGATGGTCTGAGGACGCCCGTCGACTGAGGGATTCTCTGCCTTATAGACCAATACATCCCACAACACCCCTTATCCCTTGACTCTAAACCATTTACAGTCAAATCCAACAACAGGACAGTTCTGTTGGACCCAACAGAACATATGCCTAATGAAGCCTCTCCTCTCCCCCCTCCCTCCACTCCCTTTCCCCCCTACCATATCCTGCCTATGGCACACACCTGAATGTGCCTCTGGTCATGACACAGTTAGGAGAAGTGAACTGACTGAGACTTGAATACTGACGCATGTGTCATATGTTTTACTTACCCAGCAATGCTATTTATACTATTTATGCATATACTCTATTGCTTTTTAAATTTATGTATTTACTATAATGCACATAATTTCATAAGATGTCTACAATGTATGTATTGTCATATGTGGGTGGGAAGGATGCAACTGCAAAGCCGCTAGACATTTTTCGACAGTCGAATGAACCTGGTAGCAGTTGTTTGGCAGGACTTTTAGGCCTGATCGACAGCAGAAATTCAACGTCAAATTGCCTAGACAAGGCGTCAGCTTTAACGTTCTTAGAATCGGGTCTGTAGGTGATAATGAAGTTACAGCGAGATAAAAATAATGACCATCTAGCTTTTCTCCAATATATGCCAGGTTCTTGTGATCAGTAATAATCAGAATGGAATCCTTGGAACCCTCCAAAAGATGTCGCCATTCCTTAAGCGCTAGTATGATGGCTAACAGTTCTCTATTACCAATGTCACAGTTACGCTCGGCAGGAGACAACTTTCTGGAGAGGTTGCCACAAGGATGCAAAGGGGCATCCTGACTCTCTCTCTCTGAGAAAGAACAGCCCCGACCTCTGTCTCAGAGGCGTCAACCTCAAGTAGGAAAGATTTACTAATGTCAGGATGTCTTAATATGTCAGCAGATGCGAACATTTGTTTAAGAAGCTCAAAAGCCTCTTTAGCTTCTTTAGGCCATATAGTACAATTAGCCGGCCTTGCGTGTCATATTGGTGATGGGGGCTATTACCGCAGAGAAACCTTTGATGCATCTCCTATAATAGTTAGAGAAACCAATAGAACTTTGGATGGCTTTTAACCTATTGGGTAATGGCCAGTGTAGAACGGCCTCTAGTTTGGAAACCAGAGGCAGAAATATTATACCCCAAAAACTGAACCTCAAGCTGATCAAATATGCATTTCTCAAGTTTACAATAAAGTCCATTATCAAACAATGTCTGCAATACTTGTTTAACATGTTCATGATGAGTCTGGAGGTCTGGGGAATAGACTGCTAAATATGCACACACAGATTGCTGAATACACACAGACTGCTGAATACATATTCTCAAAACTGAATACACACACAGAGACTGCTGAATACATACATTCACTGCTGAATACATACATTTACTGGTGAATACACACATTCATTGCTGAATACACACATTCAGTCTGCTAAATACACACACACAGACTTCTGAATACATACATTGACTGCTGAATACATACACACAGATTGCTGAATACACACAGACTGCTGAATACACACACAGATTGCTGAATACACACACAGATTGCTGAATACACACACACACAGATTGCTGAATACACACACACACAGATTGCTGAATACACGCAGATACTGATGAATACATACACTCACTGTTAAATACACACACACAGACTGCTGAATACATACACAAACACAAACAGCAAGCAGCCCTCCTTCTTTCATTGGCAACACCAAGGATCCAGTCCCTGCAATATGACAAATGCTGGGATATGGTTGTAAGGTTATTAAAGATTAGGATAAGAGAGAGAGGTTTGATAGGACCTGCTAGAAAGTCTACAGGCTAATCATGACTCACAGCTGCAGTCTAGGAGCAAGACAACAGGTTTCTGACATTTTAGATATTAGGAAAGGATATACTGCCCAGAGTATTTTGTATGCTTTGTGCAGCCCCAAACACACTGTAGGCAGACATAATGCACCTAGTTAACCCTTTCTTGACTGCAGCCATTTCCCTTTTCTCTAACGTATCATAGCCAACATATGTGGTAATAGCGATGCTGACTACATGGAACATACAGCAGAGATCGAACTTTAAAAAACTACATCCTTCTACTCTGACTTCATACATGAAGTCCAGAATTATTTTCTTTAATCCTGAAGGTGATGATTATCACCTAATTAAGTCCACGTGTTATTAGATTGAGATTTTTATTTTAGCAGAGCCTGTCAATCCACTGGTGTTCCCCAACACTCTCCTTATGCCTCACTTACCTGATCTGTAATCTGCCCCCCATGCCTCACTTAACTAATTTGTTAACTGCCCCCCATGCCTCACTTACCTAATCTATAAACTGCCCCACATGCCTCACTTACCTGATCTGTAGGCTGCCCCCCCATGCCTCACTTACCTGATCTGTAGGCTGCCCCCACATGCCTCACTTACATGATCTGTAGGCTCCCCCCCCCATGCCTCACTTACATGATCTGTAGTCTGCCCCCCATGCCTCACTTACCTGATCTGTAGGCTGCCCCCCCATGCCTCAATTACCTAATCTGTAGTCTGCCCCCTCAAGCCTCACTTACCTGATCTGTAGGCTGCCCCCCATGCTTCACTTACCTGATCTGTAGGCTGCCCCCCATCCCTCACTTACCTGATCTGTTGGCTGTCTCTGCATGTTGGGAATAGCTGGCTGCACTCAGTGCCTTTCCCCTGTGGATTCAGTCAGGAGAGAGAAGCAGGGATAAGATGTAGCTTTCTCCATACACCAATTGGCCAGTGCCAGTATTGCAGTTTATTCTCAATCTCAAAAGAAAAATACCAGCACAAGCTGAAAAATGCAGACGCCCATGCAGTGAAGCATCTCCTCCCATGCTATGGGAAACACCAGAGCTATATCAGGGGTTCCATCATCTCTCTGTGCACACAACATTAAAAAAAACAAAGCGAAACACATCACAGACCTACTGCAAAGAATCGTCATGACACACATCACCATTCTACCTAAAGAGGGAAAGGATCCAGAGGCATGCTCAAGTTACGAGCCCATCTCACTTCTGAATGCTACATGAAACTATATGCAAAGATGCTCGAATCTCACTTGGAGAGGGTAGTATCGCGTTAGTCCATCCGGATCAAAGTGGTTTTGTCCCAGGACTTGAGGTAACACCATTAGGGTTCTCAGCACAATTCATATGCCAAAAACCTGGACACAGCAGATGCTTCTCCTATCCACAAATACGGAAAATACATTTGACCAGGTGGACTGGCAGTTTATGCACATGGTACTGAAGGCAATGTGGCTCGGGGAGAAATTTTGCAAGAAAGTGCATGCATTATGCACCACCCACCACGTTGTCAATGGAGCGATAACAGACGCAGTCACAATAACGAACGTAACCAGGCAGGGGTGACCACTCTCCACAACAACGTAAAAATTAAAAGGGATAAATGTAAAATTTTAAAAGTTCCTTGGAGGAAGCAGAAGCTACTAGAATCTGAGGTAATTTCCCCTTGGTCACTGCCATTCCTATTGTGATTTTGGCATTGCAATACAGTCAAAATGACCCTCTTACCTTGCGCGCTTTATTTATTCCTGACAATCCTAATTCAGGTTTTGAGTGTCTTTTTAGTGCGCTAATATCAGCAATAACAGCCTTTATATGGAAAGGTCATAAGCCATGTGCAAAAACAACCCAACTCTCGCTCCCCAGGGCATACGGGGGCATTGGACTATCTAGCCTGGTCAAGTATTACCAGGCCGCAGATTTAACTATAATAGTGGAATGGCACGGAAACGCCCAAGCTTGGTCAAAGATGGAAATAGAGGAGTCTGGGAAGGCTTTGCCAGGGGCGGTCTGGTTGAACAGACTGGAAACCCCACAGCCCGTACATAAGCATCTACTGATAACTTTAGAAATCTGGTACCAGCTTAGATTCAAGATGGACCTGTCCACGCTGAAGGGATCTATGTACCCACTGACAACCAACCTGGTGTTTCCAGAAGACATGACTTATGACAATTTGTCATTTATTCAGGAAAAGGCTCCTTACTTTGTGAAAGAGGTTTTCACAGCAGAGGGGCTGAAATCAACGCAATTAGCTCATCCCAATAGAACACCTTCTCAATTGGAGAGATTCAGGCTTTACCAATTGACATACTTTCTCCATTCATTATCAAAGACTGGGCTAACCAGACCCCTGACTTTGGGTTTGAATGTAATGGGAATCCTTGTATAGGGGTAGCTTAGCTCTATATAGACTTTTGCTTCTAAGCCCTCAGGAACAATCTGATTTCTAAGTGCTAATGAATTTTAAAGACTCATTACTGTGAGTAGTATTGCTTTGTATTGGATACAAACAATATTGAGCTCCTACAAAATAGTTAATAGAATAGAGGGATTTGGGCTCCAAATAGACACTGTCCCTTTTAAATAGTGCCATTTGGGAGGTATGCTTCTGTTTAATGACTAACCATGTCTTTGAGAAATCGACAATGGTTGACATCTTTTCCCTCGCTATCTTTGTTCTGATTATATATCTGACTTAAATCAAATAAATCAGTGTTGAAAGTAACATTAAAACTTTATATTTTATTGGAACCAAATCTTATTTTGGGTCTCTACAAAATAGTCCTGAGACATCATACAAAACGGATGAGTGTCTGATGGGTAAAGAGTCAGGTACAAAATTTGCTGTCTTGCAATCCTTTTGTCAAAGCTACTCAAAAGGCATAGTTATCTCTACTTTTCCTTTGAATGGAACATTTAAAAAATGGGCCTATAGATGGTTTTTAATAATGAATTCATATTTCACAGAAACCTATGTATGATAGGTTCGCTTTAAGGCAAAATCTCCCTGATTAAACCTCAATGAGTCATCAGTAGAATTATCCGTTTGCTATGGACGCAAATGAGCACATGTTGTGACAGCTCAGTATTAATTTGTATACTGCTTGTAATTGGCAGTGATTTATACGAGGCACTTATTGGATTGTTGGAGACTTTAACAAATGGTTTAGGTTTAAAAAGAAAAAAAAACGACAAGATATTTTTTTTTTCAGATTTTAAGCTACACATATTTAAAACAAGCTGGTAATGACAGACAGATATATTCAACCCTGCAGGGTGGTGCATCTATACTGATTTCTCATGCCTTCTGTACAATGAAATGCCTTGATTTATTTTCCTTCTCCTTTCATCTTTATCATTTTTGGTTTAAATTCTCATTTTTTATACTTGTTTATTAGAGAAACCTCAGTTTCCATGGAGACTATCATTATTAAGTATGCTATCACTTGGTGCTATTTGCCTTTTATCTAATGTGGAAATGCTGGAAGATGTTTAACCCACAATGTGGGGGAAATATTCTGTGAACATCCCCGCTGCCTGGGGATTTAATAACATCAGAACAAAACCAGATAACACCTTTATTTCAAGTCTGACAACACCGCTGCTATGGCTCATGGCTGAGAATTGTCAAAATTATGAACGGCAGAGTCAAAATAAGCCAAGGATTCTGGGAAAGAAATCTTGAACTTCCACTCCCTGCAGGCGTTGCAATAGGTTGATATGATCACAGGTCAAAAATCAAATGAGTAAAAAGCTAATTATTTTCCTGAGAAGTAGCGAGACCGTCTAATGGAGAGTTAAACATGTGTATTCATTTTAAATGGCTCAAACGTATAGCTACCAAAATGTTTTTTTTTTTTTTTTTTTTTTTTTGTAACTTCTCTTATGTTGGTAAAAGATAAATGTAAGTAGAATTTCAAAGGCAGGCATGAGTGTGTTGGAATTGTGATTCCCTGGCAATATTGTAGTAAATGTATTGTCTTCATTCACATAGGATATGTTGAGTTGGGAAGCATAACAGGGCATATCATTATATGCAAATGTTTAACATGACAATGACAGGTGCTTGGTTGCAAAGGAAATATCATAAATACTTATGAAAATTATTCAAGTACTGTGATCTAATTGCGTATCTCTAGAGTCTATGTCTACGGGAATATTTTCTTTGAAGTATGACATATTGAAGTCTATGCGTCAACCAGTGAATGGGGATGAACTGAAATGAATAATTTGTGAAATCTGGGTCAAAATAGGTCTCTAACTCTGTGTTATTCCCATCTTGACTTATTTAGCCTAAATTTCGGGGAGGAAAAAACAATCAGTTTTCAATTCATCACAACTTGTTGTTTAGTGAATCAAGTCCTTGAACTGTGTAATCCATTTACTGTCTATAGTGTTTAAATAAATAAATAACTGCTTTGTCATTTGTCATCAACTGTCAATTGTGATATATGATGGGAAATTACATCTACCTGTATATATAAATAACAAAAGACACGGTCCTGCTCTCTCTTCAGTTCATCAAATATGAAGTGAATAAAGTTTGCAAATTAAGAAGACCAGTGAGTGTCCTTCTTCAAGTGTATATATATATATAAGGAAGAAAAGATATGAGCGATGGTACACTCCCGTGAGATCTTTCATGATCTCCCATTTGGTAATCTCCTGCATGAGTTATAGTACAATGGCGATGTCACTCAAAGCAGCATAGACTGTAAGGAATTGAAGAATTGCAATGGCAGCTCACGGAGGGAGAGCTTGAGATTAATTTCTCTCCTCCACCTTCTCCTCCCAGGCACAAAATACTGTGGGCATATCACTTGAGTGGGTCTTTGGAAAGAATGCTTTGCAGATAAATATTTTTTAGATATGATAGGTGGACACCCATTTCTGGATTTATTGTGATGTTTATTATATATTTAAACAGTATTTTGTTTTGTTATTATTTTATATATATAAATTGCACAAAAATAAAAAGAAGGGACATGTTGCGTACAGTAATAAGCACTTACAGGTAAGTATCAGTAGTCAATAGCAGGTGTAGGTTACAGCACAACTATAAAATGTACATTTTTTTAACACATTGTTATTAGGTGGAAAGGGCTATCTTAGTCTAGTCACAAACGGAAGTCATGATTCCAGGTATTTTATTGTAATAGTACAATAACAAATTTGCAGTAAATTAGTCACATCTTTGGTCAATATAACTGAAACCGAAAGAGCGGACTCTTCCTGATAGGCCAAGCTTTAGGTTTCCGTGGCAACAACAATAATTATATTATATAGATTGAAATTATTGTTGATGCCATGGAAACCTAAAGCTTGGCCCGACACGCAACCCATGTTGAGTCTCAGGGACCTTTGTAGCCGTGGCATATTCTAGTAAGAAAACATAGTTGTTTAAAGAGTAACAATATAAAATATGATTTATTCCACACTAGGAATGTGCTTTCACAATCAATATTCTTAAGAAATCTTTAAAATTATAAGGAGTAAAAACAAAAAATATCACAAGATGCTTTCTTTTTTATTTGTTTGCTATACTTATTGACCCCCACAGGCTTTTTTTTTTTTAAAACTATTTGACTGCTGGATAAACAGTAAAAAGAAAAAAACATTTCGACAGTTGCCTCTATATTTAAGGCCATTTATTTAAGATTATGTCCTCGATAAATGGCATTAAAATCGCCGTAACCGATATTCCAACACCAAGTATAATATCGATTTTCAAAATGTTTGTGATATTTATAAGCTCTCAATAAGCCTTTAATGGCAGGAATTAAATTGATTCAAACCAATAAAATACATACCAGGAGCTGATAAACTGTTGATAAACATTATCGGGTACATTGTAATTGGGGCCTATGTTTGATAAATGCCTGTTTCAGACTGGTCACCATGTAATTTGTTCGCAAACTGTTAGAGCAGCAGACTCATGCTATGAATAAAATATCAAAATAATTAAAATGTGATGCATGCTTAGTGACTCAGATCTTGAAAATAGTGGTAGAACGGAACCATGACATTCGATGATGTTTAGAACGTATCTTCTCTGTTCTAACACACTCCGAAACCAAAGTGAGGTATAGAGCTCCTGAGCCACTTGGGACGATGGGTCCCATTGCAATTGCATTCTGTGAACCCTGTGAACAGAATGTCAGTTCTAGAGCAATGCACTTAGTGACGTCAAGCAGTGGGTAACTCAATCTTCTGAATGTGGTGGATGATTCTGATGACCTTAGAATTACCAAGCTGTTCTTTTAACCATTTGAGTTTCAAAATGATGTACAGTCGTTTAAACAAGTGCTACAAAAAAGTTCAAACCTCTTAACCTATAGCATTGCTGTTGTAAAACACAAACATTGCTACTGAGCTTCTGACCATTACCATTTTAAGCCATAATCTTCAATCACTGTCGCTTGCATTTCTAGACATTGCTACTAACAATGCTCTTTATTCTTGCAAATTTCATATAGCTGATGTACGTTTTTGAGTCGCTCACATCTCTCATGAGGCGAGAGGGCATGAAACTCAGTGTAGCGAGAGGTAATGGAGATATTAATGCAATATGACATGTAAGTGTCCCAGAGCAGTAACAGTCCATGTATACTGCTTGCCAGCACACATGGGCGAGAGACACACAGCCACGAGAAATTTCTGTGAAAAACCACAAGGATAACATCTGAATTTCTGTTAATAAAATGTCTTGGTTTGGATATATAGAATCGCTTAAATCCTCTATCATCAACAGTTTGTATAATCCTACTAATATTCTGTAATCTTGTACTTTTTTAAAATAGATTTTGCATAAACGCATCTTTGGATATTTTTTCTCCCCAAATGTTTTATCAGTTCTATCTCTGAAACCCATCTGAGCAATGTTTGAATTGCAGTGTACTGGACTGCAGATAATAATCTACTGTAGCAAAGGCAAGTTATAGGGTTTCTATTCTGTATCGTAAACTTAAAAGCTTGTTTACTCCAAGAACCATTACCACTTTAGTGTTTTAAAGTGGTCATGGTGCCTGGAGTCTCTATGTGCAGTGTTTCTCTAAGAACCTTGCTAACTTCACCGTAATTAACCAGCCTGGAACAAGAGTCAGTTCTGTATATATTGAACATCTGACATATTACATCCAATGGTACCATGCCCCCATGTGGCACATGTTCTCCCCCTACATTCTTCTCCCCCCATCAATGGGTAGTGACATCAGCAGAAGAGGATCGGACTTAGGGGAAAACATGGAATGGAGATAGGTTATAGCTTTGGGTTTTTATTTTGCTTTGTTTGGGGGGGAAGGTTTAAGTTTGGGGGAGGGACTAATGTAGGAAGGGATACTATGACCAAAAACAGTGTTATAAAGCTTTAGTCGAAGCACCAAAAGTACTTTGCACCATTATGAAGTGCATGGTGATTAGAGCACTTTGAACACCCCCTAATTTCTAAGAGTGGCTAATATCTTTTCAGTAGCAGCAGGGATTTGTATAAACATGGCCACTATAAGATATCTTACCAGTGCTGTCAGTCAGACAGTTCCAGGCACTTCCGATTTGCCAGTTTCATCCATATTGTGCACGTGGTAGCATGAATGATAAGGAAGGCTCTGCCTCTCCTATCAAAATAGATACTTGAAATATAGGTAGCCCATCTTGTTTGTTTATTAGGATGTCTCCTGTGGTAGTATTCGAGCCAATGGACAATTACCTGGATCTGCTTGAGGGAAGCCAGGGTGAGCAAAGTGAGAAAGGGAGAAACTGGACTTCCTCACATTGTTAGAGAAGCTCTTCGAGTTCTGTATTTTTAGCTATATAGAAGCATGTTTGGGTCCATCCCAAGGACTTCTTGCACATCTTGGAATAGGAGGGTACATGGAATAAGGATGTATACCTGTTATCAGTCTGTTTATTGTTTTCAGTGTCAGTGGAAGACACATTATCTACTGCATATTCCATGATCCTTCTATTAGACTCTCCTCCTTTCCCATAGGAGGAAATACGGGACTGTTAAATTATTCCAGGGAATTATTCCTGGGAATATGCTTTGTTGACTTGAGATCAGCTTTCACTCCATTGCTTGTAATATTATTATAAGCCTCCAAAACATTATACATAATTGATAAAACATGTTTATCCACTTTGTGGCTATTTTTTAAGCATTGTTTAAGAAACTGCCTAAATTTGACTGAAAAGTTTGGTAAAATAGAGATCCACCTATATATGTACGTAAAACTAACAATGATATGGCTTTTTTTATTCTACTGATAGCACTATACACATAAAACACAGACATAATAGTTTTTTTTGTGTGTTTTCTTTTTTATTTGAAACAAAAAACATCTGTCTGTGCCTTATCCTTCCATGACAGGACTAACTTTAAAAGACTACTAAAAGATCCTAGACCACTTCTTTTCATCTTCTCAGAAGAGGTTGGATTGCAGGTAAGTAACAGGTTAATAAATGAGTTTTGTAGACAATAAAAGGGGACTCTGAACTCTAACAGCCAAGTAGCACTTGGGGCTTACAGTTAAAATGTACATCCTGTCCCTTTAATGAGACCTGGGAGCTATAGCAATTTCCAGGCTTGTGAAATGAAAATAGCCATATTTAATTATATACCAAATAATATCAGTGTTTTAGAATCATTTACAACAGCATAACTAAGCAGCAAGGTTCCATATGGAAGTCTTCACACTTGGGCCAACCGATGGGCATTTCTGATTGGGGGCATGGACCATGAAAGCAGCTGAATTAGTAGGCATTGAGTTCAGGCCACTTCCTCCCAGCAGGGGGTGGGAGGGTAGAGGAAGGAGAGCCTGTACTAATCCTAGATTCAAATTAGCAAGGGGCCAGATTCCCTCCTGCACTCAAAATATATAGAAACAGGTGTCTAAAAATATTATGGAAATTCCATAAGTATGTATCTGTGTATGTGCGTCTGTATGTGTGTGTATCTGTGTACCTGGCAGTGTGTGTGTGTGTGTGTGTGTGTGTGTGTATTTGTGTGTGTTTGGCAGTGCATATGAATATGTGCATACATTTGAGCATTCAAACACCAACACTACTTACAAACACACCCCTGTAATTTAAACACCAACACTACATGCAAACACACTCCTGTAATTTAAACACCAACACTGCATGCAAACAGACCACTGTAATTTAAACACCAGCTACACACAAATACACCACTGCAATCGTACGGCAACAGTACACGCAAGCACACTCATACATTTAAACAACAACACTCAGGGGTGTATCCTGGTTTTGTGCTGCCCTAGGCTCACCCCCCCCCCCCCGCCACCCCCACCCAACCCTTCCCCCGCCTTCTAAATACACACACACTGACAGATACGCATCCATTAGCTAACTGTTAGCTAATGGATGCGTATCTGTCAGTGTGTCTGTGTGTGAGTGTGTCTGTTAGTGAGTGTGAGTGTGTCTGTTAGTGAGTGTGTCTGTTAGTGAGTGTGTCTGTTAGTGAGTGTGTCTGTTAGTGTGTGTGTCTGTTAGTGAGTGTCTGTTAGTGAGTGTGTCTGTTAGTGAGTGTCTGTTAGTGAGTGTGTGAGTGTGTCTGTTAGCTGCTAACAGACACACTCACACACTCACTAACAGACACACTCACACACACTGAAATACACACATTAACAGACACACACAGTCAGACACACACAGTCAGACACACACACACACACTCTAACAGACACACTCTCACATACACACTCTAACAGACAAACAGACACACTCACTAACAGACACACTCACACACACTAACAGACACACACAGTCAGACACACTCACACACACTCTCACACTCACTAACAGACACACACACACACACTAACAGACACACTCACACACACTAACAGACACACTCACACACACTAACAGACACACTCACACACACTAACAGACACACACACACACACTAACAGACACACACACACACTAACAGACACACACACACACTAACAGACACACTCACTAACAGACACACTCACTCACATTAACTCATTTTTTTTTTCATTTACCCCCCCAGCCTCCTTACCTTTGGGAATGCTGGGGGGGTTCTCCCTCTCCCTGGGGTCTAGTGGGGCTGCCGGTCAGGTTGCTGGGCGGGCGGCTGGCGAGGGAGCACTTCCTCTGAGCTGTCTGCTCAGCTCCCTCGCGCGCCGCAGAGTGAGGCTGGGAGGCGGAGCCGGAATATGACGTCATATTCCGGCTCCCAGCCTCACTCTGCGGCGCGCGAGGGAGCTGAGCAGACAGCTCAGAGGAAGTGCTCCCTCGCCAGCCGCCCGCCCGCCCAGCAACCAGCCCAGCAGCCACCAGCCCAGGATGTCTGTTAGCCGCAAGGCTAACAAGGCATTTGCCCTGGGCGTTTGGGGGCGGCTTTTTTTGCCGCCCCCTGGAAAATGCCGCCCAAGGCAAATGCCTTGTTTGCCTCGCGGCAAATACGCCCCTGACAACACTACAAACAATTACACGTGCATTTAGACACCAAAACTGAATACAAACACAAGCTGCATTCAAATGTGATGACTACACACAAAAACACTTACATACACATACATCTACTCAATACAAAAACATGCTTACATATAAACACACAAACACTGCTCACAAATACAGCCCTGCAAGGATTGGCAAATGTAAATCCCTAGCTCACAAAGCATTGTGGGAGTTGTACAACTGTTGAGGATCTACTTTTTGGTTACCCTAAATTATTTTTTACACACTATGTTCTATGTCCTACTACCTTACCAATCATGCACATTTATTGTTGTACTTAGAATGCGCCTGTAAGACGTTGTGCTGTATTGTCTGTTTGTTGCTATATGGATGTCATTTTATAGAAACTTGTGTTTCACAATCATAATGAGAAAAACAGTGTGAACAATTGTACATGTTTCAATTCTTCATGCTTAAAACTGTTTTCAGTTGCGTAAATTGACTTATCTGTAGTCATAATGTCATATTCAGCACAGGATACTACTTGTGTCAGCACTTTGAATGCTGCATATGGACTAATTTAATGCGTAGGACGAGTCTGAGACATGCTCCACTTGCATTTATGTATTAGGACAATATGTCAGAAGCGACCTCCATTGCTGCCATTAAGTGTGGCTCAGGAGGAACCTCTACTCCTTTTTGTTATGATGCAACGTTGTGGGATGCAGCTATTTGTACTGATAATGCTTTTGCAGATAATGTCAGACATGACCAGAGAGACTCCACATGCACAGGGATCTTCAAGGTTACTAAATGGTATGGGGAATTGGGCTTTATCATATCCCTGACCTTGGCCCTTCAGCAGTCAAGATAGACATGTAACACTACAAGGTTGATGATAATGTGACCAATAGGGTGAAGACAAGACCACATAACAAGCTCTTCTCTTGTATGGTATTACACATGGGGCCATAATACACCTCTATGGAAAATTATTACTAAATAATTGCCCCACAATACATACATTTTATCTGACAGCCATAGCATCGACAAACCATTGATAATATTATGTGCTGTGGATGTCTGGTGGGTGCATCGTCCCTTATATTCTGTGCCTCTTACATAAAATAGTCAAGTACCACCCTGTGGCAGAACCAAGATGGTGGGAGGGGGAAAAACTCCCCCAAAATGTCATGGGCATAAAAAGCTAGCCGCCAGCAGGTGTTGAATGAATAACATCCCACCAAATGCCTATATATATATATATATATATATATATATATATATATATATATATATATAAAATAACAACAAAGTATTTAACCAGGAAAGGTACATTCAGATTACCCTGGTTTACCTTAGCCCAACATCCAGAGTTTGTTACTATCAGGATGAAAGTGTCAGGATCGGGACAGGGATCCAACACGCAGAGTACAAACAGTAGCCAGATACGTATACCGGACCTTAGAATGGCCGGACTAACGTAAGTAGTACAGTATAGAATGGTCAAAGACAAGCCGAGGTCGAGGGTAACAGAAGACAGGTAAGCGAGAGACAAGCCGAATCAAGGGTAACAGAGATACGCAGAGTAAGGTAAACAAGCCGGGTCAAAACCAAAAGGGATAATAGAATACACAAGCACTGAGTGACTAGAACAAGCTAGAACCACGACAGGGCAATGAGCTAATGAAAGAAGCTCTGTTAAATACCCTGTTCAGAGCAGTAACCACGCCCCCAAGGCGTCCTGATTGGTCCTGCAGCCATTGACTGACAGGTTGTTCCGGGGGAGTGTCCTGATGACTACTTCCTGCCTAGATGCTGTAAAAGGCAGTCACTCCCTCGCGGCCGGCCTAGCATGACCGGATAGACCGCGGGGAAGGGAGCCATCAGACCGTCTGGATGGAGGAACAGCTAAGTCTCTACCTCTTTCGGAGGTAGAGACCACAGGTACCCTGACAGAAAGGCTGAGTCAACCCTGCCGGGATTTGAACCTGCAACCCAAGGGTCAGAACATATTCTGCTGATGCATTAGCCCACTGAGCTATTTCACCAGCATATATTGCTGTGCTGCTGTATATTTCTGTGTGTGAGTGTATGTATCTGTGTTTGTTTGTATGTATACATCTGTGTATATGTGAGTGTAGACATTCATCACTATATTCATGTTTTTCATGTGTGTATCTGTGTTTGGGCAAATTTTATGTGCCCATTTTCTAAAGCTAACATTTGACACAAAAATCAGCAGTGCCCCTCCTCAGTTCAGGTTCTGGATCCCGACTTGGAACCACCGACCATCATAATTAGTCTATTCAGTAGTGAAACAAAGGCTCGGCATTGAACAGGTTAAATTAGAATCTCTCTAAAAGCTTGCTTTCAAAATTCATCCAGCATTAAGGTAACTGATGGGATGCTGGTGACCTTTTTCTACTGTTACATATCTTATGCTAAAAATATCAACATGTAGAACAGAAGTTCGGATTTGTTGCATCTGCGTAGGTGCATCAAGATTTAATCTAATTGCTATGTGCTGTAAACATATCTGTACTGTATTTAAACAAATATTTTTCTTTAATATAATCTAGCAATTATTAAAATTGCAAGTATATAAGGAATTATAATAGCCTTAAAACTAAACCTCAAAGATTTGCCAAACTATGTCCAGCAGTGTACCATTTGCCAGTCATTTTAAAATATATTGCTGAGTAATTAAGTTGCGTTGCCCATTAAAGGTGCGCTCTTAAGTGCCACAGAGACTGGCACGTTTCCTACTTCCTCCTCACAATGTTTGCTCTGCCAAACTAGCATTGAGTCTTTTTCCAATATCTTCTTGTATTTCCCACTCCAAAACCAGTTTTGGTTACATATATAATCACTAATTAAACGTTACCTATTGAACTCGAGACATTCCTCTTGGCTGTGTCCTCAGACACACAATACATGGGACCCTAACTCTATGACCGTGCATGTACTAGTAGTCGTGAAACTTTGTGTTGCACAAGAGCGGAAGTCCTCCATCCCACCCAGGGCCGTCTTTAATACTGATTGGACCCTGGGCAGGTATTTGATTGGGGCCCCTTGACCTAGACCTTCCCTTTCCTGGTCTAGAATATCCAGAAAAGGCAGCCCTCCCAGATTAATGGCAAACTGTTTATAAATGGTTTGATGTAACCCAGGTCTCTTCCAATCTTGCAATAGCAACCGCTTCCTTCGTCATATTAATACACTGCGTGCAGAATTATTAGGCAAATTAGTATTTTGACCACATCATCCTCTTTATGCATGTTGTCTTACTCCAAGCTGTATAGGCTCGAAAGCCTACTACCAATTAAGCATATTAGGTGATGTGCATCTCTGTAATGAGAAGGGGTGTGGTCTAATGACATCAACACCCTATATCAAGTGTGCATAATTATTAGGCAACCTCCTTTCCTTTGGCAAAATGGGTCAAAAGAAGGACTTGACAGGCTCAGAAAAGTTAAAAAATAGTGAGATATCTTGCAGAGGGATGCAGCACTCTTAAAATTGCAAAGCTTATGAAGCGTGATCATCGAACAATCAAGCGTTTCATTCAAAATAGTCAACAGGGTCGCAAGAAGCGTGTGGAGAAACCAAGGCGCAAAATAACTGCCCATGAACTGAGAAAAGTCAAGCGTGCAGCTGCCAAGATGCCACTTGCCACCAGTTTGGCCATATTTCAGAGCTGCAACATCACTGGAGTGCCCGAAAGCACAAGGTGTGCAATACTCAGAGACATGGCCAAGGTAAGAAAGGCTGAAAGACGACCACCACTGAACAAGACACACAAGCTGAAACGTCAAGACTGGGCCAAGAAATATCTCAAGACTGATTTTTCTAAGGTTTTATGGACTGATGAAATGAGAGTGAGTCTTGATGGGCCAGATGGATGGATTGGTAAAGGGCAGAGAGCTCCAGTCCGACTCAGACGCCAGCAAGGTGGAGGTGGAGTACTGGTTTGGGCTGGTATCATCAAAGATGAGCTTATGGAGCCTTTTCGGGTTGAGGATGGAGTCAAGCTCAACTCCCAGTTTCTGGAAGACACCTTCTTCAAGCAGTGGTACAGGAAGAAGTCTGCATCCTTCAAGAAAAACATGATTTTCATGCAGGACAATGCTCCATCACACGCATCCAAGTACTCCACAGCGTGGCTGGCAAGAAAGGGTATAAAAGAAGAAAATCTAATCACATGGCCTCCTTGTTCACCTGATCTGAACCCCATTGAGAACCTGTGGGCCATCATCAAATGTGAGATTTACAAGGAAGGAAAACAGTACACCTCTCTGAACAGTGTCTGGGAGGCTGTGGTTGCTGCTGCACGCAATGTTGATGGTGAACAGATCAAAACACTGACAGAATCCATGGATGGCAGGCTTTTGAGTGTCCTTGCAAAGAAAGGTGGCTATATTGGTCACTGATTTGTTTTTGTTATGTTTTTGAATGTCAGAAATGTATATTTGTGAATGTTGAGATGTTATATTGGTTTCACTGGTAAAAATAAATAATTGAAATGGGTATATATTTGTTTTTTGTTACGTTGCCTAATAATTATGCACAGTAATAGTCACCTGCACACACAGATATCCCCCTAAAATAGCTAAAACCAAAAACAAACTAAAAACTACTTCCAAAAATATTCAGCTTTGATATTAATGAGTTTTTTGGGTTCATTGAGAACATGGTTGTTGTTCAATAATAAAATTAATCCTCAAAAATACAACTTGCTTAATAATTCTGCACTCCCTGTATATTTTATTTGTGTGAAAAGCTTTTTTTCTATCTGCATTGAAATGTATACGAGGAGTAAAATATTTTTACATACATATATTCATATTTCCTAATGTTGTGTGCGTGCTAGTAAAACATCCCATCATCCCCCAAAATATACTATAATTCTAGTTCATTTAATGCGTCTGTTTTGGTTGTCACATTGACCATTGAAAGAATAATTTATATTTTTAGATAGCGAGTTACCATTTTACAGTTTGCTTTTTCTTGGTTTGTGTTAATGGAATCTTCTGGGTAACAAGCCGGTGTAGAATCTGTGGTTATCTACTTTCCTCTGTATCATCCCCCACACCTGGGGAAGACAGGCCCTCGGAGTGTAACCAGCTTCCTGGTTCTTTTGCCCAACGTTCATTTCCCATCAAAGCCTCAGAGATCTTAGTTTCTAAACCACTAGTTCAACGGTTTGTTTCCGCCTCACCACTTCCACTTCACAGAGAGACACCAAGTTTCTAGCTAATAAAACATCACCCAGCTGTTACTGCTGATAACAATCTATACATAGTGTCTTCTGCGCTGTGTATGTCTGCAAACCACACCAAAACTATATATATATTATATACACACTATACAGCACTACAGAATATGCTGGCGCTATATAAATAATAAAAAGTATATATTATACACATATATTTACAGTTGCAATCAAAATTATTCAACACCACTTTGAAAATCAGGTTTATTGTCAACATTTACAGTTTCAGCTGTTTGCAATGAACAAACCAAATAAAAGCAATTGAAATAGCTCAACACGATGAACGCTTCAAGTGCTTTCCCCAAATTCAACTGAAAATGCAACTTATAATGACTTCTCCAGTCTCAAAATTATTCACCCCCTTCATGGCAGGCATCTTTAGTACCTAATAGAGCACCCTTTTGCTGTTATGACCTGCTGCAAATAAGGTGCATAGCCATACAACAGCTTTTGGCAGGGTTCCTGAGGAATCTTAGCCCATTGCTCATGAGCAATGGCCTCCAGTTCAGTAATATTCTTGGGTTTCCGTGCTGCGACCACCTACTTCAAATCCCACCAGAGATTTTCGATGGAGTTCAAGTCAGTTGACTGTAATGGTCACTGTAGACTTTTTCCAGGACTTCTTCTGCAATCAAGCCTTGGTGGAATTTGAGTTATGCGTGGGATCATTGTCTTATTGAAAAGTTTAATGGTGCCCAAGCTTCAGCTTCCTCACAGATGGCTTGACACATTCTCTTAAGATTGCCTGATACTTCAATTAATCCATCTTGCCTTCCACATGCTGCAGGATTCCAGAGCCAGAGGATGCAAAGCAGCCCCAGAGCATCACAGAGCTATCACCATTCTCAACTGTATGCAGAATGTTCTATTCAGTGTATGCTTAACCTCTCTTCCTCCAGACATATCATTGATCCATTGGGTCAAAAGGTCTGACTTATGGGATTCAGATGACTATCTGGCTCTATTATGGACATTCACGAATGGAATCCACTTACACTTTCCATGAGTTTTTCCCTCTTCAAAGATGGCAGACTGGGAGTCGGAAGTGACGCGACTTGGGTTTTGTCACGTCACTTCCGGAACAAGTGATCCCGATCGACAATTATATACGAAATGGAATTACATCACCGATGAGACGAATGATTGGAGGAAAACTTCAGGAACAAACCAACAAGGAGGTACATGGATATTTAAATTAAGAACAGGACCTGGTGGATATTATACCGATTGAGAAAGCCGTTATAGTGGTGAAACGCGTCTCAGGAGTACTACTGGAGGATGTTAATAATTGATTTACATATCTTTTAATAAGTTGTAATAAACATTATCTAATTTTATCCTTCCTGTGTACTCCATCCAACTGTCTTTTGGTCCTGTTCTAAAGAAGGGTTTTGTGTCCCCTTTACAGACACAAGGGTCCACACACTAAGAGCCAGGTATAATAGGCTCTGGAGAAGGTGAGCAGTTTGCAACCTTATATACTTGCACTTTATTATATTGACATATTGCACTAGGTTCTCTCCCAGTTTCTGTATTACAAGTACATCAAGATATAGAGGAAGAGGGGAAGTGTCACCATAGTGCACATCTGTTCAAGTGAAACTGAGCCTGTCCTATGGATCTCAGCCAAATGTGAGTGTACCAATATAGAATTATATTTTCTGAATAATATTGGATATGTTACACCATATAAGTATTTATTATAGGATACTGTACCATACCGTTGAGTAAGGGTAAGTGACTAAATTTATAGCGCTCCACGGTTTGACTGGGGTGGGTGTACATACCACACATTAAGGTTTTTTTGTGTTAGACAGATAAATATATACAAGGGGAAGGAGAAGGGGGAGAAGAGACAGGAAAAGAATGACAAAATACACCTTGAGTCTGAAGAGCAAGTCGTTTATGAATATCTCCAGACATTAAAGGAACACTATAGGGTCAGAAATACAAACATGTATTCCTGACCCTATAGTGTTAAAAACACCATCTAGCCCTAAATATAACACAATCTTACTTTTATTCCAGTCTGCAGCTGCTGTCTTTGCCCCTCACCTGCCTGCTTGGCTGACATCATCAGAAGTGTTGGCCTGAGCCAATCACACTGCTTTCCCATAGGATTGGCTGAGACTGTCAAGGAGACAGATAAGGGGCAGAGCCACCAGACGCCAAACACAACCCTGGCCAATCAGCATCTCCTTGTAGAGATGCATTGAATCAATGCATCTCTATTAGGAAAGTTCAGTGTCTGCAGGGAGATCTCATCAGGGGCCCGGTCAGATGCTGCTGTCATTGGGCAGCGTGACCAGGCCCCTTTAATGTTTGAAGAGCATGCTGGGAGGAAGTGACTATCTCTCATTTCTCCCAGTCAGCACACCGCAGCATCCAGCCCCAAACAGTCACCTCCCTGCAATTAAAAGGTATGTCAATTGTGATGTGTGTGTATGTGTAGGTATGTGTGTCAGTTTGTGTGTTTCTCTGTGTATTTGTGAGTGTCAGTGTGTATCTGTGTGTGTGTATCTTTGAGTGTCAGTTTGTATCTGTTTTTGCCAGTGTGTATCTGTGAGTGTTAGTGTGTATATGTGTATCTGTGAGTGTCAGGGTGTATCTGTGTGTATGTGTGTATCTGTAATTGCCAGTGTTTATCTGTGAGTGTCAGTGTGTATCCTTGTGTGTCTGTGTGTATATGTGTGCCAGTATGTGTAGGCATGTGTATCCCTGTGTATCAATGTGTATCAGTGTGAATCTCTGTGCATGCCAGTGTGTGTATGCATGTGTGCCAGTGCGTATCTGTGTGTATGCCAGTGTGTGTATGTGGAGGTGTGTGTGTGTATGCCCGTGTGTATATGTAGTTATGTGAGTCTGTGTGTCTATGTGTAGGTATGTGTGTGTGCCCGTGAGTATATGTAGGTATGTGTGTCTGTGTGTCTGTGTGTCTATGTGTAGGTATGTGTGTGTGTATGTGTAGATCTGCATGTCAGTGTGTGTATACCAGTGTATGCATGTAGGTATATGTGTGATTGTCTGTGTATGTGCTTCTATCTGTGTGTGTGTGTGTAGGTATGTGTGTCAGAGTTTATCTCTGTGTGTACAGTGTTGGTATGCTAGTGTTTTTCTGTGTGTGCGCCAGTGTGTATGTGCAGGTATGTGTATCTGTGAGTGTCAATGTGAATCTGTGTGTAAGTGCCAGTGTGTGTATGCCAGTGCTGGTATGTGTGTGTCTGTCTGTGTGTGTAAGTATGTGTATACCAGTGTGTATGCATAGGTATATGTGTTTGTATGTGTGTGCCAGTGTGCATATGTCTGTGCATCTGTGTGTGTCAGTGTTTGTATGTAGGTATGTATGTGTTTCTACGTGTATGTGCATGTATCTGTTTGTATGTGTGTGTGTATCTATATGTGTATGTGTGTGCCAATGTGTGTATGTGCCTGTGTAGATATGTTTGTATTTGTGTGTGTGCTGTGGGGGGGGGGGGAGAGGGGGGCAAAATAATTTCTTGCACCGGGGCCCTCTATGCATTAGTTCTGTCACAGAGTGTACAACATTTTTGCAGCAATCACGCCAATTTCTACTCCAAGGCGTTTATGTATTGGGCATACAGAGCACTGCTTCAGAGTCCACTAACCGGATGTCTGAGGAGACTAGAAATTGTAGTCCAAAAACAGAGACTTTAAGTGTATTATTAATGGATTGTGAAAAACTCCACTCATTTTTTCCACCACTCTCCATGCACAGGAAGGAAGTAAATGGGACCCCCAACACTTATTTAAGAATATATGTGAAAGAGTTTGTCTGCTGACAAACATTTTAATGGCTCTCCTACTTTTCATGTTCCTTTTGACCTTGTGGAAAGTCAATGCAGCGGCTGAGTGACATGCAACAGAGGATTGTAGTCAATGGAGTATATTCCAAGCAAGGTCTTTACCAGTGGGGTACCTCAGGGATCTGTACTTGGACCCATTCTCTTCAATATTTTTATTAGGGGTATTACAGAAGGTCTTGTGATGGTAAGGTATGTCTTTTTGCAGATGATACTAAGATTTGCAACAGTGCTGGAGGGATAAGTCAAATGGCAAATGATTTAGGTAAACTAGAAAAATGGTCAAAACTCTGGCAAACTGACATTTAATGTGGATAAGTGCAAGATAACGCATCTTGGACATAAAAACCCAAGGAGAGAGTATAGAATATTTGATACAGTCCTAAACTCAGCATCTGAGAAAATGGGTTTGGGGTAATTATTTCAGATGATTTAAAGGTAGGCAGACAAAACTGGTTCATGGATTGCAGGGTAAAACTTACCAGGTAAGGTTAAAGGATCTTAATATGTATAGAACCTAAATTTGAAGTTCCTGTACCGCGGTGCGCGCTAAGCCGTCCCACGCTACAAGACAGGTAAGTAATTATGGGACACTATGGGACAAGGGGAGGGGGGGGCACTATGGGAGGGAAAGTGCACTATGGGATGAGGGGAGGGGGGAAACACTATGGAATGAGGGGAGGGGGGAAACACTATGGGATGAAGGGAGGGGGGGACACTATGGGGTGAGAACACTATTGGACAAGGGGATGAGGGGTTAAAGAACACTATGGGACAGGGGAGGAGGGGTTAAAGAACACTATGGGACAGGGGAGGAGGGGTTAAAAATCACTATGGGACAGGGGAGGGGGGGTTAAAGATCATTATGGGACAGGAGAGGGGAGTGGGTGGTAAGGAACACTATGGGACAGGGGAGAAAAAAAATATTCTTAACAAACTGTCCCATAGTAAGAAACACTATGGGACAGTTTGTTCAGAATATTTTTTTTCTGGGTTTCCTCCTCTAAAAACTAGGTGCGTCTTATGGAGCGAAAAATACAGTATATTATTACCTGGGATGCCAGGTAAGTACCCCCATCGCCATCGCCGGCGTGGGATCGCCAGCGAGCAGGTAAGTGAATAGGACAGTGGGGACATACTATGCCGCCCGCCGGCATTTAGAGCTGGGTCCCCAAGGATGGCATAGTATGCCCGCCGTCCTTAAGGAAGAAAAACTACCACAACAAGAAGACATAGTCTTAAATTAGAGTGGCACAGGTTTAAAAATAATATCAGGAAGTATGGAATAGCCTTCCTGCTGATGTGGTAGAGGTTAACACAGTGAGGGAGTTTAAGCATTTGTGGGATAAGCATAAGGCTATCCTAATTATAAGCTAAGGCCAGGGACTAATGAGAGTGTTTAGAATATTGAGCAGACTAGATGGCCCGAATGGTTCTTATCTGCCATCACATTCTATGTTTCCAAATAAAAAATATAATACGGTGGATTTCTCCTGAACCTGTAGCCAACCACAATGAATTGCAATTGGATTACGTGCGGTAAAAGCCATGATAAATTACCTTTGACAAAAATTACCTCTTGTTTGGTTTTACCGAGATTCAGACAATCTGGCACATGAGGAGAAACTTTTGATATGTTTTGCCATGGAATACTTTCTCATTACCTGACCCTGCATCTTCACGCAGGCTAAACCACATTATGTCTTCAATTTTGGATAGTTTTCAAGACAAAGAGATTGCATCACTAGATTTTCTATCATGGCTTACCCTGTGTCCAACTACTGCCATGAAAGTAATACATTCTTAAATGGACTGTCTCTGTGTGTGGGCATGATTGGATTTGCCTCCAAATATTATACTGAATGTCAGTTTCCTTATTTGTATATGTTTGTGAAGGCAAGCCTAAATAAGTAGTTAACTGTTCGAAGTTACCAGTTCCACCTCAGCTGTTGGCAGTGTATCCTAACAAGGACTGATTCATATGGAAAACCGAAGTTATACTAACAGATCTTTATCAGGTATGGAGGATATAGTGGTCAAAAAGCATTTTTATATGCAAGCTGGTAAACATACAGTACTCAAAGTTCTTTTTAAAACCAAGTTATAAAGTCATTTAAATAAATTATTTTCCGCACGTGGTAGAGCACATAGAAACTCTATCACTTAACATCCAAAAACTGGATGCTTCTTCCTTTTTTTCTGTATTTTAGGTAAAACATAATGTAAGAACACAAAGAACACTGCACAAAAAAAAGTCCTCTGCATTCTGGTGTAAATTCTGTCCAGACTATTAAGTAGCCAACTTCTTATTGATTCTAATAGGATCTGAATATAACCCTTAAAGCATCTCTTTCACTACATTTACTCCACTCCACCCCTTTAATGATATTTAGTTGCCCTGGATTGGGTGCGACGTCCCTCTTTTCACATTGTACAGGTTATTCCGGGTCTTTATTAATGCTGCTATCGTTGCATTTCCGAAAGCAAGAGGGCTGCACTCACCTGAACATGCATACATTATAGGGTGCTGCTGGGGCCAATTTATACAACATACAAAATCCAGCACACTCGCTCATTCCCTAAACAGCAATTTGACGTTTTACAGAATGTAATAGTTTTATTTAAAAATACCAATGAATAATGGGGGTTTAGTTACAGTATATAAATCATACATTGCATAAGCCTGCCACAATATAAATATATCCCATTTAAATAAACCTATAACATTCTGTCAGACTTAAAATTGCTTGACAGGTACATAGTCGCCATATGGGCAGGCGGAACCAGGACAAACCCCCCACATACCAACCCAATAAAACACGGACACTAGGGTAAATGGGTCAAAATTGTCCACAGCTTTTATTAAATAGTAATAAATTAACATAGAAAAAACAGGTCATTGCCCCATACCCAGCCATCACATCCGTATCCTTCAGTTAGATATAAAAGGCAATGACCCCTATATTAATAACATATAACAGTATTCCAACATGAACATGACTTAAAGTGCCAACATTTTAATTAATTAACCATGGTAGAGGTATACCCGGATACCCCTACTCCACCAGGTTCCGAGCCACCGACAGGGCTCGAAACCTACCAACTTACTAATAACCATATTCAACCGTTTTCATAACCATCCTAATTGGGGAGCCTATTTCCTCTCCTTCAGCTCCCTATCCCGCCGCTGTGACAGGACGTGACAACACAACCTTATCCATAACCAAGGGAGGGAGGGTGGGACAAACTCAGCCAGGTAGGAAAGTTAAAGTGACTCTTCCAAGATGGCTGCCTATTTATATAGCCAAACCCCTAACCCTCCAACCACCAATCCCTGCATGCTTTCTCCTATGCCCGCCTCCTAGCCCTGTTGTGGCCCCTTTCCACTAAGCTGCGCTTTTGTTACATGGGGCTACAGTTTAGAAACATAGAAACATAGAATGTGATGGCAGATAAGAACCATTTGGCCCATCTAGTCTCCCCAATGTTTAAAAATACTGTATTTTAATAGTGAATAAGCGAGAGCACTTGATATTATATGTTACCTTTGCATTTCCAAAACAATTGGCCAGCCAATGACAAGGTTTACAAAGGACATGGAACTTGATGTAAGTTCTACCTTTTGTCAACTTTTGGAGTATGGACTACTTTATATATAACTTTTAAAATAATAATCGTATGAAAAAAAACCAAACAAAACAGGGGTGCCTTGGTAGAGATGTAATACAAGATTATTGAATTAAAAAAAAAAAATGATAGAGACACTTTAAACTCTTGTTTGAACATGTTTCATTGAATAGGGAGTTCATTAGTTGACAGAGTTCCATTCACCAAGAAAAATAAATGAATGAAACATCTGCCCAATAAATAAATAGTTGTGTTCTTTTTTTTTTTTCTTTTCTGTACTGCAGATTTTAACCCCTTAAGGACACATGACGTGTGTGACACGTCATGATTCCCTTTTATTCCAGAAGTTTGGTCCTTAAGGGGTTAAAGGGTGACATATTTAGAGGGTAATGGTTGTTTTATTGGGTGGTCTAGTGGTAGTTCAGGTTCTAATCAATAACACAATCTTAATAACTGTGACTAAGAATAGTTTTTTCCCCATTAGATTAATCAATTATGATTTTTATTTATTTACATTTCATGCATAATTTTTATAGAGTCATGGAGACGTGTTCAAAACGCCAATTACGTTCTATTGTCATTTTAGCAAAGAGGAAAATGTTAAACAACATACAGTTGTGCTCAAAAGTTTGCATACCCTTGGAGAATGGGTAATGTATGTAACATTTTAAAGAGAATATGAGTGAGCAGGTAAAACACACTTCTTTATTTCTTATGGGATTTATATTCAATCGTAGATTATAACAGAATGGCACAAGCATAAAACAAAACATGGAAACAAAGAAAAAAATGAAACGATCCCTGTTCAAAAGTCTGCATACCCTTATTTCTTAATACTGTGCATTGCCTCCTTTAGCATCAATGACAGCGTGCAGTCTTTTGTAATAGTTGTCTATGAGGCCCCTTATTCTTGCAGGTGGTATAACTACCCATTCGTCTTGGTAAAATGCGTCCGGGTCATGCAAAGTCTTTGGTCGTCTTGCATGAACCGCACGTTTGAGATGTCCCCAAGATTTTCCCGATGATATTAAGGTCAAGAGAATGTGATGGGCACTCCAGAACCTTCACCTTTTTCTGCTGTAACCACTGGAGGGTCAACTTGGCCTTGTGCTTAGGGTCATTGTCATGCTGGAAAGTCCGAGCGTCCCATGTGTAGCCATCATGGAGAAAAACTGTCTTCCAGTATTTTCTGATAAAATGCTGCATTCATCTTGCCATCAATTTTCACAAGATTCCCCGTGCCTTTAGAGATCACACAACCAAAACATCAGTGAGCCACCACCTTGCTTCACAGTAGGGATGGTAATCTTTTTACTATAAGCCTTGTTGACCCTTCTCCCAACATAGGGCTCATGGTTGTGACCATAAAGCTCTATTTTGATCTATTTTTTGTTACTCCAAATTACAGTGTGCCAGAAGCTGTGAGGTGTGTCAACGTGTTGTCAGTCATATTGAAACAGGGCTTTTTTTGTGGCATTGGTACAGTAAAGGCTTCTTTCTGGCAACTTGACCATGCAGCTCATTTTTAGTAGGGTCGCATTGTGCTCCTTGAAACAACCACATCATCATGTACCTAGAGTAGCCAGTATTTTTCATGCGGTTATCTGTGGGTTTTTCTTTGTATCCAGAGCAATTCTTCTGGCAGTTGTGGCTGAAATCTTTCTTGGTCTACCTGACCTTGGCTTGGTATCAAGAGCTTCCGGAATTTTCAACTTCATAATAAGTGATTGAACAAACTGACATTTTCAAGGTTTTGGATATCTTTTTATATCCTTTTCCATCTTTATAAAGTTCCATTACCTTGTTACACAGGTATTTTGATAGTTCTATTCTGCTTCTCATGGCTCAGTATCTAGCCTGCCCAGTGCATCCACGTGAGAGCTAACAAACTCAGTAACTATTTATCCACAGACACTAATCGCAATTTAAAAAGCCACCGGTGTGGGAAATTAACCTTCAATTGCCATTTTAACAGGTGTGTCTCCCACAGGATTCTAAAACAGAATGGTATGCATGCATAGTTACATAGCTGAAAGAAACATACATCCATCAAGTTCACCCTTTCTCACATCTATTTTTGTTGAGAATGCCAAAATAAAACAGTTTGGGGCACTATCCAATTTTTCAACATTCATTCTTTATCCCAGAATGGCATTCAGATCTCTCCTTGGATCAACAAGCTATTACCCCACTAATTAAAAATGATATCCCTGAATATTATGTTTTTGCAAATATTCATCCAGTTGCTGTTTAAACATCCGTAAAGACTCTGATAAAACTACCTTTTCAGGTTGACTAGTGTTGTCTACGTTGTTGTCTATAACAGTTCCTAAATCCTTCTTTTGTGTTGTTATCCCTAATTCACTACCATTTAGAATGTAGGTTGCTTGTGCATTCTATAGTCCAAAGTATATACAATTTTTTGTACATTAAATTTCATCTGTCATTTGAGTGCCCTGTCCCCCCTCTATCTGTATCTCTTTGCAGTGAAGTAATATCTGCTCACACTGTATTACTTTACAGAGTTTTGTTTAATCTGCAAACACTAAAATATATCTTCCAATGCTTATTTCAAGATCATTTGTTTTTCAAGAACCTCTACCAGGTCATCTTCCTTGCTACCACAGTGGATTCTAAGCACTTCAGACCCAGCTGCCGAAGCTTGACTGTGGTCTGTTTAGGAACTCTTCCACCCAGCCAAGCTGCAGTTCTCTTCTTCCAAGAAGGTATCATCCCCTCTGCCTTTGCTTCTTCTCTTCCTCTCCCAGGCAGGTATCAACACCTCTGCTTACACTGTGATCGGCTACTGGTCTTTACGAAGGCACTTGTGGCTCTCATGCATAGCTCTTTTTGGGCTTGTCCCATGATCCAGGGACCAAGCAGCCAGCCAATAGGTCTGAAGACTCTGTTACTATGATCCTGAGGACACACATTTCCAAATGGAACACACACCACTTTATTTTCAATTTGTTTAAATGTTGCAATTTGCTTCTTCAGATCTCCAATACAAGCTTCCAGAGAGGACACTGACTAATACCTTCCAAAGAGGTATGGACCCTGGACAGATTCATACCTACCACGGTCGCAGGGGTCACCGCCTAGATACCTTTTGGGCTGGTGCATAGCCGCACCGGCACGTTTCCGCAATTCTATGTCTGGCAGGAGGGGAGAGCTATGCTGCTCCCCTCCTGCCTGTAAAGACTAAATGCGTAGTGGGAAATCCTAACCTAAAGGAAATATTGAGACATAGGAGGATTGTGACATAAAGAAATTCTCTCCTCTTAACCAGGATAGTCCCAGACAAATTTGAGGAAATAGCTAGGTCAGGGTAGGGGTCTTGGAACTGTTTTGTTTCCTTGCAGCTTTGACATGGTAGAAGAGGATGTGCATGATGGTGTCTCTGCAAGGTTCTTTGGCTTACGAAGATTGTGGGCTTTATATAGCAACCAGTCAATTCACAGTTCAAATCACTGAAGTGGTCGTGGTGGTTGGAGTAACCATTTAAGACCAGGATATGCCCATTTTTCTTTACCTTTTAAGTTTTATATGGTTACATTGTTAAAGTGTTGCTATAATTCTTGATGTCCATTGTGGGTTAAACAGAAAACGTACTTATACTTACTTACTTATACTTTTTAATTTTCTTTCTCACATATGTTTGTTCAAGATTCTTTAAATGTTTTTTTAAACCAGTATTTATTTTCAATCCAACCCATACTTTTCAAAAATAGCATTTAAATCTCTGAAGTGCTTAGTTAGCAGACATACAAAGAACACAGTGGCAGTCTAGCTTCTACTATTCTTAGAACAAACAAACCAAATGAAATATTTTAAGAACTTTTTTTATTCTTAGAATCACACCATGTGACAATAAACATACACCACTCTTCCCTCCCAGTCTGCATTTTAAGTAACTTTTATTTAAAATTGTAATATAGTTTCATCATTGCATTATTTCTTAATTATATTTTGATTTCCCACAAGTTAATACTACTGGGATATTGAAAGTATCTGCAATCATTTATTTTTAGCAGTTTGTTCTTTAAATATCCTGGTCCCATAATAAATGTATTTTCATATATAGCTTTTCACCCCAGTGAGGATAAAAGATCACTCTCAGTTTCAACTGAATTGGCAGTTGTTTCATAGCAATGTTTTCTAAAATCATTTATAATCATATTATAGCATTCCAACGTATGAAATGGTCAAAAAGCTTATTTACCAACATGGATATTTAGAGATTTCAAAGTGAATTAAAATTTTCAGACTCCAAGCAGCACTGTAATGCCGAATGTATCTTTCTCCTATTGTTTCATCTTATCCTCTCTTAGAATCTAAGAGAATCTAATTCCTTCATTTCCTGTCAAATAAATTTTCCCACAAAACTCACATCTCCTTCGTGTTTTCGAGTTGCTTCATTCGGCCATCAAACTTCCTGTCATTTAGACAGGGTGCCGGTGAATTCATCAAATTTCATCCTAACAGAATGTCGAAAGTTTGTCCATTCGTGTTAGGATGAAATTCATGCATTTTATTTGATTTGGAATTTTAATTTGAATAAATGAAATCCCAATCCAATTTGTGCTGCGGCTGTATCTTACAGCTGTTTAGTAGATAACACCAAATTCCCACAGTATTCGAGAGCAATCTACTAAAAAGCTGAAAGACCAGAATTGGTCTTTCAGCCTACTTTACTAATACTAAGTAAAAAAAAAGGAGACCTCATGCCTTATTCGCTATGCCTCAAGTAAACAGTGAGCAGCCTGTGGTTGTAGGGGATCCCCTCCCCCGCCGCCTTCCTTTATCCAATAACAGGGCACCTATTAAAATAATAAATGGCAGCACCCCTGGCCACCACTCATGAGCAGAGGGTGGGAACCCTAAGTTACAAAAGGGGGTACCTATTGTCATCGTCCCCACGGTAACAGGTGGAGGCTAAATGTAAAAACAAGCCCCCTCCAGGTGACAAGGGGTCCTCAAGCCCCTAGTCAACCCCACCAATAAAATAAAACCATATCTACGCCCCTTACCCTAAAAATCATGAGGTGAATACCTTTTTTCTCCTGCCCCAAAAAAGGCCAATCAAAAAGCCATAAATCCAGTCGACTAATAAAATAGAAAAAGACACAAATGCAAAAAAAAACAAATGCCAGAAAAAAAATCTCAACGCTAAAAACTAATCCATAAATAATAAATAAATAATAATATCTTCACCCAGCGAGGGCTCTGCGCAGACTGAGCTCCACAAAGGCTAATGAAGCTTCCCATCCCTGCAATTTGACTCAGAGCTTAAGCCATCACTGACCCACATACAGATGCACAGACTCACATACAAGCATTGTCACACATGAAGATACACAGACACAGACATACAGGCACACACTGCCACACATGCAGATACAGACATACTGATACAAACAATGACACACATGCAGATACACAGACACACAGATACAGATATATTCACTGACACACATACAGATACAAACACTACACACAGACAGACAATCAAAACGCACACATACAGGTCACAATTTTAGTCACTCTCCAGTTGCTTACCTTTTAGGTGCTGGAGGGAGGCTTTTTCTGTCAGTGTATGGTGGGAGTTGGGGGCTTGCTCTCCTAGTCCTGACCCCCTTTTCAACTCACTCTTCTCCCTTCATCCCACGCAGCTCTGTCTGAGTCTGAGTGAGCTAGGAGGAAGTGACAGCCTGTCACTTCCTCCCAGGTCTCCCTGCTCTTTAGAAAGAGGCCGGTTGTGCTATTAAAGCGTGCAGCACACAACAGAGCCCCTAATTTAAGATGTCTATCGGGTGGCCCTGAGTGCCTGGGTCACCAGGGGGACCCATGGTTCCCAGGTAGTGTGGTGCAACTGCACCGTCAACAGAGCCGCCATTACCAATTTGTTTTTCGTATACCCCCAGGGTCCACAGGTACCCACAGGTTGGGAACCCCTGCTCTAAGGCAATCAGTACCTCCCTATTGATAAAAACAGTTTGGGAAAACTATGTACATTTTTCAAGCCATTTTATGAATGGTGATCAGTTGATTCTGGAGTGTCGGCTGATGTTCTCAGCCACTCTGCCCTTGTCTGTGGCAGTTCCAAGGCTTATTGTTTCAAGAATCAGAAAGCAGCGGAAGGACAGGGTCAGAGCTAAAAGATGCTGAATTTAAGATGGTGTTAAACCATTCGTGAACAATTTAACCTCTAAAGGTAAGCTGGTGCCAGGGTCCTCTTGGTACCATAACAACTTAATACCCAATAAAATTTTAAAGTTGCCCAGAGATTCCCTTTAACACAAAGACAAAACAACAAAATCCTTAGATGAAATAGTCAAAGAAGCAATAAATGAACCAAGATCTAAGATCAGGTCAAGACAGGATTAAATTGAGAAGACATCACAATACACAGAGGCAGAAGGGAGTAGACTTTTAAAATCCAAAGATTAATTCTTTAGTGAACACAATTGAGAGTGATTATTTGACCATGCAGTTTCAAATAGATTTACAGTTGCCATACTAGTTATCTCATCAGGAACTCGTGACCCACTTAATTCATGAACAGTTTATATTAACAGTTAATATTCCTTACAATGTGTTTATTTTAATCATATCCATGTAACTTTCCTACCCAAACTTTTTGTGGTATTGCACCAGAGACAAGAACAAAAAAAAAGGATCAAAAATACTTACTGAACTTAAAACGAACACACACGCATCATTCCTTCCCCTCCAGAGAGGTTACACAAGTCTTTAATTTACTTCAAACCAGAAACATACTGTAATGTAGATGACAGTCGGTCCCATAATAAAGTGGTTTTAGTATGTATTTATCCCATTCCCTATAAAATGTTTTATGAAGACATTTTTCTCAAACAGAATAATTCTTATAGAGCATGTGATAGACATTATATATTATGTAAATATGTGTTATAAACACACATTGTGACTGTAGATTGGACTGGCGCTCTCTGTTTGTGATTGTATCATTTAATTGATTTGGAATATGTGTTACTCAGGATTAATTAAAGTACATCCTAATCATTCTGTATTATTTTACTCAAAGAGAAACTGTCACTTCTCTGGAATTTACACAATTGCCTAAAGCATTAAAAATCACATATAACTTGTGATAACTTTTTTTTTTTTAAATTTCTAAATTCTTTATTTTTAGTTTTTCAATATTTGGTTTAGCGAAAGCAGGAATGACAAAATAAAGATGGGGAAGTGGGTACATTTCAGGAACAATACAGAATCATTGGTATCAAAAATGAAAAGCATGTTACTTGAGTGTACAGCAGATTGCATAGGTGCAGGTAATTCAAACATCAAGGTATACCGAAGGTACATATGAGTTCAGGTACAAATAGGTACCGTCTTTCCCTGAAAATAAGACCGGTCTTATATTAAATTTCACCCAAAAAACGCACTAGTGCTTTTTTTCAGGGGATGTCTTATTTCAGGGAAAAACTCTAGCAAGCATGTGCTAGAAAACAGGTCTACGTCTGGGGGAATTCCCCCAAGCATAGACCAGTTCACTAGGGTATGGAATCACGCAATTCTATGTTCGGGGAAACTTTCCCGAACATAGATTAGCTTACTTGCGAATGGAATCCCACGAATCTATGTTCAGGAAAATTCCCTGAACATAGATTAGAGAACTAGTGACTAGGGCTTATTTTCAGGGTAGGGCTTATATTAGGAGCCTTCCCCAAAAATAAGGTAGGGCTTATTTTTTGGGGAGGTCTTTTTTTCGGGGAAACCAGTTATATTGATTACACTAAGGGACAACGCAGCTATAGTATTTCCCTTAATGTAAAGGAATAAGTAAAATAAATGAATCAGGAAGAGGGGATAACTTTTTTTTTATATGAGAAACTGCATTTTCTTTAAAATGTATTTAAAATAATTAGCAACTTACATTATAATCCAATTTAGACATGGCAAAATCATTTTTCAATTTTCCTTTTTTTTTAATTACCTTTAGGGGCCCTCTACTCCAAAATAGAGAGGAGAACACTATAACATAAAAAAATGCATGTTTTTATTCCTTACGCAATAGTCTTCATTTGAGATGGGCTTACACTAACTGGAACACAAAGACATGCAGGATATCTAGTATTGAGTATTCTTAGATCTCATGCTGTTATATTGTTATCACTTTTAACAACAACTACTCAGGATGAAATATTGTATTTTAAAGTTTTCTCATAAATAAACATGTAATTTTATTCTACGCAAGCATCACAACATGCCACAATCTTATTTTTGGTAAGGGCACATTAGGATTGCTGGAGGAAATACCCAGAAAATAAAGTTAATGCTATTGTATCCACTGAAAATACATATTTAAGGAGCAAGTGGCGTACAATGGCTGAGCGCTTTTCTGTAGGATGTAGAGCTGCCCCAGTCTAGATTAGTCGTGGTGACAGTGGGACAATGCCCTGGGCTTTGTGCTGACAGTGGTTTGTTCAAGCAGACATTCTAAATGCTGTAATCTGTCCAGACTCCTAAACACTGTCATTACTCTCCATCTGCTGATAACAAAGGAAGCTATTGGATAATTGTAATTAGTGTCTGGTTGTCCTGACATATCTGGTAGACCCCTCCCCCTTTAAAAAGTTTAAGCTTTTTAACCCTTTTGCTGCGAAAGGGTAGGGTGCTATAATGTACCATATTATATGACTTTTCCTCAAAGTTAAACGATTTGCTAGTTAAGTACACGTAGGAATGTTTGTTCATCATTAGTCAGCAAGTAAAATCCTGTATCTCACAGTAATAGTAGTGTGTCCAAAACTCTGAGTCATTATTTGACTAATTCTGAGGGTAGAGGGGGATTTATGACAGAATATAAAGAGCAAACTATTTATTTAACCAACTGTGTTGCAAGCAGGATGCAAAACAGACGTATTGGCACAGGGAGACACAATAACATTTAAATAAATACAACAGATGGCTGCGGGTGTGATTTCACATTCTGGGATCTCTAGTCCTGCTAAGTAGTCAGTGTTACGAACGTACCCTACTTCAAGAGTGTGCGTGACGTAGTTGTGGTGGTGAAAGGGTTAAAGTTCCATATTTGTCTGCTGCACTAGACCAGAAATAATGACAAAATCCCCCTTAACACCACTACACTTAAACATAATGATTTAACTATTACTATTTTAACACTACCACAACCAAGACAATTTATAAATGGGGTGCCTTGGTCCCCACAGGTACATAAATAATAAAAACCCACCAAATATTACTTAGCACAATATCTATGTAATTGCAAAACACTAATTAGTCTCTTCAGGTAACGTGATTCTTAACCAGACAACGGCAGTTTATTATGAGCAAAAAATAGTCACAGTGCATACAAAATATAGATGAAAAACAAATGATTTACACAAACAACAGATAAAAAAACAAAAAGGAGAAAATAACAGAAGTCCTAATTACTTAGGTTTTCAAAGTAAAACTTCTGCCTAGGGGGCCTCTGGCAAGGAAGGATGATGGTGACTCACTCAAAATTAGATCTTGGCCCCAAGCAAGTACACAAGACAACCCAATATAATTTTTTCATATACCCTCTGAATTCATCTCAAGTTTCCAAGCCTGGCCCTAGAGGCGGAGATAGAGGCGGTTCAAGTGTAAAATGTCTCACCTTGCAGGGCAATCCTTTTCACACCATGCAGAAGCCCCTTTTGTATAAAAGAGCAATTTCTCTCTGCCATTTGTCCTCTACCCTACACAAGTTACATTAAATAGCAATATTCTATAGTGCAACAATGAATTATGTACCCTTGCCATGACAGTCAGACTCTTTAACTTCTACCCAGGGCCGGCCTTAGGG
This sequence comes from Pelobates fuscus, assembly GCF_036172605.1. Taxonomy (NCBI): domain Eukaryota; kingdom Metazoa; phylum Chordata; class Amphibia; order Anura; family Pelobatidae; genus Pelobates; species Pelobates fuscus. Next base: position 78,216,031 of record NC_086323.1, on the reverse strand, counting down.
GTGTGCGAGCTGTGCGGCCGCACAGGGCGCCATGGAGCAGGGGGCGCCGTGCGGCCGCACAGCCGATTAAAATTATTTTTTTTTTTTTTTTTTTTTTTAAATTTAACGGCTTTAAAAAAAACGGCTGCAGGGGAAGCAGGAAGGAGTCCCCAGTCACCAGGAGCTGCACTGCCTCAACAATGAACTCCACAGGTAACTGTGTGATTGTCAGGTGAGTGTGTATGACTGTCTGCCTCTGTGTGTCTGTGTGTATGACTGTCTGCCTCTGTGTGTCTGTGTGTATGACTGTCTGCCTCTGTGTGTGCGTGTGTGTGTGTGTGTGTATGACTGTCTGTCTCTGTGTGTGTGTGTATGACTGTCTGCCTCTGTATGTCTGTGTGTATGACTGTCTGCCTGTGTATGACTGTCTGCCTGTGTGTGTCTCTGTGTGTGTGTGTGTGTGTGTATATGACTGTCTGCCACTGTGTCTGTGTGTATTACTGTCTGCCTCTGTGTGTGTGTCTGTGTGTATGACTGTCTGCCTCTGTGTGTATGACTATCTGCCTGTGTGTGTGTGTGTATATGACTGTCTGCCACTGTGTGTATTACTGTCTGCCTCTGTGTGTGTGTCTGTGTGTATGACTGTCTGCCTCTGTGTGTATGACTATCTGCCTGTGTGTGTGTGTGTGTATATGACTGTCTGCCACTGTGTGTATTACTGTCTGCCTCTGTGTGTTCGTCTGTGTGTATTACTGTCTGCCTCTGTGTGTGTGACTGTGTATGACTGCCTCTGTGTGTATGACTGTCTGCCTCTATGTGTCTGTGTGTATGACTGTCTGCCTGTGTGTGTCTGTGTGTATGACTGTCTGCGTGTGTGTGTGTATGACTGTCTGCCTCTGTGTGTATGACTGTGTGTGTGTCTGTGTGTATTACTGTCTGCCTCTGTGTGTGTCTGTGTGTATTACTGTCTGTGTGTATGACTGACTGTCTGCCTGTGTGTGTCTGTGTGTATGACTGTCTGCGTGTGTGTGTGTGTGTGTATGACTGTCTGCCTCTGTGTGTATGACTGTGTGTGTGTCTGTGTGTATTACTGTCTGCCTCTGTGTGTATTACTGTCTGTGTGTGTCTGTGTGTATGACTGACTGTCTGCCTGTGTGTGTCTGTGTGTGTGTGTGTGTGTGACTGTCTGCCTGTGTGTGTGTGTATGACTGTCTGCTTGTGTGTGTGGATGTCTTCCTGTGTGTGTATGGCCGTCTGACTCTGTGTGTGTGTGTGTGTGTCACATACAACCAATACACGCATATCACACACTGTTAATATACCCATTACAAATATCACACATAGCATACATATCACACACAGTCATCACACGTACTATTACATACACAGACAACACAAACATAACAGCATACATGGATGACGGGGGAGGGGGGGGCGCTGTGAAGATTTTTCGCACAGGGCGTCTAAATGCCTAAGGCCGGCCCTGCTTCTACCCACAATGCTTCAACCATGTCGACAACCTTGAGTGATCGTGATGTAACTGTGATTCTCAACATTTTGCTAACTAAGTACTAGGCCTAACAGATATTTAAAGTACCTTAAAGCAACTTTTCATTCACCCAGCATGGCTAATAATATTATTTACAATTAACAGTTATTTCAAAACTTGGTTACAAATGAACTCAGAACTCAGTGCACTTACATAACTCCCAATATTGAGAGGTATTTAAAGCTTGATGCAGGTGGAGAGGTCTAATGAGGGTGAGCCAGTGATGCAACCTGAGTCACTCACACATCCCAAATGGGTGGACCCACCCAGAAAGGGGGGGGGGCAAAGTATACCTGGAGAAGGGGTATGTCAGCCTGGCATGAATACACACCATGTTTCCTGCCAATCACACTGGCCGGCCCCATTAAGAAATGAGCTCTGTTCATTGTCCTAGTAACATAGCACAGCATAAACATTTAATGACACGCTCAAGGTCGGTGGAGCGCCTCATGGGGAGGGAGGCGCAATGTTTAGATGACCTGCACGAGGAGAGCAGATAACACAGCGCTCGCCCTCCTGTCAGTCATTCCATATAGCTTGGCCTTGTGGACCACAGTAGAGGATCTTCTGTATCCTCTTCCTGGTCTTAGAGAAAGTGCTCACTGAGCGCAATACACAGCTTTCTATCAGACAGGGTAGAGGATACAGAAGATCCTCTACCGAGGTTCAATCAGTAATGCTACATGGAGGTAAGCAGGCACACCAGGAGGGGAGAGGGGGAAGATACCACAAAGAGGTAGGAGGGAAAGACACACAGAGAGTCTGGTGGGAGAGAGACACATGGAGAGTCTGGGTTGGAAGAGACACATAGAGGATCTTGGGAAGGGGAGCATGAGACACACACAGAGGGGCTGGGTAAAAGGTGAAAGACACAAAATAGGCTGGGGAGGGAGAAAGCTAGACACAGAGGGGGTGAAGAAAATGAAAAGAGGCACATAGAGGGTCATAGAGAAAGAGGCACATAGAGGGTCTGGGAAGGGAATAAAAATACAGTAAAAGTGCTACGGAGAAAGAGACACACAAAGGGGCTGGGGTAGAGAAAGAGATACACAAAGATGCTGGGGGGGAGAAAAAGACACACATACGTTCTGGGGGAAGAAATAGATTCACAAAGTGGCTAGGGGGAGTAAGAGACACACAAGGGAAGATGTTTGTTTTGCGGAGGACATCTTTGCATCTTTGATTGTGTATCCAAAAATTCTTGCACAGTGCATGGATGTGCTTGCTATGATTTGTGGGGATAGTTGCTTAGTCTCTTGCTTTTTAAGGACAATGGAACAGGATTCTGAAATTGCTATTATCCCACTGAATTTTGGACAATTAAGAGGCTTGCATTTAACATATCACTATGCTCAGCTGAAAATATTCTAATGCCCCCAGCGTTTCATCCACATTTCATACTGACTGTTATTTTCTTGATCAGTATACTACTTTCCACAAAGACAGCAAAAATAGCTTATATAGCTGATCTTGTGATCTTGACCTTTTCAGTTATTTTACAACTTATACAACCCCTTCTGTGTGCCTTTATGTCTCTTACCTCCACTACTATATTCCCTTACTACATCAGACAATATTTCCGTTATTGAAGTAGCCTTTCCTTAGGAGACCACACTCCCTGATCATGTTCTACAAAGCCCAACTTTGACTAACCAGCCTCCCATTCTTCTACATTAGTTACCAAGAAAAGCGCTAAAAAAAACTGTAAATATAAAGGAGAGCAGATGATAGTGCAGACAATCTATATAGACATAAAAGAAAAATAATGGGGGTATGAGGGAAAGAACTCACGTGTCCCAGAGCCCTATCACCCCTGGCTCTGGGTTTTTCAAAGCTCCTTTGTAGAGGGGGTATCCCCACACTAAAGATCGCTCTGGATAATATATCCACTGGCAGTTCAATAATACTGTGTGAAATAGAGGATAAAGAAGGGCGGGACCTCCAATTGAATAATATCACAGGTAATTTATTTAGTAACAAAAGTTAAAACCCTTACTTGGGATGTGGTGGGTATAAACTTGCAGAGCCACCCACATAAAAGCATGTAAAACAACGAAGAATGCGAATCACTTCCTGGTTTTGTTCCGATCACGTGGTCCGCTTCACGGTCCGCCCCTCTAATGACCTCACGTTCTTCTTTCTCAAGTTCTTTAACATAGTCTAAATTAGGCTTTGAGATTTGTTTCAGGTAATATTGCAATTTGATTGTAATTGGGCTGATCGGATGATTGTCCAAATTCCTAGATTGTGAAATGAACCCAAATCACAGACGAACTGAACAACACAATACCAGACATGACCGGTTCATGATCCTGAACTTTACTCGTGGTGGCAAAAAAAGGGATGATTGGTGGGAAAAAAAGAAAGATGATTAGGGGTAAGTCTATAAATATTGATTTTTTTTCAGGGATCAATGAGAAATGAGCAACAAAGAAAATAAGGGAGGTACAATATATATATATATATATATATATATATATATTTGCGGTCGGGGCAATATTGTCGTAATGGTTAGATAACATATAATAGGTAGTAACATGTCATGCCTTAATACTGGTATCCTCTTACTTCCGGGTTCCACGGAGCTTAGCCACACCCCCTTATGACACGGTCTCCTTACTTAATGCGACCGCACCAGCTGATCGACGCTGGATTATTGAACTACGTACCGCACTCACGAACCGGCTACAAACTTCTCTGTGAAAGCCATCTGTTACCGGACCGGACTGGAAGACTACTCACGTCCCCTTCACCTCTCCTCATCCTCGACTAAAGCCCGAACTCTCTACACACATATCATTGGATATAACTGCCTCTGAGGAGAACTTGGGAACCTGTTTTCTATTTACCGGAAGCTAAGTAACATTAAACCTCTGTGATAAGAGTTACATATCTAAAGCCTTTATTGCTGTTACCAAAGTCTTATTATCAACCAACCCAGCTACCGCTATCTTCAACCTATCCACTATTCAAGTTAGCTGCACCTGTCTTGCTTCAGATAAATGCTAATGAAACAAACTATTGTAATTGCTTATCACCTAACTTGTTAACTCAACAAACAGACTCTAAATGATTCAGAACCTGCTAATTGCAACCGTTTATTATTTAAAGCTACAGTGCCTGTAATTCTGGACTTAAGCAACCGTTTATTAATTAAAGCTACAGTGCCTGTAATTGTGGACTTAAGCAACCGTTTATTATTTAAAGCTACAGTGCCTGTAATTCTGGACTTAAGCAACCGTTTATTATTTAAAGCTACAGTGCCTGTAATTCTGGACTTAAAGTCACAATATCTTCTAATTTGTTCTAATAAATATTCAAGCTTTAAGAAATCTGCAGTTGTGTTCCTTCATAACAAATGTTAAACGTGACAGAATAATCCAGCCCTTGTAATGGATCCAGCAGATTTCGATTCTACGATAACTATGCTGAATCAACGAGTCGATACACTAGCCCAAGGTGTGCAAGACCTGCAAGTTACTAATGAAAGAATTCTCACTTATGTCAGAGACTTACAAACTCATACTCCTCATACTGTTCTGCACTCAGCTAGCGATCCTGCTGTATGTAACCCTGAAAAGTTCTCTGGAGATCGTTCTAAATATAGGGAGTTCCTTAATTCTTGCAAATTATTAATTGCTTTAAAACCTAGATCTTATCCTACAGAAAGAACTAAGGTTTGTTCGGTTATCTCCTTTCTAAGAGGTGAACCTATGTCATGGGCCCATTCCTTTTTGGAAAACGATGACCCCATCTTAGACTCACTGGATGAATTTTTTGAAGCCATGTCTCTTCTCTATGAAGATCCTAACAAACAAGCTACAGCTGATTTAACAATCAGAACCCTACAGCAAAGACATAGACCCGTTGAAGATTACATTGCTGAATTTAAAAGATGGGCAATTGAAACGCAATGGAATGACATTACATTGCGCAACCAGTTTCGGATTGGCTTATCTGAAGCTGTAAAAGATGAACTATCTAGAACAGAACTCCCTACTACTTTGAACGCTCTGATTCGCCTATCAATCAGCATTGACAGAAGACTTAGAGAAAGAAAGGCCGAAAAAGCCCTCTCAAGTTCAAAAGAAAGAAAACCTTTCACTCCTTCAAAGACTCCTGAAAAAACATCCTTACCAACCGAACCTATGGAAATAGGGGTAATTAGAAGTCCTCTCACTCCTGAAGAGAAGAACCGAAGACGTCTATTAAACCTCTGCATGTATTGTGCCTCTCATGATCACTTAGTCCCTGATTGTCCTTTGTTGAAACGGACAAAGGGCGGTCGGCAAGCCTATGCCTCTGCTATCCTAAGTGCACTCCCATCTACACTAACCTCTCAATTCACTCCTATAATTCTCATACTACAGTGGGATAAGGAAAGAATTATGACTGAGGCCATCATCGATTCTGGTGCAAATGGTGTGTTCATCGATTCAACCTTTGTGACAAAGAATAAAATTCCTTGTGTTCGTAAAAACACTTCTGTTCCTGTTAGAGTGATTGACGGCTCCCTTATCTCCTCGGGACCGATTCTTCATGAAACCTCTAAAAGTAACCACCAATCATATTCATACTGAAGATCTAATATTTGATGTTATTCCATCACCTCTCTATCCCGTTATAATAGGGATCAACTGGTTACGGAACCACAACCCTCAAATTTCTTGGTCTCCGTTCTCTCTCACCTTTAACTCCAATTATTGTAAGGAAACATGCTTACAACAAATTCCAATCTTTCAGATCTCCAAAGAACCAACTATACCTTCTTGTTATTCAGACTTTTCAGACGTATTCAGTAAAAAGGAAGCTGAAACGCTCCCACCTCATCGTTCCTACGATTGTCCTATAGACCTCATACCTGGTGCCCCCGTACCTTTCGGGCACATCTACCCTCTCTCTGAGTCTGAATTACAAATTCTCAAAGAATACCTGGATGAAAACCTACGGAAAGGGTTTATTAGACCCTCCAGTTCACCTGCTGCCTCGAGTATGTTTTTTTGTGAGAAATAAGGACCAGACTATACGTCCCATCATTGATTACAGAGCTTTAAACAAAATAACAGTTAAAAATCGTTATCCTCTTCCCCTGATCGATGAACTGGTTGAACGATTAAAAACCGCTACCATCTACACTAAGCTTGACCTTCGCGGGGCTTATAACCTCATCAGGATAAAGGCTAACGATGAATGGAAAACTGCTTTCCGAACAAGATATGGCCTTTACGAATATCTGGTGATGCCTTTTGGCCTCTGCAACGCCCCTGCAACTTTTCAACATTTTATAAATGACATCTTTAGAGATCTATTGGACGTCTGTGTTATCATTTATTTAGATGACATTCTCATATACTCCAACACTCCTGATGAACACAAAAAACATGTCAGATGGGTGTTATCCAGACTCAGAACTCACAAACTATTCGCTAAACCCGAAAAATTTATTTTTCACGTCAATGAAATAACCTTTTTAGGTTACGTTATTTCCCCTCATTCAATAAGCATGGATAATTCAAAAATCGATTGTATAATCAATTGGCCTGTTCCCTCTACAGTAAAAGAATTGCAACGGTTTCTAGGGTTCGCCAACTTCTACAGAAAATTTATTAAAAACTACTCGGAGGTAGCTCACCCACTCAATCAACTTAACAGTAAAAAACATCCCTTCAATTGGAACGAGAAGGCTCAAACTGCCTTCGATGAATTAAAGCGAAAGTTCACAACAGCTCCTGTTCTCCAACTTCCAAACCCTTCATATCTTTATGTCCTTGAAACGGATGCTTCGGAAACTGCAATTGGAGCTGTCCTCTCTCAACATAAAACTCCTCAAGAACCTCTTCATCCAGTCGCCTTCTTCTCACGCTCATTATCTCCTGCCGAAAAGAATTATCCTATAGGGGAAAAATAATTATTAAGTATCAAAGTGGCTTTAGAAACTTGGAGACACCTTCTTGAGGGTGCTCAAACCCCTTTAATTGTGTATACTGACCATAAAAACCTTGAATATCTTCACTCCAACAAGACTCTTTCTGCTCGACAAGTAAGATGGAATCTCTTTTTTTCCCGGTTCAATTTCCAAATCGTCTTTAGACCTGGGTCTAGGAACAAAAAGGAAGATGCCCTTTCCAGGATCCATAAAGACACTGAATTGGAACCTCCTCCTCATACAGTCGTTGGAATCCTATCTTCCCTTATTGACGACATTAAAGACCTCAGTGAAGATGCTCTTGAACTTCCTAAATCAGTTAAATTATCCAAGAAAGACGGTCTCTACTATTTCAATGACCGGATTTACGTACCTCCCTCTTTCAGAACAAAAATACTCGAATTTATTCATGATTCTCCTCTGGCAGGTCATCCAGGTATAAAAAAGACCCTTGAATTGTCTAAGAGATACTATTGGTGGCCTCGCCAAGACAAAACCATTGAATCTTATGTCAAATCTTGTTCTACCTGCCAAAGATCCAAACATGAACATCATCACCCATTCGGTCAATTATTGAATCTACCGATTCCTGAAAGGCCTTGGCAATCCATTTCTATGGACTTCTTGGTGGAACTACCCCCTTCTCAACATCATACCACCATTTTAGTGGTAGTGGACCGCTTCACGAAAATGTCTCAATATATTCCTTTAAAGAAGTTACCCTCATCCTCTGAACTCTCACAAATATTCCTCGACAATATAGTAAAACTTCATGGACTGCCAGACGAAATCATTTCAGACCGAGGAACTCGGTTTACCTCCAAATTTTGGAGCGCATTATGTGCTTCTCTTCATATCCAACGTAAACTGTCATCCGCATATCATCCTCAAACTGATGAACAAACTGAAAGAGTCAACCAATGCTTAGAGCAATATCTACGATGTTATTGTTCTCACTTACAAGATGATTGGATAACATGGTTACCCATGGCAGAATTTGCATACAACAACTCTTTTCATACCAGTAGCAAAATGACTCAATTTTTCTCCAATTTTGGATTTCATCCCTCCTCATTTCCTGCTCAGACAGTTTCTTCATCTAACACCTCCGTTTCGAATCAAATCTCTCACATGTCCTCTCTATTCAAGAAATTACATGAAAATCTGGAATTGGCGTCATCCAATCAAAAGAAGTTTTTTGATACAAAAAGACAACCTCCTCCCGCTTATGTAATTGGTGATCTTGTCTGGCTTTCCTCAAAAAACATCTCCACAAACCGTCCATCAAAGAAGTTAAGTTCCCTTTTTCTTGGTCCTTTTCCAATAATATGGATTATCAACCGTAATGTTGTTAAATTGAAACTTCCACCTACTTTGAAACTCCATCCTGTTTTCCATGTATCCTTGCTTAAACCTCATCATCCTGACCCTTTCCATAGAGATGTCACTACTTCTCCTGATCCTGTATTAGTCCAGGGTGAAGAAGAATACGAAATTCAAAAAATTCTGGATTCAAGGATTCATCGTGGCTCTTTACAATACCTCATTAGATGGAAAGGATATGGAATTGATGAAGATACTTGGGAAAACTCCTCTGGCATTCATGCTGACAAATTAATTTCCGCTTTCCACAAATGCTACCCCTCTAGGCCATGTTGATAGCACCCAGAGGTTGCTCATTACGGAGAGGGTACTTTCATGCCTTAATACTGGTATCCTCTTACTTCCGGGTTCCACGGAGCTTAGCCACACCCCCTTATGACACGGTCTCCTTACTTAATGCGACCGCACCAGCTGATCGACGCTGGATTATTGAACTACGTACCGCACTCACGAACCGGCTACAAACTTCTCTGTGAAAGCCATCTGTTACCGGACCGGACTGGAAGACTACTCACGTCCCCTTCACCTCTCCTCATCCTCGACTAAAGCCCGAACTCTCTACACACATATCATTGGATATAACCGCCTCTGAGGAGAACTTGGGAACCTGTTTTCTATTTACCGGAAGCTAAGTAACATTAAACCTCTGTGATAAGAGTTACATATCTAAAGCCTTTATTGCTGTTACCAAAGTCTTATTATCAACCAACCCAGCTACCGCTATCTTCAACCTATCCACTATTCAAGTTAGCTGCACCTGTCTTGCTTCAGATAAATGCTAATGAAACAAACTATTGTAATTGCTTATCACCTAACTTGTTAACTCAACAAACAGACTCTAAATGATTCAGAACCTGCTAATTGCAACCGTTTATTATTTAAAGCTACAGTGCCTGTAATTCTGGACTTAAGCAACCGTTTATTAATTAAAGCTACAGTGCCTGTAATTCTGGACTTAAGCAACCGTTTATTATTTAAAGCTACAGTGCCTGTAATTCTGGACTTAAGCAACCGTTTATTATTTAAAGCTACAGTGCCTGTAATTCTGGACTTAAAGTCACAATATCTTCTAATTTGTTCTAATAAATATTCAAGCTTTAAGAAATCTGCAGTTGTGTTCCTTCATAACAAATGTTAAACGTGACAGAATAATCCAGCCCTTGTAATGGATCCAGCAGATTTCGATTCTACGATAACTATGCTGAATCAACGAGTCGATACACTAGCCCAAGGTGTGCAAGACCTGCAAGTTACTAATGAAAGAATTCTCACTTATGTCAGAGACTTACAAACTCATACTCCTCATACTGTTCTGCACTCAGCTAGCGATCCTGCTGTATGTAACCCTGAAAAGTTCTCTGGAGATCGTTCTAAATATAGGGAGTTCCTTAATTCTTGCAAATTATTAATTGCTTTAAAACCTAGATCTTATCCTACAGAAAGAACTAAGGTTTGTTCGGTTATCTCCTTTCTAAGAGGTGAACCTATGTCATGGGCCCATTCCTTTTTGGAAAACGATGACCCCATCTTAGACTCACTGGATGAATTTTTTGAAGCCATGTCTCTTCTCTATGAAGATCCTAACAAACAAGCTACAGCTGATTTAACAATCAGAACCCTACAGCAAAGACATAGACCCGTTGAAGATTACATTGCTGAATTTAAAAGATGGGCAATTGAAACGCAATGGAATGACATTACATTGCGCAACCAGTTTCGGATTGGCTTATCTGAAGCTGTAAAAGATGAACTATCTAGAACAGAACTCCCTACTACTTTGAACGCTCTGATTCGCCTATCAATCAGCATTGACAGAAGACTTAGAGAAAGAAAGGCCGAAAAAGCCCTCTCAAGTTCAAAAGAAAGAAAACCTTTCACTCCTTCAAAGACTCCTGAAAAAACATCCTTACCAACCGAACCTATGGAAATAGGGGTAATTAGAAGTCCTCTCACTCCTGAAGAGAAGAACCGAAGACGTCTATTAAACCTCTGCATGTATTGTGCCTCTCATGATCACTTAGTCCCTGATTGTCCTTTGTTGAAACGGACAAAGGGCGGTCGGCAAGCCTATGCCTCTGCTATCCTAAGTGCACTCCCATCTACACTAACCTCTCAATTCACTCCTATAATTCTCATACTACAGTGGGATAAGGAAAGAATTATGACTGAGGCCATCATCGATTCTGGTGCAAATGGTGTGTTCATCGATTCAACCTTTGTGACAAAGAATAAAATTCCTTGTGTTCGTAAAAACACTTCTGTTCCTGTTAGAGTGATTGACGGCTCCCTTATCTCCTCGGGACCGATTCTTCATGAAACCATCCCTCTAAAAGTAACCACCAATCATATTCATACTGAAGATCTAATATTTGATGTTATTCCATCACCTCTCTATCCCGTTATAATAGGGATCAACTGGTTACGGAACCACAACCCTCAAATTTCTTGGTCTCCGTTCTCTCTCACCTTTAACTCCAATTATTGTAAGGAAACATGCTTACAACAAATTCCAATCTTTCAGATCTCCAAAGAACCAACTATACCTTCTTGTTATTCAGACTTTTCAGACGTATTCAGTAAAAAGGAAGCTGAAACGCTCCCACCTCATCGTTCCTACGATTGTCCTATAGACCTCATACCTGGTGCCCCCGTACCTTTCGGGCACATCTACCCTCTCTCTGAGTCTGAATTACAAATTCTCAAAGAATACCTGGATGAAAACCTACGGAAAGGGTTTATTAGACCCTCCAGTTCACCTGCTGCCTCGAGTATGTTTTTTTGTGAGAAATAAGGACCAGACTATACGTCCCATCATTGATTACAGAGCTTTAAACAAAATAACAGTTAAAAATCGTTATCCTCTTCCCCTGATCGATGAACTGGTTGAACGATTAAAAACCGCTACCATCTACACTAAGCTTGACCTTCGCGGGGCTTATAACCTCATCAGGATAAAGGCTAACGATGAATGGAAAACTGCTTTCCGAACAAGATATGGCCTCTACGAATATCTGGTGATGCCTTTTGGCCTCTGCAACGCCCCTGCAACTTTTCAACATTTTATAAATGACATCTTTAGAGATCTATTGGACGTCTGTGTTATCATTTATTTAGATGACATTCTCATATACTCCAACACTCCTGATGAACACAAAAAACATGTCAGATGGGTGTTATCCAGACTCAGAACTCACAAACTATTCGCTAAACCCGAAAAATTTATTTTTCACGTCAATGAAATAACCTTTTTAGGTTACGTTATTTCCCCTCATTCAATAAGCATGGATAATTCAAAAATCGATTGTATAATCAATTGGCCTGTTCCCTCTACAGTAAAAGAATTGCAGCGGTTTCTAGGGTTCGCCAACTTCTACAGAAAATTTATTAAAAACTACTCGGAGGTAGCTCACCCACTCAATCAACTTAACAGTAAAAAACATCCCTTCAATTGGAACGAGAAGGCTCAAACTGCCTTCGATGAATTAAAGCGAAAGTTCACAACAGCTCCTGTTCTCCAACTTCCAAACCCTTCATATCTTTATGTCCTTGAAACGGATGCTTCGGAAACTGCAATTGGAGCTGTCCTCTCTCAACATAAAACTCCTCAAGAACCTCTTCATCCAGTCGCCTTCTTCTCACGCTCATTATCTCCTGCCGAAAAGAATTATCCTATAGGGGAAAAATAATTATTAAGTATCAAAGTGGCTTTAGAAACTTGGAGACACCTTCTTGAGGGTGCTCAAACCCCTTTAATTGTGTATACTGACCATAAAAACCTTGAATATCTTCACTCCAACAAGACTCTTTCTGCTCTACAAGTAAGATGGAATCTCTTTTTTTCCCGGTTCAATTTCCAAATCGTCTTTAGACCTGGGTCTAGGAACAAAAAGGAAGATGCCCTTTCCAGGATCCATAAAGACACTGAATTGGAACCTCCTCCTCATACAGTCGTTGGAATCCTATCTTCCCTTATTGACGACATTAAAGACCTCAGTGAAGATGCTCTTGAACTTCCTAAATCAGTTAAATTATCCAAGAAAGACGGTCTCTACTATTTCAATGACCGGATTTACGTACCTCCCTCTTTCAGAACAAAAATACTCGAATTTATTCATGATTCTCCTCTGGCAGGTCATCCAGGTATAAAAAAGACCCTTGAATTGTCTAAGAGATACTATTGGTGGCCTCGCCAAGACAAAACCATTGAATCTTATGTCAAATCTTGTTCTACCTGCCAAAGATCCAAACATGAACATCATCACCCATTCGGTCAATTATTGAATCTACCGATTCCTGAAAGGCCTTGGCAATCCATTTCTATGGACTTCTTGGTGGAACTACCCCCTTCTCAACATCATACCACCATTTTAGTGGTAGTGGACCGCTTCACGAAAATGTCTCAATATATTCCTTTAAAGAAGTTACCCTCATCCTCTGAACTCTCACAAATATTCCTCGACAATATAGTAAAACTTCATGGACTGCCAGACGAAATCATTTCAGACCGAGGAACTCGGTTTACCTCCAAATTTTGGAACGCATTATGTGCTTCTCTTCATATCCAACGTAAACTGTCATCCGCATATCATCCTCAAACTGATGAACAAACTGAAAGAGTCAACCAATGCTTAGAGCAATATCTACGATGTTATTGTTCTCACTTACAAGATGATTGGATAACATGGTTACCCATGGCAGAATTTGCATACAACAACTCTTTTCATACCAGTAGCAAAATGACTCCATTTTTCTCCAATTTTGGATTTCATCCCTCCTCATTTCCTGCTCAGACAGTTTCTTCATCTAACACCTCCGTTTCGAATCAAATCTCTCACATGTCCTCTCTATTCAAGAAATTACATGAAAATCTGGAATTGGCGTCATCCAATCAAAATAAGTTTTTTGATACAAAAAGACAACCTCCTCCCGCTTATGTAATTGGTGATCTTGTCTGGCTTTCCTCAAAAAACATCTCCACAAACCGTCCATCAAAGAAGTTAAGTTCCCTTTTTCTTGGTCCTTTTCCAATAATATGGATTATCAACCGTAATGTTGTTAAATTGAAACTTCCACCTACTTTGAAACTCCATCCTGTTTTCCATGTATCCTTGCTTAAACCTCATCATCCTGACCCTTTCCATAGAGATGTCACTACTTCTCCTGATCCTGTATTAGTCCAGGGTGAAGAAGAATACGAAATTCAAAAAATTCTGGATTCAAGGATTCATCGTGGCTCTTTACAATACCTCATTAGATGGAAAGGATATGGAATTGATGAAGATACTTGGGAAAACTCCTCTGGCATTCATGCTGACAAATTAATTTCCGCTTTCCACAAATGCTACCCCTCTAGGCCATGTTGATAGCACCCAGAGGTTGCTCATTACGGAGAGGGTACTGTCATGCCTTAATACTGGTATCCTCTTACTTCCGGGTTCCACGGAGCTTAGCCACACCCCCTTATGACACGGTCTCCTTACTTACTGCGACCGCACCAGCTGATCGACGCTGGATTATTGAACTACGTACCGCACTCACGAACCGGCTACAAACTTCTCTGTGAAAGCCATCTGTTACCGGACCGGACTGGAAGACTACTCACGTCCCCTTCACCTCTCCTCATCCTCGACTAAAGCCCGAACTCTCTACAAACATATCATTGGATATAACCGCCTCTGAGGAGAACTTGGGAACCTGTTTTCTATTTACCGGAAGCTAAGTAACATTAAACCTCTGTGATAAGAGTTACATATCTAAAGCCTTTATTGCTGTTACCAAAGTCTTATTATCAACCAACCCAGCTACCGCTATCTTCAACCTATCCACTATTCAAGTTAGCTGCACCTGTCTTGCTTCAGATAAATGCTAATGAAACAAACTATTGTAATTGCTTATCACCTAACTTGTTAACTCAACAAACAGACTCTAAATGATTCAGAACCTGCTAATTGCAACCGTTTATTATTTAAAGCTACAGTGCCTGTAATTCTGGACTTAAGCAACCGTTTATTATTTAAAGCTACAGTGCCTGTAATTCTGGACTTAAGCAACCGTTTATTATTTAAAGCTACAGTGCCTGTAATTCTGGACTTAAGCAACCGTTTATTATTTAAAGCTACAGTGCCTGTAATTCTGGACTTAAGCAACCGTTTATTATTTAAAGCTACAGTGCCTGTAATTCTGGACTTAAAGTCACAATATCTTCTAGATTGTTCTAATAAATATTCAAGCTTTAAGAAATCTGCAGTTGTGTTCCTTCATAACAAATGTTAAACGTGACATAACATCCTAGTTAATAACACCAGTCGGTTGTGGTGTGCCGGAACTGACAAGGTAGTAGGCCTGTAATAAAGAGGGCCCACCTTAGAGGGTGATGTGAATAAAGGAAGTGGTGGGAGGGGTAACTCGCCAGACCAACCACGGTAATGCGGGAGAGGATTGGATGCCCTTATGAAGGGGATCCAAGGCCCTCCCACAACTACAGGCCCAGAGTTAAATTTGTGGTCGGGGCAATATTGCCGTAATGGTTAAATAACATATAATAGGTAATAACATCCTAGTTAATAACACCAGTCGGTTGTGGTGTGCCTAGACCGACAAGGTAGTAGGCCTGTAATGAAGAGGGCAAAAATAAGTGTACCATACAAAATATATATACGTTCTACCATACCCCACAATTACTTGGACAAGTCACGAATGTCTGACAAATCCCTAACCGGTTCTGGTATATGTATTGTATAAGTGGATGAGGTGTTGGGTAGAGCCACCATTAGTTTGATCCTTATAACGTAACGGCAGGGCTGGCTATTGCCAAGAGGCGAAGAATTTAACTAATGAGGGTGACAGGTGAGGCCCTGCTAGTTGGCAAGCGGCATGAGAGGCTCTATCTATGCATTGGCCCGAGGGGCAGTAGAGGCCCACGAAACGCGGGTGGTGGGGTGATGGCCTCTCGGTGACTATTAAAGCATAAGATAGAATGGGAGTGAGAGGTGAGGCCCTCCCTATGCAACATTGCGAGGTGAATAACTATGCGTTGGGCCAATGTCATCGTCCTCCGAGTATGAGGGTACCTCCGAGTATGAGGATGGGTGTTGGCCTCGCGGGACCACTAGACTATGGCATAGAGGCCAGAAACCTACCATAATGGGCACCTAGATCCGTAACAAACAGTACTGTCTGCTAATAGGGGACCTCGGCTTGGGACAGATTGTGGATCCAGCCAGATCGTGGACCCATGCAGAATGGTGTCCCAGAACGAACACCTCTGTGTGGGCCGGGCCGTAGACCTAATCAAACTGGAGTCTGAGGAGGTATGCCTCTGCCTGATTGTGGATCCAAATAGAATAGTGACTGAGATTGTTTGCCTCTGTGTGGCCAGATCGTGGACCCTTGTAGAACAGTGACCTAGAACGCATGCTTCAGCGTGGGCCAGATTGTCGACCAAAAATAAGGGAAAGTGACCTACTGGTAAACATGAGACAAAAAGGCAAATGCTGCCTGGAAGGATAAGCTCCTCAACAGGACAAGACGTGATACCCAGATAAGCAAAACCCGGGTATAAACCATAGAGTAGAGAAACAGAGGAGGAAATAGGAACATGTCCAAAAAAGAAGAAAAAAAATGCGACCCACCCCGAAAAGACAAAAGGAACAAAACTAACTGCCGACCCAGGTCATGGGACCGGAGGCCAGAGACAAGGTCACACCCACGAGGATGCCAGAGACAAAACAGAACAAACCAAACGCAGAAAAACGCTGGAAAACGCCAAAGAAGGGAAAGGCAGACAACAGACGAGCAAGCAGGGGCGCACCAGACAGCAAAACCAAGTACAAAACCCGAGCAACCAGCAGCCACCCCAGGAAAGGGGACAAGAATATAATGCAAACGAACATAGGGGTATAGTCGCAACACCATCGAATGAAAGCCCCAACCCGGCCAGCATGAACCTCAGGCTTAACCTCTATTTAGGTTTTTTCCTTTCTATTCTTCCCTTGATCCAATGTGACCACAACCTAAACTTTATATCCCCCCTCCCTTCTTACCCTTTAGCCTGGGAGGGGGGCCGTGCTGCAGTCCCTGGTGGTCCTAGTGGTGAGTGAACTCTATCCTGTAGTTCCTGAGCATTGCCGTGGTAACTGCGGCAACGCTCCAACCTTGCGAGAGGAACCTGGCGGAGCTGTAGGGTAGAGCTCCACCGGGTCCTCTTCTCCCTCCCTCCCCAGCCAGCGGCAGCATGTCCGTTCCTGTGGGCCGGTGAGGGAGATCTTTGATCTCCCCACCGTCCCACGAAGGCACACAGCAGGGCCGGTGCTCTGATAGCGCAGGCCCTACATGGGCCTGCCGGGGAGATCTTGTGATCTCCCTGCTGGCCTCGGCCCATGGCCATCGCGGCCCACCGGGCAGTTGCCCGGTATGCCCGATGGCCAGTTCAGGCCTGGATAACAGTGTTACAATGTCACTATTTTTACATTTTGAAAATATATATTTTGGAGCCACAGTTTACTACTTTTACTTATAGTCCTATAACTTGTAAAAAAGCATGTAAACTCAGGACACATTTTGAATCTATTTAGCTGTTTTTTTCATTAGCTTTTGTAGATAAGTAAAAGATTTTTCAAGTAAAAGTCAAAAAACATGTTTTGTTTTCAATTTGTTTTGTTTTTTAAAGTAAATTATATGACATGATACAAATAATGGTATGTAAAGAAAGCCCCTCTTGTCCTGAGAAAAAGAATATATAACTTGTATGGGGACAGTAAATGAGAGAGAGAAAAATTACAGCTAAACACAAGCACCACAAAAGTGTTAAAACAGCCCTGGTCCTTAACGTACAACACGTCCTGAAGGGGTTAAGATTATATATCTCACAGTGTGTATTTAGAATGTTTTTGTTTAGTTTGCACATTTTCTTGATTTATTTTACTTTGGATTCCTCGAAGGGATTAATTAGCTGATAACGTAACAGCATTTCATTATTATATTCAGTGCCTGTGTGTATTGTGTACCTTTTGGTTACATTAACCACCTCATGCCTATCTATGCCTATTCCTGGTGATGTAGTAGGAACCACATGGGTGTATAGTGGATGGCAGCAGTTGTTTTCTTCTTCCCTTTTCTCACTACATGTGTGAGTTAGAGAAGCCCAATGCAAGATATTTCAGTTTTGTTTCACAGTGTGAAGTTCTAGTGGGAATACACGTCCATGTTATCACACTTAACATTTTAAACCACAACTTGATTATTAGAAACCCTTAAGAAAAGCAGCACAGATCTCTCTAATTCCTACACATCATGGCCAGCAAACAACAGGGGAGTAGCGAGGAGGAAAATGCAAGCAGGTAGTATAAAACACAGAGGCAACCAGGTTATATAACTACCATTTACAGAAAACCAAAATGTTGTTTTACCTTGCACCTCTATGACCACCGCCTTAAACCAGCACTATATGTTTTGCAATACTCACTCTCTTGTCCATGGCTTGACACTCAACTGGTTGGTTTTCCTTTGACAAACACATCTCCATGATAATATCTTACTTCTTGTCAATGTCTTCCTTCTGGTTCTGCTGATAATCCATTTAACCTTCTACTACTGAAGGTAGTAAACATTATATTCCAAACATATTCCTACAAATGCAACTTTGCAAATTGCTGAACACTCACCTGTGTATTAAACCCCACCTTGACTTTTCAGATTTTAATTCCATTTCTGAAACTCTTTTGATCTCATCAGTATACATGTGCATTTCACAAAAAAATTTGTTTTGAATCACCCAAAAAAAGTTTTCAGTTTTCATCCATGTACTATTTTGGTTCAGATGAATATTGTCTATGAGATTTGGACAAACCAAAATGGCACAACAACTGGCCAATCAGTGTACTGCAAAATATACACTGATCAGCTACCACATTAAAACCACCGGCCCAATATTGTGTAGGCCACCCTCATGCTTTCAAAACAGTTCTGATGCGTTTAAGCCTGGATTCCACAAGACCTCTGAATGTGGCCTGTGGTATCTGGCACCAATACATTAGCAGCAGAGCTTTAAGTCCTGCAAGTTGTGAGGTAGGCCTCCATGGATCAGATTTGTTGTTCCAGCACACTCAACAGATGCTCAATAGGATAGAGATCTGGGGAATTTGGAGGCCAAGGCAACAGCTTGAACTTTTTGCCATGTTCCTGAACATTTTTTACAGTGTGGCATTGTGCATTGTCCTGCTGCAAGAGGCCACTGGTATTAGGGAACACCATTGCTATGAAGGGGTCTGCAACAATCTATAGGTAGGTGGTACATGTCAAAGCAGAACATGCCCAGAGTATAGGAATGCTTCTGACAGCCTCCCTTATTCCCATAGTGCATCCTGCTGCCATCTCTTCCCCATTGATGGTGCCTTAGACAGTCATCATGGGCATTCTGCCTGGTCAGCAGCTACATAGCTCCGTACGCTGCAAACTGCAATGCACTATGTGTTCTGACACCTTTATATCATGGCCGGCATTTAGATTTTCAGCAATTTAAACTACAATAGCTCTCCTTGTGATTGGAGCAGGTGGGCAAGTTTTGGTCACCCATTACCCTGATGCTGGTTCACAGGTTGTCCTTCCTTGTACCACTTTTGATAGGTACTAACCATTGCATAAAACGCCCCACAAGTCTTGCCATTTTGGAGATGGAGATGCTCTGACCCAGGCATCTAGTCTTCACTATATGGCCCTTGACAAAGTCGCTCAAATCTCTGCTTGTCCATTTTTCCTGCACATGAAATTCAAGAACTGACTGCTCACTTAGCCCGTACAATTTTAACGATATACTGTAATCAATGTTATTCACTTCACCTGTCAGGGGATTTCATGTTGTGGCTGATGAGTGTAAATATATTTTAGAAGTACACTGAGTTTTACAGTTTCATACCATTTGGTTCACAGAACAAGTGAGAAGTAGTAACCAACAGAGGGAAAAAGAGAAGGGGCAGCACAATATCCATTTGATCTGTGAATAAAATCAAGATGTAGTGGCTGTCCCCCAGTCATCAATTATCTTTCATTTCGGAGCCACAGACAAAACTACGAATCACAAACAAGCAAAAAGGCTCACTAATAGCGTGTTTCATTTGCTTCGTGATTCATCCATAGGCTGTGTAGGATTGTGGAAATTAGCGACGAGTCGCTGATCACCCATATTTCCAGAAATCAAATGCACAAATCTACACCCTACCCTTGTGTCTACTGTATTACTGCCCTCCCCCTTAGTTGCCTACATTAATCCAATCTCATTCCACCTGATTCTAATGTTTAATGTGCTCATTGATGACTGTGTAAACACTAATCTGCGTAAAGTGCCCTAGACAGCATTGCTATACAAGCAGTGCAAAGTAAATACATTTATTGAATTAAAAGGAAAGTTATCTAAACATTAGGCACTTCTGACGTACACAATGAGTGTGTATTATTCTAAAAAATTTCATAACTGGAATACATGGACATTGGTAAAACCCATGCACATGTATCTTGTAAACTGGAAGATGGGAGAATTAGAGCTACAAATGCCTTTCAATGACCCAGATTGGAACGGCCGCTGTACAGTTCAGCTTTGTTCCAGCTGACAGAAGCGATTACTAGTGATGTAGACAGTGTGAGCCAGGCTGCAGACACAATGTTACTGGGTACACATAACTGTCACTACATATTTGATGACATAATTAGGCCAGGAGGGAATAAAACAACAGAGAAAGAGAGAGCTTTTATTTACATGATCTGCGAGTTACAGGGAGCCTTTGCCTGTGTACATGCCTGTGTACATGTGTACATGCATATACATTTAAAAGACCTGCATGATGTATAATAGTACACATTAAAGCTGTGTCCTTAAACCTTTTTAAACCTGTGTATATCTGTCGTGTGTGTGTGTGTGTTTTTTTTTTGTTGGTGGTGGGCATGTTTTGTATGCGGTTCTAAAAAGCAGGGCTTAATTTTGTATATTTGCATTTGCTTTTGTATTACACATCCATCTTACAGTGCTGTCGCCCACCCCATTTTAACCCTATTAAGGGTAAAAAAGTGTATAGGGGTTTAGAAAATTACCCCTTTCTATCGCATTAGATATTTTGCCTTTCAGTTCAAAGTAGCAAGGAATTGTAAATGTAGGACTCATCTAAGCGGTTTGCCTTGGCATGGCAGGTAAGCTTACACTTTAATGGCCCTTGGAGTAATACTAAAAACCTCCAGTTATTTAAAAGTGCATAGGGATTTGGGATAGCATACAGGTCTTTTTTTTTATTATTCTATGTATTTTGTCTGATGAGTATTATAGTCATTAAAGGGCACCTATGATACCCCAAACAACTTATGTTCATTAGATTGAGCATACGATTTGTGCTAGCAGGTTTGTTAACAAATGCATAGATGAGGCAAAAAATCTACGTAAAACCTATTTAACCCCTTAAGGACACATGACATGTGTGACATGTCATGATTCCCTTTTATTACAGAAGTTTGGTCCTTAAGGGGTTAAAACACGTTTTTTTCCTCCGGCTGTCAATCAATGCCTAGGTGGGCCAAGACATTGTCTGACAAGGCAGAGCAGAAACAACCTCCCACAGAAGGTCCCACTGCTCTTCTCCCTTAGCAATTACAGTGCATGCGCTGTAGTTGCTATGGAAACTCCCTAGTCGGTGCTTCTAATGCTGGATAGGGCGCCTAGAAACAGTGTGACATGACGTCACTCCATTCCAACCCTGGCATGCTGGCAACAAAGCTTTTATCCCAACATCACTGACAATGTTTGCCCTGCTTGAGGATGTGTCCCAAACAGGGCAAACCAAAGAAGACTTCAGGGAAAGTGGAGGCGTGGCTGAGGAGAGCCTGAGGTGAGTGTTACATGAAGAGTAAAACACACTAAGCGGCACTGGAACGGAGGAAAAGTGATAAATCTTTATATTTAACTTTGAATACACCATGTGATCCAAGGTGCAGGGCCAGATTAACAAGGGATACTCCCCTGCAAGCGTGGATTGAGCGTATCATTAGAGGCATTTGTGCCAAGTTCAGGGCGCTATCTGTATAGTTGGCCAGCCTGCATGATTGGTGGGCAGCCTGACATGCATTCATGCTAGGCTGACCTTCAGATTCTCGCCCCCTTTCTGGGCATGTCTGATTGCCGGTTACGTGATTTGCGTCACGATTACCTTGCCCAACGATGTCTGCTGCTGTTAGGGGGCATGGATTTGCACGAGAGATGAAAGTGAGTGTGTTTTTTTTTTTCTTCTTCTTATAGCTGCATCCAGTGAGATTCCCTCCAGCACCATCTCCATCAGATATATGTCATTTGGGAGGTATGACTGTTTTAGTGTTTTCTGTCGATACGATTCTGTAATTGGACCAATTGTAATTGTCAGCACCAGGCCAAATGGACTCTTAATCCGGCGCTGCCAATGTGTCCACATCACTGAACAAAAGAGCCAGTACAGTGAAACTCTATAGATATCTTGTAAAGTGGGGTTCATACTTCCTTAGCATAACAGAATATATGTTTGTATGACAATGTGTGTGCATAGCTGTTTGTCGCTGTGTATATGTATGGCAGTGTGTTTGTGTGTATGGCAATGTGTGTGTATATACCAATGTGTTTCTAGTAGTATGCATGCTCATGTGTGCTTCTGAGCATATATCTGTGTGTCTGAGAGCATGTGTTAAGGGTTCGTAGTCATGTATTTTGTAAGGGACCCAATAGGTCCGTTGGCATGCCTGGATGATATTACATTACAGTACCTGCCACAGCACAGTGGAGCACACCAAAGGACACCATAAAGAAAAGAGCCATGTGACCCAGAAATTCCTCTGCTAGACTACCAAGCACTCTCCAATTCAGAAAATGAGAGTGATAATTAATGCATGAGGGATACAGCAGTGTAGAGGCCCCCTATAAATGTGTTAAACGACTGTGAGAGGATTACAAGATGTCCCCATGGAAAAGGAAATGTCACAATACAGGATACAACATTATGTTCACCTATTTTATAACATATTCAAAAACATGACTTGCTGATGTCTGAAAAATAAAAATAAATGCAGAAATGCAGAAATCCACATTGCTCTGATCATTGAACTGAACGCCTCCATCTTTACCCCTTGTCAGCCATAGTTATAAACTCTGCCCTTTGGATCTGCCAATCAGCATAGAGAGCGCGAATAAAGAAAAGGACAAGAAATAGGAACAATGTTTCTGTTCTCATCCTACAATCAATAGGGTGCTTTGGCTGTGCCTAGAATGAACTGGATTGTGATGCCAATTGCTTAATCTTTAATATACATTTATAAGAAAACAGATCATTGCATAAAAGGTTAGCACAGATTATATGTGATTGTATAATGTTTTATACAATGGTGTAATTACCAGGAATTTGATGTTAAGCTTGTTTAAGCAGGGCCCATACCACCTTTTTTTTTCCTGTACATCATAATTGTTTAATAGTCCACACTTTACAGCACTTCTGAATGTGTTATTAATAATAATAATAATAATAATAATAATGATTTGGAATGTACACAAGCTTCTTTGGGCTGTTCATTATCTGTTTATTCAATTAGTCAAAATGTATCATCATTTGCCTGCTTCTATAGAAATGGAGAATTTGATGAATATTTATAAATATAATCTTAACGTACAAATATGGTTTACAATGAGTTCTAATAAATTTAAGGGTGGCTTTATTTTTATTTTATTTTTTTTCAAATGTGGTATTTGCTGGAGAGAGGGTTTATTAAAGCCAGACAACAGATGTGGACCTCTCTCCAAATGCTAAAGCCGCTTTAGCTGCTCAGGCATCTGTAATAGCTTGATCTTTGCCTCCCTCACTTACCTAATCTATCCGCTGAAATAACCCACCCCTGTCAAACTAATCTCTCTGCTGTTGGAACAGTAATGGAAGAGTTAAATGCGATACCAAAATAATCCCTGGCAATAAGTGAGAAAAATAAGCACCATTGACCTTCAGAAATACACAGTTATGAGTTATCATCTGCATACTGACTGAGAATACAGTGAAGAGTAGACTTGGAGGTTTGTTTCATTATGAACTGCAATTTGCATGAATTTGCATTGAGCCAAACGAACCACACAATGGCTGACCATGAATTCGGCCTGTGGCAATAAAAAAAAAAGAAATGATCGATAGGGAAAAAAGATGACTGATTGCTCCTAATCTATTGCCCTACTTTTTCTTACTTGATCTGAGAACTGAATGGCAAAAAAAAAGCCCATCACATACTGCAATAGATCCATGATATTTATATTATGCATATATTTTGCAGCATACTGATTGACCCATTTTTGTGCCCTTTTGGTACATCTGATTTGTTCTCACAATTTTTT